>NC_139996.1:29214993-30414993 GCF_964263955.1 Coregonus lavaretus | reverse complement strand
AGCATACTGTATGTACTAAGTACACAACTTCAGCAGTCAAAAAATAAATACACACACAGGCAGTACCAGGAATGTACTGTATCTTGCTTTAAGATATTAAACTTCTCTTTACACTGGCATCGGCCCTACAGCATCAAATCTAAGAATATTTTGAAGAATAAATTAATGGTCTATGAAAGCTTCAGGTGACAACAACAGATTCTATCAGCATCCAAATATCTTTCTGCCAGTGGCACGCAATTTGGGGATCTATTTCAATGTGGAGAAGTGATAAAGAGTCAACAATGTGCAGTAAATACACCATGTCATGTCTGAAAATAACTGGTGAGAAATGATTTAAGCTTGAAATGTACACAGACTGTATTACCGTAGTCCTTACTCTCAGTCTTTTGGAACAGTAATATCAACACTTTACGTAATATCTACTGTCTATTCAGTTTAGATCAGTGGTGAAAGTAGATTTAATTCCTTCCCGGTACGGGAAGCGCTTGAGCATGAACCAAAACATTTATGGGCCTAATCATAGAATTACATATACAATCCCTATTAATTCAATATGATCTCTGTGGGCCTACTCGTAAAGATTTGTCATTTAACTTTTAAAATGTATTACCTTTTATTGTGGCATAAACACAACCAGTCATGATGTTTCATCTGTTTGTCAATCACTTAAAAGGGCTCCTTTACTAAGCTACCTGCACAAGTTCATTCACTCGCAACATATTTCCAGCCTCCAAATGGGTGAATGGAAAGAGACATCTGTTACACAAAACACCAATTTGTCAATTGTCATTAAGCCAGAATTTTTGTGTCCTCTGCTGTCCGCGCGCGTCTCGGTGTCGGACACTCATCTCTGCCTTGGCAAAATGTCTGTGTTCTCGTCAAACCACATCACATTTAGGAGCGTAGCTATACCACCCATTTTCAAGTCCATTTGCGCATTTTTAATGCCTCGGATATGCGGTAATGATAAATAATGGTGTAATAGCCTACAGTTTTCTTGACATTTTGTTTAAATGATTGTGATAGGCTCATGTTTTACCAGTATGGCATACCCCCACTATTTATTTTGCCGGGACGCCGTACTAGACCGTACCGCCTTACTTTCACCCCTGGTTTAGATATATTCTCCAAGAGGAGTGAACTATTTATTAATTCACACTTACAACCCTTTATACCGATATATTAATAAAAACCTGTTTCAGGGCAGTTTCAATTCCCAACTCTCAACTAGTTAATCTAAATGAGGCAGTGTCATTTTATAAAACAAATGTGTTCTTTAACAAACAGCAATTTCAGGGAGACAGCGCTGCCAGAGCCAGCCTGTTTGCCAGACAGAGGTGATTGACTGTGTTATCTCTGTGGCCGGCTGTGCAGCTCTCTCTCCACTGGGTTGGTTCTTGCAGCTCTATAGCTCTGGGTGTGTCCCTTACCTCGGCACGGCAGCCAGTCGGCAGTACAGTCACTACCCCGAGCAGAACACCGCAGAGCACCGCTTCTCCTCTGCACTCTAATTGCCTCCATTACTGTATCTGCAGTCAGATAAAATGCTAATTTCACAGCACATTAATTTCTCCAGGCTGAACAATAAGCAACACAAAGCCCAGTCTGGCAGTCGTTTCCTGGGCAAGCATGTCTACAGTGCTGGGCTCCTTCACAACAGAGGAGGAGTGAGAACGCCATTATGCACAGGTCAATGAAATGAAGGAAAAATCCATAGATTCAACATTTGAAAAGAAAACAGAGAAGCGGCAGAGGGGCATGGTGATTTATCAGCCTCAGACGGCCCTGGCAGCCAGGCCTGGACAGGAGAGCATGGGAGAGAACTGGAGAGGAGAGCAGGGGAGAGGACTGAGGTTGGGGCTGGAGCTGAGCACATGAGACCTACAGCAGGGAAGAGGACATGACGGGAGAGAACTGGAGAGGAGTGCAGGGGAGAGGACTGGAGAGGAGAGCAGGGGAGATGATGGGAGAGGACTGGAGAGGAGATGAGGGGAGAGAACTGGAGAGGATAGCAGGGGATAGGACTGGAGAGGAGATGAGGGGAGAGAACTGGAGAGGAGAGCAGGGGAGAGGACTGGAGAGGAAATGAGGGGAGAGAACTGGAGAGAAGAGCAGAGGAGTGGACTGGAGAGGAGATGAGGGTAGAGAACTGGAGAGGAAGCAGAGGAGAGGACTGGAGAGGAAAGCAGGGGAGAGAACTGGAGAGGAGAGCAGGGGAGAGGACTAGAGAGGAGAGCAGGGGAGATGACTGGAGAGGAGAGCAGGGGAGAGGACTGGAGAGGTGAGCAGGGGAGAGGACTGGAGAGGTGAGCAGGGGAGAGGACTAGAGAGGAGAGCAGGGGAGATGACTGGAGAGGAGAGCAGGGGAGAGGACTGGAGAGGTGAGCAGGGGAGAGGACTGGAGAGGTGAGCAGGGGAGAGGACTGGAGAGGAGAGCAGGGGAGAGGACTGGAGAGGAGATGAGGGGAGAGGACTGGAGAGGAGAGCAGGGGAGAGGACTGGAGAGGAGATGAGGGGAGAGGACTGGAGAGGAGAGCAGGGGAGAGGACTGGAGAGGAGAGCAGGGGAGAGGACTGAGGCTGGGGCTGGAGCTGAGCACGAGACGTACGGCAGGCCACTCTAGGTCTGCTGCTGCTCATACTCACCACTCAGTCTGTGTAGTCAATTACAGAATATTTTTAACCTCTGTCTAATTTGTAAATACTTGGGTTCTTACATTATTAATGTTGGTAACAACATGCATATTTGCATGCTATCATTTCACATTGACCTCATGTAGAGATAAAATAACATTTATTCTTATATGCATAGTTTTTGCCTTCAGGGTTTCATTGACCATCCAATATTTTTCTTGCTTAATAGAACCCGTCCGAGTACATCAACCTAATGTTCTCCTACTGCATGCATGGCTTAATGCCCCCCCCCCCCCCCCCCCTCCCCTCCCTCAAGCACCACCAACTGTCTATGGATTAGCACATCCACATCCCACTTCACAAATCAAAACGTTTAACATAATAGCTTCCATCCTCTAATAGCTACACAACACACTTCATTTATTCAGCCACAGTTTTTTAATAAGTAATTATCTAATTCTGCTTAATTCTATTCTATCCTCTAGGATAGCAAGAGCACTATAGGCTACAGTACAGTTAACTCTATGCATAATGTCTGTGTGCCAGGAGCAGTTTGAATCCTGACTGCAGGACACACTATCTTCCTGAAAGAGGCAGATTTCAGCCCTGGAGAGAAGAGAGGAGAGGGGCTGGACCCTCCACTTTGTGATAAGCTCTTCATGTGAAGCGCACTGGAGGGCACTCAAGAGTGTGCAGCCGCAGTAGCAATATAAACAAGTGATGTCACACACCCTTCATCAACACTGTGATGATAAACTTAGGATGTGGGTTTAATGTCACACATCTTTGAGTGGCGGATTCCTCCAACATCACAGTGGATGAAAGTTGTAAAAGGCTGGAACTGTGTCTCCAATGAGGCCCATATGCAGGCACTTAGGAGAGAGCCACCTCTTTGAAGTTCATCGCAGCAGTTTGTCATCCCCCCGTGTTTATTGTGTCTAGACTATCACAGAAAACAGAAACCAAAGGTAGAAAGAAAGGGAATGTTTTATGGAACTATTGCTAAGCATGTACTGTAGCACTGTGTTTAAAATGCAGGACAACGGCTGCTTTTTACCATTTACCAATGGAGGAATAAGCAGCCCTTAAAACATCTCCAACGCAGGGCTTTTCTATGGCACACTAAATGATTTACCAGTTTTGGGGAAGCTACTCCGAAAATATAGTTTACCATGCTACCAATTACTTCACACTGGAAGAAGTTAAGCTACACTTTGAAAAAGTAGTTCACTACATCCAACCTACTTCTTAAAAAATGATCATATATAAATCTGAAATATCATAGACCACAAATTGCAAAAATCGATCACGTTGGGGTCATATGTTAACGGATTGTGTAATTTAGCCTATTAAACACAAAAATGATGTTTCAAGTGAGAATTAGGCAGGTCTGATGTCGAAAAAAGAAAGGAAATGATTGCTTACTTCACCCAAATGTTATTAAAATGAGTGTGTAGAATCAACAGGGAGAGCTAGGCAGTTCAAGCCCCCTTGGATGCTGCCATAGATTTTCATTAGAAGTGCCCGTCCAAGAAGGCTCAAGGTCATTATCCACAGATAAAATGATGTCAAATCACGTTATATCTATTGTAGCTTTGATTGGACTGATCATGTCAACACCATACTTTCACAGTCTTAGCTAGCAAGCTAGACAAGCAGTCATCATCATGAATCACGTCAACAATCTACTGGCAAATCATTTTCAATCCTTGTCATATGAAGAGAAATTATAGATAAAACGTATTGGTGCTCATAGGCCATTGGACATTAACATTACACAACAAGTATGAAATCGCAAATTCAACAATGAGTGGTTTGGAAGGAATCAATGGCTTACTGCAAGCGTCACAAAGCAATCACTATTTTGCTTCTCCTGTCTGCTATTCGGTGGAGACGGTGTGTGGTCCACGTCTGGGTTTAAGGATATAAAACATCTGTCTGAAAGGGTCTATTTTCCAAGCTTAAAAGGATAAACATTCACACGCAACACCATGGGCCATAAAAGGTTGAATACATTGGCCATGCTGTCAATCCAGCATGACTTCTGCCGCATTCAAAACAAATGGAAACTCAGAATCGGGAAATCTCAGACTTCAGTGAGTTCAATACAACTCGGAATAGGAAAACACGTTTTGAACCGTCATCCAACTCGGAATTCCAAGTCGGGAACTCGGGCCTCTTTCTAGAGCTCTGACCTGAAGATCACTGACGTCATGATTCGACCTTGTCGTTTTTTCGAGTTCCCAATCCCAGTTGTCTTGAAAGCACCATAAATCCAGAGAATGCCAGACTTCGATGACAAAGTTTGATGACAAAGTTTGCCCACAAGAAGGACCGCCGTGCCACGTTCAAGTGAGCACAGCACAACAACAGTGTGTCCAAAAATATGTATTGTAGGCTGCTGCATAAATGATGTAATATGCCAGGGAGATATGTATACTGTAGCTAAAAAAGTAATACTAAGTGTATGATGTGTAGTAAGCTGTTAGTAGCTCATGTTTCTCACACTAAGAATTTGGTCCCTCTCCCCCTCCAATCTTAGCCTACTGTTCTGACTTGGTGGTGCACATGTAGCCTATAGCCTGTTGTAGAGAAATGTAATCGTCGAATATTGTAAGAGCTTTCATTGTCTGCTTATGTGCCCCCGTTATTTATCCTATGGTTCTGACTTGGTGTACAGGGAGAATACTGTAAGAACGACCCATGTTCTGAATTCTGTCGCTGTACATTTCAAAAGTGCTGAAAAATAGTTATATTAATCGAAATTACGGCTTGCCTCTTATCCGCTCATCGTTCCCTTATGCCATAGATTGTACATCTCAATTGTTATATTGCTTATATAGGTCTCTCATTAGTATCTTATTCATCATTTTAGGCAATTTTGGAATGATGTTGCATTTCATTGTTTTGCTTACTTTGTGTATTATAATTAGCTCATGTGCTTTTCTCAATGAGGAGGGGATACTATATAATGTTGTTCGGTCTGTAACCATGTTTGCCAGTGACAGTCTCTTCCCATTCAAATATTTATTTTCAACAGAAAGTTCAGTAATAGACCCATGTAATTCCAGTTGATATTGCGAGGGTTGTTTGTTTGTGCAATGCGCTGTCTGTGCGTCAGTATATTGTCTATAAAAGTGGATCCTTGTGATTGTATTTTCCTTCCTTTTTAGACCACATACAGTGCCTTTGGAAAGTATTCAGACCCCTTTACATTTTCCACATTTTGTTACGTTACAGCCTTATTCTAAAATGGATTAAATAAATACAAATCCTCGGCAATTTACACTCAATACCCCATAATGACAAAGCGAAAACAGGTTTTTAGAATTTTTAGCAAATTTATTAAAAATAAAAACTGAAATACCTTATTTACATAAGTATTCAGACCCTTTGCTATGAGACTCAAAATTGAGCTCAGGTGCATCCTGTTTCCATTGATCATCCTTGAGATGTTTCTACAGGCCTCCATCATTCTTAAATGGAAGAAGTTTGGAATGACCAAGACTCCGCCCGGCCAAACTGAGCAATCGGGGGAGAAGGGCCTTGGTCAGGGAGGTGACCAAGAACCCGATGGTCACTCTGACAGAGCTCTAGAGTTCCTCTGTGGATATGGGAGAACCTTCCAGAAGGACAACCATCTCTGCAGCATTCCACAAATCAGGCCTTGATGGTAGAGTGGCCAGACGGAAGCCACTCCTAAGCAAAAGGCACATGACAGCCTGCTTGGAGTTTGCCAAAAGGCACCTAAAGATTCTCAGACCATGAGAAACAAGATTCTCTGGTCTGATGAAACCAAGATTGAACTCTTTGGCCTGAATGTCAAGCGTCACATCTGGAGGAAACTTGGCACCATCCCTACGGTGAAGCATGGTGGTGGCAGCATCATGCTGTGGGGATGTTTTTCATTGGCAGGGACTGGGAGACTAGTCAGGATCGAGGGAAAGATCAACGGAGCAAAGTATAGAGAGATCCTTAAAGAAAACATGCTCCAGACTGTTCAGGACCTCAGACTGGGGCGAAGGTTCACCGTCCAACAGGACAATGACCCTAAGCACACAGCCAAGACAACGCAGGAATGGCTTTGGGACAAGTCTCTGAATGTCCTTGAGTGGCCCAGCCAGAGCCCGGACTTGAAACTGATCGAACATCTCTGGAGAGACCTGAAAATAGCTGTGCAGCGACGCTCCCCATCCAACCTGACAGAGCTTGAGAGGATCTGTAGAGAAGAATAGGAGAAACTCCCAAACACAGGTGTGCCATGATTGTAGCGTCATACCCAAGAAGACTCGAGGCTGTAATCGCTGCCAAAGGTGCTTCAACAAAGTACTGAGTAAAGGGTCTGAATACTTATGTAAATGTGATATTTACATGTTTTTTTTTTGTAATAAATGTGCAAAAACAATTTACAACACTTTTTTTACTTTGTCATTATGGGGTATTGATGAGGACATAAAAAAAGTATCAATTTTAGAATAACGCTGTAACGTAACAAAATGTGGGAAAAGTCAAGGAGTCTGAATACTTTCCAAATGCACTGTAGGCCTAATAAAATAATACAATATTGTGTAGTGGCTTTGCTGGCATGCATGAAATTTTTTTTTTGAGTTTGCCCCACCAATATTTACATGCTAAAATCACCACTGGTGATCACATGTGATCTTATGTGAAGTTAATGTGATAACATGTGACAACATGTAAAATAACATGTGATAACATGAAACTACACATATGAAAACGTGATCACGTGAAGTGTTCCAAAAATGTTTTCACATTAACCCCGTTGTTCTGGGTCTGTGCTGGCACAGGCTCCTGCCTGTTTCCATTCAGACTCTCAGAGTGCTGTGGCGGTGCTGACAGACTGAACACTCCCGTGCTGGCTGGGGACTGGGTGGGGTGGGATGGGGAGGGAGAGAGAGAGGGAGGCTGTTGGAAGAAGAGGAAAGAGGAAGGAGGCTTCGCCACCGGGGTCACAGGCAGTGTGTGGGACAATGAACAGGCTTGCCTCTGCTGCCCTGTCTCAGTGTGAATCATTACATTTACATTTTATCCATTTAGCAGGCTTACTAGAGAAAATAGGGTTAAGTGCCTTGCTAAAGGGCACATCAACAGATTTTTCACCTAGTCTGTTCGGGGATTCAAACCAGCGACCTTTCGGTTACTGGCCCAACTCTCTTAACCGCCAGGTTACATGTCGCCCATGTCAGTATGAGCTCTGCTAACAGCTTTAATAGGGGCAGAGGTGTTTATCTCCTTGTGTTTATCAAAAAGGAGAGCAGTGGTAGATTGAGAGGTGTCTTTGGTTCAGAATTCACTCAGTATGGAGTGATGGCATGGCAGGTGGTATGACATGATGCCTACTTACCCTTCTTTAATTAAACTATTACTGCAGGGTGTGGCAAGTTACTGGGGATTACATAATGCACTTCAATCCCACAGGACAGAGAGAGAGGGAAGGAGGGAGGGAGTTTAAGTCCCTTTCATCTTTTCATCTCCTGAGTTAAGAACTAGAAGAGGACTGTAGCTAGCTCTCTCTCCCTCTCTCTTGCAACGTCCTGTCTCTACCGCCTTTAGAGGGACTCACGAGATCTGCATTCAAATGCCTGCGGAAGCCTCAAGCCCCCAATCCCCAGTGCTAAATGCAGGAATTTCTAAGAATCACAGTTCAAACAGAAACACTCAGCTATCTGCTCTCACATTTCCACAAGATGTCCCTGGACAGGGACTCCAAAGACAAGGGTTGGGCACGGCTGCCTACAGTGGGTGCTTCAACATACAGTACACTGGATTGTGTGAGCTGCTCCAGCAAATGGTTATATATTTGTGTCTGTGTCTGACGATGAGGGGCAAGGGTTGATTTGGATACTGTAGATTCATCATTGTATGAGAAACAGAACAAATAAATCTCTTTGTTGGAAGCAAGAGACTAAAGCTGAGGTCAAATACTGTATGAATTATGTTGCGGCTAACAGGGTCCCACAGGGAGCAATTATTGTGTGAGTAATCAAAAAGACACACAATGCCACAGAAACCTGATGAGGAAAAATAAGTTGTCAGGGACCGGAAATGCAAGCATGTGTTTGTGTTTATTAAGGTATTTCTCTAATGTCTTGCAGAATCCAGATGTCGTACCTCGTCATAAACATGCTCTGAAAAGCTGTTTCACTACAAGCCCAGGTCATAGATCATGGCTAGGGAGCTAGGAAACTTCACTGAGACAGTCACACTACATACTCCTCCACTATTGTCCTCACACTTCCTCACACTGTTATAAAAAAGATGGTACAAGCCACGGGAAGGACACGTGCACAAGTAAATAGATATATTATTCCATATCTTCAGTGTGATTGAATTGTTTCCCTCACAGCCGAGGCAGGGGAGTGTATCACTATTGTCATTCACATACAGACAAATCCAACCGAGACACACTCAGATTTGGGAGCCATCAGTCAAACCCAGAGAGACAGACCACTCAGAGACTCCTCACTGAGGAGGCCTGTCTAAGCCAAGTGGACGGGGGGAAATCATCACATGAAATAGGCCTATTCTCTGGCTGCAATCACAGGAACCCTCATATGATCATGGCAATATAGCAATCAAGACAGGGCTTGTGCTTTTGTGTGTGTGTGTGTGCTTTTGTGTGTGTGTGTGTGTGTCAGCTCGTGTGTCAGCTCCACCGGGGCAGGCGTCCTCCACTCCAGCAGTGTTTGCTGAAATAAATCCTGCATCTCCAGCGGTGCCAGATACCAGACGCTGTCCTTGCCAGCTGTCTGCCACGCCACAGTGACTGCTGTCGGACGCACAGTGCTCAGCTCCTTGTTTTTACAACAGTACCGACGTGGACGCCTGGCACAGCTGTTCCCTGGGTCCCTATGGCCGCTTAAAAAAGGCAATAAATCAATCTAGGCACTCAATACAGGCGGGAAATTGACCAATTAAAGTGGCACAAGATGCTTATGTTCAGGCAGACGATTTTACAAATTGTCCATCTATTTATACCAACACTGGCTCTCTGCGAGAATAATCCACTCACTGGATCCAGTCCATTTGTGTTTTTATCTGGCAAAAGATACAGCCTTCCGCGATTCCACTCCTTAATCACAAATCATCGATCGCGATTCAGCCATAGTATTAGCATGGCCGTGGTGCCGACAGTACAATATGCCGATGTCGGTAGTCAATTTTTTGTTGTTCACATAGCATAGATCATCCGCCGTCAGCCTCGTTAAAATACTCCAGACCAGGTGGTAGTAGCGTTGATATCTTATTTTTGGCTTGTGCCTGCTTCTAAATTTGTAGATAGCTAATGTTAGCTAACTAGTAAGTTGCGCTAAGGTTGTTGCTAACTACCTCAAATTTGTAGCCCTTGTTTATACTAGCCAGATGGCCACAACTGGATAATTAGCTAGCAACGTCCCAGCAAACATGGGACGTCCTGAGGACATTCTGCAACGTTCCCATTAGGTGCCTTAAGGGTTTCGGCACGACATTATCCCTCTGACGTTCTGAGAATGTTCTAAGAACGTTGCGTAAAGGGAACATTCTCTAGGGGACCTTTGTTTGTCTAGTTCCCTGTAAGTTCCCAGGACATCATAGAGAACCATGTCAGGACCGTTTTAGGTCGCTCTAAGGACGTTCATTTTACTAGTCCTTAGGTCGTTGTGTGATGGTCCCAAATGAACGTTCTCTGGGGGACCTTTGTCTAGTTCCCTGTAATTTCCCAGGATGTCAAAGCGGACCATGTCAGGACCTTTTTAGGACGTTCTAAGGACATTCATTTTACTAGTCCTTAAGACGTTGCTTGATGGTCCCAAGGGAACGTTTTCTGAGAGACCTTTGTCTATTTCTTTGTACTATAAGTTCCCAGGATGTCACTGAGGACCATGTCTGGACCTTTTTAGGAGGTAGCGTGATGGTCCCAAGGAAACGTTTTCTAGGGGACCTTTTTCTAGTTTGTCCTGGGGACATCCCCTGGAGGTATTGTCTAATTCCCGGTTTGTCCCGGGGTGTCCCAGAGGATGTTTTTAAGACCTTCTTGGGACGTTGTGTCATGGTCCCCTGGAGGTTTTGTCTAGTTCCCTGCTTGTCCCGGGGACATTTTAAGGACGTTCTTGGGACATTGTGTCATGGTCCCCTGGAGGTATTGTCTAGTTCCCGGTTGGTCCTGGGGACGCCCCCAAGGATATTTTTAGGTCGATCTTGTTAAATTGTGTTATGGTCCCCTGAAGCTCCCCTGATTGTCCCAGGTGTCCCAAACCATTATAAGTAAAGTAATGAAATGGTATCAGGGTTTTAAGGTAAGTGGTACGCTGTTCAGCTAAAATAGTTTTAATCAATGACAATATGATTACATTTGACATGACCACTTAGTACTGACTTTTTAATATGACCCCACCTGGGATTTGAAATCACAACCTCTGGATTTGTGGTATGCTAATCTTTCTGCTGCGCCACAAAGTCTGTACAATTTCCGAAGTTCCCTACACATTCATTACCTGTAATAAATCTGTGCGCTTAACAAAATAGTGCCATCTGCACTGCTATTTTAATAATAATTTAATCTGACTATTATCTCATTGATTTAAATTACTTATTTCAGCAATTTGAGTTTGGGTTTTTGGTATAGTTGTCTAATGTTGGTGGGGTATATTATTCTGTTTTAATGTTACTCTTGAATCACTATGATAAATATAATAGTTTTTCTTCAGTGTATTTTTAACAGCTGAGATTTACTTTGAAGTGCAAAGTGTGGGAACAGGCCTACATGTGAAATCAGTCATTGATACATACATGGTGGAGTAGCAGGAAGATCGGAATTCCGTGAACCAAGAGGTTGTGAGATCAAATCCCAAGTAAGGACATGTTAAATAACAATTACTGTTTGAGTCAAAGTGTGTTAAATACGTAAGTTGAATACACTGTATGTGATAAGTACTGTTTGTGTGTGGTTGTCCCTAGCATTGCCAAAAGGCAAAGAGCTGTGACTGGATTACCAATCAGGGCCTTGATGGGCTTGGCAAAAGTAACAAGGGTCAAATGTATTTTTTTGTGGGGGAGAACGTTTCTTTGCAACCATCAGATGACGTCCACGGGACAAACCGGGAACTAGACAAAAACCTCCACGGGTCCATGACACTACATCCCAAGAAAGTTCTAAAAACATCCTCAGTACATCCCCGGGACAAACTGGGAACTAGACAAAACCTCCAGGGGACTATGACACAACGTCCTAAAAACTTTTGTGCCAACTCTTGCATTTACCTAGATTTAACTTTACATTTCTACACCTACAGCTTGGTTATATTTCATTGTTACTGCTATGAGTGTTGTTCTTTGGCTGGGCATAATACAGAGGCCACATTTCAATGTTATTCCTCCTGCCTTTCAGATACTTTACACCCCAAAAACAACCAGGGACAAAATTGACTCTGAAAAATGAGAAGTGCTACAGGTGTGCAGGCATCTGCTTGCAATCTGTCCGTGTGCTGTTATTTTTCATGCTCTGTCTAAAAAGCATTTATTGGTGCCTTATGCATTAGCAAGGCTGAACATCATCCTCATTCCCTTCTTCTACTGATTATCAATCTCTAGGCAACAATCAAATAGCAGGCTGGATGCACCTGCACGGCTGTGTCTCCATATGCCACTCTCATAACAGCTCTTAGTTAGCTTTCCTCCAGATCCCATCACTGTTTGATCAATTCTCAGGCTAGAGTGAGCAAGACTTCAGGCACAATGCAGAGATCCTTACAAGTGGAGAGGTGAATGGTGGTTTTACATCGCCATGGGCTGAATGAGGTAATACCTAATTAGATAAACTCCATAGCATACTCTCCTGACTATATGCAAAATAATAATCTAAGCATATGCACATTGTTCCTCCCTCATGTTATTCAAAGTAGAACTCCTGATCATCATTATCATACATAGTAGTCTGAATTATAGACTTGCCTGCAGACCCAACGGGCTTATAGCAGGCCTACCATACACGTTACAGTACCTTTCTTTCTTTCTCCATCCAACCCAGTCGACTGAATGTCATATACAGTATGTATACCTTCTGAAATGTGACATGAACATTCTGAGAAAATATATTCTGTCCCTAAACTGTCACACTTGTGCACAGAATAGATAAGAATTTTAAGGAATAAATAGGAATAGGACTAAACAGTTGTGAGGTCTGGTGGACTAGACTAGAGGGTGTTCAGTGAGTGCTGTGCTGTGCTGTGAGCCCTGGGGAGGCCCCTGGAGTGAGAAGGAAAAACCCCACTCGTCCTGTGACTCACAGCCCTCGCCTCTCCTCTGCATGGCTGCACTCACCTTTTCACTGCAGCTCCCTGCCCATTGATTGAGCTGAGCATCAGCTCCATGGGATCCACTGTTCCTCTACCACCACTACAGCATGTATCTGTTCACATGCCCTTATCAAGACACAACATAGCTTTAACCCCAGTAGATGAGTTACTAGAACAATGTACTCCTTGGGACAGATCCAACTAAAAGTAATTTACGACTTTCATCTATAACCGTAATTATATCTGAGTGAACCCTTCACAAACGGAGCGCAGCAGACGCAGATTTAGTTTTAATCTGACTAAAATATTAAATTTTTTAAGGCTGTTTGGATGCATTCCTACCACCTAATTGCCACATTATTACATATATTTAAATAATACAATAGTTGGAGTTCAAACACTTCCATTTTGATGCTATCAATTACCTCTTTATTCGTCAATTCCAGCCCCTTAAATATTAATATGATTCCATAATGAGGCTGAGTGGTCGGAATCACTCACTGTCCCTTAGGGCAGCTCTGCTGTGGACCAAGAGAGCACAGGCCTTGTCTGATGAATATAATCAGCACATTAAACTACACTTCACCACTCATTCCCGTCTGGTTAACTATTTTGTCTTCTTCTATGTCTGGGGAGAACAGTGAAAGGCTTGGAGCCCAGTCTGCAGGTGCCTACTTTAATAACCATATTTTCAACGGTTCTGTTTGTGTACAACACTGCCAAGTCAAATTAAAACATGCCTCTGTGTTTTTAAGTGTGTGTGCGTGCGTGTGAGCGTGTGTGCTGACTCTGATTTGCCCTACAAGCAGAGTCTAGTGTAGAGGACACCACATTTGACATTTAACAAGAAGCTAAAGCTGCTTAAACAATTACTAGCCAACAAAACTGTAATTTTGTACCTGATTCTTACAGGGATTCCTCCCTGTCTCCTATTGGCCTAGAGGTGCAGCTCCTCGTGCTTACAAATGAGCCCTGTGATAAATTCTGAGGGGTCAATGGTTTACAAGCAGAAGGAGGACCTTTTAATTACTGCCTGATGAAGGCTGAAAAGAGACACTCCTCAGTTGACTGCAGCCAGCCAGTGAGAAAATTGTCGTTTAAGATCATTGACATTATTGCATTTCAAAAAGCAATTTCCTGAAATTGCTGAAGAAGTTGCTAAAATCAGACATCCAATTAGAATGTGATTTTTGCGAGTGGAATTAGAGGAGTCGCTGTGCTATCAGCACTGTTTGGGGTGCAGACAACCCCCGACTCATCTCCAGTGAGAAGCTTTCATGTGCAGGACCCCATATCACGCAACCCTCACAATCTAATTAGCTGCTCTCAAATGGTAGAATAGTGGTTTGGAAGCGCTGCTGTAAACGGCATGAGATAAGTTGCTTGTGTTATTGCTGCATTTATTGACAGATCCTCCCTTTTAAGTGACATGTTAATATGAGCGAACATGCAACCAACTCATTGCTATTAAGACAGAAAGTTTATACACTGTGAAATGAGCACCATATTTAACACCATC
Organism: Coregonus lavaretus; assembly: GCF_964263955.1. NCBI lineage: Eukaryota > Metazoa > Chordata > Actinopteri > Salmoniformes > Salmonidae > Coregonus > Coregonus lavaretus. The sequence goes on along the minus strand of NC_139996.1, from coordinate 30,400,543 downwards.
ACAGGGCAAAATAAATCAGTATACTTTGCATACAACTTTTGACAGGACCTTGTATAATTTCTATAGTACTGTGAACTCATGCTACTCCATGCAATACTATGAAGCTCTCTTATTTAGTTCCATCATGACCTTTTACAGATGTAGGCTCTTAATTTGATCACTCTTTCGTTGCTGAGAATTTTCTTGCACAGCAGGAAATGTAAACGTGTAGTGTATTCAAGGTTTAAAAATGCTTCTAAAGTTTGTAATTTTCACTTGAAGATGTCAGACTTGATTTGACCTAATGAAAAATGTATCAACCCCTACAAAGAATGTCCATTAATTATAATCCACATAATAATTCACATTTCCTGTTGCTGCATGATTATTTTCCAGCTGTAGCAAACTGGCTCAAATTAAAATCCTATATCTGTACGTCCTTTAGCGAAACGCAGTGACTGCAGAATCATGCACATTCACAAATACAATGGTCACACAAACACACACACAGTAAGTCTAGGCATCCAGTGAACCATGAAACATCTTTATCTCTCTCTGTTCCCATAGCAACGAGTGAAATCATATTCCCCTTACAACTTTGTTCTCCACTCACAAATGTTACCATCTGCTAAAAACATATAGAGAAAAGCGAGCCAAAGAGAAAAGTTATGTGATGCATATTTCAGAGGGGCTGGCGGCTGCAGGCTTTATGGTCCCTGGCCAACAGCTTCCCAGGGGACAAAAAACAGCCACCTCCTTCCCCTCCATAGATGAAGCTCACGGGGATGTTCTCTTTGGTGAGAAGGCTGCTTACTGGCAGTTCCATAGGGTCTGATTCTTTTACCAGGCTTTATGGCTCTCTTTCCATTGTATGTGTTTCCTGACATATGAGAAACCCAGCCGATTTGATGGAGTGCTATACAAGGTCATATTGTTCTGAGCACTGTATCCCTCTTCATGGCCTTGGACCCTTTCAGTAAAAAACCTTCAATCTACAGTCTAGAGCTGCATGTTCCACCACCACCAGACAGCGGTAAAGGGAGGAAGCCTCAGACACAGCGCTGCTCAGACCGCTCTCCTCTCCTGCCCACTCTGGACCTGCGCCAGAGAGCTTCACATGGGCTGAAACCCCATTGTGTTCCAATGAGTTTCCTCCTGGTGCAATACATCATGGGCGGACAGAACACTGCCCAAGAATAAAAGGGACAACTGAGGCCGTATATTAAGTACAAAAGCATCCAATCCATAAAAGTCAGCATTAATAGCCAGGCCAGCTATTACATTTTTCATTTACAATGAGGCCAATTAGAAGAGTTGAAATGAGCTGTTGGAAAGATGCCCATTCTTTACGGCCGTGTCACAAGACACAGCCACATTATTTATTCCCCCCGCTGCCCCCTCACCTGCCAGAATTAATGGCTCACAACAACCTCATTATCGTGGTTAATCTGGATTATTATGTTCCTCCTCTCCTGACCGACATCAACAGTTTGTGGAGCATATGTGGCAAGTCTGTGGTCTTCTGCTGACCTTGTGTCTAACATTACTCTGGAGGACTGACACAACAGATGGGCAAGACGAAGACCAAGCACTAGGTTCAGGGGAGTAAAACAACACAGGAAAACGATAATGTACATCACTTCCAACACATTGTTTAATTTTGATTTCTGGGAACAAAATGTTGTTTGGTTTTACGAGGCTAAGACGTGACATGCGGTCCAAAGGAAACGTTTGTATTTTTTGTTGCAAAGTGTAATGAGAACTTATATTCAACCACAGACATGTAATGAGCACTATGGTGCATTTCTGAGGTTAGTTTTCTTCAGTGAGGTTTCTGGAATGTACAGTATGCACTTGTACTTTTTCAGCACAGTTTACTGCAGAAACTTGACTCAAAGCGCATTTCATCCAATATATTCTAGAAAGTATTTTGTTGACATATAATCTAGAGAATTATAATACATTGAGTAAAAGCGTGAAATCATTCAGTTGTAAATTGTCATCATCAAACTTTTACAATAAATTGATTATTTTACCAGAGACTGGTAAATGTGACATTTTCAATATGATAACAGAATGGTTGAAGATTGTATGATAAGGCCACAACACCATGCTGTGGAGGAGCCTGTGTGATAGATTTTGCATTGGGTTTGCGTTCAGTCTTCATGCCTTTGTCCTTCTCAATGACTGAATATAAATGTACAGGTGCAGGACAAAGGTAACCACTCAGCAATTGCTGCACCTGCTTTCAATGGCACCTGTTGAATGCCTGTTTGCTTATTTTCCTCCTAAACTTTCTCTGTACTTTAAAAGTCTCATCTACAGACAAACTGGCAGGGGGACATACGGTGCAGGTAAACCAGATATGTGTGCTTTAAAGATACACTGGAGAGTTTGTCTTAGTCTTTGTCTTAGGGACAGTAGTGTTGCCTCCTGACTATGTTACACTGACACCTGCTGGGAGCGGAATGACTCCAGCCTAAACTCAGCAGCAGGGAGGGAGGAGAGGTGTTCTGAGCCCAAGCAGAGGCTAGGAGACACCAGAGGAACCTCTGCTCCTGTCTGAGGCTGCAACAACTGGAGCCACTACTGTCATTATCAGTCAGACTGGACATTCTGTCAAGCAAATTAGAACAGGTGTTCGCATTAGGGTTGCAAAGAGAGGGTATATTACTGGAAACATTTGACATTTACCAGTAAACTACAACAATGTTGTTATCTTTCAAGGAGTTTATGTAATCTATCACAAGACATCTAGTGGCCCTTTTGGGAACTTCAGATTATCACAGGTGTCTAATCATCTCTGGCCCTCTATGTGGCCTCATCACATGTAAAATATATGAAATAATAACTAAGATGATTTTAAAATTTTAAAAAATAGAATGACTAAGCTGTAAAACATGATCCTAAATATAAACCATCAACTTAGTGAATACGATTGGTGTTTAGTATGAGGGTTTCAGCATGAAATATCCTTCATATTTTTTATTTTACTATGTCAATATGCATTTGTTGTCAATGTGTTGATGTCAAACTGGTGGCAGTTGTGAACACAGTCAATAGTTGGAAGAGTTGCAGAGTTAACAGAAAATAATGCCATTGCTGATTAGATCCATTTTTCATAAATTAGGCTATATTTTCTTGAACCATATGGTCTATCTACTAGAAACTCACGGACAATATGGACACAGATATGATAAATGAATAATATATATATATATATATATATTTTTTAAAAGTTATTAAAGTATAAACGACCAAAGTAAGAATAGTATTCCATAGATTTGACATTTTAGTCATTTAGCGGACGCTCTTATCTAGAGCGACTTACAGTAGTGAGTGTCAAAATGCAAAACTTCCCCGTGGGAATTGAACCCACAACCCTGGCGTTGCAAGCGCCATGCTCGACCAACTGAGCCACACGGGTACATTTTCACTTAATTACCTAAATTCCTGAAGATTCCGGTAACTTTGGTAAATTACCGGTAGCTTTGCAACCGTAGTTCACATACATAACATATACAAAATATAGTACGCAAAGAGAGGATGGTGGGTGCGGAATATTGGTTCAAACTTAAATCCTGCATCTTGTCCTCACTGTGTGACTAGATCCCTAGACTTAAAGGGATAGTTCACCCAGATTACAAAATTACATATCGGTTTACTTGCCCTGTAAGTATTCTATGGACAACGTCCATGCTTTGGTTTAATTTCCCTGCGACTGTTTCCACATGATAATGTTTTAGCATTTGTGTCACAAATCCCATTCAAGTCACAAATCCCATTCATGGGACCGATATTAGCATTTTTCGCGCATCATGTTCAAAACATCTATTAGTGACTTTGTTGAGCTTCACAATCATTTTTAGATACTTCAGATGATTTAAACATGATGCAAAAAAAATTATAATATCGGTCCCATGACTTGAATGACATTTGTGCCACAAATGCTAAAACATTAGCATGTGGAAACAGTGCCAGGGAAACTAAACCAAAGCATGGATTGCTGTAACATCTTGTCCATTAACTGCTTACAGGGTAAGGAAACCAATGTGTAATTTTGTATTTTGAGTGAACTATCCCTTTAAGTCCAAATGTTCCTCCCCTATCCCCTTCACCTCCCTATTGTAGCTTACATAGCCCAGGAGAGAGGAGGTGGCATGGGGGGGTTTAATTTGGCACTTGTGGCCCCATGAGGAGACAGCTTTGCCTGTAAAATAATCAAAAATAGAGTAAAAATGCCCCATTTTGAACAGCGTGTTTCCTAATGTAAAAGTGGTAGGTGGCACATTTCAAGTTGGCTTTGATTGATCCCCAGCTGTTTGGAAAATTGTCCCTCTTCCCTGAATTGAGGTCAGAGTGATAAGCATTGTGGGCACCTCCTCTAGGAGTGCTTCTCACATGCCGTCATCCAGGTGTGTGTGTGGCAGAATCACCCTAGCCGCATGTACTTTACTGAGTCTCTCTCTGCGCCAGCACAAACTCAGTGGGAAGAAGGGCTTGTAAGTAAGCATTTCACTGTAAGGTGTCACCTGTTGTATTCAGCACATTTGACAAATACAATTTGATTTGATTTGATGAAGGTGAGTAAGACAACTTGAAAACAATGTTAAGGCCTAAATAATAAGAAATCTTAATCATAAATGTAGGTTAATTGTTAGTATGAATTTACTAATACAATATTAAGAAATTACACAAACCATTATGAATGAACTAGATGTTATAATTACAATAATCAAATTGAAATGGTAAAAAATGTCACCTTTGCTTTGTATAAACATAAAGTGTACCATATGTCAGGCATTCCAAAGTTGGTTGTCATCTCACATATTGTCTTAACTCATACTCCTAAACAGTGTAAAACACTACAGGATGGTTACATTTTCCTTGAGAAAATCAACTGATGATTGAAGATGTTGTCTTGATGTATTTTCCAATCACTCATAATTTAGAGGAACATTTTCAAAATGAGATGAGATTATTACCTGTACCCTAGAGCCACTAATATGGCCACCGTTTTCTGGTACGAGGAGCCAACTCAAGTATCCTGAGCTTCAACTGAGTTTGAAGGATTCATTGTTTCCTTAAGGCCTAAATACACCATGAGAGTTTTAGACAAAGTTAATCAAAAGAACAAAGGAGTTCTGGCATGAAAGGCAATTGCCATTTACACCAAGCAGCATTAGTACCAGTGGCAGCTGTTATTTCTTTCTATTTCAGTTTTTTACAACCTGGAGGATAATCAAAGCCTTCCCACAAAAGTAGGGGGGACAGAGACAGAGAAATTAAATAAAAACTACATGAGCAGTCATACATTTCTAATGGAGCTCTTTTAATCTTGAAAAGGAGACTTTCACTAGTGAATTAGTATTTTTTGTATTCCTTTAATGCTTCCCAGAGAAATATGCAAATCTCTGGCTAATGGTAACAGCAGTGACAAAGGCGCAAGTTCTACTCAGCTAGTCTGTGCTATCCAACCAGGGGTCCTGTATGTGGCCAGCATAATGTACTGCCTGCAGCCTAACAGAGCAGAGCAGGGCCTTCTGGAACCACTCATTAATGAAGACATCTGGATGGCCTCCACAAGACACAACTCTATCTTCTCCTAGCCAACACTTTAGTCAAGGCTTTGGTCAAAGTTTCACTTCACAAGGTTGTAATTTTAACCAGGGTATTCAACGCATTTATGAACTATTAGTGTATTGAAATATTTTTTTCTTTACATTTGTCCTTTCATATTTCTAGTCCTGGTTTTGGGTGTGTGTTGCTAATGCTGAAATTGTTACTATAGTTAGTAGTTTATTCATTTTTCAGGAGCCTGACAGATCCTTGGCAGTTTGTGTTTTAGAATGTAGAATTTGGGGGATGGAGATTTTGGAAAGAAGAGATATCACTGTAATTTACAATAGTTTCTACCTAATAGCAATTTCAATATTGAGACATTTTGGTGAAAATAAGTAATATCTTATTATAGTATCATATTTTACAGTCTATAATTCTCAAATGAAACACATTTGAAAGCTGAACTCAAATGTGTGCATGTGTAGGAACTAAATGTTGTAACAAATTGCAAAAAAATATGCTTCAATGTAGTAATACATATTTGCAAAAATAGGCACATAACTTGCACCATATCAGTTTGAAGTTTCAGACCTCAAAATCTATTGATACAAAAAGCCATCAATAATGTAGGAATTATACACTGGCAAGGGCCAATATTATTGTTCCCTGAAGTAAAGCTATACTGTAAGTTATGGACAGTCATGTAAAATAGCACTTTCGATACATTATAATTATTGAAATAATCAATATCAAATACTGTACTAATGCAGGGAGAGGCTTCAATATTCAGTTTCATATCCGTATCTGTATCCATCATTTGGGTGGCAGATAGTCTAACGGTTAAGATCTTTAGGCCAGTAACCGAAAGGTCACTGGTTCGAATCCCCGAGCCGACTAGGTGAAAAATCTGTTGATGTGTCCTTAACCCTACTTGCCCTCGATAAGAGCGTCTGCTAAATGACAAAAAAATATATTTTTTAAATGTCATGAGACATGATGAAAATACATTGAAATAAGCATTACAAATCCATACTTTTAAATTTTGGGGGCTGGCTGGCTGGGTGGAAACGTGGTTAACTAGTAGAGGCTGAGTTAATCCTTTTATCTAGATCCCTGCTGCAGGGTATACCAAACACTCCCTGATTAAAAATGGAAATGTGGGCAACCAACAGTTTAAGAATCATGGGCTCTAAACAGATAAGGCGGAACATCTTGTTGCTATGGCAGTGCATATGGAATGACTTGCCACACTGTTCTCCTTGTCTAATATATTCACATTTACGAAATATTTCATAAGTAGCATAGCAAATGCTAAATATAAAATCCCAGGGAGATGCTCTACCCTTTTGCAGTTGGACTTGTGGAAAAATGGAAAATTCTGGGTTTTTGTTCTCAAGCTACACTGCTTTTGATTTCTTAATCTTCCTTCTCCTCAATAAGGGAAAGCCCTGCTAACATTTTCCAGCTCTCCACACTGCCAGATAGAACGAGTGAACAAAAGAGGTGATTTGATCTGTTCATGTGGGAAATCAGATCCCCGTCTGAGATGTATCCAATGCGCTCCAGGATACTGTTAAGCAACGGCCACAAATAAAATAAAATAATAATATCATATAGAAATGCAGAGAGGACTGCTTATATAAGGAATAGAAACATGTACATTTTCCATTAGATAAATCAGAACTCTCCAACAGAGAGAGTGGGAACACCATATACTGCAGCAACAAAGTAAAATAAATGCAAAAAGGCTTTACTAGTCACGGTGTGTGTATTATCATAACTGCCTCCTACAAAGCACACACAGTGAGGTATAGCAGAGGACACATTCCCCCCTCGCTCTATCTGGTGTGACAGAGCATGGCAACTGCATGGCCCTTTCTCCTGTCAATACTCTCCCAGCATCCATTTTCACCTGGCTGACACCTTTTACTGGTCAAGGGATGAATAAATCACACTTAGTGTTCTCCCCTGGTACTTTGACTAAAAAAAGGATCTCAACATGAAGGAGGACTACAGTGTTTCCCTGTCATCACTGCCCCTGAGGTACGGTGAAAAATGTCCACCCATAAAAACATTTTTCAAAGAGCCGTATTTCTCTTTTAATCTATCCGCCACAATGGATGGCTTCTGGGATGCGTTTAATTTCATCTGAACACAAACAATCTTTCAAAGGGTTTAATAACAGTTACACAAATGAGCTTCATTAATTAGCTGCTAATAGAATAATAGTTCTGCCATCTTATGCATCTCAACAACAGTAAAAGTGTGGAGCAGGAAAAACCCCATCTGGGACTATTGTCTCATAGCGTCATTAACAGAATGCTCCAGAATGCACACATACAGTTGAAGTCGGAAGTTTACATGCACTTAGGTCATTAAAACTCGTTTTTCAACCACATCATTTGAGTCAATTGGAGGTGTACCTGTGGATGTATTTCAAGGCCTACCTTCAAACTCAGTGCCTCTTTGCTTGACATCATGGGAAAATCAAAAGAAATCAGCCAAGACCTCAGAAAAAAATTGTAGACCTCCACAAGTTTGGTTCATCCTTGGGAGCAATTTCCAAATGCCTGAAGGTACCACGTTCATCTGTACAAACAATAGTACGCAAGTATAAACACCATGGGACCATGCAGCCTTCATACCGCTCAGGAAGGAGACGCATTCTGTCTCCTAGAGATGAACGTACTTTGGTGCGAAAAGTGCAAATCAATCCCAGAACAACAGCAAAGGACCTTGTGAAGATGCTGGAGGAAGCAGGTACAAAAGTATCTATATCCATAGTAACACGAGTCCTATATCGACATAACCTGAAAGGCCGCTCAGCAAGGAAGAAGCCACTGCTCCAAAACCGCCATAAAAAAGCCAGACTACAGTTTGCAACTGCACATGGTGACAAAGATTGTACTTTTTGGAGAAATGTCCTCTGGTCTGATGAAACAAAAAAATAACTGTTTGGCCATAATGACCATCATTATGTTTGGAGGAAAAAGGGGAAAGCTTGCAAGCCGAAGAACACCATCCCAACCGCGAAGCACGGGGGTGGCAGCATCATGCTGTGGGGGTGCTTTGCTGCAGGAGGGACTGGTGCACTTCACAAAATAGATGGCATCATGGGGATGGAAAATAACGTGGATATATTGAAGCAACATCTCAAGACATCAGTCAGGAAGTGAAAGCTTGGTCGCAAATTGGTCTTCCAAATGGACAATGACCCCAAGCATACTTCCAAAGTTGTGGCAAAATGGCTTAAGGACAACAAAGTCAAGGTATTGGAGTGGCCATCACAAAGCCCTAACCTCAATCCTATAGAAGATTTGTGGGCAGAACTGAAAAAGTGTGTGCGAGCAAGGAGGCCTACAAACCTGACTCAGTTACACGAGCTCTGTCAGGAGGAATGGGCCAAAATTCACCCAACTTATTGTGGGAAGCTTGTGGAAGGCTACCCAAAACGTTTGACCCAAGTTAAAGAATTTAAAGGCAATGCTACCAAATACTAATTGAGTGTATGTAAACTTCTGACCCACTGGGAATGTGATGAAAGAAATAAAAGCTGAAATAAATCATTCTCTCTATTATTCTGACATTTCACATTCTTAAAATAAAGTGGTGATCCTAACTGACCTAAGACAGGGAATTTTTACTAGGATTAAATGTCAGTAATTGTGAAAAACTGAGTTTAAATGTATTTGGCTAAGGTGTATGTAAACTTCTGACTTCAACTGTATCCCTATCAGCCCTGCCTGAAATTAGCACTATGGATCATGTTTTTAAGTAAACACCTCAAACATTTCCACTCCACCCATCTGAGCGTAAGCGAGCTGATATTAGACAGGCAAATTGCTGAACCTGGCATTAGGGCTGGAAAATGCCAGTGCAGCAGTTTTTACATGGTGAAATTTCATACTAACGTGTGTTTGACCCTAGCGCCGCCTTAACACCAGCTGAAAATTGAGCCTTTTGTATCTCGTTAGAATTACTTTGTTTTACTAAGTCGTTTAAACGAGATACTAAGTCATTCAAACAATATGCTAAGTAGTTTGAATGATATAGTAAGTTGTTCGGACGAGATAATTCTAAGAGTAAGTTATTTTTTATTTTTTTGCCTTGGGCTTCAGGGCTTCCGTACAATTTACACACTTACAGCAAAAATATATATTTTCAATGAAAGTTCAAAAATAAAACTGACAAATAGAGATGGATTTTAGTAGAGAAAACAGTAGTTAATTAATGATGAATTAGAGACGAAGTGAAGCATCATATATTCTGACAACAAGGGGTTGTCTAGCCGATGATAAACAGCACTCCTGGATCCGATCTGCCTGTGCCTGTGTGTATCTTTCAGAACCTCCCTGCCACTTTATCTTTTCCATCTCGCTAGATTACACCTCCAGGGTTCAGGTGGGAATCAATCATTGCTATTATTACCTGAAGTCACAAGATGCATCTATCACCGCTAAGGTTACCATAACCTCAATATTAGCAGAGAAAAGCCTCTCTAATAAACAGCAGAACGGATGGCCCGGGTGGTGGGATTTCATCTTCCTTTCACTTTTAATAAGGTACTCTGAGGAATAAAGATTACAGGCCATATTTAGCATGCAGAACAAATCAGCCTCTTCCTCCCCTCCCCTCCTCATTGTAGTTAGTCATTAGGATCTAGGCTGGAGGTTCTAGTTCTAGTGGAAAGAGGCGTTCCCTGGTTCAACAGCTAACCAGCCACGCTGCCCGTCTGCCTGCCTAACTGCCTGCTACCTGCCCGCTCTGCACTGTTCTCCTGCTACAGTATCGTATCGCCTGCAACGTCTGTTAATAAGGCTGGGTGTATGGAAACACAGTGGTGTGGCTCATCATGCCCAGCTGGACCAGTGGCAATCACAGCACTGTAAACAGTGAGGGCATGACTGGTTCAAGGTCTGAGGAGTGAGAACAGTGATGTATTAATGATCATTCTCCTCTTAAAATAATCCACTATTACACAATGAAGTCTGTGTAAAACAAGATCCAGAGACAAGGGGGCATTAGGCTAAAATGGCCTAAAAGGATAAAAATAATTTGGTCAAGTAGGAATCTCAGAGTGCATCAGTTGACACAAGGTCATGTTTACACACAGCACCCCATGACATGAATCATTCATTATCGTTCAAATGAACATCAACAGCCAAATAAATTACCATCACTGCAACCAGAGTCTCCATAATACACACTACCATTCGAAAGTTTTGGGTCACATAGAAATGTCCTTGCTTTCCATGAAAACATACAGTGGGGAAAAAAAGTATTTAGTCAGCCACCAATTGTGCAAGTTCTCCCACTTAAAAAGATGAGAGAGGCCTGTAATTTTCATCATAGGTACACGTCAACTATGGCAGACAAAATGAGACAAAAAAATCCAGAAAATCACATTGTAGGATTTTTAATGAATTTATTTGCAAATTATGGTAGAAAATAAGTATTTGGTCAATAACAAAAGTTTCTCAATACTTTGTTATATACCCTTTGTTGCCAATGACACAGGTCAAACATTTTCTGTAAGTCTTCACAAGGTTTTCACACACTGTTGCTGGTATTTTGGCCCATTCCTCCATGCAGATCTCCTCTAGAGCAGTGATGTTTTGGGGCTGTCGCTGGGCAACACAGACTTTCAACTCCCTCCAAAGATTTTCTATGGGGTTGAGATCTGGAGACTGGCTAGGCCACTCCAGGACCTTGAAATGCTTCTTACGATACCACTCCTTCGTTGCCCGGGCGGTGTGTTTGGGATCATTGTCATGCTGAAAGACCCAGCCACGTTTCATCTTCAATGCCCTTGCTGATGGAAGGAGGTTTTCACTCAAAATCTCACGATACATGGCCCCATTCATTCTTTCCTTTACACGGATCAGTCGTCCTGGTCCCTTTGCAGAAAAACAGCCCCAAAGCATGATATTTCCACCCCCATGCTTCACAGTAGGTATGGTGTTCTTTGGATGCAACTCAGCATTATTTGTCCTCCAAACACGACGAGTTGAGTTTTTACCAAAAAGTTCTATTTTGGTTTCATCTGACCATATGACATTCTCCCAATCCTCTTCTGGATCATCCAAATGCACTCTAGCAAACTTCAGACGGGCCTGGACATGTACTGGCTTAAGCAGGGGGACACGTCTGGCACTGCAGGATTTGAATCCCTGGCGGCGTAGTGTGTTACTGATGGTAGGCTTTGTTACTTTGGTCCCAGCTCTCTGCAGGTCATTCACTAGGTCCCCCCGTGTGGTTCTGGGATTTTTGCTCACCGTTCTTGTGATCATTTTGACCCCACAGGGTGAGATCTTGCGTGGAGCCCCAGATCGAGGGAGATTATCAGTGGTCTTGTATGTCTTCCATTTCCTAATAATTGCTCCCACAGTTGATTTATTCAAACCAAGCTGCTTACCTATTGCAGATTCAGTCTTCCCAGCCTGGTGCAGGTCTACAATTTTGTTTCTGGTGTCCTTTGACAGCTCTTTGGTCTTGGCCATAGTGGAGTTTGGAGTGTGACTGTTTGAGGTTGTGGACAGGTGTCTTTTATACTGATAACAAGTTCAAACAGGTGCCATTAATACAGGTAACGAGTGGAGGACAGAGGAGCCTCTTAAAGAAGAAGTTACAGGTCTGTGAGAGCCAGAAATCTTGCTTGTTTGTAGGTGACCAAATACTTATTTCCCACCATAATTTGCAAATAAATTCATTAAAAATCCTACAATGTGATTTTCTGGAAAAGAAATTCTCAATTTGTCTGTCATAGTTGACGTGTACCTACGATGGAAATTACAGGCCTCTCTCATCTTTTTAAGTGGGAGAACTTGCACAATTGGTGGCTGACTAAATACTTTTTTTCCCCACTGTACATGAAATGAGTTTGAATAGGAAATATAGCAAAATGCATAGGAAATGTAGTCATTGACAAGGTTAGAAATAATGATTTTTAATAGAAATAATAATTGTGTTGTTCACCTTTGCTTTCGTCAAAGAATCCTCCATTTGCAGCAATTACAGCCTTGCAGATCTTTGGCATTCTAGTTGTCAATTTGTTGAGGTAATCTGAAGAGATTTCACCCCATGCTTCCTGAAGCACCTCCCACAAGTTGGATTGGCTTGATGGGCACTTCTTACGTACCATATGGTCAAGCTGCTCCCACAACAGCTCAATAGGGTTGAGATCCGGTGACTGCGCTGGCCACTCCATTATAGACAGAATACCAGCTGACTGCTTCTTCCCTAAATAGTTATTGCATAGTTTGGAGCTGTGCTTTGGGTCATTGTCCTGTTGTAGGAAGAATTTGGCTCCAATCAAGCGCCGTCCACAGGGTATGGCATGGCGTTGCAAAATGGAGTGATAGCCTTCGTTCTTCAGGGTCTCTTTTATCCTGTACAAATCTCCCACTTTACCACCACCAAATCACCCCCAGACCATCACATTGCCTCCACCATGCTTGACAGATGGCATCAAGCACTCCTCCAGCATCTTTTCATTTGGTCTGCGTCTCACAAATGTTCTTCTTTGTAATCCGAACACCTCAAACTTCGATTTGTCTGTCCATAGCACTTTTTTTCAATCTTCCTCTGTCCAGTGTCTGTGTTCTTTTGCCCATCTTAATCTTTTATTTTTATTGGCCAGTCTGAGATATGGCTTTTTCTTTGCAACTGCCTAGAAGGTCAGCATCCCGGAGTCGCCTCTTCACTGTTGACGTTGAGACTGGTGTTTTGCGGGTACTATTTAATGAAGCTGACAGTTGAGGACCTGTGAGGCGTCTGTTTCTCAAACTAGACACTCTAATGTATTTGGCCTCTTGCTCAGTTGTGCACCGGGGCTTCCCACTCCTCTTTCTATTCTGGTTAGAGACAGTTTGCGCTGTTCTGTGAAGGGAGTAGTACACAGCGTTGCGTGAGATCTTCAGTTTCTTGGCAATTTCTCGCATGGAATAGCCTTCATTTCTCAGAACAAGAATAGACTGACGAGTTTCAGAAGAAAGTTATGTGTTTCTGGCCATTTTGAGCCTGTAATCGAACCCACAATTGCTGATGCTCCAGATACTCAACAAGTCTCAAGAAGGCCATTTTTATTGCTTCTTTAATCAGCACAACAGTTTTCAGCTGTGCTAACATCATTGCAAAAGGGTTTTCTAATGATCAAAAAGCCTTTTAAAATGATAAACTTGGATTAGCAAACACAACGTGCCATTGGAACACAGGACTGATGGTTGCTGATAATGGGCCTCTGTATGCATATGTAGATATTCCATTAAAAATCAGCCATTCCCAGTTACAATAGCCATTTAAAACATTAACAATTTCTGATCAATTCGATGTTATTTTAATTGACATTTCTAAGTGACCCCACACTTTTGAATGGTAGTGTACCTCCAATTACAGTATAATCAGGGCATCAACTCTGATAATAATTTCAAAGAAATTAAGTTTGAATATATTCAAAGGACTTTTCACTTTGAAACCAGTCTTGTTATTCCCCTGAACATCCAACAACAACACTCGTTACAGTGGCTTGAAAACCAGAAGTGGAGACATGTAAATATTTAAAGCTCCCACAAATATATAAATATTCATTCAGGAATGATTTGATGCACTAAATAAATAATCCCTTGTTAAATAAATGACAGCCTAAATAAAACTTTAAAAACAGGATCTGGGGAAATGAAGATGAGATGAATTAGACAGGGAAGGATTCTGGCAAGAGGCGAAGGAGAGAAGGGAAAATGTCAGCTACCACTCCACCCCTTTTTAATTCCTAATGGCAGACATGCAAACGCACTGAGCTAATTAAAGCCCAGCGACCAATTAGATGAGCTTTAGCTGCACCTTTAGGGGGAGGTACCGCGGCAGAACCTCAGAGGGGAATATCGATATCTGTTCAGAAGGTGGAGCAGAGGAGAGAAGCCACCGAAAACACTTCTCTGATGCCGCTACTGCTGCCCAATGGTGAAAGGGACAGCAGTTAACGGTTCTATGGGTTTTTCTTTCCAGCCGTTGTTGAATAAACATGACCCCTTTCCACAGTGCCATGTGGTAGTGTCTCACTGAGGATGTGGGGCAGTAGAGGAGAGGAAAACCCAATATATTCAGAAGTAATTCTAATCCAGTAGCAATATAGTATATCCTATAGAATTCTTCCAGGCTGTTGCTTCAGCATGAAACTATTAGCCTATATCAAACTAAAGATTGGGACATGCATTACAAATACAATACACATAGCCAAAGTCTGGGTGATGTTCTCATCAAAAACATGATTGATAAATATAGATTTTCCTATATAATACCTGTCTGATGTGTGTCCTAAACCTGTCCTCTACTGACAAGACAGGAGGGCAGTCCTATAGGCTCACCCCACACAGGAGAGCGGTAATCCTAGGTCTGGCCTGGGACCATTCTCCTCCCTGTCTATCTTTCGCTTTCTGAAGGGCCTTTATGCTGCCTGAGCCTGTCCTATCACACACTGTGTGACAGGAACAAGGCTTTTGTGATGGCCATGATTAGTCTTTTGTGTTCCCAGGTAGAATTAAGATGACATTCTACAGGCAGTCATTGTGTTCCTATCTTCAGAACACTCAAAAAAAGATGTTAGGTTTTGAAGGGGTGAAATGAAGCCCGCGGGGCCTTGGCAGGCCTTGCTCTGTGGGGAAATACACTGGGGAAACACAATGGGAACAATCTTGTCCTTCGTTTTTTTTTTTATACTCCATTAAACCTTAGTCAGTCCTGCCTATTTAGACTTTTTTTAAAGGCCCATTGCAGTCAAACATTTGATTTTCCTGTGTTGAAATACTGTAATCCTGTGAAATTGTGAAAACTATCATAATGCCCTTTTAGTGTAAGAGCTGTTTGAAAACACATTTCTGCCTGTTTTGGTGGGATGGAGTTTTGCCGTGCCTGGTATCATCACCAGGCGATAAATTCAGGGGAGAAAGACTGCCCCCTCTAATTGAATCCACAAAGTTCAAGGCCGACCGCTGTACTACAGGCATTGTTTGCAGAAAAATGATTCCCTATTATAGTAAAGGGGAAAAAACGGGTTCAATCTTTATGTATAAATAAATACACTTTTCGAAGACAATCATGGTACCAATAATTGCTTCTATTGTACCAGATGTATGCTTCTATTGTACCTATTGCACCAGATTATAAAAAAATTGGACACAGAAGAAGTTATAAGGATAATTTAGTAGTTGGGATGGCGGCTTTCAGATGTGATAATTATGGATTTATTTGTAAGCTGTCACTTCTCTTAATGCTCAGGGACATCAAAATAAGTTCAAATAGAAGCATCAGAGAGGATCACATTTGCTAGAGTACCACAGATTCAAAGAACACACGAAACCCATGACGCTGAAGGTCTGTCAATAACCAGTAATTTAGACAGCAATGTGCTGCTGAGACCCTCACTGCATACAGCCTGGTTTGAAATGTGCTGCTAAATATATTCAGATTTTCCACATTTTGTTAGTTATTCCAACATCAAGGCACTTTTATCAGCAGGTGACATACTAACAAAGACAGAGAACACATTTCCATCCCCACCTCTCCCCCCCACATGGACTGTATAGTAGAGTACAAGTCACATTCTCTTTGATAAAAAAAATACAGGAATATCTGTTTACATTTTCACATTGTGGAGAGGGCCGGATTGTGCTCAGTGTTGAGCTGTAGCAAACCTTTCTAACATGTTTTTTATATTTTTATATCCTTTTTCCCTTCAAAATCTGACCATGGCTACCATTCAGTATCAATACAGGAAAATGTCATTGAACAAAGTGAAGATAGCACAATATAATTATGTTCATGCACAAAAGGAGGGAGATGAGCAACTACCTGAGACCTGACACTTGCATTTAAAAGGACAACAAAGCACCTCATAGTGATGATAGGAGTGCTATAGTTCCATGTGGAGTGGCTCTCCTCTACAGAGGAGAGAGAGAGAGCAAGAGAGCAAGAGAGCGAGAGCGAGAGAGAGAGAGAGAGAGAGAGAGAGAGAGAGAGAGAGAGAGAGAGAGAGAGAGAGAGAGAGAGAGAGAGAGAGAGAGAGAGAGAGAGAGAGAGAGAAAGAAAGAAAGAAAGAAAGAAAGAAAGAGAGAGAAAGAAAGAAAGAAAGAAATATAGAGAGATGTTCCCAGCTGTGGCAGCAGGGGAGGCCAGGGCACTGTGTCTACAGCCTACCTGAGACTGCCTCCCTGATGGAACTTAATGGCTGTGCCTGGAGAGTGCTATCTCCTGCCTGCAAAAGTTTCAAACATTGGCCTGTCCTCTTCCAGGAGAGTTCTCTGTCACCGTATAACTTCACATTAAGGGATGATAAAAACTATGTAATCTACCCATCCATCTTGATTTGCCTGTGTTAGCGGGTGGCCAGTATTAGAACAGAATACCTGCCACTCAGTGGAAGAACACTTGAACTGTAGCTCTGCTCTGTGTGACTGCCTTGCAACGGTTGCAGAGGAAGAGACGGCCTAGCTAACACATCGGAAGGAAACAAATACCAAATGGAGGAATGTGAGGCCTTTTTACTCATTTTCTTTAACATAAATATGGTAATTTTGTTATTTTGTTAGAGACAAATACAATCATCTGTTGATGCTGACAGACATACAGTTATAATATGTAGTACACTTACCTTGCTTGTTCGTGAGTCCACCTACACAGAAGTACATTTGGTCAATGTTATGAGTGTACATTTAGAAAGTGAGTGGTTCCATCTATTTTTAAATAACTCAATGACTGGATTATGAGACAGGCATTACGACACTTACCTTTGGTACATGATCAGGTTCATGAAGCAGCGAGGCACAGCACACAACATCACCGAAAAACAAAAAGAGAGAAAGGAGAAACACATTAATAATTTGGACATACAGTACAGTACACAACATCACTAACAGTGACAATTCAAGCAAAATATTATTTTACATTGCTTTTGTAACTATCTATTTCAGTGGTCCCCGGTATACTGTAATTTACAACTGGTTGAATGACAAATACACACCATAGACAATAGACTATGTATTGTACTAATAGTGGGTCTGTTTGGTGAGTAGAGCCAGCCCTTTGCTGGTTGCAGGTTGCAGTGAAAAAGGCACAGCATTTAAAAAGCACATCATCATTTGTTTTGCAGGTACTTTACCTACAGTATAAGCCTTTACTAAAACTCAGTCAGATCAGTCTTTTTCTCATTCAGACACACACACTCAACGGGTAGCCTTCACAGTAATACCAAGGTACTATTTCACAGTGACACTTTGCGTGCCTCAAAGCACACTCACTCTCTCTAGCTCCAGCACACAAGATAGAATCTGATGAGTAGTGCAATCTAATTGAAGTGTAGATTACCATCACTTGTGTGCTTGCCAGCTCAAAATAATAAAAAAGCATGGAGGGAGAAGATAGGAATGTTGGTCCACTATGGTACAGTACAGTAGCTGTCCAGACTGACGCAACCTGCCACTCTACTGTTGGATACAAATCTAAAAGCTGAGCCTCTCCGGAAGACACCCTGGTGCTTAGAAAGAAAATGGCCCCCACCGTGTGTGACAGACAGGTCCAGACATGTCCCTCTCTCACAGAGACACTGAGGACTTGGTGTTGAGAGACAAAGTGTTGGAGGACGTGGGCCGGAGTGACTGAGAGCTGACTGGCAGCTGTGACGGGAGTGACATGTCAGCAGTAGGGTAGTACAGTGAGGGAAAAAAGTATTTGATCCCCTGCTGATTTTGTACGTTTGCCCACTGACAAAGAAATGATCAGTCTATAATTTTAATGGTAAGTTTATTTGAACAGTGAGAGACAGAATAACAACAAAAAAATCCAGAAAAACGCATTTCAAAAATTTTATAAATTGATTTGCATTTTAATGGAGGGAAATAAGTATTCAAAAAATATTTCTGGCTCCCAGGTGTCTTTTATACAGGTAACGAGCTGAGATTAGGAGCACACTCTTAAAGGGTGCCTCCCGAGTGGCACAGTGGTCTAAGGCACTGCATCGCAGTGCTCACTGTGCCACTAGAGATCCTGGTTCGAATCCAGGCTCTGTCGTAGCCGGCCGCGACCGGGAGACCCATGGGGCGTTGCGCAATTGGCCCAGCGTCGTCCAGGGAAGGGGAGGGAATGGCTGGCAGGGATGTAGCTCAGTTGATAGAGCATGGCATTTGCAACGCCAGGGTTGTGGGTTCGATTCCCACAGTGGGTATGATTTTTTTTTTTTATAATAATGTATGCACTAACTGTAAGTCGCTCTGGATAAGAGCGTCTGCTAAATGACTAAAATGTAAATGTAATGTTACCTGTATAAAAGACACCTGTCCACAGAAGCAATCAATCAATCAGATTCCAAACTCTCCTCCATGGCCAAGACCAAAGAGCTCTCCATGGATGTCAGGGACAAGATTGTAGACCTACACAAGGCTGGAATGGGCTACAAGACCATCGCCAAACAGCTTGGTGAGAAGGTGACAACAGTTGGTGCGATTATTCGCAAATGGAAGAAAAACAAAAGAACTGTCAATCTCCCTCGGTCTGGGGCTCCATGCAAGATCTCACCTTGTGGAGTTGCAATGATCATGAGAACGGTGAGGAATCAGCCCAGAACTACACGGGAGGATCTTGTCAATGATCTCAAGGCAGCTGGGACCATAGTCACCAAGAAAACAATTGGTAACACACTACGCCGTGAAGGACTGAAATTCTGCAGCGCCCGCAAGGTCCCCCTGCTCAAGAAAGCACATATACATGCCCGCCTGAAGTTTGCCAATGAACATATGAAATGATTCAGAGGAAAACTGGGTGAAAGTGTTGTGGTCAGATGAGACAAAAAGGGAGCTCTTTGGCATCAACTCAACTCGCCGTGTTTGGAGGAGGAGGAATCCTGCCTATGACCCCAAGAATACCATCCCCACCGTCAAACATGGAGGTGGAAACATTATGCTTTGTGGGTGTTTTTCTGCTAAGGGGACAGGACAACTTCACCGCATCAAAGGGACGATGGATGGGGCCATGTACCGTCAAATGTGGCTCAAGAAGAAGCATATTAAGGTCCTGGAGTGGCCTAGCCAGTCTCCAGACCTTAATCCCATAGAAAATCTGTGGAGGGAGCTGAAGGTTCGAGTTGCCAAACGTCAGCCTCGAAACCTTAATGACTTGGAAAATATCTGCAAAGAGGAGTGGGACAAAATCCCTCCTGAGATGTGTGCAAACCTGGTGGCCAACTACAAGAAACGTCTGACCTCTGTGATTGCCAACAAGGGTTTTGCCACCAAGTCATGTTTTGCAGAGGGGTCAAATACTTATTTCCCTCATTAAAATGCAAATCAATTTATAACATTTTTGACATGCGTTTTTCTGGATTTTTTTGTTGTTATACTGTCTCTCACTGTTAAAATAAACCTACCATTAAAATTATAGACTGATCATTTCTTTGTCAGTGGGCAAAAGTACAAAATCAGCAGGGGATCAAATACTTTTTTCCCTCACTGTAGGTGGCAGCTGTGACGGGAGTGACATGTCAGCAGTAGGGTTGTAGGTGGCAGCTGTGACGGGAGTGACATGTCAGCAGTAGGGTTGTAGGTGGCAGCTGTGACGGGAGTGACATGTCAGCAGTAGGGTAGTAGGGGAGTCTGGCTGGATGAGCTTAAGCACTTACAGTTCAAGGACATGGACACACGAGGAGACTTAGAAACTATACAAACTAACATGGTCCTGCTCTGCTCCTGTGGGTCAAACTCAGCCAGTCAGGATGGGATATGTCTGGTGTTACACTAGAAATCTGCAATTATGCAGAGATAGTTGACATACAAAACAGAACATAACAAGTGTATTCCTGCAGCATGATAACACTGACTTACTGTAACAAACCATTGGTGAAAAAAGGAACGCTAAGACCAATCAACAGAAATAGAGGGGGAATCAATGAGAGAAAGAGACAGAAAAATACCACCATAAGCACCAGAAATGAAAAAATTATCAGGTTGACATGAAGTGAAGGCATAAAGTCTGTCAGTGCTCTCAGGAAGGAAGGCCTCATTACTGTACCTCGTGGGCACTCACTCCAGTTGGCCTTTGAAGTTCTTTGGGGTACACCCTTCCATGAAACGAGCATCGTTAATCCACTTGTTAATCAAGTGTGTTCCTGAGCTCATGTCTGAAGTGCCCCTTTCCTCCTTGGGAAATCCAAAGCTTTGAAAGGAGATTGTAGATCAAAAGAGAGGGGATATTTTATTTTATAGACTATTCAGTCAGAGCAACATAATACTGCTTGTAGCAAATCCTACATTTGTGTATACAAGCTCATAATGCAATTTCACATCATGGAATGAATAGGCCTACTGAATTAATATCAAAGAAAGCATTAATGTAATTGCAAACAGATCTTGCAGCTATGTTCTTCTCGATTCCGAGCTCTAAAATATGAACAGTGCATTCTGTCCTTTACAATACAAACCTCAAGATGATTAAAGCACATCTCCTTGAACTAAAAGAATACACAGGAGGAGATTAAAATAAAAACCCTTTCAGGTTTTGAAGGAGGGAGCTTATGTGAGAGAGGGGCTGGGATGGGATGGGTGGGAGCCGTCCTCTCATGGTTGTCTTCCCCGTTTCTCTGCCCGCCCCTGACGAGTGTGTTCTCTCACTTTTCTCCCCAGCAAACAGGAAACAGACAGACAGATGTGAGAATAGCATGCCTCCTCTCGTCTTCTCTCTCCTCCCAGCCCTGTGGGCCGCTGCGAGGCAGCACCATGAAGGCCTGGCGCAGTGACTCCCCCCGCTGCGCCTACAACTCTCCTTTTCAGTTCAATTAATGAGCCATAAATAACCCAATGAAGGTGTCAACAAAGAGTGCAATTTATCATGGCTTTCACCACTGCACTTCATGTGAGGAGAACGCTCATCTGCAGCCTACCGCTCGCCCAAATAGAGACAACAATGTAATAAAAAGATTGATTCAGTAGCCGAACACTCCAACCTCAAATTTATCTTGAGCAGAGTGATCTTCACAGGTGCGGCGATTTGACAAATATGTTGGGAATTGTGGGTCTGCTCCTTTTGTTAGGGTATCACAGACAGACTGGAAATACATTTGGCTAAGAGCGAGAGACAATATACTCACTAGGCTCCCGTGAGGCTCCCATGTAGTCGGTGTAAAGACACTTCTTTCTGTCGGGGACTACCCTGCTACTCCGCACACAAGGGCAGTAATTGTCTCCCTCAAAAAAATATATAAAAAATAATGGGGAATTTCTGTTTAGTCCTATAGAGTTGGTCTAAGCTGCAGGAAGAATTACTTTATCAGTGTGTCCCACAAATGTCACATTGAGTGAACTATATGGAGGAAAAATATACAGTACTGAATAATATACAGTAGCCTGTGAATTGAATGGCTGCTAGAAGCAAGCTGCAACCAGAGGTAGTATGGTGTAGTGCTTCAGAGAAAAGAGGAAAACTTGTTGAATAATATATGACAGCTGGGTTTTTTGAATCCAACATTAAAAGTGATGACGTGCGTACAAACGCAGCTCTGCTTCATCTTAGAACCCCAAATCAAAACCTAAGGCTTAAAAGCAATGTTAAACAGCCTATCTTCACAGTGAGATCATTTGCAGAGAAAAATAAGCAGTGGCTGCTGAATGCATGTGAATACAAGCATTTTCAGCCTTGAAGCTAAGCCGGAACTTGAGTGCATATGAATCCTGCTAAACCAATTAATGGTTCCTGTTAACCCACTCATCTTTGGAGAGGATTGTCTTTCTAAATAACAGAGGAACACGTCCCCTCTCGAGCAAACAGCCCACACACACTCTGACAAAGACATGCAGATTTGCACTTGAATCTGGGGGCTTTTTCTTACACATCACAAACACACTCTTCAACTCACAGATCTTGCGTAACATCACCAATACAGAAAGCCTTTGTCTTGGTATCGATTGAATCCCCTAATCTGAACGCCTCCGTACACCAGACACTTTGATGGTTTGTGATACATACTTTATAAATTCAGCAGAATATACAATGGTTAAACTATTCAGATCTTAAAGCACAAGAAACATGTAAAATAGTGTAGGTAAATGAACCATTACATTATTAACTGACTATGCCAAATGGACATTAAAGGGAAAATCCACTCAAAAACTATTTATGTATTTTTTTTATTAGTCCACTGTTGACACAGTCCCAAAATGTTTTGCATGTCAGCAGTCACGTTTTCCAAGATATTAGACTTTCAAGAAGCAAAGTGTCAACGGCCACATCATCATGATGATGCAAAATTTGGGTTACAGGCACGACTACAGAGCCGAGATAAATGACATTTCCCAAAATCACGCTGACATTTTCCCTTATTGAGCGCCAGGCACTGGCATGGCAAGAGCAGGCTTGTCAGTCAGTGGCAGACAGGCCTCACACCTTATCACAAGGGCACTCAGCATCTCTGGAGCTGGGGCTGGGGCTTGGGCTAGGGCTGGAGCCTGGACTGTGGCTGGTGCTGAAGGAGATGGGATGGGAATGGGGATGGAGTTTGGGCTTATGGTAGAGCCCCCACCACTACTCTCTCCATCCCCTCCCACACGCCTGCTCCTCCAGCCAGCCAGCCTCCCTCGGAAGCAAACGCAGAAAGGAAAATTAATAATTAAGGTTGATAATGACGCTCTTCATTAAATAATGATTCCGAATAAAAATGTGATGTACATAAATAAGGAAATAATAGAGAGGCTAAAAGATGGACATTTCGAGTGGGTTTTGGGTGAGGGAGCAAATTTTTTGACCGTGGGCTAAAAAAACTGATCAGACAGACACAGGGCTGTTTACAGTATGTGTCTGAGTATAGACTGATGATGGTCTTGAGGAGCTGACTACAGTTTCTCAATACCAGGAGTAGGGACGTCAAATCTTCAGCCTATACTGACCCTATGGACACTCTAGTCTAGAGCACCTGGTTAATTGTGCTTAGGAGCATTTTTTTACTCTCAAGTAGAAAGATGTAATTGTTGTGAAAATGTGTGATTATGCTACATGTACTATCATCATATATTAAAATATTGAATTACATTCACATATTGAATTATGTTATATTACGCTAATTTCCCTATGGTGGACAAAACGTGTTACTACATTACACAAACTTGCATTTTCAACACATAACATTTTGTGGAATTACACACTTTTATTTAACCTCTGATTAGAGATGTGTTTAAATTGATTGCTTAAAACAGATCAATCTCTTTGGTTTAGTACCAGTGTTTTTGTCATACGCGCCAGTCCATAGTGGACTGTCATTTTCAGACCACAATGGCTAGAACAAATTCTGGCGCTCCTCCCATAAACGTCTCTGGCCTCACATGAATTCATGGATTTGAGGGTTAAAAAATAATTCTAATGAAAGCCAATCCCTGTCACGATTTAGAAACCGATGTAAGGTGGTGATTCACGGAAATTATCCAGTCAAAAATGTGTTGTTTCCTTTTCCGTATTGGCCATCTACCAAAATAATTTTCTTACAGCGATATAAATGGAGGTTCTCATCGATCGACAGATGTAGTATACTCAAGTTCATTGAGGTTTGTCAGTTAGAAGATCGCAAACGGTACGTCACCGCAGTTATTGTCCCAGTTCCATTGATTTCAGTTCAATATTGATGTGTGATTAATTTGGGCACATTATTGATTACAGTCGAACAAGCTAATCAATTCCTGTCTTGAGTGGCGACTTGGTAAATATTGGTGCGTGTGAAGTTTATAAGGTACTAATTTAGAAAAATATAAGTAATCTGAACACAATTGTTACGTGTGTAGGTAGTAACTTGTATGTATTGCTCTTCAAAATATCACAACTTATGTCAGCATATTGACTATGAAATTGAACATCTAGAACCGATGTTTTGACACTCGGCCATAAATCTAAAATCCATGACAACAGGAAGCAGCAACAGTTTAATTTTCAATGTATGGTTTAGTAATATAGATAGTACTTTTAACATTATTTTTCAACATGATTCTACTTTATCAGGTAAAAACTACTGAATGAGCCCAAAAACATGCAATGATTTATTGATTTTGATGATATTAGTAAAATCGTGAAAATATGTTTGTCCTGGCTACCAGGAGCAGTAGGGAATGGGGCAGAGGACATTGTGGCCATTCTCACTTCTACTCTAAGGAAAGTATAAATATTTGTCAGTAAACATTGTAATTTCATCCCATGCAGTGCCTTCAGAAAGTATTCACATTCCTTGACTTTTCCACATTTTGTTGTGTTACAGCCTGGATTTAAAATTGATTAAATTGAGATGTTTTTGTTACTGGCCTACACACAATACCCCATAATGTCAAAGTGGAATTATGTTTAATACATTTTTACAAATTAATTAAAAATAAGAAGCTGAAATGTCTTGAATCAATAAGTATTCAACCCCTTTGTTATGGCAAGCGTTATGGCAGGAGTAAAAATGTGCTTAACAAGTCAAATAATATATTGCATGGACTCACACTGTGTGCAATAATAGTTTTAACATGATTTTTGAATGACTACCTCATCTCTGTACCCCACACATACAATTATCTGTAGGTCCCTCAGTCGAGCAGTGAATTTCAACCACAAAGACCAGGGAAGTCTTCCAATGCCTTGCAAAGAAGGGCACCTATTGGTAGATTGGTATTAATACACCCAGTCACTACAAAGATGCAGGCGTCCTTCCTAACTCAATTGCCGGAGAGGAAGGAAACCGCTCAGGGATGTTGGCTTTGAAACAGGCCAATGGTGACTTTAAAACAGTTACAGAGTTTAATGGCTGTGATAGGAGAAAACTGAGGATGGGTCAACAACATTGTAGTTACTACACAATACTAACCTAATTGAAAGAGTGAAAAGAAGGAAGCCTGTACAGAAGAAAAAAAATTACAAAACATGCATCCTATTTGCAACAAAGCACTAAAGTAATACTGCAAAAAATGTGTCCTAAAACACAAGAACAAATCTACAATGGAGTTGCTTACCAAGAAGACATTGAATGTTCCTGAGTGGCCGAGTAACACTTTTGACTTAAATCTGCTTGAAAATCTATGGTGAGACCTGAAAATGGTTGCCTAGCAATGATCAACAACCAATTTGACAGAGCTTGAAGAATAATGGGCAAATGTTGCACAATCCAGGTGTGGAAAGCTCTTAGAGACTTACCCAGAAAGACTCACAGCTGTAATCGCTGCCAAATATGATTCCAACATGTATTGACTCAGGTGGTTCAATTCTTATCTAATCAAGATATATTAGTGTTTTATTTTTCCAGATTTACAGTGTAGATTGTTGACAAAAAAAAGACAATTAAATCCATTTTTATCACACTTTGTAACACAACAAAATGTGATAAAGTCAAGGGGTGTGAATACTTTCTGAAGGCACTGTAGATGTGTTCCTGTCCATTCCCAGAGCATACATCCATATGGTCTGTTCTCATGGTTATCACCACTCAGAACTCTGTTCAAGCAGCTGGCTCAGTTTCATATCATTAACTTTTTCACGCGTGAGTTCCATATATCTCTAATGGTCGCCCCCAGCGTGATTTTTTTTTTACCTGTATGTTGTCAGAATGCACTCACTGTTCCAAAATGTGATTGTTACGCAACAGGACAGTTAACCTGTGCTACCCTCAAACCAAGGCACGCTGACTGCTAATTATCTATAGGCTCACTTGTCAATTTCAAATAATTTTCTAACAGGTTTTATTTTTTAACAACAGTTTGAATTGAGGTGTGTTCCGCCTCCTCATTAATTCACATAGAAGTAGCCAATTTCACTGTTACGGTTTACAATTTATGTTTGAGGCTTTACTGAGCCGGACAAACTTATTTCTTCGATGAGAGCCCAAGCACTTCCCCGGTGTTTCCCCAGATCAAGTATGCAGACATTAGCGCATCTCCAGTCAGAACAGAACTTGCACAAACTTTATCCCCCTGGCACATTTTCCAGCTGTCGCACGCATTGCCTTCATTGTTGTTTTCCTTACTAATAATAACTTTGGACATGTGTGTTTTCCTATCAAAGTAAGTGCCTTATTACGTTATCATTATAGTTTCTGTATATTGTGTTGTCGTTTGTACTGTAGCACACCGTATATATGTATGGAGCATAATGTATTTACTGTTTTATTCACGATTTCAAGTACTGGTGACAAATCATGCATTACGATTCTTGGATAGATTGTAATGGACACATATGATGTGTGTAAAATACTTATTGGAAGGGTGTACTGATTATGATGAGCTAATGCTAAGCTAAATGCCAGCTACAGTGGGGAGAACAAGTATTTGATACACTGCCGATTTTGCAGGTTTTCCTACTTACAAAGCATGTAGAGGTCTGTAATTTTTATCATAGGTACATTTAAACTGTGAGAGACGGAATCTAAAACAAAAATCCAGAAAATCACATTGTAGGATTTTTAAGTAATTAATTTGCATTTTATTGCATGACATAAGTATTTGATCACCTACCAACCAGTAAGAATTCCGGCTCTCACAGACCTGTTAGTTTTTCTTTAAGAAGCCCTCCTGTTCTCCACTCATTACCTGTATTAACTGCACCTGTTTGAACTCGTTACCTGTATAAAAGACACCTGTCCACACACTCAATCAAACAGACTCCAACCTCTCCACAATGGCCAAGACCAGAGAGCTGTGTAAGGACATCAGGGATAAAATTGTAGACCTGCACAAGGCTGGGATGGGCTACAGGACAAAAGGCAAGCAGCTTGGTGAGAAGGCAACAACTGTTGGTGCAATTATTAGAAAATGGAAGAAGTTCAAGATGACGGTCAATCACCCTCGGTCTGGGGCTCCATGCAAGATCTCACCTCGTGGGGCATCAATGATCATGAGGAAGATGAGGGATCAGCCCAGAACTACACGGCAGGACCTGGTCAATGACCTGAAGAGAGCTGGGACCACAGTCTCAAAGAAAACCATTAGTAACACACTACGCCGTCATGGATTAAAATCCTGCAGCGCACGCAAGGTCCCCCTGCTCAAGCCAGCGCATGTCCAGGCCCGTCTGAAGTTTGCCAATGACCATCTGGATGATCCAGAGGAGGAATGGGAGAAGGTCATGTGGTCTGATGAGACAAAAATAGAGCTTTTTGGTCTAAACTCCACTCGCCGTGTTTGGAGGAAGAAGAAGGATGAGTACAACCCCAAGAACACCATACCAACCGTGAAGTATGGAGGTGGAAACATCATTCTTTGGGGATGCTTTTCTGCAAAGGGGACAGGACGACTGCGCCGTATTGAGGGGAGGATGGATCGGGCCATGTATCGCGAGATCTTGGCCAACAACCTCCTTCCCGCAGTAAGAGCATTGAAGATGGGTCATGGCTGGGTCTTCCAGCATGACAACGACCCGAAACGCACAGCCAGGGCAACTAAGGAGTGGCTCCGTAAGAAGCATCTCAAGGTCCTGGAGTGGCCTAGCCAGTCTCCAGACCTGAACCCAATAGAAAATATTTGGAGGGAGCTGAAAGTCCATATTGCCCAGCAACAGCCCCGAAACCTGAAGGATCTGGAGAAGGTCTGTATGGAGGAGTGGGCCAAAATCCCTGCTGCAGTGTGTGCAAACCTGGTCAAGACCTACAGGAAATGTATGATCTCTGTAATTGCAAACAAAGGTTTCTGTACCAAATATTAAGTTCTGCTTTTCTGATGTATCAAATACTTATGTCATGCAATAAAATGCAAATTAATTACTTAAATCTCATACAATGTGATTTTCTGGATTTTTGTTTTAGATTCCGTCTCTCACAGTTGAAGTGTACCTATGATAAAAATGTACAGACCTCTACATGCTTTGTAAGAAGGAAAACCTGCAAAATCGGCAGTGTATCAAATACTTGTTCTCCCCACTGTATGTGTGGTGCCATGTGTAATGATATCATACAATGCATTCTGGTTGTCACTTAAATATCTGTCAGACCAAAGATGTTATAACAAAACGAGGTGAAGGGATGGTTCACGCAACTGACTTAGATTCTAACTATCGTTACTCAGGGTTTCCAGCTCAGACCCCCCTTTCCCGTTTACATTGTTTTATTTAGCTTAAGAACTTCTCCTGTGTTTGCCCCGCATTTATTGACAAATCTCCCATCATAGTAATATTCCCCCCACGATACCTTCCCCCATTTCCACCCCCCCATGGACTTGAAATCCCCTATAAATTAAATGAACCCCCCACAAACACCCTAAAATGGTTTCACCTAAATCTGGCAACCCTGTTTAGCTTTCGTGCTACGGTTAGTCTAGGCAGTAGACTTGTATTTGGGGTGATGATCTGTGAGGTGATAACATTTTATTTGTCAAAACTGTAAACGACTTGTCAAGTCATGCACTCCGGTTCTAGTATACACAGTAACAAGTACATTGAAGATTTGTAATTTGCTGAAAAATGGGCAAACTAAGTTCATATTTTTTGGGGCAATGGGCACAGCCATCTTTAACTTTAACTTTATTTGCATCTTATAGTGAATGGTATTCTGGGATTAGGGAGTTTTCGCTTGTCAAACAAACAAACAAACATCGCTGCCATCATAAAGAATTTAGCTGCTGTTAGCTTAGCTGACACGCATCTCTTTTCTAAACAATATTCCATTTCTCCCTTCTGCTCACCAGAGATGTGGTACATTGTAAACAAGTCCAGCTGTTAGGTCTCTAACTTAAAACGTTGTTTTTTGTCAGCGCAACCTGTTATTTAGACTGCTTTACGGAATGAGTTTGGCTGTGGAAGTGTTCCGTGTGATGCTTGAATGATGCATCACACGGGAGGCCATTATGAAAAAACAAAAAAAACAAAAAAAAATGTATGCACTCACTAACTGTAAGTCACTCTGGATGTGAGCGTCTGCTAAATGACTAAAATGTTAAATGTAAGTTTCTATTTATCTTTTACAGTATAAGGTAAAATTGAGGAATAAAGTTGTGAAGACCTTTATTTTCCATCAGTACAAAACATTTTTGGGATGCTTTTCAGACAACAATGTTGTTTAGACGTTGTTGCTACTTTTCCAAACACATATTTGTGATGGTACGCTGCAGGGACCACTCAACAATGATCACAAATATGTGATTGTACGCGTCAAAGGGTTAACAACTGTCCTTCAAATATTTATTTTTTCCTGTCCTGAACGGCATGCATTCAGTTGTTGCCGTATGAAAGGAAAATCCCTTTCCCTTCTTCATGCAGTTGACTGAACTGTTGAATCAAATCACCATCAACAAGTTGGAGTGTGGGGTGATGTTTTCCGGGGAGAAGAAAAAGACAGGGATTGTATCTGGGGCTCTTGGTGGACGTGCTGTGGGGGTGAGAAAATAAGTGGGTGTGTACAGAAGCATTGGCAGATCATGTTTGAGTCAGAGGACCACATCCTCCTAAGCCTCTCTGAGTCACAGCAGAGCTCATAGAGAAGAGCTTCAGACATGTCTTTCTACTGAGGGAGATCCTTTCCCACGTCAAAAGCATCATTTCAGCTATATTGGGTAAAAATATGCATGTAATTAACAATCATCAAAATTAATGGATGTATATACTGGCAGTGCCCATGATCAACATTTTGTGTGATGAATAACATCACTTACAGCAGACAAATCTATGGGATTATAAGAGACTCACACTTACATATAAGATAGTTTTTCCACCAGTGATAGCAACACTGTAGCAACACAGTCTCACACTTGTAGCTATGCAGGGAGGTGATGGATGACTTAACAAGACATAAATTATATAACAGCGGGTAAACTCAATACACTCATTAGTTTCCAATGCTTTTATTTTCCCCAGGAGTAGCTAATTGATGCCTCCCTCTTCCGTCTCTTTGTTTTTTTGCCCGACAGAAACAGTGAGATAATTCATGCTTGACTGCCACACTGGCACGGAACAGAAAACACATCTGCAGCGCTCGCCCTAACTACACTGATCAAATGGAAACCTGGGTACAATTTCATTTCTAATACTTGGATTCTATTTGATGGACATAGTAATATTTTCACAAGTCCATGCTTTTGCTGTTTGTATAACATATTCAAATATTTAACTGCCACCCCATTGTGAAATTGACAGGGTAAGCTATTATTAAACAAAGCAATAGAACAGAAAAGCTCTAATTTCAAGTGCCTATTTATTTATTTATTTACTCATGTTAAATCCAGTATGGCAGTGATCCAGAAGGTTCACAGAGCCGTGCTGAGATAGAGACAGAGAGCTCTACAGAGACAGAGAGATAAACACAACTGGTAAATTACTGTCCTGTAAGAGACTAGCTTTTCATGATTTCCCATGAAAAGACTGAAATTACAATGGACAATTTTTTTTTAAATTACATGGATAATACAGTTAGCCATTGTAGTAAAACATACAGATCACATAATTGTGTGTTTGTACTGTAGTGCTGAGCGTTTGACGAAATGTCGGTTATTTTTCAGTTTTTAAAACAACTAATTGACTGAGGTTTGTTCACCATTTCTTTTTTTGTTTCTCTGTGAGCTCAATGCGCATTTTCTGTAGAGATGAATCAGATCAAGCCTGAACTGTGCGATGTAGTAGGGAGTTGTAGTTTCCAACAGGCCAATATTCTACATAGTTTAGCTTAGAAAACGTGATAATTAACTACAATGACCATAATCCATTGCGCATGCGCCTACTTGTCCAGTCTGTGTGGAGCACTGTGCTGTAATAAGAAAGGTTTTATTCTGTGTTGTTACAGCATTCAACCCACATAATGCATAGTGCATTTAATGTATATAAAAAAAAATTGAATTGAAACTGAACCGATCTCAAAAAGCTCTAATAGCTCAGCACTATTGTTCCGTGACTGAGTTAACCCTTTTCTCTGGAGATGTCTGAGTTATGTTGTCGTTGCTACTGCTGATCCTGGTACAATGACTTCATCATTCATCTCAAACCTAAATGTTGCCACAAAGTTGTGCCATAACTTGTCTCCTTGTATGTTTTGTATGTACTGTATGTATATCATGTACTGTATTGTATACACATGGCCAAAAGTGCTCTTCGAACATCTCAAAATCTTCTGCGAAGGCTTTCCACTAGATGTTGGAACATTGCTGCAGGGACTTGCTTCCATTCAGCCACAACAGCATTAGTGAGGTCGGGCACTGATGTTGGGCGTTTAGGCCTGGCTCACAGTCGGCGTTCCAATTCATCCCAAAGGTGTTCCATGGGGTTGAGGTCAGGGCTCTGTGCAGGCCAGTCAAGTTCTTCCACACTTATCTGGACAAACCATTTCTGCATGGATCTCGCTTTGTGCACGAGGGCATTATCATGCTGAAATAGGAAAGGGCCTTCCCCAAACTATTGCCACAAAGCTGGAAGCACAGAATCGTCTAGAATGTCATTGTATGCTGTAGCGATTTCCCTTCACTAAAACAGCCCTGGACCATTATTCCTCCTCCACCAAACTTTACAGTTGACACTAGACATTCGGGCAGGTAGTGTTCTCCTGGCATTCGCCAAACCCATATTCGTCCGTCGGACTGCCAGATGGTGAAGCGTGATTCATCACTCCAGAGAACGCATTTCCACTGCTCCGGAGTCCAATGGCAGCGAGCTTTACACCACTCCTGCCGACGCTTGGCATTGAGCATGGTGATCTTAGGCTTGTGTGCTGCTGCTCAGCCATGGAAACCCATTTCATTAAGCACCCGATGAACAGTTTTTGTGCTGACGTTGCTTCCAGAGGTAGTTTGGAACTCGGTAGTGAGTGTTGCAACCGAGGACAGACAAGTTTTATGCGCTACGCGCTTTAGCACTCTGCGGTCCCGTTCTGTGAGCTTATGTGGCCTACTACTTCGAGGCTGAGCCATTTTTGCTCCTAGACGTTTCCACTTCACAATAACAGCACTTACAGTTTGTTGTGTGCTCGATTTTATACATCTGTCAGCAGCGGGTGTGGCTGAAATAGCCGAATCCAGTAATTTGAAGGGGTGTCCAAATACTTTTGCCATGTAGTGTATGTGAATTGATATGGTCAATCATTGTAAGTATGAATGACAGTCCACATGTTTATAACACAATAACATGTCATTACAGTGCTTTTCTTATAGAGTACAAATCACAGTGAACTATGACAACGTTCGCATGATTCAAGTTGTGTTGTCTGTGAAATTTGCTGATGTCTAGTTAACACGATGTGATAGCTCTGTAATGTATTATCTCAGGAATGGTAAAATATGTACAGCACAGACGCAACATGCGACAACAGTCCCTCAAGCTCCAGATTTAATTAGATATGATAACTTGTTGTTTTATTCAGTAACTATATCTTTAGGCTCTTCTCTCCACCATTATGCTTTCCTTTACCGTAGTGGGCCTCATTCCATTCTCTACAATGAAGTCATCATCTGCGATCCTCCACATGTGAATAGACAACACAACAGAGAGGAGCCTTTCATATGCTTCTGAGCATATGTGCTGCCATATCTCTTTACAATGTTCATGAAACTCCAGTCTAACAGTCTATTACAGAGACACAGCTACTACAAGGGGCTGGGACATCAGTCCTTTTCATTTCTCTCAAAGATATGTCCTTTATTATGTCTGATGGAGAGGAAGTCTGCATGTCAAGCCAAACATCCAGCCTGTTCCCGTCCACTCAGCTATCATAAGGAGGAGCTGAGGAGAAGCTGTTGCTATGGCCATAGAGTGGGAGAAAGGGAAATAAGTAATGTTATGTTAGACATTTTTCAAACTGCAGCTACTGCTGTATTGTGGAACTACCCAGTGGAGATCGTGACAAATAAATCAGTTATAAATGTTATAGAATGACAGCAAACCACCAATATGGAGGACAAGCTTAATGTCCTTCAACAATTACTAGAAATATCAGCCACTATGAAATAAAACAACAACAAAAAAACACTTAAAAGTAGTTTTAAGAGTCTTACAGGGTCAAAATAGCATGTCTTCTAAGACATTGTGATCGTACACATTGTAAAGATGTTGTTATACAGTTGAATTCAAAATCAAACTGGAATGTTAATGTTAATAAATTAAATACAATTACCCTAAAGTAAAGGGTCTAAAAATGTGAATTTCAAAAACTATTTAGAGAAAGTATTATATTGTGCCTTCAGAAAGTATTCACATCCCTTGACTTTTTCAACATTTTGTTGTGTTACAGCATGAATTTAAAATGGATTGTGTCAATGGCCTACACATAATACCCCATAACGTCAAAGTGGAATGATGTTTTTAGAAATGTTTACAAATTAATTCAAAATGAAAAGCTGAGTCAATAAGTATTCAATCCCTTTTGTATTGCAAGCCTAAATACGTTCGGGAGCAAACATTTGTTTAACAAGTCACATAATAAATTGCATGGACTCTGTGTGCAATAATAGTGCTTCAACATGATTTCTGACTGACTACCTCATCTCTGTACCCTACACATTCAATTATCTGTAAGGTCCCTCAGTCAAGCAGTGAATTTCAAACACAGATTCAACCACAAAGACCAGGGAGGTTTTCCAATGACTTGCAAAGAAGGCTACCTATTGGTAGATTGGTATTAATACACCCAATCACTACAAAGATACAGGCATCCTTCCTAACTCAGCTGCCGTATAGGAAGGAAACTTCTCAGGGATTTCACCATGAGGCCAATGGTTACTTGAAACAGTTACAGAGTGTAATGACTGTGATAGGAGAAAACTGAGGATGGATCAACATTGTAGTTCCTCGACAATACTAACCTAATTGACAGAGTGAAAAGAAGGTAGCCTGTTTGCAACAAGGCACTAAAGTAATATTGCAAAAATGTTGGCAAAGCAATTAACTTTTTGTCCTGAATACAAAGTGTTATGTTTGGATCAAATCCAATACAACACATTACTAAGTACCACTCTACATATTTTCAAGCATAGTGGTCGTTGCCTCATGTTATGGGTATGCTTGTAATCGTTAAGGACTGGGGAGTTTTTCAGGCAAAAAATAAATGGAATGAAGCTAAGCACAGGCAAAATCCTACAGGAAAACCTGTTTCAGTCCGCTTTCCACCAGACACTGGGAGATTAATTCACCTTTTTGGTAGGACAATAACCTCAGGGGGTTGAATACTTATTTAATGAAGATATATTAGTGGATATTTTTATTTTATTTTTTACAAATGTCAGAACTTTTCTTCCACTTTGACATTACAGTATTTTGTGTATATCATTGACAAAAAATGACAATTAAATCCATTTTAATCCCACTTTCTAACATAACAAAATGTGGGAAAAGTAAAGGGGTGTGAATACTGAAGGCACAGTATGTGTATTGACAGTCATTGCCAATGTCCTGTTTTACTACCGACAGCCCTCAGCTTTACCGAGAGTGAGGACGGTCTCCTCCAAAACTTTCCATGTGATGCGTACCATTTGACATTCATTTTTCAGGAAAGACATCTGACGCCCAGTCTACCACCAGTGATCAATATCTCATCTGGGAAAATAAATTGCAGCTGTTTGTCTTTAATCTTAGAGGAAATGTATAAGCACTGTGACAACACCATGGAAGCATTAATCAAATAATGAAATAATGATTTTGGGGAGAAGAAAAGAAGCAGAACCTGCTCTGATATTCACTGTGACCTAGTGTTGTTGACATGATGCATCTTGTATCACATCTTGTTGCTGCTGTGCAGTTAGGGAAACTTGAGCGGAGATCAGCTCCTCTCTTTGACAGAAACCAAGGCGATGAATTGGATATCTAAGAAAAGATACCGTTCCCCTGTGTACATTGTGAATAATATGCTGTAACATGTATGGATGTCATACACTTGTACTTTTGACCTTCCTCTATCTGACAGTAAAGAACTATTTTTCCATTTATTCTCAGCCCTTGTCTTTGCAATTACCGTGTCCCAATCTCGCCTTGTCCCTGCAGTCACCCACAATACCCAGAAGGATCGGCAGTCTTTCTACTGGTGTACCAATTACCGTCCCTATCTTTTTGAAACAAAAAGTTTGGTGTAGGATATTAGAAAATGTCAAATTCAGGTTATATTTCACTTTAGTCCAACGGCTACATGGTGCACTCTGGAAACACAATCTTTACAGCAGCTTTCATAATGCATGAACCCTGTGGTTCACCACTACTGGCTGGGCTAAAATAGTATGTTGTTTACTGTCAGTGAGGTGTTTACAGAGGGCCTACATGAGCAAATAATGAGCTGAGATTGATGTCTATATCACAGAAAACAAATGCATGAATTCTATATCTATATAATATTTATAAGCACTAACTAAATGTATTAACAAAAGCTTGTTTATCATGTAAAAACAATTGATATATCACCATTTCTAAAGGGAAAAAGATAAGAAGCAAGGGATTTCATGACATTATCAATGGTTCTTTAATTTTACTTTTCTGTTCTATATCATGGTATTTTATTAAATAATAATTTGTTAAGTGCTCAAGTAATCTAGTCCTGCTCTCCCTGACTGATGTGCATGAACTGTGGGTTCTTATCACGGTCCTGCAGGACAGGCTAATGTACTCCCAGACATCCACCTGCATGCCTGGCATGCTTAGCTAGAGCTGATGATGAACATTCTCCTGCATGGTAAAGCACCGTAATTCATCCACTGACTCTCTCAATGAAAAGTTAGCTCACACCTCAGCTTCAACATAGCATTTGTTAACTATGAATAAACAGTGAATTAATCATATACAGAAATACACACAACTTTAATGTTTCAATAAAAGTGTAAATTAAGTTGAAAAAAAAACCTACTTGTGTTTTTACAGGTCTTGTATATCTGGTGGGGCTCCATGTTTTGAACCACAGTATAGCCTGGTAAATTGCTCTCAACCTTACGCCAAGAGAAAAATTAGCTTTCCAGTACCATATTCACTTGAATAAATACACCAGCAATAGGGAAATATACTACCGGTCAAAAGTTTTAGAACACCTACTCATTCAAGGGTTTTTCTTTATTTTCACTATTTTCTACATTGTAGAATAATAGTGAAGACATCAAAACTATGAAATAAAACATATGGAATCATGTAGTAACCAAAAAAGTGTTTTATATTTGAGATTCTCCAAATAGACACCCTTTGCCTTGATGACAGCTTCGCACACTCTTGGCATTCTCTCAAAAAGCTTCATGAGGGAGTCACCTGGAATGCATTTCAATTAACAGGTGTGCCTTGTTAAAAGTTAATTTGTGGAATTTCTTAATGCGTTTGAGCCAAGGTAGGGGGGCTATACAGAAGATAGCCCTATTTGGTAAAAGACCAAGTCCATATTATGGCAAGAACAGCTCACATAAGCAAAGAGAAACGATAGTCCATCATTACTTGAAGACATGAAGGTCAGTCAATACAGAGAATTTCAAGAACTTTGAAAGTTTCTTCAAGTGCAGACGCAAAAACCATCAAGCGCTATGATGAAACTGGCTCTCATGAGGACCGCCACTGCTGCAGAGGATAAGTTCATTAGAGTTACCTGCCTCAGAAATTGCAGCCCAATTAAATGCTTCACAGAGTTCAAGTAACAGACACATATCGACATCAACTGTTCAGAGGAGACTGTGTGAATCAGGCCTTCATGGTCGAATTGCTGCAAAGAACCACTACTAAAGGACACCAATAAGAAGAAGAGACTTGCTTGGGCCAAGAAACATGAGCAATGGACATTAGACCGGTGGAAATGTGTCCTTTGGTCTGGAGTCCAAATTTGAGATTTTTGGTTCCAACCACCGTGTCTTTGTGAGACGTGGTGTG
Source organism: Coregonus lavaretus (assembly GCF_964263955.1). Lineage (NCBI taxonomy): Eukaryota > Metazoa > Chordata > Actinopteri > Salmoniformes > Salmonidae > Coregonus > Coregonus lavaretus. The sequence goes on along the minus strand of NC_139996.1, from coordinate 30,363,232 downwards.
GGTGAACAGATGATTTCTGCATGTGTATTTCCCACCGTAAAGAATGGAGGAGGAGGTGTTATTGTGTGGGGGTGCTTTGCTGGTGACACTGTCTGTGATTTATTTAGAATTCAAGGCACACTTAACCAGCATGGCTACCACAGCATTCTGCAGTGATACGCCATCCCATCTGGTTTGGGCTTAGTGGGCTATCATTTGTTTTTCAACAGGACAACGACCCAACACAGCTCCAGGCTGTGTAAGGGCTATTTTACCAAGAAGGAGAGTGATGGAGTGCTGCATCAGATGACCTGGCCTCCACAATCCTCCGACCTCAACCCAATTGAGATGGTTTGGGATGAGTCGGATGGCAGAGTGAAGGAAAAGCAGCCAACAAGTGCTCAGCGTTTGTGGGAACTCCTTCAAGACTTTTGGAAAAGCATTCCAGGTGAAGCTGGTTGAGAGAATGCCAAGAGTATGCAAAGCTGTCATCAAGACAAAGGGCGGATATATAATCTCAAATATAAAATATATTTTGATTTGTTTAACACTTTTTTGGTTACTACATGATGCCATATGTGTTATTTCATAGTTTTGATGTCTTCACTATTATTCTACACTATTGAAAATAGTAAAAAATAAAGGAAAACCATTCAATGAGTAGGTGTTCTAAAACTTTTGACCGGTAGTGTACCTATACACTTGTTAAATAACACCAACCAAAAGCACCACCAGTCTGTGTGCCAACACTTGACAACCAATTTAGTTTCATCCCTCCAAGTCTCTGTGATCAAATGGAAAAGTCTTGTGACGTCTCAACATTCCACACCCAGTTCCTTTCGTAACCATTTCCCGATGATTCCATCAGTTTCTCCTTTTCCTCCACATTTCATCGTTGTGATTGCAAATACTGACAAAGCAGAGTGTCGCAGATGACTTTGGTTAAATTGTTGTGTTTCTAAAAATAGGTATTTTCCAAGACTCACACATCTATGCAATGTCTCGTTTCAAATTAAAAGCCTTGTTGATGAGGTCACTTCTCGTGGTGAAACCAAAACCAGCTTGGAGGGGAACTGTGATTGCAGTCTTGTGAAATGAAAAGAGCTGTGTTACAAATAAATCTTTCAGTCAGTGAGTGGAACTGGCAAATGGTGATCAGACATCTGCTTTCTACTAGTTTACCTACTTACTGTTTGTTCAGGCTAGACCAGTACAGTCCAAGAAAGTTAGAGTTGCTATAGAAACAAAACAGGATGGACAACGGTATTGTCAGTAGTCAAGGGTCTGGGTCTGGAATGAATATACTTCCATTGTAATTTTATAGTTGGGGATTTAAGCTTCACTAACTCACTGAGACCCAATATCCTGTTTTGGCTGCGACATAGTTTATTTAGCCTTTAACCCCCCATTTAATTTGTCAAGGAGAAAATGAACAATATCCCGCCGGCCAACTACCAAACCAGGACAGCATGGATGAAAAGGGAATGTGAGCTGAGCTACTGAGGGTCTACCCCAGATAAGTGTACTCCAAAGTCAAGGTGGACAGATGGTGCTGGGGGTGCATTAGCGTCTTAATTTCTCAGGTGAAATCATGCAAACAAAACAACTGCCCTTTTTATAAATCCCACTTCCCTCAAAGGAATGCTGGATTTTTCCCCGTTTCAAACACAATCCAAACAGATTTCCAAATTCCTTTAGGTGAGTGCGATGCGGTGAGGTTCATTACATAGACAATACCCATTGTCATTTTTTATTCAGCGATACCATCACATCTCACCATAGAACAAAGACTTCCTACTACCTGACCTCTCCTAACAGAGAGTTACTCTGTAACATCACAGATTGCACAATCAATTAGACGGGGTAGAAAATGTCTTAAGGGGGCGTTCCAGGGTGAAGACACTCAAACCCGACAGAAGAATTAAGCTTGTTACAGACGGATTTCTACTTTATTAATTACCTCCATCCCATCACCCTACTAACTGTGTTTTTCTCACCCAACACAGAGGCAGGATTTACATATTGCAGGTAAACTGGGGAATATAGAATGCAGATCCAATTAAACCTCTAGGGAGCTAATTAGTTACAATTAAGTTTCTGCTTCACTTGTTGTACAGGATTATTTAGTAAACACCTACAGAATGTATCAAACTTGGCCTTTTCCATGAACTTACAAAACATACCACCTTCTTCCCACTGAAAAGTTGCCTGGTGTTGATTTTATAATATGAATTCATATTTGAGGGTCCTGTACTGTAGTGTGTTATTAACATCAAAGCAAATGAAATCCCACTAAAGGAAAAGCTGTGCATCCCCATTGTATTTAAATGCCAAGACACTGTGATAGATGACAAATGAACAGTGCAACCCGCCAGTGTTGAGACATGCAGTGTCTGGTGTGGTTATTAAAGAAGGTAGTACATGCAGTACATTGCATCAACATGGGTTAATTGCATGTTGACTTCATTAACCTTGATCCTCAGTATTAAAATCATCCCACTTCTCTCCCTCATCATCCCACACACTATGCTACATCTTATCTTAGAGAAAAACAAGCTAAACAAATTACACGGTCTACAACTAAATAAGTCACCCCAGACAGGGACAATATTCAGCAGTAGGCTTTGTTGTTCACAGTATGGTGGATCATTAGTAACCAACAAAGGAGACAATGTCACATAATACAAGACCAGCGTGGATATGGGCAGAGTAACCCAGACCCAATCACAGGTGTGTCCACTGGCTTCATCCTGTCATCACACATCAGAATGAATGTGTGTGTTGTGTGTTACGCTGTCCTACACAATGTGTCACTTCCTGCAACACTGCACCCAGAGTGACAAGCAGAGATCTTCAACTGTCCTGTTACTGAGGACTCCAGAGCACCACAACATACACAAACACAAGAGAGAAAGCAAGATGGAGAGACAGCACTATACACAAACACATGAACATGAAATGTGCACTCTACCAAAGACAGGACAATGGACTACAAGAGGTTTTTAATATAAGTTAAAATATATTATGCATACTGTTTGGTGTATTATTTTCTTGAGTCATACAAAGCTACTTTCAATGCTGCATTGATACATATAAGAAATTATGCAGCACTAATTCAACCAAGGTGAACAAGTTTTGAAATGAATTTGAACAAAGCTACAATAACACTGATCACATGAAAAGGAAGATTGCAACTGCAAGCGTATTGCAAAAAGGTTGCATCATTCAAACAAACTGAGATATGCTGTTTATACTAAAATACTTAGCCCCCACTGGAATAATAGATCCAGACAATGCTTTATCTGACACTAAGCACCTATTCAGCACCACACCAGATCCATTCTCCAGCTGGCTACAGTTGGGATGTAGTACAGTATGTAGCATGATCCTATAAGTGGTATGATCTTTGAGACCATGTTTAACATAGATGGAAGAGCACATACACACACACAGATGAGCACAGACACATTTGTAGAATACGTGATTTATGTTTTTGTGACTACAAAACGTACAGTATGTACAGTAAAATTGCTGGAGTAAAATACACTTGTTGGGAATGTATTTCTGTAATGAAATTAGCATTTTGAAGGAAAAAAGCTAAGTGTTTTTGGTAGTAATTTGGGTAGCACAGGTAAAATGAGGCAGTACATGTCTGTAAATAGCTGTGTTGGTTCCCCTCACCTCAGGACAGAACAAGATACATTCTGTTTTTCTAACTTCAGTTTGGGTGTGGAGAGGAAGAACTGAGGTGAGTTTCTAAAACGTTCTTTCCTATGGTTTGCAAATACTGTTGTTGTTTAGAAATCTGAGCCAACTTGTAAAGCAATTATGGAAATATAAGGGGAAGAAATAATTATAGGAATGTGCTTTTGTTACTGTAACAGTATATTAAATTGACTTAAATACTGCATTTACTTGCACTTGATTTACTTGATCGACTAAAATGCACTGTATAGGATGTGGATCATTTCACATTCTTTGTCATTGTGATTTGGAGGTACAGTAGAGCTTACATATAAGCAATGACAAGATTGTTATGAGTAAGACATGCCACTGGAGAAAACCACACAAAAAGTGAAATATCCTCCAATGCAACCACATTACCAGTCATACTAAGGACCTCCTGGTGTGCAGAGATCTAAAATATATCACAGGAAACAACTCTGCCTGATGCCAAACACGCTCATTTCCTGCAAGGCAGTGCCAGGGCAGACTTAGTCAGACTGACAGACAGACAGAAACAAAGGTGAAAACTCTCTCAAAAATCAACAGAGTGAGAAAAATTAGTGTAAAACTTTCATTGTCCTACACCTTCCCTCCGCACAGATGCGCAGCTGAGCCAGTGCAGCTGGCTGGCTGACAAATGGGAAAAAATTGTCCAATTTGAGCTGGTCGTTAGCAGTCGGAGCGCCGCATTCCAGATAAATGAGCGGCTGCCTCAGGTATGGCAGCAGATCTTCCTGAAGCATTCCTGGGAGACCGGTCCGTACCACAGCAGCCCCTTCGCCATGCCTTCGATCCGACAGCCCTGGCCCGACACTACAGCAGAGGTGACCTTGCAGCTCCGCTCCTGCCGGCCGCCTTACTTTTACACTTACGACCCCCCCCAAAACCCCCCTTTTCCCTTGGTCTCAATTTCTCTTTTTGCAATCCCCACTTAAAGAGACAGTGTGGTGGTTCTTAAATCATTAACTTCCCCTTTCTACTACTTTTTAGATACAGAGAGAGGGAGCAGGAGGGAGAGGGAGAGAGAGGGAGAGGGGAGGGGCAGAAAAGAGAGAGAGTGGTGGCACACACTAAACTCCACCTGGTCTCATTCTTGGTTGAAGGGTGGAGAGCACACTCCATTTAAAGTGTCTATGAAGGGTTGAGCTGAGTTAAACACTTACTCTGGCATTTTGACTCCTCTGACACTCCCCTTGTTGATGCTATAAAAAGTATGTGTGTGTGTGTGTGTGTGTGTGTGTGTGTGTGTGTGTGTGTGTGTGTGTGTGTGTGTGTGTGTCCATTAGCCAAAGTAAGGCTGCTTTCTTCTGCATACCCACTGCGGCATTGTAGGACCACAATCTTTGTCGATGCCACTCTGGTTCTGTAAGTCCTGCAAGAGGCCTCTGAAGCAGACCAAACAAACAAACACAGACATGGTTGACCCCACATCTTTTCCTCTGTATTTCACCGTTGTTTGGTGAAACCATATTTTAAAGGCAACATTTAGACTACACAAGATATAGGAAATAGCTAGGAAAGCGACTTCGACATGGTTCAGATGACCTCAAACTTTCATAAGGGCTAATATGAACAAGCTGTAAAAAATGACTACATAATGTACATTACTGTTAATGGCCTAGCAAGCTGTTAATTTGAAATGAGGTTTTGGTTCATCTACTACCTGCTCATGGCTCCTGGTTAGAATAACTGCGCTCCATCTCATTAGACACTAATCAAAGCAGGAGAATGACATGATTCTCAATGGCTTTTTCAACACTTCACAGATCCACTTCCAAGCAACTACACTCTTTCAACTTCATAAATCATGATGACGTGCAATTTACATATGCATAGCTGTCTACATATGCCTATTTCTAGTTTTGTTTGTTAAATGCAAAGCTCATTTAGCAAGGGCCCTTTCATGTGAGTAATTGTGTCTCCTTGCAGCAATACTAATACCCCCTGCATATAAAATTTAGAATTCCATGTCTACTTCTCTGAGAAGTGATTTTGTACATTTGCCCACTGACAAAGGCATGATCAGTCTATAATTTTAATGGTAGGTTTATTTGAACAGTGAGAGACAGAATAACAACAAAAAAATCCTGAAAAATGCATGTCAAAAATGTTATAAATTGATTTGTATTTTAATGAGGGAAATAAGTATTTGACCCCTCTGCAAAACATGACTTAGTACTTGGTGGCAAAACCCTTGTTGGCAATCACAGAGGTCAGACGTTTCTTGTAGTTGGCCACCAGGTTTGCACAAATCTCAGGAGGGATTTTGTCCCACTCCTCTTTGCAGATCTTCTCCAAGTCATTAAGGTTTCGAGGCTGACGTTTGGCAAGTCGAACCTTCAGCTCCCTCCACAGATTTTCTATGGGATTAAGGTCTGGAGACTGGCTAGGCCACTCCAGGACCTTAATGTGCTTCTTCTTGAGCCACTCCTTTGTTGCCTTGGCCATGTGTTTTGGGTCATTGTCATGCTGGAATACCCATCCACGACCCATTTTCAATGCCCTGGCTGAAGGAAGGAGGTTCTCACCCAAGATTTGACGGTACATGGCCCCGTCTATCGTCCCTTTGATGCGGTGAAGTTGTCCTGTCCCCTTAGCAGAAAAACACCCCCAAAGCATGTTTGACGGTGGGGATGGTGTTCTTGGGGTCATAGGCAGCATTTCTCCTCCTCCAAACATGGTGAGTTGAGTTGATGCCAAAGAGCTCCATTTTGGTCTCATCTGACCACAACACTTTCACCCAGTTCTCCTCTGAATCATTCCGATGTTCATTGGCAAACTTCAGACGGGCCTGTATATGTGCTTTCTTGAGCAGGGGGACCTTGGGGGCGCTGCATGATTTCAGTCCTTCACGGTGTAGTGTGTTACCAATTGTTTTCTTGGTGACTATGGTCCCAGCTGCCTTGAGATGACATTGACAAGATCCTCCCGTGTAGTTCTGGGCTGATTCCTCACCATTCTTATGATCATTGCAACTCCACGAGGTGAGATCTTGCATGGAGCCCCAGGCCGAGGGAGATTGACAGTTCTTTTGTGTTTCTTCCATTTGCGAATAATCGCACCAACTGTTGTCACCTTCTCACCAAGCTGCTTGCTGATGGTCTTGTAGCCCATTCCAGCCTTGTGTAGGTCTACAATCTTGTCCCTGACATCCTTGGAGAGCTCTTTGGTCTTGGCCATGGTGGAGAGTTTGGAATCTGATTGATTGATTGCTTCTGTGGACAGGTGTCTTTTATACAGGTAACAAGCTGAGATTAGGAGCACTCCCTTTAAGAGTGTGCTCCTAATCTCAGCTCGTTACCTGTATAAAAGACACCTGGGAGCCAGAAATCTTTCTGATTGAGAGGGGGTCAAATACTTATTTCCCTCATTAAAATGCAAATCAATTTATAACATTTTTGACATGCGTTTTTCTGGATTTTTTTGTTGTTATTCGGTCTCTCACTGTTCAAATAAACCTACCATTAAAATTATAGACTGATCATGTCTTTGTCAGTGGGCAAATGTACAAAATCAGCAGGGGATCAAATAATTTTTTCCCTCACTGTATATATGCATGAATGTATGATACAGAGTGTACAGTATGATCAATTAAACATATGTTGCAGCGCAGTAAAAAGTGTCCCCATGAGTGGGGCCCCTTCATCTAAATACAAATCTATGATAGCTTTTAGAATGTTGAATATTCTCAAACCTTTTATATAAACTAAAGAATCAAGAATACCACAGACAGTAAGTCTTGCAAAAGAGAGGGACTAACGTAATTAGAATTTGGAAAAAGTCAAAACAGAGCTGATCTTGCTTACATTACTATCCAGAATGACCAGAACATTTTCCACTTTCCCTTTTCAATCAACCTCTTCATATATTGTTTCATAGTTGGGGGTCTTTTTACAACTTCTGTTAGGCAAAGTAGTCTCTCCCTGCAGGGTGAATAGAGGGGTGCTGCTCTGAGAGAGAGGGAAGTAGCGGTAGGGGTAGGGTGCTTAAAGAGAGGGGGGTAAAGATAGGGGTAGGGGGCGGATCCACCTGTCACAGTGGGGAGAGAGGGATCCTCTGGAACCGGCTCAGTCACCTCAATGCCACAATAAGCGTGTAGATCCTGTCAGACATGGATAGCTAGGCCTCCCCGGCCATCCCAACCAGTCCCTCCCCTACCATACAAATGAGCCAGCACGGTTCTCTGTTGGACAGGCCTGCACATAATAAATGAGGATGGTTATTCATAGGGGAAATGAAGGCATCGCACCACACGTTAAGAAATACCAGGATTGATTATTTCTCTCTCTCTCTCTCGCTCTCTCTCTCTGAAAGCTGAGGAGCAGCAGCGCTAGCGCAGGATAAAAACATCTGGATCATGACCTTTCCTCAGGCATGCTGAGACAAATTAAAAGCAGACATCTGAAGTAACAGAGTTCTCCACTTGTTTTAACTCACAGCACAGGCTTCTACAACCGAACCCTTGGCATAATTATTGATTATATCAGTTAACTAAATCAACACCATATGTTTACTATTTAACCCTTTTCTTTATATCTATTCTACCGTATTATGCCTACAATTACACAGACTTTTGCCATATACAGTGAAGGAAAAAAGTATTTGATCCCCTGCTGATTTTGTACGTTTGCCCACTGACAAAGAAATGATCAGTCTATAATTTTAATGGTAGGTTTATTTGAACAGTGAGAGACAGAATAACAACAAAGAAATCCAGAAAAACGCATGTCAAAAATGTTATAAATTGATTTGCATTTTAATGAGGGAAATAAGTATTTGACCCCCTCTCAATCAGAAAGATTTCTGGCTCCCAGGTGTCTTTTATACAGGTAACGAGCTGAGATTAGGAGCACACTCTTAAAGGGAGTGCTCCTAATCTCAGTTTGTTATCTGTATAAAAGACACCTGTCCACAGAAGCAATCAATCAATCAGATTCCAAACTCTCCACCATGGCCAAGACCAAAGAGCTCTCCAAGGATGTCAGGGACAAGATTGTAGACCTACACAAGGCTGAAATGGGCTACAAGATCATCGCCAAGCAGCCTGGTGAGAAGGTGACAACAGTTGGTGCGATTATTCGCAAATGGAAGAAACACAAAAAAACTGTCAATCTCCCTCGGCCTGGGGCTCCATGCTCCTCGCAATGATCATGAGAACGGTGAGGAATCAGCCCAGAACTACACGGGAGGATCTTGTCAATGATCTCAAGGCAGCTGGGACCATAGTCACCAAGAAAACAATTGGTAACACACTACGCCGTGAAGGACTGAAATCCTGCAGCGCCCGCAAGGTCCCCCTGCTCAAGAAAGCACATATACAGGCCCGTCTGAAGTTTGCCAATGAACATCTGAATGATTCAGAGGAGAACTGGGTGAAAGTGTTGTGGTCAGATGAGACCAAAATCGAGCTCTTTGGCATCAACTCCACTCGCTGTGGTTGGAGGAGGAGGAATGCTGCCTATGACCCCAAGAACACCATCCCCACCATCAAACCGTCAAACATGGAGGTGGAAACATTATGCTTTGGGGGTGTTTTTCTGCTAAGGGGACAGGACAACTTCACCACATCAAAGGGATGATGGACGGCGCCATGTACCATCAAATCTTGGGTGAGAACCTCCTTCCCTCAGCCAGGGCATTGAAAATGGGTAATGGATGGGTATTCCAGCATGAAAACACACAGCCAAGGCAACAAAGGAGTGGCTAAAGAAGAAGCACATTAAGGTCCTGGAGTGACCTAGCCAGTCTCCAGACCTTAATCCCATAGAAAATCTGTGGAGGGAGCTGAAGGTTTGAGTTGCCAAACGTCAGGCTCGAAACCTTAATGACTTGGAGAAGATCTGCAAAGAGGAGTGGGACAAAATCACTCCTGAGATTTGTGCAAACCTGGTGGCCAACTACAAGAAACGTCTGACCTCTGTGATTGCCAACAAGGGTTTTGCCACCAAGTACTAAGTCATGTTTTGCAGAGGGGTCAAATACTTATTTCCCTCATTAAAATGCAAATCAATTCATAACATTTTTGACATGTGTTTTTCTGGATTTTTTTGTTGTTATTCTGTCTCTCACTGTTCAAATAAACCTACCATTAAAATGATAGACTGATCATGTCTTTGTCAGTGGGCAAACGTACAAAATCAGCAGGGGATCAAACACTTTTTTCCCTCACTGTACAGTCGATTCCTCAATAAGACCTCTGTCTTCCTTGATTTCATTAGTACATCATTAGAGGGGCATTAAACACATACTGAAAAAAGTAGCGGTCCTTAAAACAAATGTATAGCCTGTCAGCACACTTACATAAAATCCCCTTTGGATCGCATGACAAGTTTTAGATCCACAGCGTTTTAAGGAGCAACAGGCTATCTAAGCTGCTAGACTAATTGTTTCCATTTCAAAGCCAATTAGATGTCCTGAGGAAACTCTGACAGTTGGACACCACAGGACCAAACATCTTCCATGAGACCTGGATCTGAGTCTTCGTCTGGAATATGATACTAGCACATCTGTTTCTGTTCCACTGTCTGTTATTTAGATTCAGTTACCATCCTGGTCCACCTTTGTCATTACAACAGGAGGTTGATAGCAAGGATTTGCTTGACCAGATCGAGCTGTGATTTGAACGAACTAGACTGTTAAATAAGTCCTCTTTACAGTGTGTAATTGCTGAGGAGGACCAAGAGGCAGAGAAGTAACTGCTTTGATTAGAAACAAGTGTTCAGTTTGGCTTGGCTCAAGTATAATTAACAGCGGAGGCTAAAGGACTTTCTATGTTTTTACTCCGTAATAGAGTGTGCAGATTCAGATTTTATGTGCAATTTCCAGTGGAATTAAACTGAAGTAATTGAGTTAAGCCCAAATGAGTTAGCTTCATGGATGCTTGTTGTACAGTAATTGAAATATGGTCCACATGCTGTCTTTAGGGCCTGGAGAATATCTCTGGTAGTTTAGGCCTAATTTTGTCTGCTCACAAATAACACTGCATCTGTTATGTGTGCTGTTGTATTTGTAGTACGTACACCAAAGTGACAATGATTTAGTATCTGAATGTTGTAGCTACTTCACATTACACTGTTCGCTGTAGTCTATGTGCCACAAAATATGTTTCTTACCTGGAGTCACAAGGGAGAGGCCACCAGCAGCAGGACAATAACATATAGGGAAAAGAGAAGGGGAAAAGTTATTAGACATTGGTTCAGAGAAAGAGGTACAACTTTACAGTTTTAAAATGTCAATATTATTATGAAAATCATTCGTGACTATCCACAGATGTTACTGAAGATACATAGGAGATGTATTCCTATACACCTGAGTGGTCTAGAACACGTTCCTAATTGGAGACTCATGGTGGTTTTGGGGAGGAACTAATGATAGGGGGGGAAGAAGCAATGTGAGGACAGGCCTAGGTGTGATACTTCACTATAATCTACTGAGGCAAGTTTAATCTCAAAATGCAACAATCTATAACACCTTTACACTTAAATGGTTGCTATCCCAACACATTGCCTACTTTCCCTAAAACCTCTGCATTTAAACATAATGCAGAAGTCCACATTTTGTGGATTACTACTGCCATTGCAAAGCTAAAAGCAAACTGAATGGAAAACAGTGTGGGACATTAAAAACAGTGTTGGCAGTGCCTTCTTCCTTTCTCTCACACCCATGGCCCAAACATTGGCTGGGCAGGCAATGAACACTGCACACCACCACACAAGACAAAGTCCATTTTGGGTAACACAGAGGTAATACTACTGCTAGAAGCCCAGTCTATTCACTGAGGGTGTATTGTACGTTGGTTATTGTAAGGCTTGTTGAAACGTAATAGAAAGGGGATCCACACACAGCCCAGCAAAGCCAGCCTCCCTCCCTGTGTATGAGAGCCAGCCCTCACCCACGGATGAATACTGATGTGTCTGACTGATTGCCATGTCTGTGGGATCTAATTTGAAAGGTGGACAGTGTCTTTGAATGTCTTTCCTCCACTTACTGGTGTATGTATTATGCATCCACATCTGATCAGAGAGGCTGATGAGCCGCGCTCTGCAGAGGGGGGCGTCCATGTCCAACGCACCCTGACATTGGTTATATAAATGACTGCACCTCCACGCTTTCATTTTCCACCACACAGGTCACAGCCGGGCTAATAGGGCCACCGGTAATAGGGGATGACTGACTTCAGCTGGGGCCGACCTGCATTCTGATGGGCTGTGAATATGACAAAGTCTCTTAACACAGTGTCTGAACCATGCTCCCTGTCAGACACCAGTCTAATTGTCAGAGACACACCGTCAGCGGCAGCCTGTGGATAGCGCTATCGGCTGCCCAAACAGCCACTGTGATCATCTGTCTGTGTGCATCTCGGCTTTCCACAAGAAAATAAGGTGTGTTCACTTCAGTTCTCTCGCAGACAGAAGCCAGAGAAAAGGACCCTTATCGTTAATACCTGTCAGAGACAAAAACCCAGGTTTGAAGACTTGCTTTGATCTGTGGCTACTGGATAGATGTGGTGTTTTGATGCTGACATCATGTTGCCAGCCATAAAGCTGAAGGACTGAAACCCTGCTATTAGCCTGTAGGACAGAGAGAGGCCTGCCTGCCTGGATGGTGCTGGGCTGTGTTTTGTTCTCTCCCCAGGAAAACAGCATGGATAATTGTGGCTCTGCTGAGGGAGCAGTGTTTCCTCAGCTCCTTCTTTGTTTACAGATGTAGGATCTTAATTTGATCACTCTTTTGCTGCTGAGAATTTTCCTGCAAAGCTTGAAATGCAAACTTGTAGTGTATTTGAGTTTTAAAACGGCTTCTAAAGTTTGGAATTTCCACTTTGAAATTTCAGACTTGATTTGCCCTAACAGAAAATGTATCAACACCTACAAAAATATCCATGAATTATAATCCACATAATGTTTCACATTTCCTGCTGCTGCAGGATTACTCAAATTAAGATCCTACATCTGTAAGAGTCCAATAGGAGAGCCCTCTCTGACACACCCAGGTCTCCTGAGCACCATCAGCCACACATTTTAATGTGCTGAAGCAATATTGGCTGAGCCAGAGAAATAAAAGATCCATGCCCCCAGCTGGCTCCACGTGGGCCCTAACCAGTTTATGACCATCGTAATTGAGCCATTTTCACATCAGCGCCTGTTTTTGTCAGATCATGAACTGCTCTCCCAGTCTCAGCTGAGATTTGCTTCTCCCACAGTTAGCTCAGCTCACAGTAGCCGGTATCAACCCTGTATACTGGAAAGTATGTCTTACCTATTCACAGAAACCCAGACACTAATATACAGTACAGTATACCCTGGGTAGTATTCAGGAGGACAGCGAAAAACAGGATGTATGATAATTTCTGTTGCAGATAAGACAAAACGCGAGTACAAAAGATGACAGTGATTAAGAGCTGCTTTGTGATATACAGAGTCTACGTCTACTTGTGATTCCACATACACTGTTTTGAATGGCTTTGACTTTTAACCAGGCATTAAGTCTGCATTAAGCATGGCGCTCATTTGTATAAACCTGCATGTAAATGATGCGGCAGGCGGCCGTGTTTACCAGGCAGGGAGGGAGTGGGGAGCCATCTTTAATTCATTCGTAAAACACACTTTGCAGGATAACTTTCATTGGAGAGTTTACATGGACCAAGTTGGCTTAATAAGCACTCAGTATGCAGAGGAGGCCTTTATTAAACTAGTGGATAATAGGTGAAAAAGGCTTTGGCGAAATGCAGCTCTCTTCCAATGAGCCATTAATTAGTGGTGAAGGAGGTGAACGGCATGTTCAAAAGCTGAGGATTCTTCATTAGTTATATGAGGAGGACTACACACTGCTCAAAGGCTGTGTTTACACAGTAGCCCAATTCTGATCTTTTTTTCACTAATTGGTCTCTTGACCAATCATATCAGCTCTGAAAAAGATCTGATATGAAATATCAGAATTTGGCTGCCTGTGTAAACACAGCCTTAGAGACACAAAATTATCCATTCCAAACCATCTACCACACCGATGCCACCGCCTGCAGGGCATCATTGTCATCAGACCAGTCTGGATCTACGTGACGAGCAGTACAGACTAATGTCCAGGCCATGCTATCATGGTGTCAGTGTCACCACTCATAGGCCATCAGTCTTCTTTGTCACAGCACTGCTCTGGGTTTCATAGCATAGCTAGCTAACTATCCTCCTATTGTGCCATATCAGAGTGGTGTAATTAGTATAGAGGACGTGAATAGATTTCAGGAGAAGACTGCATGTGATCTAATTAGCATTGTATCAAAGCAGTATATCAAAGTTGTATCAAATGTGCTTTTGTTTCCTATTTCTTTCATCTTTGGAGGGTTTGTTGTAAGAATTGTTCATGTCATTAAACTCACTTGAATAGATTAAATGAACCAGAATGTTTAGCACTTGACTGACATAGCCTTACAGGATGCTGCATGTGCATGGTGGAGGTTTTTGGCAGTATTTGGGGGGGGATTGTGAAATGTAGGACATCAAAGGGAATTGTTGCTGTTAAATGGGCCAACCACTGCTGTTGTTTATACTAAATGGAAACACTGTCCAACGCCTGACAAATAAACTGAGAATTGGGGAAAATGTTAGAAATGTCTATGAATTGGTCCATAATTAAACCACTCAGTCCTTGTTGAGTGTACTGTGTTGTGGTAACCATTTTGTAGTTGTCAAAATATGCCTCTTATTTACGGACAGTCGATTCAGACAACCAATTTGGGAAAAAACACAAAAAAACGTCCATTACAAGTGGGTGCTTTCGTTCATGGCTGGAATAGAAGAATAGAATAGAAACCGTTTTCCTTGGAAGGCTTTGATATCGGCTTTTCCATACAACCTGTAACCAACAGCGGTTGTGTTTTTTAACATTACCAATATTCAGCAAAAATGACATTGCAAAAACTACAGACAAATGATGTTTGAGGAAAAGCAGGCCTTGATGGCACACTTCAGAGCACTAGTCTGTGACAGGTGTGGCACGACAAAAGGCAAGAGCAGTGAGGTAGAAAAGTGGAAGAAGAGGAGTGTTCTATAGGGAAGGAGACAGGCTGCTCTGAGCTCAGTCTATTATTTCATGCTCATGCAAACATGAATACACACGCACGCACACATACACGCACACCATCAGCTCCACAGTTAGACCCTCATCTTTTCCCATAATTATTTATTTTCTTCCTGTCATAAAACACTGATAACTGTGAACAAGAGCAAAAGGAAGAAAGTAAGAAAACAACAGAGATATAGTCATTTACAGGCAGTCTATTTTCAGTCAGGGACAGCTCCTTTCCCCGTTACTGAATTAATCAAATCCAAAGGACATCATCTTCAAACTCGACATCCCCTAAAGGCGAGCATCTCATTCTGTATGCAGCCAAGGAAACTTCACAACATCCTAAAAATACTGGCGCTCCTGCAAGAGAGGCGCTCTACCAGTTTGAAGGGAAGCATGAGTAACTAGCAAGCTCATGGAAATATAAATTGTGATTACATGCAAAAACAGCATTAGCTCTTGTTAGACATCCCACCCCTCCTACAAATGCAAGGCCTCTCTGTTTTGCCGAGCCGGGAAGGAAGGCATTGTGTGTGTTTTTTCCCAGGCTCTCTCTCTCTCTCTCTCTCCTCCTATGTTAAACACAACTGGGCACATGATTTTCTTGTCAAGCAGGTGTTTGTACTGGGTGCACAGTCCACGTTTGCCGACTGGTTGTTGTCTTTGGTTACAAGGTGCGAATGCAGCTCTCTGACCAGAGACAAGGATTCATTCTGTTACCAAAATCACATCAGCAGGGAGCTAAATCAGGTTCGCTCCTGGCTATATAGGTCTCCTGTGGTCACATACTAAGTATACAATAAAAAAGGCAATTGTTTATTGAAAATTAATCCTGAAATGTTTGTTTAGGGTACCAGTTGATTATCATTTGATATCATGAATGTTCGCTCAATATGAAATATATTTGGAATAATATTTAGACATTTAAATGGGGTGTCTACAGCAGGTTAGCATTTTTCGTCATTAATTTAGTTTTGGAGGCAGCTCTGCAAAGTGGTCACTAGCTGTCATAAAGCCATAAAATCATATTTTAAACATAACCCTAACCTTAACCGCACTGCTAACCCTAATGTTTAACTTTTTTTTCATGCATTTTAACAATATAGCCCATTTAAATTTTGCAGCTAGCTGGGAAAATCGCTCAGTTCTGCCTCCAGGACAAGACTCATGACAATAAACGTCAACCTGTGTGTCTACAGGGACTTTACTACTTAGAGTACCAGTCATTGGTTTGGACACACCTACTCATTCAAGGGTTTTTCTTTATTTGTAATATGTTCTACAAAATGTCAAGAACTTTGAAAGTTTCTTCAAGTGCAGTCGCAAAAACCATCAAGCGCTATGATGAAACTGGCTCTCATGAGGACCACCACAGGAATGGAAGACCCAGAGTTACCTCTGCTGCAGAGGATAAGTTCATTAGAGTTAACTGCACCTCAGAAATTGCAGGCCAAATAAATACTTCATAGAGTTCAAGTAACAGACACATCTCAACATCAACTGTTCAGAGGAGGCTGCGTGAATCAGGCCTTCATGGTCAAATTGCTCCAAAGAAACCACTACTAAAGGACACATATAATAAGATGAGACTTGCTTGGGCCAAGAAACACGAGCAATGGACATTAGACCAGTGGAAATCTGTCCTTTGGTCTGATGAGTCCAAATTTGAGATTTTTTGTGAGACACAGAGTAGGTGAACGGATGATCTCCGCATGTGTGGTTCCCACCGTGATGCATGAAGGAGGAGATGTGATGGTGTGGGGGTGCTTTGCTGGTGACACTGTCAGTGATTTATTTAGAATTCAAGGCAAACTTAACCAGCGTAGCTACCACAGCATTCTGAAGCGATACGCCATCCCATCTGGTTTACGCTTAGTGGGACTATCATTTGTTTTTCAATAGGACAATGACCCAACACACCTCCAGGCTGTATAAGGGCTATTTGACCAAGAAGGAGCGTGATTGAGTGCTGCATCAGATGACCTGGCCTCCACAATCACTCGACCTCAACCCAATTGAGATGGTTTGGGATGAATTGGACCACAGATTGAAGGAAAAGCAGCCAACAAATGCTCTGCATATGTGGGAACTCCTTCAAGACTGTTGGAAAAGCATTCCAGGTGAAGCTGGTTGAGAGAATGCCAAGAGTGTGCAAAGCTGTCATCAAGGCAAAGGGTGGCTACTTTGAAGAATCTAAAATATATTTGGATTTGGTTCCTACATGATTCCATGTGTGTTATTTCATAGTTTTGATGTCTTCACTATTATTCTACAATGTAGAATAATAGTGTGTCCAAACTTTTGACTGGTACTGTATGTGGCAGTTCTCCAGAACTTACTCCTGGACTGAAAAACACTTCCCAGCTACGAGGAGAGTATTATTCCTTTGTTTTCTGTCCACCCGATGGCGAGTAAGGGCTGGAGTTATCATGGATACAAACGATATGACACAACCATCCTATCACTCACTGTCTATCAGCACCAGTTATCAACACATCTGTCTTACTGTCAGTTAGTCACACCCTGGACTCCCTGCTTATTACTCTGCCGCTCCAAATCAACAAAACAACCAATTAGAAACACTAAAAGCCATTTGCTTTTGCTGTGTCATGTCTACAATATACCTAACAGATGACTATAACACCACACAAGGTTGGACTACACGATGTAGATCATATCTATTGGGTATCGATTTTAGATAAAAGTATGTTGAATAAACATTGTGTAACGGCGTTAAGAACGTACCGTAAGCTCACTCCACAGCTATCCAATTGGATCCTTTTGTACAGCTCAATCGGTTGGTACGTTGTCAAGGAGAGCGGTCACGTGTGCTAGCAAGGCAGAGGTCCTGGGTTTGAGCCTCATTTCCATCTACGGCAAGAGGTAACAGGAGGAAGAAGTACTTGCTAAGCAAGCAGCGTGACATCTGTTAATTGGAGTAACAAACAGTTTGGCCAGCTCACGGAGGCAACTTAACCTTCTATGACTGGGACATAACACTGACTAGATACTTTGTTGTCAGTTATCTTTAGAGAGGCAAGTGAAAATCAAATCAAATACCTGTTGAAGATGCGTGTCTCCTTTACTAAATTGGACAAGTGCCCTGCATAGCAACAATATACATATTTAAATTTTAGTCATTTAGCAGACGCTCTTATCCAGAGCAATTAGGGTTAAGTGCCTTGCTCAAGGACACATCGACAGTCGGCACAGGGATTCGAACCAGCGACATTTCGGTTACATTTACATTTTAGTCATTTAGCAGACGCTCTTATCCAGAGCAACTTACAGTTAGTGAGTGCATACTTTTTTTTTTCATACTGGTCCCCTGTGGGAATCGAACCCACAACCCTGTCGTTGAAAGCACCATGCTCTACCAACTGAGCTACACGAGTTACTGGCCCAACGCTCTTGACCACTAGGCTACCTACCACCCGTGGGCTTGACAATTCTTAAATACTGCACTGTATCACCACACTGGTTCCATTTCCAGTGTAGTCAGATCATAAAGTAAATGCTTGCCTTCCACTGGATAGCATACTGCAATTCTCAGACCCATATGCATGGAGTCATTTTGTGTGCACAGCTTTAGTAAAATGAAGTGTACAGTATATAAAGTAATAAAATGCAAGGTCTACTCTCTGCACCATGAATGAGTCTGTCCTGCCGTGGGGAGCCGGTGACAAGATTGTGATTGGACGAGACACTCAGAATCCAGATCAAAGCAATCTCTAGTGTTTTGGCCCCCAGCGCAGTGTAGAGTGCACATGCGCACACAGGCACACACACACACACACACACACACACACACACACACACACACACACACGCACACACACACACGCACACACACACACACACACACACACACACACACTCCCTCTCCCATACACACTGCAGAGTATGGGTCAGGCTTTGACAGTGAGGGGCGGAGCAGGCTGTAGCAGATGAATGGGAGCATGAGGTCCTTCTATCTGACCTTGCCTGAGACATCAGTAGAGCAGTGCCGTGGCCGGGGTTGTAGCTGTGGCTGTGTTTGTGCAGTGTCTGTGCAGGGCCAGACAGCTCCCTCTTGCTCTCCCTCCTCCTGACAGGCCCATATAATTTGTGAGGGCTGAAAGCTGAACGGGACATGGTTACAAGAATTTGGTACTTATTTCCAGTGGTAACAGACAAATTGACATTTGCATTCCCACCATCCCGTAAATGGCAGCCTCCGTTTAATTGCTTTCATATGGCTAATCCAAATTAAGCATGCCCACAAAATATGATATTCCATTTCATTTGAATGGCTGGTGATTCCACCAAATATTTCCTTTTCTTCGGAGTGTGCTTGAAATACCAAGACATCTGAATGGCTTAGAAAAATACCACATTTTTTGGTGAAGCTGTTTGCACAAGACAATATCATATTGGCCGATGCGCGAGTGATGATTTTGAATGTGGTATTCAAGTGGTTTAATGGCTTAGAGAAAAGTACACTTGAGTAGGGAAAACATGGTTAATTAAACCAGATGCTCTATTGTGTAACTAATGGCAGCATTCTTACTCAAAGCCAACAGAGCAGAAATGACTGTGTAATATCAAAAGAATGATAGAATTACCTTCATGCCATAATTCATACAGCTCTCTTTATGTCTGAACATTTCTCTCAGCAGTAGTTGGTTACATTTCCATCATCATAATCATGTGATGAAGGAGGAATTAGAGCAGTCTTCATTGAAATATCTGCTCTAGTCCTCTTCTTCTCTGTACTCTACAGCTGAAATGTATTTAGGATGGCTCATGTACACTGTGTACAAAACATTAGAAACACCTTCCTAATACTGAGTTGCCCCCTCCCCCCTCTACACCTTGTAGAGAATGGACTCTACAAGGTGTCGAAAACGTTCCACAGGGATGCTGGCCCATGTTGACTCCAATGCTTCCAACAGTTGTGTCAAGTTGGCTGGATATCCTTTGGGTGGTGGACCATTCTTGATACACATGGGAAACTGTTGAGCGTGAAAAACCCAGCAGTGCTGCAGTTCTTGACACAAACCAGTGCGCATGGCACCTACTACCATACCCTGTTCAAAGGCACTTAAATCATATTTTGTCTTGCACATTCACACTCTGAATGGCACACATATGCAATCCATGTCTCAATACGTAAAAATCCTTCTTTAACCTGTCTCCTCCCCTTCATCTACACTGATTGAAGTGGATTTATCAAGTGACATTAATAAAGGATCATAGCTTTCACCTGGATTCACCTGGTCAGTCTATGTCATAGAAAGAGCAGGAGTGCATAATGTTTTGTACACTTTGTGTATAACACTGCATGTTTGAACTTTCTAAAAAAAATCCTATGCATTTGCTTTTATTGCAATATTCACCCTAGTCATGTACAGCGAAAGTACATTGTTTATTGTAATTATGTATCTTCAACATATGATCATCATTAAATTGAAAGCTATAGTCCTTAATTGAAACAATAACAAAGTGGTTACCCCGCCTCTGTTTTTGGTAAAAAGCTGAGGGATGAGCCTGGAGAAATTTCAAATTTCAAATTCATAGACAAAGCTATGGATGGAAGGACTGACCATCCATGATAACAAAATTATAGTTTTAACCATGTTTTGAGGCTACAGTATATAGTTTTTGTTTACATTTACATTGTTTACAAACACTGGAGTAAAACAAGCTTATATGTTGGGTTCTGATGGGGTACGACAGTTGAACTAACCTCATGAGACATTTATGTCCAAAAATGTATGTAGCAATTAAGGATTCTAGCTTTAACAGTCAATGTGTTTTATGTAACTGACCAATAAAAACGGGAACTGTGTGGATGTTGTGGAATAACAAGAGAGAGTGTTTTCAGACCCTGGACTGTAATGTACTGTAGCTTTTGTCAGCACTGACGGCAGCACTGACGGCAGCCCTACAGGCGATAACGGGGGACCTTTCTTCTCCTCATAGAGGGCTGGCGCTGTCACAGAGGGAGTGCTACTACTCCTCAAAAAGAGACAGGGCCTTCAAGTCTGAAACGTCCTCCTTTCTCCCGCTCTTCATTCTCTCTCGGAGTCTTATATGTGATTCCCACAGGCTGCTGTAGATTTATGTGCTAAAATGTGTTGGTGGTGTTCACGCAAACCTCATTTCACTGCACCAAAATCTACGCTGCCTTTTCAACCTGTGCCACCTCCTGATGGAATTGCCTGGTGATGGAACCCTGTGCATACTCAATGATAACACTCAATGGGATGGTATCCTTCATATTAGCCTGCATCCTTGTGACAGATAAAGCCCAGCTCCAGAACAGTCTCTTTCGAAGAATAATCACACATTTTATATTGACTCTACCACTCTAAGATTGAAAGTGTGAAAGAGAGGACAGAGAGAGCAGGGTGTTCAGCAGAGCCGCATCAGTGGCCCTTGGGTCTGAGACTATGTGGGCTCATACCACACCATAACACCTCCAGCGTAGTCAGACAGCTCAAGAAAAAGATCCATAAATGCAAGAGAGCGAGAGAGAAGAGGGCGGGGGCTTATGAACCTCTATCTTCATTGTGAGGTGGTTGGATCTCCGCCCCCCATGACCTGTAAGTGGTAGGGTCTGTTTGGGTGGAGGAAGAGGAGGATGGCCCACCCCTGGGCCGTGCGCCAGGCTGAGGTCTGCCTTGCTCTGAGAGGGTGACTCAGTTTGTCAGTTTGGGTTCAAGTCAGGACATGCTCTCCAGCAGCTGGCTCTACAGGAGCTGTTGCGCAACAGCAGGGAAAAGAGAAAGAAGGGCCAAGCTCCTGTCCAATAGGGAGGCATCTCAGGCAAATACACGGCTGAAGTTCAGTTCACGATGGACCAGACTTAATAGAACATCTCACAGGGCCAAAGAGCAGATGCTACCGCCGTAGATGAAAATGTGAGAGAGTAAGGTTCTTAAACTTCCCCAATTCTAGTCCCTTGAGAAAGCAGCAAAATCATACGGGAAAGAACCAGGAAGGAGGCTGTTTAATAAATTGCCTTCACAGGCACAAAATCTCATGTAGAGTATGTTGCCATTTAATGGACAGTTAACACTTTAACTACCCAACATTAACTCACCATATTTCATAGATGATACTGGTCTCAGCCAGAAAGGCTTATCTGGTGAGTTGGTGCATTAGAGTAGCAGCAGCTGAAACCCATCTGCTCCAGCCAGCAGAAGAACTGGCTGCCTTAACAAGTAGGCAAACTGTCATTGAGGATTAATGCTCTACCTTAAACCTGAGTTAATAATAAATGGTCTGTTTACATGTTCAAGGGGGAGGCCATAGATAACAGCCCTCAAAACCCCTCCTCTAAGTGCCAAAAATATAAATTCTGGTTAAGTGGGGACCTGCCTGCTTTGTGGCCTCCTGTTCCCCAATCATTACTAACAAAACAAGAGTTTTTATCCCATTTACTAATAGGAAAACGTCAGATTACACACAAATATGCAGGGCTATGGACAGGATGCGCCAACGTGTTGGATAGTGTCCCGTCGGTGAACCTCATGCCAGGTTCAGAAGAGGGTAAAGGCATCAAGATGAAAAAAATAATACTTGTTTGTAGTTGTCCATGTATCAATCCATTCTGACATCAAAATGAATATCAAAAACCTATGTGTAACATACTCTACCATACTATATTAGATCCAGTACCCTATTGACCACTGGCACGCCAACAGAGCATGCAGCTTTGTAGAAAATCCCACCAAAGGTTTGCACAGAAAGCCGAGGGCGGCTTCAAAACTGGCGACATGCATCGCCCTCTCAGCTGCTGATACATGCAAGAAAATGTGTGAAAGAAACACCTGAGAAGGAGTCAAAGAAATGTCTTACTCTCCACCCTCTCTCTGTGGTACTCCTAGAGGGATGCATTAGCCCAAGGTGGGGATTCAACTAATGAGCCTAGCCTCTCTCCACTGGGGGCATCTCAAGACAGGCTCTCTCCTACAATTGGTTCCAAAGGGTTTAAACGAGCTGGTTGCGAGATTATAAGGTAATACAATGGATGGAAGAGATGTGGTGGAGGGACAAATCTTCACATTATTTGCTAGTTATGATTCCTGGCCATAAGTACACTATTGACTCTATATTTTGTCAGCAAAATTGATAACAGTGTGATAGATGTAGAGGCAATAGGTGATGGATAAAATAAAGATTTTAGTACACAGAAAACTATCCATATAAACATACAGAATATAAAAACATTTTGTGATCAAATGTTTTTTATTTAGTAATAATAATTGTCAGCAAACATGAATACATACACCACCAGTCAAAAGTTTTAGAACACCTACTCATTCAAGGGCTTTTCTTTATTTTTACTATTTTCTACATTGTAGAATAATAGTGAAGACATCAAAACTATGAAATAACACATATGGAATCATGTAGTAACCAAAAAAGCGTTAAACAAATCAAAATATATTCTATATTTGAGATTCTTCAAATAGACACCCTTTGCCTTGATGACAGCTTTGCACACACTTGGCATTCTCTCAACCAGCTTCACCTGGAATGCTTTCCAACAGTCTTGAAGGAGTTCCCACATATGCCGAGCACTTGTTGGCTGCTTTTCCTTCACTCTGCGGTCCCACTCATCCCAAACCATCTCAATTTTGTTGAGGTCGGAGGATTGTGGAGGCCAGGTCATCTAATGCAGAATTCCATCACTTTCCTTCTTGGTAAAATAGCCCTTACACAGCCTGGAAGTGTGTTGGGTCATTGTCCTGTTGAAAAACAAATTATAGTCCCACTAGGCCCAAACTGGATTGCGTATCTCTGCAGAATGATGTGGTAGCCATGCTGGTTAAGTGTGCCTTGAATTATAAATAAATCACAGACAGTGTCACCAGCAAAGTACCCCCACACCATAACACCACCTCCTCCATGCTTTACGGTGGGAAATACACATGCGGAGATCATTCGTTCACCCACACCGTGTCTCACAAAGACACAGCGGATGGAACCAAAAATCTCCAATTTGGACTCCAGACCAAAGGACAAATTTCCACCGGTCTAATGTCCATTGCTCGTGTTTCTTGGCCCAAGCAAGTCTCTTCTTCTTATTGGTGTCCTTTAGTAGTGGTTTCTTTGCAGCAATTCGACCATGAAGGCCTGATTCACACAGTCTCCTCTGAACAGTTGATGTTGAGATGTGTCTGTTACTTGAACTCTGTGAAGCATTTATTTGGCCTGCAATTTCTGAGGCTGGTAACTCTAATGAACTTATCCTCTGCAGCAGAGGGAACTCTGGGTCTTCCATTCCTGTGGCGGTCCTCATGAGAGCCAGTTTCATCATAGCGCTTGATGGTTTTTGCGACTGTACTTGAAGAAACATTCAAAGTTCTTGAAATTTTCCGTATTGACTGACCTTCATGTCTTAAAGTAATGATGGACTGTCGTTTCTCTTTGCTTATTTGAGCTGTTCTTGCCATAATATGGACTTGGTCTTTTACCAAATAGGGCTATCTTCTGTATACCCTCCTACCTTGTAACAACACAACTGATTGGCTCAAACGCATTAAGAAGGAAATAAATTCCACAAATCAACTTATAAGAAGGCACACCTGTTAATTGAAATGCATTCCAGGTGACTACCTCATGAAGATGGTTGAGAGAATGCCAAGCTTGTCCAAAGCTGGCATCAAGGCAAAGGGTGGCTATTTGAAGAATCTCAAATATAAAATATATTTTGATCTGTTTAACACTTTTTTGGTTACTACATGATTCCATATGTATTATTTCATAGTTTCGATGTCTTCACTATTATTTTAAAATATAGAAAACAGTAAAAATAAAGAAAAACCCTTGAACGAGTAGGTGTTCTAAAACTTTTGACCGGTAGTGTACATAGATACAAAATGAAGTTACAAAAAACGGGCTCCTACAAGATACTGTAGCTTCCATGCGCAGGTCCAAACATGCAAACAAAACCTGCTGTAATCCTTCCAATGTGTAGGCATAGGATTCTCCTGGCTGTTCTTGTGACATGTACATCTGACAAAGAGCTTATAATCTAGGATTACATCCTGGCTTTAAAGGTGTTTTTGGCACAGCACCAAAGAGCAGGGTGTGGAACCTTACAAATCTATTTCTCTCCCTAAATCTCCCTTGTCATTGTACCGTGACATGACTGAGTGGTTATCATCAGCACAGGTTGGATTACTGTAACACTGACTGGCTACTCCATACCACCCGTCCAGGCCTTATGTTGAAAGAACATGCATCATCCGCCTTACTCCCCAAACACATTTACTATGTAATCAAGAGTGGAAATCCACCAGAATGTGTTTAATCAAAACCGTGATGCAAAAACGAATTAATCTGAGACAGTGAGCTTGTCATCATTGAACAATTACTGTACGAGTCTGCCAAGTCTCGAAAAGTAACATGGGTGTGTACCTCGACAAAGAAGTCAAATTCAATAGCAACTGACTGTGTTTTCCTGACAACCATTCATAAATAAACCACTTGAACATTGAGTCACTCATACAGTGCATAGACTGGTTGTGGAGCTACTCCATTATAAAGGTGCTGTAATGTACCACTCGGGCAAGCAGAGCAAGGAGTTAGAGTGAGACTCCTTGAGCAGAGTGAGTCAGTCAGAAAACGTTAACAACTGATTCTTCAACAAACTCTTATGCCTGGAGGAACTGAAGAAAAGCTTTTCTCCAAGTTATTATCATTTCTCCTCACCAGTTCTCAGAATTCCTTGTTCCTGGAAATGCGACCATGGGTCGGCCATTAGCATATACTGAGTGGTGGGCGTAAATATCACCCTGAGTTGCTAATTCTCAGAGGTATATCTGCTGGCATTAATCATTAAGACAGACGCTCCTCTGAGATGCTCACAAGGTGCTAATATACATCTTGCACCAAAATGCATTTGATTTCACTTGCTCTCTGCTCCATCTTTATCAACATGCATAACAAGCTGGGTTATGCTAAAATGTAACCCCTTGTTGTGATGAATTGCATAGTTCTCGGACAGATCAGACACCATATCGGTAAACACTGATATCTGATGACAAAATAGCTCATAGTTTATTTAAATGTGCACCTTTAATCGTGAGAATTAATCAAATTAATTCTGTAAAGTGTGTGTGGTTAGGTGAGCTTTGCATCTGAGACAGACTGAGTGAAGTATGGAGGATCCATTTTGAGGGAGCCATTGTTCTCCCACTAATCCAGGCTCAGCTCTGTAACCAACAAGCACCAAGAAAACCTATTCTCTCCAGCTCGTTCCTTTGTTTACTTTTTTCAACCAAATATCATCAACGGGCAGAGAAAGTAGGTCGGAGAATGAAATATGAGCTGTGTCTGAAGAAATACATTGTGACTAGCCAATTAAGTTTGGGCTTTTTTCTCCTCTTTTCGGCAGGCTCGTCTACTGCCAGGAGGCATGCGGTGGCAGCGCTGTGACTCTAGTGTCAGAGAGCACATCAAAGACAAGGGGCTTGCTCTACCTTTGAACGTGGAATGGGATTGGAGAGAGCGCCAGCTCTCTGCAGGCAAGGCTCAGGCTGATCAGAGGCTGCCCAGTGCTGCTACTGCAGCAGACACAGGCACAAACACTCATACTACAGCCACTTTCAAAGGCCCTGCCTACCCACCACTGTTAGCCTGCACACTGAGAGCACACACTCTATGACAGAGGGAAACTGAGACTGTATGCTGAAGAATAGCCTCCTGCAGAGATAGGGCAACTCTCACAATGGAATAAAGCTCCTGCTTCCACAGACAGTCTCCATAGCATCCTAAATACTGTGTGTCCCTCAATGGCATGCCAGTGTGTGGAAATATGTCCAGTACACGCACAAGTGGCATCAGTCAAATTATAGAGGTAACATGTACACGGCATGTTGTGAGCGCATTTCCAGCAGACACCTCATGCACACCTGTGTGGCTGCGTTGTGCACTGGGAATCAGAGAGCAGAGATAAAGCCAGCTAGCTCTGACCTGTGCCCAAAGCTTCATTCAATTAAAACTAGCTTTGTGTTTTTTCTCCTTCTTCCACACAAAATATTAATTACATTAATTATAGTTCACAGTCTCCCAGTTAATTGTTCAGCAGTGGAGGATTTGACAGTCAGGGGCACAGCTGAAGCCTAGGAGATGAACACAGGATGCGTGTGTGTGTGTGTGTCGGGGGGTCTAATACAATTCTACTGTCAATGGACTGTAAAGCCCAGATGGGACCCCCATGTGTTGCCTGATCTGCGTTGCACTGAGGCGCACCACCTTCCCCTCTGTCCACCTCCTACTGTATCATCCTCCCCCAGCAAGCTTACACCTTGCTTTGCTTTCTTACAGCACATGAGCACCTTTTATCATTTCCTCTCTTTGTGGCAAACAGGAAGCTTTCTCCAAGGAAATTAATATTTCAATGATCAGTTTGGTTGGATGCTGTTTCCATACTAATTCAAAATTATAAAGTGATTTCACCCTGTTTTATAGCCAGTGGCAAAGAAGAATATCAAATTATTCCAAAATGAGCAGATTTTTTTATCATCTAGAAAATTATCTGACAAAATGTATGTGGGTGATGCAGTTTGTTACCATGGACGATTATCAGGTTAACCAGAGAGAGAAAAAACATGAGCTGGCAATTTGCTTGCTTCGTAATCTCTCAGCCCCCTATATCTGTGTAACAAATGCAGTGTGGACTCCCTAGTTTACAATAAATGGGCCATGTTCTGGCTGCCTCCCTCCAATTAAACTGATAATTATGCAAATGTGGCCTTTACTGAGTCAGCGAGTGGGCAGCAGCAGCAAGGGGGTCCTACGGGGCAGCTAGGTCTACCGCCGCACACAAACTGTCTACTACCACACACCATAAACAAACCATCCCACCCACGCACACACGCACACACGCACACACACACACACACACACACACACACACACACACACACACACACACACACACACACACACACACACACACACACACACACACACACACACACACACACACACACACACACACACACACACACACACACACACACAGAGAGAGAGCACCTTTAATTTTTGGAAACAATAAATATTCAAGCATAATGTCAATCACCAGGAAATGAGAGGCCCCTGTCGACTACGCTCATGATTACATTTAAATGTCACTAAACAGGTCTGACTCTGCCCTATGCATGGCATCAATCCTTGGTGATGTGGCTGGTTTGGGAATTACTTTCAGAGATTCCAGTAACTCAACACAGAAAAAAAAATATGTGTGTAGGAGAAATGTATGATTTTGTTGAAGTTATTTAGCTGTCTTGTTCATAACTACATAACACAATTTAATGTGTGGCAGAAGGTTTAAAATGACACTTAGAGGTATATCACCTGACAAGACTATTTCAATTATTACAATTGATCACGGATGGCGTAGTAGTGCGGTCGTGTTCTTTGTTGTGTGTCCGTGTAAATAGACAGTTTTTTGTATTTTTCGTACATATTTTCCTATCACACTTTTCATCCTTCTACTAAATATACTTTCCTGCAACCCGCCTCACTCAATGTGGAATGGATTCTATTATTTACTCACCTTTATCTAGAATCTCCAGTTGAAACTAGCCAGCCAGCTAACTAGCTAACTAGCTACTTGCTATTAGCCACCGTTAGCGGTTTTCACCCAGAACATCGGATTTTCTGCCGGAATAACTGAATCACTGGACCTTAACACCGGATCGCAACTAGCTAGCCGCAACCAAATGGATGTTGCTGTAGGCTAATCACCACTGCCCCCGAAGCAAGCACCAGTTAGCCTTGAGATAGCCTCGAGCCAGGCCCATATCCCGGCTATCTTCCTCTTTGTCTATAGGACGGGAGTAGCCAGCTAACTAGCTACTTGCTATTAGCCACCGTTAGCGGTTTTTCACCATTGTCCGTGGCCTGCACTACCTACCAGCCAGCTCTAGCCTGGACTATTATCGGCCAGTCTGCACTGTCTGCACAGCGCATTATCGACCCAGAACATATCAGATTTTCTGCCGGAATCACTAAAACACTGGACCTTTAACACCGGATCATCGCAACTAGCTAGCTGCAACCAAATGGATGTTGTTGTTGGCTAATCAGCCTTGAGCTAGCCTCGAGTCAGGCACATCTCCTGGCTATCTACCTCTCTGTCAACTGGACAGGACCTCCTAGAGTCGACACGGAGCCCCGCCGATCCATCACGACTGGTCTGCCGACGTAATCGTATGTGGTTTCAACAGGCTTCCGTTGCGACAACCATGAAGATCCATCTGCTAGCCCACGGCCCGCTAGCACACGCAAACAACAGCCGTGCTTCCTGCTCGCTGTGCTGTAGCACGAATTCAAACTGCTCTCGGACTCACATATTGCTGTTCACTGGACCTTATGATCACTCAGCTGCACAGCTGATGCCTGCTGGACTGTTCCTTTACACAGTACCCTGTCCTGTTTATCTGTTTAGCCTCAGCCCAAACTTTCATCGCCATTACCAGTTGTCTTAACTCTCTCTAATAACACCTGTGATTGCTTTATGCCGCTCTCCCATGTCAATATGCCTTGCCTATTGCTGTTCCAGTTAGTTCTTATTATACAATTTCAATATAGAACCCCAAGACATTCTCAAACTGCCTCAAATAGCTCCTTTGTTCCAACCCCCATACACGTCGAGACCGGCTCAATCGGTGCCTCCAGTGATGCTATCTCTTTCATTGTTACCCAACGCTTAGGTTTACCTCCACTGTACTCATATCCTTCCATATCCTTGTCTGTACATAATTCCCTGAATCTATTCTACAACGCCCGGAAATCTGCCCCCTTTATTCTCTGTACCCAATGCACTAGAAGACCAGTTCTTAAAGCCTTTAGCCGTATCCTCCTCTGTTCCTCTGGTGATGTAGAGGCTAACCCAGGCCCTGCAGCCCCCAGTATCACTCCTACTCCCCAGGAGCTATCATTTGTTGACTTCTGTATCCGTAAAAGCCTTGGTTTTCTGCACGTTAACATCAGAAGCCTCCTTCCTAAGTTTGAGTTATTCACTGCGTTAGCACACTCCGTCAACCCTGATGTTCTAGCAGTGTCTGAATCCTGTCTTAGGAAGGCCACCAAAAATTCAGAAATGTCCATCCCCAACTACAAAATGTTCCGTCTAGATAGAACTGCCAAAGGGGGTGGAGTTGCAATCTACTGTAGAGATAGCCTGCAGAGCTCTATCACACTATCCAGGTCTGTGCCCAAATAGCTTGAGCTCCTACTTCTAAAAATCCACCTTTCCAGAAATAAGTCTCTCACTGTTGCCGCTTGCTACAGACCCCCCTCAGCCCCCAGCTGTGCCCTGGACACCATATGTGAATTGATTGCCCCCCATCTATCCTCAGAGTTCGTACTGCTTGGTGACCTAAACTGGGATATGCTTAACACCCCGGCCATCCTACAATCCAAACTAGATGCCCTCAATCTCACACAAATTATCAAGGAACCTACCAGGTACAACCCTAAATCCGTAAACATGGGCACCCTCATAGATATCATCCTGACTAACTTACCCTCTAAATACACCTCTGCTGTCTTCAACTAGGATCTCAGCGATCACTGCCTTATTGCTGCGTCCATAACGGGTCCCCGGTCAAACGACCACACCTCATCACTGTCAAACGCACCCTAAAACACTTTAGCGAGCAGGCCTTCCTAATTGACCTGGCCCAGGTATCCTGGATGGATATCGATCTCATTCCGTCAGTAGAGGATGCCTGGTTGTTCTATAAAAGTGCTTTCCTCTCAATCTTAAATAAGCATGCCCCATTCAAGAAATTCAGAACTAAGAACAGATATAGCCCCTGGTTCTCCTCAGACTTGACTGCCCTTGACCAGCACAAAAACGTCCTGTGGCGTACTGCATTAGCATCGAATAGCCCCCGCGATATGCAACTTTTCAGGTAAGTTAGGAACCAATATACACAAGCAGTTAGGAAAGCAAAGGCTAGCTTTTTCAAAGAGAAATTTGCATCCTGTAGCACTAACTCCAAAAAGTTTTGGGACACTGTAAAGTCCATGGAGAATAAGAGCACCTCCTCCCAGCTGCCCACTGCACTGAGGCTAGGAAACACTATCACCACCGATAAATCTACAATAATCCAGAATTTCAACAAGCATTTTGCTACGGCTGGCCATGCTTTCTACCTGGCTACCACTACCCTGGCCACCAGCTCTGCACCCTCCGCTGCAACTTGCCCATGCCCCCCCAGCCGCCGAAATTGTCGCAACCCCTATTACTAGCCTGTTCAACCTCTCTTTCGTAACGTCTGAGATCCCCAGAGATTGGAAAGCTGCCGCGGTCATCCCCCTCTTCAAAGGGGGTGACACTCTAGATCCAAACTGTTACAGACCTATATCCATCCTGCCCTGCCTTTCGAAAGATTTTGAAAGCCAAGTTAACAAACAGATAATTTTGAATCCCACCGTACCTTCTCCGCTATGCAATCCGGTTTCTGAGCTGGTCATGGGTGCACCTCAGCCACGCTCAAGGTCCTAAACGATATTATAACCGCGATCGATAATAGACAGTACTGTGCAGCCGTCTTCATCGACCTGGCCAAGGCTTTCGACTCTGTATTCCACCGCATTCTTATTGGCAGACTAAATAGCCTTGGTTTCTCAAATGACTGCCTCGCCTGGTTCACCAACTACTTCTCAGATAGAGTTCAATGTGTCAAATCGGAGGGCCTGTTGTCTGGACCTATGACAGTCTCTATGGGGGTGCCACAGGGTTCAATTCTTGGGCCGACTCTTTTCTCCGTGTATATCAATGATGTCGCTCTTGCTGCTGGTGACTCTCAGATCCACCTCTATGCAGATGACACCATTTTGTATACATCTGGCCCTTCAATGGACACTGCGTTAACAAACCTCCAAACGAGCTTCAATGCCATACAACACTCCTTCCGTAGCCTCCATCTGCTCTTAAACACTAGTAAAACTAAATGCATGCTCTTCAATCGAACGCTGCTGGCACCCGCCCACCCGACTAGAATCACTACTCTCGACAGGTCTGACCTATATATGTGGACAACTACGAATACCTAGGTGTCTGGTTACACTGTAAACTCTCCTTCCAGACTCACATTAAGCATCTCCAATCCAAAGTTAAATCTAGAATCTGCTTCCTATTTCGCAACAAAACCTCCTTCACTCATGCTGCCAAACATGCCCTCGTAAAACTGACTATCCTACCGATCCTTGACTTCGGCGATGTCATTTACAAAATAGCCTCCAACACTCTACTCAGCAAATTGGATGCAGTCTATCACAGTGCCATCCGTTTTGTCACCAAAGCCCCATATACTAAAGCCCCATATACTAATAATATAATAATATATATATACTACCCACCACTGTGACCTGTACGCTCTTGTTGGCTGGTCCTCACTACATATTCGTCGCCAAACCCACTGGCTCCAGGCCATCTATAAATCTCTGCTAGGCAAATATCTGCCTTATCTTAGCTCATTGGTCACCATAGCAACACCCACCCGTAGTATGCGCTCCAGCAGGTATATCTCACTGGTCATCCCCAAAGCCAACACCTCCTTTGGCCGCCATTCCTTCCAGTTCTCTGCTGCCAATGACTGGAACGAACTGCAAAAATCTTTGAAGCTGGAGACTCTTATCTCCCTCACTAACTTTAAGCATCAGCTGTCAGAGCACCTTACAGATCACTGCACCTGTACACAGCCCTTCTGAAATTAGCCCACTCAACTACCTCATCCCCATATTGTTATTTATTTTGCTCATTTGCACCCCAGTATCTCAATTTGTACATCATCTCTTGCACATCTATCATTCCAGTGTTAATACCATTGTAATTATTTTGCACTATGGCCTATTTATTGCCTTACCTCCATAACTTGCTACATTTGCACATACTGTATATATATTTTCTGTGGTATTTTTGACTTTATGTTTTGTTTTACCCCATATGTAACTCTGTGTTGTTGTTTTTATCGCACTGCTTTGCTTTATCTTGGCCAGGTCGCAGTTGTAAATTAGAACTTGTTCTCAACTGGCTTACCTGGTTAAATAAAGGTGAAATAAAATTAAAATAACATTCTCATTAGTATTGACTGCTATAGTTCCTAAGAAGGCCTGCCAGAGTGAGGAATCCGAGAAGGATTCCAAGCTCTTCAATATGCAAGCCACTACAAAATGCAAATGCCAGAGACAAAGCAGCTCGCTGACAGGATTTCGATATGGGGGTTGTTAAGAGTCAGAGAGGGAGAGCCGGATGCTTCAGTGCTCTAATCCCACCTGCCTATCTCATGCACTGGGGGAGAGCAGAGATAGGCTGGCCCTCAGGAAGTTGAATATCTGCATCTGCTTGACCACATCTCGGCCCCCTACATGAGCAGTGGAGCCTCCGTGGCAGCCATGCTGGCAGCAATGTGCCGGGGCTGGGGCCGGGGCCAGGGGAGAGCAGGATTAAACCAGGATCTCCAGGCAGGCTTCACTGAAACATTCAAAAGGCATGGAGACTGGCCCCAGCCTCTGAATCACAGGCAGGCCCACCGACTAAGAGTCTAGGGTACCCATGTGCCATGTTACTATAACAAAGTCAAACACTTCACAGAAACACTTAGTATTTCTGAAACATCCATACACACCACAACCCTTACCATTCTGTTTTCTAAGACCACTGCAGTTCTTTTTCACTGCTCCATGACGAAGGCACTACCCTGCAAACAATAATGAGTCGTTAGGACGTCCCTGGGATGTCACGAAAAGTCATCAGGACGTTGTGTCATGGTCCCCTGGAGGTTTTTTCTACTTCCTGGTTTGTCCTGGGACATCACCTGATGGTCGTAAAGAAATGTCCCCCCCAAAAAAATAATTATACCTAGGGCACGCACACCCTAGTTTCATTACACATCAACCCTTGCTTCTGTTGCCAAGCCCATCAAGGCCCTGATTGGTGACCCACTGATCAAGTCACAGCTCTTTGTCTTTTGGCAATGCTAGGGACACCCACATAAAATCAGTGCTTTTAACATAGTGTTTTCAACTTACATACACTGACTATACAAAATATTAAGAACACCTGCCCTTTCCATGACATAGACTGACCAGGTGAATCCAGGTGAAAGCTATGATCCCTTATTGATGTCACTTGTTAAATCCACTTCAATCAGTGTAGATGAACAAGAGGAGAGATGTTAAATATGGATTTTAAAGCCTTGAGATAATTGAGACATGGATTGTGTATGTGTGCCATTCAGAGTGTGAATGGGCAAGACAAAAAATGTAAGTACCTTTGAATGGGGTATGGTAGTAGGTGCCAGACGCGTCAAGAACTGCAACGCTGCTGGGTTTTTCACGCTCAATAGTTTCCAATGTGTATCAAAAATGGTTGACCACCCAAAGGACATCCAGCCAACTTGACACAAATGTGAGAAGAACTGGAGTCAACATGGGCCAACATCGCTGTGAAATGCTTTCGACACCTTGTAGAGTCCATGCCCTGACGAATTGAGGCTGTTCTGAGGGCAAAAAAAGTGTGCAACTCAATATTAGGAAGGTGTTCCTAATGTTTGGTATACTCAGTGTATTTGACACCTTTTGACATACATGATTACATTGTGTATGTTTATTCATTCAGTAATTATTATTTAACATGTCCTTACTTGGGATTTGAACTCACAACCTCTTGCTTCACGGCATTCTAATCTTCCTGCTATGCCACCATGTCTGTATCAATGACTGATTTCACCTGTAGGCCTGTTCCTACACTTTGCACTTCAAAGTAAATCTCAGCTCTGTTAAAAATACACTGAAGAAAAACAATTATATTTATCATAGTGATTCAGGAGTAACATTAACCTTTTGACGTGTAAGTTCTAAATATTAATAACGGCCCTTACAATGTGAGTTATTTTTGAACGCGGTACCAAAATTCTATGCTGCTGTTCTAGAATTTGATTGTTGCATTTTGCTGCTATTCTCTGCATCAAGACTGCATTTTCTGCTTCATAGTAGGCTTTATAAAACTGTAATTTTTTACCACTCAATCTCTTATCCTTTCTGTAGTAGCAGTGAGTATCTATAGTATTATTGATAATTATATTATTATTATTATTATTATACAACAGGTGGGTCTAATCCTGAATACTGATTGGTTAAAACCGCATTCCAGCCAGTGTCTATTCCACAAGTTACCACCCGCTAAAGCTATGATGTTGAAATGCCTATTTACTCTGTTCCATCTGACTGCACAATCCACTGTCTCATCAGCCCAGCCAGGCAATTTATAAACTTGATCTCCACTATAAAAAGCATCTAGCCATTATCTCACATTTCTTTTAGAATACATTTAATTCTCAACAGCGGAGATTTGTATAAACCTTGCTGTCTCTCCGACATTTGCAGTAGGGAGTCGGGATGAGACAGACAGATAGGCAGCCAGTCGAAATCATGAAAAAGCATCATTTTTATGGATATACTATATGCAAAGAATTATCAATAGAAAACAGTTAAAACTAAACGAAGTACAGCTAGTTTGCATTCTTTTCAGCTTCAGTTTGAAGTGATTGTGTTAGCTGTGTTGTTGGCTAGCTCTCGAAAAACAGTGTCCTGACGAGAGAGCACATTTTCTATGCCAGGAAAAATACGGTATCATTAGCTCATTGTTATGGATGTTTCCAAATAAATGTCACTAGAATACAGCTTAAACAAACACAAATGCAGCTACTTTGCTGTTATTCTGGCTGCACTGTTTGACGTGCCTGTAAGTTAGCCGTAGTCGGCTAGCTAGCAAGCAAGGGATAAGAACGTTCCCAGCCAATATGGCAATGGAACATTTAGAATGAACGACATAGATACAGAGCGAAAAGACTGAACGTCTGGCAACCGAACTGGTAGAACGACCAGCCAGCATGGGTAGCAACCCTAGATTTGTGTCGGGACTATATTTTGTGGAAGGATTAAATAGTATGAATAAATTCATCAAAATACATTTAATTAAAATATGTCAATCATTATTTGAATATGTTGGCAACCAGTTGTATGAAAGTGATAATGCCCAAGAAGCCGGTGTTTGGAGGACATATTGGCACGGTTTGCCAGCCCTCGACGACACCCGTGCCAATATATCCTCCAAACACCGGCTTCTCTGGTATTATCACTTAATTATCATCTATACTACATGTATTATTATCTGAAAGAGGCTTTGATATTAGCCTGTCTGAGGGGCTGCGCATATGAGACAGGGGCGGGAAACTGGAGGTGCTAAATCTGGTGGGTTTGATACAATAGTTGTGAACAAACAAAGTGCGAGTGGGGTATGAGCACATATTACATACGCCGACCATGGCTAAGGGAAAAGCTACCATCCTAAATACTTTTGGTTCATTTTTTTAATTCATTTCATTTCTTCTCCCCTCGAAAAACTAGGCTACAGCGGTGTGTACATTTTGTCATCATGTCAACCTATTATCACTACTGAGCATGTAGCCTACAGATGCCTGCCTCGTCGCCAAGTGAGGAAGATATTTCGCAATCATCAAATGCGGTGAGTATTATGGCTTGGATAGGTTTTAGCCTGGTCGGGGCAGAGGAGAGCGAGAACAGGGTGGATCAAGTCATGTAAGCAACAAAGTGAGGTAGTTTGTGTGGATGATCAGATTGAATGGTGTGTGCGTGTAATCAGCTATATTGTGTGCAGAGACCGTGGCATGAGTGAGGTGAGGTTGTAGATATAATGGGTTATCGTAAACTATGGAGCTAGACAGGATTATTTAGGTTTATGCTTTGGCGTCATCCAATGTTCCCTCAAAAAATTGTAGTCAGTGAGCAAATCTCAGGTCTGCTGAGCGCAAACTTGAACATAGTGAAGATTCTGTGCAACTTCCAGCGTGCGTTTACTGTGAACACTGAGGCTGTACCACTTTAAGTTACAGTTTTAACAGTGGCCATGTAGGCTACTGTCGCTATTTGATCATAATGTAGGCCTACCAGAGTGGCCTAACATCAAAAGCAATGGAGAAAATGCATTCCATAACATTTTAACATGGAAATAGCTGTTCTATCATTCAGCCTACAGTAGCAGCCAATGTGTGGTGTTCAATGTAGGCCTACATTCCAGACTTTTGAAAAATATAACATGCAGGGCTTGACATTAACCTGTTTATCCACTTGTCCTTCAGACAAGGAGGCAACAGAATCCTACTCCGATGCGTTCTGCCTACAACAAAATCTCTTGCATAGTTAATTTTGTTTCGGTATGTTGCATTGAAAGTGGCTAATATTGTGTTGATTCGATCACAACAGCCACATTAAAGGGAAACATTGATAGCGTTAACAGGAAAAACTCTAGAACAGTGGTCACCAACCTTTTCAGAGTCAAGCTCACTTTGAGTCAAAATGCAACCTGAGATTTCAGTTTTCTTTTAACTTAAAAAATGTAAGTCTGTGCAACATTGACCAATTAAAAACAGTACTGTAGCAATGAGGTTTGTGCAGTAAGCTATAGGCCCAATACATTATCACCGCATATTGGTTTTGATTGAATTGCCCCGCCAATGCATTGTTGTTCGGGCCATTTAAAAAAATTGTATTTCAACATTTGAGGTAGGCTATATGATCACATCGGTAATAGATCCATTACTTGTAAAGCACAGCTGAGTGAGCATACATTTAAATAATTGCTTTTTTATTTTTATTTTATTAGGCTGATGGTGCCTGCATCTATTGGTCAGTCTCAGCAGAGGGAGAGAGCAGCAGACTGAGGGTCTGCCTCTCAACATCCCTCCACTCTTCCTTACCAAAAAGGGACACCGTGTTCCAGATGATAGCGAAACTCGAGTTGCACCGCATTATTTCTGTCTCATGCACAAATTCATGTTGTTACTTCTATGAAGAGAAAGTGAACTCTTCCTATATATTAAAAAAGACCCAAGCCGCTAATAATAACAACATCGCAAGCCTATAGATACACCTTTCTACTCATTCATTACTGCTGCAGTGCTTGTTGTAGCGCTGAGTGGAAATAGGAAGAACATGCATTTTATGGCTTATAAAAGTGTTGAATAAAAAGTGTTGACAGTGCTAAGTAACAACTTAAACATAAACTCACTCATAAAAACAGCATCTCTTTGCTGTATTCGTTGACAGTCTCTCTCTAGTCATGGTATTAAACTTTGCTGTAGCTTTCTTTTATGCCTGCTACGTTACTGCAGACACGGTCATCTGAGCCATCCGATTGGCCAGCGGCAGGCCTATAGTGCACTTGATATGCTCTCTGGGCCCACCGGGAAGGCAAAGTTTGTAACTTCAGACACATGAAATGGTTCAAAATGGCAACAGTTGGCCTACCCGGCGAGCAGGGCAGCTGAATCGGGTGCACCTACAGCCAACAGCCCGAGACTACTAAAAGAATATATGAACACAAGGCTTTATCGTTGGTTTTATTACAGAAATGTTTGGCGATTGACTAGGAATGCCTTGGAGATCGACTGGTTGGTGACCACTGCTCTAGAAAGTTGAGTGAAGTTCAATCTCCTGCATCTCTCTGTGGGCTAATATTTCTGCGCGGTAGTCCCGGGGAGCTGCGCGGCAGTCTCTGAGCTACTGCGCACGCGCAACTTAGAGGGAACATTGGCATCATCTACAGGCTGAACGTTACGTGGGTGGACCACTTATCGATCTCCTTCCAAAACGTGGTTACATTTGTATAAACCTCAAGTAAAATCTGGCAACCCTGTTTAGCTTTCGTGCTACGGCTAGGCTAGGCAGTAGGCTTGTATTTGAGGTGATAATCTGTGAGGTAATAACATTTTATTTGCTTTGTGATTTGTCAAAAACTGTAAATGACTTGTCAAGTCATATGCTCAGGTTCTTGTATACACTGTAACAAGCACATCGAAGATTTGTAATATGCTGAAAAGTGGCCAAATTAAGTTGATCTTATTCGGGCAATGGGTGCAGACATCTTTGACATTGACTTTGTTTATTTGCGTTTTATAGTGAATGGCATTCTGGGATTAGGGAGTTTTCGCTTGTCAAACATAAACAAACATGGCTGCCATCATAAAGAATTTAGCCGCTGTTAGCGTAGCTGACACGTATCTCTTTCATAAACAATATTACCGTACATTTCTTCCTTGTGCTCAACAGAGATGTGGTAAATTGTAAACAACATCTAGCTGTTCGGTCGCTAACTTATGTTTTGTTTTTTGTCAGCGCAACCTGTTATGTAGACTGGTTGGTTTATGGAATGAGTTTGGCTGTGGATGTGTTCCGTGTGATGCTTGGATGCTTGGATGATGTTCGCATTCATCTTTTACAATAAAAGGTGAAATTGAGGAATAAAGTTGAAGAACGTTATTTTCCATCAGTACAAAACATTGTTTAGATGCTTTTCAGACAACAATGCTGCTTAGAAGCATTTGTTGCATAATGCGTTCTGTTGCTACTGTTCCAATCACATATTTGTGATGGTACGCTGCAGGGACCAATCAACAATGATCACAAATATGTGATTGTATGTGTCAAAGGGTTAAAACAGAATAATATGCCCCACCAACATTAGACAACTCTAATGAAAACTCAAACTCAAATTGCTGAAATAAGTAAATGAAATTAATGAGAGAATAGTCAGATTAACTGATGACTAAAACAGAAGTGCAGTTGGCACTAAGTGCAGAGAAGTGCTGTCACAATACCAGCATTTTGACTTCGATACCAATAGGTTTAGTATCACAATACTCGATACTGAAACAACACTCAATAACAAAACGATACTGGATAGCAAAACGATACCATGGCAAAAAAAAGAATGCGTATTAGCTAAAGTCACAGAATAACCACTGGGCTTTATTATTTTTATAAACATTGAACTGGCATAGCAACTAAAATAACAAATATAAGATTTTACTGAGTTCATTAGGGCCTATTCTATGGATTTCACATGACTGGGAATACAGATATGCATCTGTTGGTCACAGATACCTTTAAAAAAAGTTGTGGATCAGAAAACCAGTCAGTATGTGGTGTGAACACCATTTGCCTCATGCAGCGCGTCACATCTCCTTCGCATAGAGTTGATCAGGCTGCACATTTCAGAGTGGCCTTTTATTGTCCCCAGCACATGGTGCACCTGTGTAATGATCATGCTGTTTAATCAGCTTATTTTTTTTGTTACTTTTTACAACTTTTTCTCCCCAATTTCATGATATCCAATTACAGTCTTGTCCCATCGCTGCAATTCCCGTATGGACTCGGGAGAGGCGAAGGTCGAGAGCCATGCGTCCTCCGAAACAGGACCCTGCCAAGCCGCACTGCTTCTTGACACACTGCCCGCTTAACCCAGAAGCCAGCCGCACCAATGTGTCAGAGGAAACACTGTACAACTGGCAACCGTGTCAGCGTGCACGCGCCCGGCCCACCACAGGAGTCGCTAGAGCGCGATGGGACAAGGACATCCCAGCCATCCAAACCCTCCCCTAACTTGGACGACGCGTCGCCTCATGGATCTCCCTGACAAGGCCGGATGCGACACAGCCCGGGATCAAACACGGATCTGTAGTGACGCCCCAAGCATTGCAGTGCCTTAGACCGCTGCCCCACTCGGGAGGCCTTTAATCAGATTCTTGATATGCCACACCTGTCAGGTGGATGGATTATCGTGGCAAAGGAGAAATGCTCACTAACAGGGATGTAAACAAATTTGTGCCCAAAATTTCAGAGAAATAAGCTTTTGTGCGTATGGAAGATTTCTGGGATCTTTTATTTCAGCTCATGAAACATGGGACCAACACTTTACATGTTGCGGTTATATTTTTGTTCAGTGTATATTCCATTTCTTTCAAAAATAAAACACCATGGACTCCCTAAATCTTTCTCAGATTATTACCAATCCCACAAGGTATGACTCCAAACACCCAGAAAAGGCTACTCTCCTTGATGTTATCCTCACTAATAATCCTGATAGGTATCCGTCTGGTGTTTTCTGTAATGACCTTAGTGATCACTGTTTTACAGCCTGTGTTCGTAATGGCTGCTCAGTGAAACGACCTGTCCTGATTTGTCATAGACGCTTGCTAAAAAAACTTTAATGACCTGGCCTCTGTAAATTGGTATAGAATCAGCTTGATCCCCTCTTTGAAAGACGCTTGAACCTTCTTTTTTTATATTTTCAGTGGTAAATATAAAGAAAATGAGAATTAAAAACAGGTTCAGCCCCTGGTTCGGCCGTGATCTGGCAGAGTTACTCTACCTCAAGAATTCCATTTGGCGAAAGGCTCGGTACACCCATACTCAGGCTGACTGGCTCTCTCGTTCAGGCAAATGAGAAATAAGTGCACTCAGGCTATCCGGAAGGGCAAAGTTAGTTACTTTAAGGAGCAGTTCTCTCTCTGTGGGTCTAACCCCAAGAAGTTCTGGAAAACGGTTAAAGACCTGGAGAATAAACCCTCCTCCTCACAGCTGCCCATGTCCCTTAATGTTGATGATGTGGTTGTTACAGACAAGTAGCACATAGCTGAGCTCTTTAATCACCACTTCATTAAGTCAGGATTCCGATTTGACCCAGCCATGCCTCCTTGCCCGTCCAACATTTCCTCATCTCCCACCCCTTCTAATGCGACTAGCCCCGATGCTCCTCCCTCTTTTTCCCATGCCCCGCTACAAAGTTTCTCCCTGCAGGCGGTCACAGAGTCTGAGGGGCTAAAGGAGCTCCTTAAAGTTGACCCCAAAATACCATCTTGGTCAGATGGTTTAGACCCTTTCTTCTTTAAGGTTGCAGCCCCTATCATCACCAAGCCTATCTCTGACCTTTTTAACCTGTCCCTCCTCTCTGGGGAGGTTCCCATTGCTTGGAAGGCAGCCACGGTCAGTCCTTTATTTAAAGAGGGAGATCAAGCTGATCCTACCTGTTATAGGCCAATTTCTATTTTGCCCTGTTTATCAAAAGTGTTGGAAAAACTTGTCAATAATCAACTGACTGGCTTTCTTGATGTCTATAGTATTCTCTCTGGTATGCAATCTGCTTTCCGCTCAGGTTATGGATGTGTCACCGCAACCTTAAAGGGCCTAAATGATGTCACCATTACCCTTGATTCTAAGCAATGTTGTGCTGCTATTTTTATTGACTTGGCCAAAGCTTTTGATACGGTAGACCATTCCGTTCTTGTAGGCAGCTAAGGAGTATTGGTGTCTCTGAGGGGTCTTTGGCCTGGTTTGCTAACTACAGTGGCTTGCGGAAGTATTCACCCCCTCTTGGCATTTTTCCTATTTTGTTGCCTTGCAACCTGGAATTAAAATGGATTTTTGGGGGGGTTTGTATCATTTGATTTACACAACATGCCTACCACTTTGAAGATGCAAAATATTTTTTGGGGTGAAACAAACAAGAGTTATACACTTGAGCGTGTATTACTATTCACCCCCGAAAGTCAATACTTTGTAGAGCCACCTTTTGCAGCAATTACAGCTGCAAGTCTCTTGGGGTATGTATCTATAAGCTTGGCACATCCAGCCACTGGGATTTCTGCCCATCCTTCAAGGCAAAACTGCTGCAGCTCCTTCAAGTTGGATGGGTTCCGCTGGTGTACAGCAATCTTTAAGTCATACCACAGATTCTCAATTGGATTGAGGTCTGGGCTTTGACTAGGCTTTTCCAAGACATTTAAATGTTTCACCTTAAACCACTCGAGTGTTGCTTTAGCAGTATGCTTAGGGTCATTGTCCTGCTGGAAGGTGAACCTCCATCCCAGTCTCAAATCTCTGGAAGACTGAAACAGGTTTCCCTCAAGAATTTCCCTGTATTTAGCACCATCCATCATTCCTTCAATTCTGACCAGTTTCCCAGTCCCTGCCGATGAAAAACATCCCCACAGCATGATGTTGCCACCACCATGCTTCACTGTGGGGATGGTGTTCTCGGGGTGATGAGAAGTGTTGGGTTTGCGCCAGACATAGCGTTTTCCTTGATGGCCAAAAAGCTCAATTTTAGTCTCATCTGACCAGAGTACCTTCTTCCATATGTTTGGGGAGTCTCCCACATGCCTTTTGGCGAATACCAAATGTGTTTGATAATTTTTTTCTTTAAGCAATGGCTTTTTTCTGGCCACTCTTCCGTAAAGCCCAGCTCTGTGGAGTGTACGGCTTAATGTGGTCCTATGGACAGATACTCCAATCTCCGCTGTGGAGCTTTGCAGCTCCTTCAGGGTTATCTTTGGTCTCTTTGTTGCCTCTCTGATTAATGCCCTCCTTGCCTGGTCCGTGAGTTTTGGTGGGCGGCCCTCTCTTGGCAGGTTTGTTGTGGTGCCATATTCTTTCCATTTTTTTATAATGGATTTAATGGTGCTCAGTGGGACGTTCAACGTTTCTGATATTTTTTATAACCCAACCCTGATCTGTACTTCTCCACAACTTTGTCCCTTTAGAGAGTGTGCCACTTGATTGGTGGTGCCCCTTGCTTAGTGGTGTTGCAGACTCTGGGGTCTTTCAGAACAGGTGTATATATACTGAGATCATGTGACACTTAGATTGCACACAGGTGGACTTTATTTAACTATTTATGTGACCTCTGAAGGTAATTGGTTGCACCAGATCTTATTTAGGGGCTTCATAGCAAAGGAGGTGAATACATATGCACGCACCACATTTACGTTATTTATTTTTTAGAATTTTTTGAAATAAGTTATTTTTTTCATTTCACTTCACCAATTTGGACAATTTTCTGTATGTCCATTACTTGAAATCCAAATAAAAATCCATTTAAATTACAGGTTGTAATACAACAAAATGGGAAAAACGCCAAGGGGGAAGAATACTTTTGCAAGGCACTGTACCTCTCTCAAAGAGTGCAGTGTATAAAGTCAGAACATCTGCTTTCTCAGCCACTGCCTGTCACCAATGTTCGATCCTAGGCCCCACACTCTTCTCAATTTACATCAACAACATAGCTCAGGCTGTAGGAAGCTCTCTCATCCATTTTTATTCAGATGATACAGTCTTATACTCAGCTGGCCCCTCCCCGGATTTTGTGTTAAACGCTCTACAACAAAGCTTTCTTAGTGTCCAACAAGCTTTCTCTGCCCTCCAAAACAAAGGTCATGTGGTTTGGTAAGAAGAATACCCCTCTCCCCAGTGGTGTGGTTACTACCTCTGAGGGTTTAGAGCTTGAGGTAGTCACCTCATACAAGTACTTGGGAGTATGGCTAGACGGTACACTGTCCTTCTCTCTGCACATATCAAAGCTGCAGGCTAAGGTTAAATCTAGACTTGGTTTCCTCTATCGTAATCGCTCCTCTTCCAACCAGCTGCCAAACTAACCCTTATTCAGATGACCATCCTACCCATGCTAGATTACGGAGACGTCATTTATAGATCGGCAGGTAAGGGTGCTCTTGAGCGGCTAGATGTTCTTTACCATTCGGACATCAGATTTGCCACCAATGCTCCTTATAGGACACATCACTGCACTCTATATTCCTCCGTAAAATGGTAATC
The DNA here is from genome assembly GCF_964263955.1 of Coregonus lavaretus. Lineage (NCBI taxonomy): Eukaryota > Metazoa > Chordata > Actinopteri > Salmoniformes > Salmonidae > Coregonus > Coregonus lavaretus. The sequence continues at coordinate 30,318,979 of NC_139996.1, read as the reverse complement.
TCTGTATTCTCGTAGCAAGACCCACTGGTTGATGCTTATTTATAAAACCCTCTTAGGCCTCACTCCCCCTATCTGAGATACCTACTGCAGCCCTCATCCTCCACATATAACACCCATTCTGCCAGTCACATTCTGTTAAAGGTCCCCAAAGCACACACATCCCTGTGTCGCTCCTCTTTTCAGTTCGCTGCAGCCAGCGACTGGAACGAGCTGCAAAAAACACTCAAACTTCACAGTTTTATCTCCATCTCTTCATGCAAAGACTCAATCATGGACACTCTTACTGACAGTTGTGGCTGCTTCGCGTGATGTATTATTGTCTCTACCTTCTTGCCCTTTGTGCTGTTGTCTGTGCCCAATAATGTTTGTACCATGTTTTGTACTGCTACCATGTTGTGCTGCTGGCATGTTGAGTTGCTACCATGTTGTTGTCATGTTGTGTTGCTACCATGCTGTGTTTTCATGTGTTGCTGCCATGCTATGTTGTCGTCTTAGGTCTCTCTTCAAATCAAATCAAATTTTATTGGCCACATGCGCCGAATACAACAGGTGCAGACATTACAGTGAAATGCTTACTTACAGCCCTTAACAAACAGTGCATTTATTTTTTACAAAAAAGTAAAAATAGAACAATAACAAAAAAAGTGTTGAGAAAAAAAGAGCAGAAGTAAAATAAAATAACAGTAGGGAGGCTATATATACAGGGGGGTGCCGGTGCAGAGTCAATGTGCGGGGGCACCGGCTAGTTGAGGTAGTTGAAGTAATATGTACATGTGGGCAGAGTTAAAGTGACTATGCATAAATAATTAACAGAGTAGCAGCAGCGTAAAAGGATGGGGTGGGGGGGCAGTGCAAATAGTCCGGGTAGCCATGATTAGCTGTTCAGGAGTCTTATGGCTTGGGGGTAGAAGCTGTTGAGAAGTCTTTTGGACCTAGACTTGGCACTCCGGTACCGCTTGCCGTGTGGTAGCAGAGAGAACAGTCTATGACTAGGGTGGCTGGAGTCTTTGACAATTTTGAGGGCTTTCCTCTGACACCGCCTGGTATAGAGGTCCTGGATGGCAGGAAGCTTGGCCCCAGTGATGTACTGGGCCGTACGCACTACCCTCTGTAGTGCCTTGCGGTCGGAGGCCAAGCAGTTGCCATACCAGGCGGTGATGCAACCAGTCAGGATGCTCTCGATGGTGCAGCTGTATAATTTTTTGAGGATCTGAGGACCCATGCCAAATCTTTTCAGTCTCCTGAGGGGGAATAGGCTTTGTCGTGCCCTCTTCATGACTGTCTTGGTGTGTGTTTGGACCATGATAGTTCGTTGGTGATGTGGACACCAAGGAACTTTATGTAGTGTTGTGGTGTCTCTCTTGCCGTGATGTGTGTTTTGTCCTTTTTTTTTTTTTATCCCAGCCCCTGTAGGCCGTCATTGTAAATAAGAATTTGTTCTTAACTGACTTCCCTAGTTAAATAAAGGATAAATAAAATAAAAAATAACAGAAGAATATCTTACATTTTCTTATGCAAAACCATAACTGAAAAATATTTTTACAATTACATCTAAAATGTTTTAAAATGTAATTGTATACATATCAGGGTTAAACTGCTCATCTATGGCCATAATATGGGGTCAAATTACATTCATTAGACCTATGATTCAATATTCATTACAGCTAAATAATTGAATGTAATAAATTAAGTTTTAGTTTGGAAATTTAGTTCCAAAACTACATAAAAAACATTTTGAAGCTAATTTCTGAAGCTTCTATATTGCAATAGTCTACACACCATAGAAATACAATGGATTTTACACATACTATGATTCCCAGGGTGCATTTCAACTCCCAGGGTGCAATGCTCCACCCAGGGCTGCTGGTTGGCTAGTGGCCAGACAAACACAAAGTAGTCTAAATATATTGCTGTCATAGCTAAGTTATGAGTGCATTTCACAATACTTTTGGGTAGTAAACATTTTATAATGCTCACTTGAATTTCATGCTGATTATATGTTCATGCCATTGTCACTCAAAAATAATTCAAATGTAGCTGCTAGTAGAATAACGTTACAATGCAAATGTACTGTGTAAAATAGTCGTTTATGTCGTTTTGCAACTAAACCTCCCTTGGACTGTACTGCTTTGTAACACATTTTGTATAGTTGTTTTGGTGGGCTGGCCCTCACTTGCTCTGTAAGCAAAGTATTCCCATAACAACAAATATTGTGGTTAAACTCAAATATACTAATTGATAAAAAAACATTATTTTTTCAATAATTGTTTAAAAAACGGTATAATCTTCATAAATGATATCATAGGTAGGACTGGAGGAGTTATGTTGCACATGCAGCTAACAAAAACATATGGAAATGTCTGCTCTACCCAAAATTACAACCAAATAATTGCAGCATTACCGCAAAAATGGAAGAGGAAAGTGGAAGGGGGAAAAAGTAAGGCCCTGCATTAAAGAACATAATTGGTTAAATAAAATTGTGATAAATAAAAAAGTATACCAGTTTCATTTAAGGACCAAAGGATTGACAGCCGTCCCATATAGATTGCAAAATAGTTGGGAAGAGATTTTTTTTGACGTACCGATTCCATGGCATAGTGTTTATGAATTGATACGCAAAACGATACCATATTCAAAACATCGAATTTTTCAATTTAAATTATTATATACAATTCTTGCTACCAATAGAATGTTATTTATATGGGGGATACAATCTTCCCAGCTCTGCAGATTTTGCTGCGAAGAGACAGAATCATTAGATCATTTGTTTTGGTACTGTCCATTTGTAGCTTGTTTTTGGACACAGGTCCAGGAATGGCTAAAGGATTGCAAAATTTACCTGGAGCTAACCCTGCAAATAGCACTACTGGGTGATCTGAAAAGTCATAGTCAATCGATCAATAATATGATAATACTTCTAGAAAAAATGTTTATTTTCAATTTACAATCTGTAGAAACAATGAGAATAGAAGGGTTCAGAACTTTTGTAAAACATCACAGTACAGAAAAATATATGGCAAATAGAAATTCTATATGGATGGTGTTAAGAGATAGATGGGTGGTGTTGAATGAGGTTGAAGGATGGGACTAATAACAACTAACAACAACTAATAACAACAAGATAACTAATGTAAAGCATACTGTGTCCATAATAAGTATATAGGTTATAGGTTGAGAGATTTTGTGAAAGAGCACAGTTAGAAAGATATGGCATATAGAAGCAAACCGGATGGACATCATGAAAATGATCGGAGAGGTTGAAGAAGTTCAGGTGTAAAAACAAACTAAATAGAATTATTGTAAAATTGACTGTGTCCATAAAATGTATATAGTATGTATAAGCTGGAAGTAGAGGCCTAAGCATTGTTGTTCACTAGTTTACTCCAATTAGGGAAGGGGTGGTGGGATTGGAAAGTAATAAAGGGAAATATATATTTTTTTTAAGGATGTGTATATATATATATGTATATATATATGTATGTATGTATGTATGTATATCAAATCAAATCTAATTTTATTTGCCACATGTGCCGAATACAACATGTGTAGACATTACTGAGAAATGCTTACTTACAGCCCTTAACCAACATTGCATTAATAATAAAAAAGTGTTGAGAAAAAAAAAGCAGGAGTAAAATAAAATAACAGTAGGGAGGCTATATAAAGGGGGGTACCGGTGCAGAGTCAATGTGTGGGGGCACCGGCTAGTTGAGGTAGTTGAGGTAATATGTACAGTGGGGAGAACAAGTATTTGATACACTGCCGATTTTGCAGGTTTTCCTACTTACAATGCATGTAGAGGTCTGTAATTTTTATCATAGGTACACTTCAACTGTGAGAGATGGAATCTAAAACAAAAATCCAGAAAATCACATTGTATGATTTTTAAGTAATTAATTTGTATTTTATTGCATGACATAAGTATTTGATCACCTACCAACCAGTAAGAATTGTAGACCTGCACAAGGCTGGGATGGGCTACAGGACAATAGGCAAGCAGCTTGGTGAGAAGGCAACAACTGTTAATTATTAGAAAATTAGTTCATGATGACGGTCAATCACCCTCGGTCTGGGGCTCCATGCAAGATCTCAACTCGTGGGGCATCAATGATCATGAGGAAGGTGAGGGATCAGCCCAGAACTACACGGCAGGACCTGGTCAATGACCTGAAGAGAGCTGGGACCACAGTCTCAAAGAAAACCATTAGTAACACACTACGCCGTCATGGATTAAAATCCTGCAGCGCACGCAAGACCATCTGGATGATCCAGAGGAGGAATGGGAGAAGGTCATGTCGTCTGATGAGACAAAAATATAGCTTTTTGGTCTAAACTCCACTCGCCGTGTTTGGAGGAAGAAGAAGGATGAGTACAACCCCAAGAACACCATCCCAACCGTGAAACATGGAGGTGGAAACATCATTCTTTGGGGATGCTTTTCTGCAAAGGGGACAGGACGACTGCACCGTATTGAGGGGAGGATGGATGGGGCCATGTATCGCGAGATCTTGGCCAACAACCTCCTTCCCTCAGTAAGAGCATTGAAGACGGGTCGTGGCTGGGTCTTCCAGCATGACAATGACCCAAAACACACAGCCAGGGCAACTAAGGAGTGGCTCCGTAAGAAGCATCTCAAGGTCCTGTAGTGACCTAGCCAGTCTCCAGACCTGAACCCAATAGAAAATCTTTGGAGGGAGCTGAAAGTCCGTATTGCCCAGCGACAGCCCCGAAACCTGAAGGATCTGGAGAAGGTCTGTATGGAGGAGTGGGCCAAAATCCCTGCTGCAGTGTGTGCAAACCTGGTCAAGACCTACAGGAAACGTATGATCTCTGTAATTGCAAACAAAGGTTTCTGTACCAAATATTAAGTTCTGATTTTCTGATGTATCAAACACTTATGTCATGCAATAAAATGCAAATTCATTTTAATTTCTGGATTTTTGTTTTAGATTCTGTCTCTCACAGTTTAAGTGTACCTATGATAAAAAATTACAGACCTCTACATGCTTTGTAAGTAGGAAAACCTGCAAAATCGGCAGTGTATCAAATACTTGTTCTCCCCACTGTACATGTGGTAGAGGATGTATATATATGTACAGTGAGGGAAAAAAGTATTTAATCCCCTGCTGATTTTGTACGTTTGCCCACTGATCAGTCTATAATTTTAATGGTAGGTTTATTTGAACAGTGAGAGACAGAATAACAATAAAAAAATCCAGAAAAATGCATGTTAAAAATGTTATAAATTGATTTGCATTTTAATGAGGGAAATAAGTATTTGACCCCCTCTCAATCAGAAAGATTTCTGGCTCCCAGGTGTCTTTTATACAGGTAACGAGCTGAGATTAGGAGCACACTCTTAAAGGGAGTGCTCCTAATCTCAGCTTGTTACCTGTATAAAAGACACCTGTCCACAGAAGCAATCAATCAGTCAGATTCCAAACTCTCCACCATGGCCAAGACCAAAGAGCTCTCCAAGGATGTTAGGGACAAGATTGTAGACCTACACAAGGCTGGAATGGGCTACAAGACCATTGCCAAGCAGCTTGGTGAGAAGGTGACAACAGTTGGTGTGATTATTCGCAAATGGAAGAAACACAAAATAACTGTCAATCTCCCTCGGCCTGGGGCTCCATGCAAGATCTCACCTCGTGGAGTTGCAATGATCATGAGAACGGTGAGGAATCAGCCCAGAACTACACGGGAGGATCTTGTCAATGATCTCAAGGCAGCTGGGACCATAGTCACCAAGAAAACAATTGGTAACACACTACGCCGTGAAGGACTGAAATCCTCCAGCGCCCGCAAGGTCCCCCCTGCTCAAGAAAGCACATATACATGCCCGTCTGAAGTTTGCCAATGAACATCTGAATGATTCAGAGAAGAACTGGGTGAAAGTGTTGTGGTCAGATGAGACCAAAATGGAGCTCTTTGGCATCAACTCAACTCTCCGTGTTTGGAGGAGGAGGAATGCTGCCTATAACCCCAAGAACACCATCCCCACCGTCAAATATGGAGGTGGAAACATTATGCTTTGGGGGTGTTTTTCAGCTAAGGGGACAGGACAACTTCACCGCATCAAAGGGATGATGGACGGGGCCATGTACCGTCAAATCTTGGGTGAGAACCTCCTTCCCTCAGCCAGGGCATTGAAAATGGGTTGTGCATGGGTATTCCAGCACGACAATGACCCAAAACACACAGCCAAGGCAACAAAGGAGTGGTTAGACTCCAGACCTTAATCCCATATAAAATCTGTGGAGGGAGCTGAAGGTTCGAGTTGCCAAACGTCAGCCTCGAAACCTTAATGACTTGGAGAAGATCTGCAAAGAGGAGTGGGACAAAATCCCTCCTGAGATGTGTGCAAACCTGGTGGCCAACTACAAGAAACGTCTGACCTCTGTGATTGCCAACAAGGGTTTTGCCACCAAGTTCTAAGTCATGTTTTGCAGAGGGGTCAAATACTTATTTCCCTCATTAAAATGCAAATCAATTTATAAAAAAATTTACATGCGTTTTTCTGGATTTTTTTGTTGTTATTCTGTCTCTCACTTTTCAAATAAACCTACCATTAAAATTATAGACTGATCATTTCTTTGTCAGTGGGCAAACGTACAAAATCAGCAGGGGATCACATACTTTTTTCCCTCACTGTATGTATATGTATTTATACATATTCCCATAGTTTGCTTCTGGAGACAGTTTTGTCAACAAGCTGCGGGTGTGGAGGTATAATGTTTTTGTTCGAAGAAGCCATGTGGTCTACATTTTCTCTCTCGTATGCTTCTCAAAAGTGGCTTGTGCAGTGTCAGCTGCATGCACAAGCACAAGTAGCCACTAGCCTAGCTAGCTTACTACTGCCCCCTTGAGAAGATTCAGACAAATTACTAGACAGACTTGATCCTCTCAATCCGTATATGACGTGAGACACATTTGACAGAAGTACAGAAAGTAACAAAAATTCTAGTACCGAACCGTTTTTCATGTTCTGGTATCAGAAAAGTGCTGAAGTTTCGGTATACCGTGCAACATTAGTGCAGAGATGTATTATAGATAATGAATGTGACCTGGGACCATCACGTGACAAAAACTTCCAGGGGACCATGACAAAACATCCCAAGAACATTCCGAGGACCTTCAGGGAACCATGAAACAAAGTCCCAAGAATGTCCTTAAAACGTAGTTGGGGACTTCCCCGGGACAAACCAGGAATTAGACAAAACCTCCAGGGGCCCCATGACCCAACGTCCCAAGAACATCATAAACATTTCCTCTGGGGTGTCCCCGGGACCAACCGGGAACTAGACACAAAACCTCCAGGAGACCATGACACAGCGTCCAAAGAACGTTCAGAGGACCAAGACACAACATCCCATGAACGTCCTAAAACCATCCCCGGGACAAACTGGGATCTATAAAAAGGTCCCCCGAAGAACGTTCCCTTGGGACCATCATGCAACGTCCTAAGGACTAGTAAAATGAAAGTCCAGAGAACGTCCTAAAAAGGTCCTGACATGGTCCTTGGTAACGTCCTGTGAACTTACAGGGAACTACACAAAGGTCCCCCAGATAACGTTCCCTTGAGACCATCACGCAACATCTTAAGGACTACGGGAAACCCTTACGGGGCCTAATGGGAACGTCACTGAATGTCTTCAGGATGTACCATGTTTGCAGGGTAGGCAGTGTGATTCTCGGAAGCTTCTCATTTCATTGATTCTAATTAGCATGATTTACCTGCACATATCAATAGACATGCCAGACGTATGCCATTATGGCATGACTCATAGACTAGAGAAAACTGCTGACATCCCCTCCCCCTTCACAGCAGTGTTCACTGTGTGTCTACCATACAATATCTCTGCTGGGTCTCCTTTCCTTTCTGCTGCAATACCATCATCATCCTATTAACCTTTTACTGGAGTGGGCTAAATCAGTCTTGGTAGTCTTAAACAAATCTACTTTGAAACACAAGTATACACCTCACACACATGGTTATGGGCTTAAAAAAAAGAAGACACCTGTACCATGTCAGATATAAAGTGGAAATGTATTACATTTTGAGTTTGAATCCCAATATTACACTTTATATGCATCACATAAGACTGAAATATAACAAATCCTTTTGACATAGAAACACCGGATTTTCGGCTTGTTTTTTAAAATAATGTTTATTAGTTATGACATTTTGAAAAATATGAATAAGATTCCACCCTTGAGGCCACTAGGTAATTTGACTGCATTAAAGGGCTACGGGGAAACAGCCATAAAAAAGCAGTCCTCCTCACAGTGAAGACAAGTTTGAGCTCAGCCATAAAGATATAAGAGAGAAGGACAACACCAGTGTAATAGTTCTACTGGAGGTTAAATGTAGGGAGATAAACATTCATATTATATCTACATTGTGCCTAACTCAATAGTTTGTCAGTCACATTGCTTTGCATTTCTATTTGCCTTCCTTTGTGAGAGTATGTGGCTTGTATTCCTGTGTAACTAAATGTCTGCACAATGCTTACACATCTGAACAGACTGACTGACCAACTGACTGACTCAGAGGCTGCTGCAGTGCCTCAGAGAAGAGGAGTGAGGCAGGCCAGGAAAGGGAGGGTGAGGTGAGACATGGCCACAGCCTCTCCAATACCTTTGAACCATTGCTCTCCTTGAAGATCCCAGTAATGCACAGACAGAGCAGGGTCCTGTTGATGTGAGCACTACACTTCCAGAGGCAATCTAAGACACCAATTACTTGTAAAGCCTCTAATTGAGGCCCTTCAGTCTGAATATGTTATTGCCATTTTGGATTCAGAAATAAAGACAGCAAGTTCAGAAGCAGTGCAGCATCGCAGCTTCCTCTTCAACGGATGTGTGGTGTTAATAGCAGGCTTGGCTGCAGTGCTTCTCAGGCTTTGGTTGGAACAGAGTCCTCTTCCTGAACCACTGCCTCCTGGAGTGATAATCCTTATTTTGTTGCAGTGGCTTATTACAATGATAGTGGCAAACTTTGCATTTAACCACAGGCCCTGCTTGATGGGAGAAAAACCCTCTGGAGTTTTGTGTCAAGACCGCAGTGTATCAGGAACTTGCCTATCATTTGTTGAGAATTATCACAATTGAGTTAAGCTGAAAAGTACACATTGACAAGAATGTAAACTAAACACTAATGTGCAGTACGTATTTAGTATGCACAGTAAACTAAATACTACTTTTTTGTAATCTGATATTTACTTCAGTGAATGTCATTTTACATTTTTGAAAGGAACTCAACCCTCTTTATTTCTCCATTTTTTTGGAAGGTAAAAGACCGTCTGTAGTGTACTAGCTAGATTGCTGGCTCCTTTATGTGGTAGCTACAGTGAGGGAAAAAAGTATTTGATCCCCTGCTGATTTTGTACGTTTGCCCACTGTCAAAGAAATGATCAGTCTATAATTTTAATGGTAGGTTTATTTGAACAGTGAGAGACAGAATAACAACAAAAAAATCCAGAAAAACCCATGTCAAAAATGTTATAAATTGATTTGCATTTTAATAAGGGAAATAAGTATTTGACCCCTCTCTCAATCAGAAAGATTTCTGGCTCCCAGGTGTCTTTTATACAGGTAACGAGCTGAGATTAGGAGCACACTCTTAAAGGGAGTGCTCCTAATCTCAGCTTGTTACCTGTATAAAAGACACCTGTCCACAGAAGCAATCAATCAGTCAGATTCCAAACTCTCCACCATGGCCAAGACCAAAGAGCTCTCCAAGGATGTCAGGGACAAGATTGTAGACCTACACAAGGCTGGAATGGGCTACAAGACCATCGCCAAGCAGCTTGGTGAGAAGGTGACAACAGTTGGTGCGATTATTCACAAATGGAAGAAACACAAAATAACTGTCAATCTCCCTCGGTCTGGGGCTCCATGCAAGATCTCACCTCATGGAGTTGCAATGATCATGAGAACGGTGAGGAATCAGCCCAGAACTACATGGGAGGATCTTGTCAATGATCTCAAGGCAGCTGGGACCATAGTCACCAAGAAAACAATTGGTAACACACTACGCCATAAAGGACTGAAATCCTGCAGCGCCCGCAAGGTCCCCCTGCTCAAGAAAGCACATATACAGGCCCGTCTGAAGTTTGCCAATAAACATCTGAATGATTCAGAGGAGAACTGGGTGAAAGTGTTGTGGTCAGATGAGACCAAAATCGAGCTCTTTGGCATCAACTCAACTCGCCGTGTTTGGAGGAGGAGGAATGCTGCCTATGACCCCAAGAACACCATCCCCACCGTCAAACATGGAGGTGGAAACATTATGCTTTGGGGTGTTTTTCTGCTAAGGGGACAGGACAACTTCACCGCATCAAAGGGACGATGGACGGGGCCATGTACCGTCAAATCTTGGGTGAGAACCTCCTTCCCTCAGCCAGGGCATTGAAAATGGGTCGTGGATGGGTATTCCAGCATGACAATGACCCAAAACACACGGCCAAGGCAACAAAGGAGTGGCTCAAGAAGAGGCACATTAAGGTCCTGGAGTGGCCTAGCCAGTCTCCAGACCTTAATCCCATAGAAAATCTGTGGAGGGAGCTGAAGGTTCGAGTTGCCAAACGTCAGCCTCAAAACCTTAATGACTTGGAGAAGATCTGCAAAGAGGAGTGGGGCAAAATCCCTCCTGAGATGTGTGCAAACCTGGTGGCCAACTACAAGAAACGTCTGACCTCTGTGATTGCCAACAAGGGTTTTGCCACCAAGTACTAAGTCATGTTTTGCAGAGGGGTCAAATACTTATTTCCCTCATGAAAATGCAAATAAATTTATAACATTTTTGACATGCGTTTTTCTGGAATTTTTTGTTGTTATTCTGTCTCTCACTGTTCAAATAACCCTACCATTAAAATTATAGACTGATCATGTCTTTGTCAGTGGGCAAACGTACAAAATCAGCAGGGGATCAAATACTTTTTTCCCCTCACTGTATACTAGCCTAGTCTTGGTTGGTGTGAGAGAGCCAATACATTATTGAAATCAGAAAGTAGAAATGATATGGAAGGTTGACTAGGAGACATGTATTAGAAGGATTCAGGAAGGGGATAAATCAGAATTCTTGAAAATCAGAGCGCTAGTGAATTTCGTGGAACTTGAGTTTTGCTGCATTTCTAGAGCAGTCAGATATGAATCCAGGATATATCTAGTGCTCTGGTGTGGGTCACACTGAGATTTCCACAACTCTACATCCAAAAACAGCCACCAGACTCTCATTAGGCTCCCCATGCTGAAGAACATGAATAATGCAGTATACTCAGAACACTGGCCAGCGTCTGTACATTCACCACTGTGTTTGATCTTGTCAAGTTTATCTCACATTTTTGCATTTATTCTGCAGCATTTAACTAAGCAAGTTCCCCCGAATGCACACAAGGGTGTCGCAGGCAGTCACTGCTATTTGATGGGTATAAATATGGGAGCTTTTGAAGACTAACCCAAAAGACTAATGCAGGCTATAACTCTTGCACTGGGTATATCAGCTAATGAGAAGCCAGCCCTGGTCTTTGGCATAATAAACATTTTACCAAATACATTCAAAAAACCCTGGAAAAGCGTCATGAGATTTCTCATTATGTACTGTACTTCGTCTCATTACTAGGAGTCTAAAACATCAACTTTGAAGCACTGAGTGTACTGAACCATGTGTCAAAGAGATGATAGTTTGTATCAGTAATATCAGTCCTCAAATGAGTATGTTTACTGGGGCATTACAAAGAAATACAGGTATGTACACAGTATGTACACTACAGGTATAAACAGAAAAAATATACAGGCTACAGTATACAGGTTTGTTGCTTTATTTGTCCTGTGACATAGTATGCCTCTCTACAGAATACTGCAGGTGTTCTGTGGCATGCTGGACCATTTAGGAGGAATCGTCCAGCTGTTAACAGTGATGACAGCCATAGATCAGCACCTCCTATCACTCACAAAACTTCCCAGTATGTTTAGAAATGCACTCAGTGTGTGGTCAACCTGACATCAACACTTTAATGTCCTGTCCAACAGTCAAGTTGAACAAATAACCAAACTGCATCACGATGCCTGCCTGATGGGAAACTGCAAACATTGGTAACAAAGACACAATCCCTCTCAGACCCGGGTTGCAATTGGGCTCACTTAGGGAGAGAGACTAGTGGTTAAAAAAAATAAAAGTTCGCTATTCCCAAAAGAAAATCCCTCTGTGAAAAAATGTGTAAGGATTTTATCCAAAATATGTGTTGCATTGGACGTTTATGATTGAGTTCAACAGTTTATCTACTATGTGTGGTAGTGCTCTTTAACTTAATGACCACCAATATACATCACATCAAAACCCCTGGATGGCAGTAGAAATTGACTTCTCAATGGTCTAAGAAACTGATCACAGAGGACAGCAGTTAATACCGAAACATCATGTTACGACCCAATTGTTTTGAAAAGAGGGAAATGTAGGCAAGTCAAGCTTAGCTTTATTGAAGGTCAGGGTAGCCTACTTGCAGTGTGGGCAATCTTCCCCTTAAGTCATTTAGCTTCCATTTCCACATCTGATATCACAAAAATTGGTCCCTGTAAGACGGATAAGCTTAGCATTGGCCAGAGCTAAAAATAATAAGCCTTAGATGTTAAGAGACCAAGGTTTGTTCTCCCAAGTCATTAGCTGAGATACCCGTTACTGACTTGTATTCCCTGAGAGGAGTAGTGGAGGAATGGTGCACCAGTTGTTCTTGACCTCAAAGTCATTCTAAAGAGTTTGGTTTTCGCACTAAAACAGCACAATTCAAGGGAAAACACCCAATAGTTTCCTACTTTCCCTTACATACAATACTTTTACACAAATCAGGTCACAACTTCTTATTTCAATGAAATGCTAAAATATTGCTATTGGTCTATCAATTACACTATAATAAAGAGACTTTCTCTGCTGAGGTGACGAGCTGCATCAGCTTTGTGTATGTAGATAACCAAATCTTCAGTACACGCCAGGGAGATTCTGATACTATCATTGCCGCTGCGAGAGCAACTCTAATGATCTCAACTTGTATTAACAAATACTTACCCAATAACTCAATTAGAGTAAACAAGAATAATTCACATTTGTTTCCAGCAGATAATCAAACTGGATTAAGCAGATAAAAGCACTCAGTGCCCCCTGATACTGAGGTATACAGCGCCACTGAACGTATAAATGAATACTACATGCCTAGTCTGATACTTAAGCCGTCTTCTCCTTATTTGACTCTACAGTGGGCTACTTGATAAACAACCACTCAGCCCGCCCCATTGAAGGCAATTAGGTTAAAAAGTTAGAGGCTACAAAAGTGATGTATGTGACAGAGGCATTTTATCATGTGTTGTACCAGCTCCCAGATACTGTAGCGAGTGTTAGCCAGGGACCCGGAGGAGCTTCTGTATCTCCATGATAAACTCATCTGCCATGATTTATTAAACTAGTGGATCACACCGCTCTGCTCTCACTTCCCTTCCCCAACACACACTTAGACTGTCTGGTACATAAGGAGACTTTCCACAGGGACACTCAAAGTCATTAGTAACACCTCCAAACTTTCTATACATACTTTCTACACGGTCTATACAAACTTTTTACACAAAGTCTAAAACTTTTTGCACCGTGTACTCATTTAAAACATTGTTTGTTTAGAACACATCGATATTGTCTGAAACTTTTCCAAGCGTATCTTGTGAGTGACTTTTTATGTGACACAAATATGAACTTGTGCAATTCCCCACCAAATGGCATATTACTTTTCATGATTATAACGTCAAACGTAACTAATGCCACCTTGAAAAACGATTGTTCCACATACTGCTACCTTAGCATAATATCAATTTTTGTAAGTAATTATTGCCTCCTTAGTTTTATGGTACAGGTACATCTTCTCTCATCAGTTTGATGGTGCAGTCTCCTGGTCTCCCCCAAAGTGACCTTGCAGTGTGTTGGTGAGGCTATAGAGTTTAGCAGCTGTCTTCTCACATCGCTCCTGTCCTGGTCTCTAGTGGTCCACAGCAGAGTGCAGCGCTGGCACTGGACTGCACAAAGAATGCTGGCATCATTTCATTCTTTGAACCTCCATCTGCCACCAATCTGACCAAGGGGCTACTTCTTATTTTAGACCATCTATTCACATCCTCATCACTGTGTCCGTGTCCGTTTGCCTCACAGACCCCCACCACCCCACACCCCTGTCCCATTTACATCCCCAACCTCCCTCCCTCCCATCCACTCTTCAATTGCAAACTTTGGTTCCCATGGCGAGGCTCGGCTGCACTCTATGAAGTAGACTAGAGGCATCAGTGTCCTTCCCAAAACTTTGCCAGGTCTAAAGGATAGCTGCTTTGCTCAGTCTAATGGACAGAGGGGCAGCTTTGTTCTTGAGCACTCTCTCAGACTGCAATTTAGAGGAAATCCCTGGCAGCTAGTAAAAGAGAAACACTCAATCGCACAGATCACATTGTAATGTGCTGCAGGGTGAAATATATAAATTATGTAATAATCTTAATAGCCCAAACACTCTTGCAACTCCAATATCTCTATCACGACTTGCCTGTTGGAGAGCACAGTATGACTGCAGAGGATAATTTATCATAAATTGTAATCTAAGCATTGTCACGCTGTTACTGCAAAGGCATACTTTCATTAAGATGTTTGTGCTCAATTTAATAGCTATGTGGACCTACATTGCCTCAATTTTCTGATTTCAGGACTTGTTTTTCTCTTTATTAAAAAATTCAAAGTAAGGCATTTTTGAATGTACTGTATACTCACTCTATTGCACACTCTACGGCAGTCAGCAGTAACACACACACACACACACACACACACACACACACACACACACACATACACACACACCACTCCATTATGGCTGTGGCTTTGTTTAAAAATGCATCACACTTTTATTACTAGGCCTAGTGTAGTATCTTGACAGGCCAGGCTGAGACCACAACATTCTAGAATGATGGATGGCTTTCATGTTAAAGACATCTATGCAACCCCAAAATAAATACAGTCTTAGTGACATCTATGTATTATCAAGGGGAAACGGTGGATCATAATTGACTGCATATGTAGCCTGGCTGAGATCTGGCGTGCAGCTGACAGCTCTGCACAGGCTGTGTAATTTTACACCAGATAAAAAGAATGTGCCTCTATAGGATGAAAACCACTGAAAATATCAAAACATTTGGGCTGCAACATGATACACGTTAGTAGATATTTGATGTGGTGTCTATTAATTTACATAACATAACATACATATTTTGTTGCACAGTTGCTTTTTGATTATCTCCTGGTGATTTTGACTAAGGCTTATGTTTGTATATCCAGTGTTAGGAATTAATTAAGCTCTTTTTAAAGATAGGACACAGACTATTGCATTTATACGCTAGGATATAAAACTGCTTCCTGTGAATTTATAAAGAGAGCTAAAAGCTGTGATGATGAGCTGTCAGCTTCTGAAGGGTGTGCTTCAACATTGTTGCCTGGACCGCCCTACTGTACCTCCTTGCCCATCCAAATAAAATGTTGAAATATTGATAATTTATTTGACAGAGACGCGTGCCGACAGAAAGACGCAGCAATCTCAGTTAAAGCATCCGAGCAAGCGAAACAGCGCCCCTCTGTCTCAGTATGTGTAGACCATGTATCTGATGCTGTCTGGACCAAAAGAGTATGGCATGTCGTACTATTTCTGGCCAGACAGCATCAGATAAATTGGCTACATACTGTAAAGAGAGGCGCTGTTTCTCTCGCTCGGATGCTTTCTACGGTGATATAGTTTCAGCAGAGAGGAAGAGGCTCACTCTCGCCAAAATCTGTCCAGTATAAGCCCAATGCGTTTCTATGGGAATAATATGCAGACCTAAGCTTGTCGCCTGCCTTCCCGCCTTTGGGACAAAGACTCCCATTGTTAGGGAGGAGACATGAGCATCTCGTCATTATATACAGATCTCTGGTTTCATCCTCTTGCGAATTGGAAAGGAAAGTTGGCGGGTGCACAGTGCACTGTTAGGATGCTGGATTGCCCTAAAGTAAATTGATGTTTCAGCAAAATTATATAATTACTCCTGTCTAAATAAAATCATTCAAAATACTTCACCAGGGAGCATGATTTAGCCACAGAGGATCATTAGCTTCTTTTAAAAATATAGCTGTGGATTGTTTCAAATCACATGTGTGTTTGGGAAGCCCGCAATTTGGTTAGTGCGCGTGGCAATAGGTCTAGCTGATTGAGTTGCAGCTGTCAGTGAAAATGTCTAAAATATGTGTCTTGAGTATAATTAAAAATGTTGCATCAAGAAGAAGGGGGGTGGGGTGGGGGGGGTGGCAAAGATATTGTGTGTCTCTCTCCAGAATGCATGCATATGTAGGAAAGTGCCCATTTGGCAATGTCTTATTTCTGATTGTCTTAATTCACCACATACAACACTAATTTTTTATTTGCCTCACACAAGTCAACAAAGTCAGTTTTTTTAACATCTATTGCAAATGAGTATTTTAAAAATCTTTCCGACATTCCCAGCCTCGATAATTACCAAGCCTTGGTGTGAAAGAGCAAAATCTCATGATCTGATTATCCCACGTCATACAAAACAGCTTTCTGTCCAGAGCTCACTGGTGCAGGAATCTTTGAGGGCCCGGAATTGGCTAGTTGATACAATGTTGCATGTTCGTTAGGGACAGCTTCGGGCCAGACCCTGTGATGATTTGATACAATGTTGAACTTCACTAGCAATAGCTTAAGTCAAGACAGATACTAAGGGAGTCAGACAGGCGGAGAAGAGAGATGAACGTGATTGAAAAACCAGAATTTTCATCAGGATATTTTCTACTTTTTTTTATTTGGTCGGCTTTAGGCCTATGTATTTTACTTAGTTGATCATGGAAGTTCTCAACATGACATTTTCAACATGTCCCTGACTGAGTCTGTAATACCAACATGTTTCAAGCAGACCACCATAGTCCCCGTGCCCAAGAACTCTAAGATAACCTGCCTAAATGACTACCGACCCGTAGCACTGACGTCTGTAGCCATGAAGTGCTTTGAAAGACTGGTCATGGCTCACATCAACAGCATAATCCCAGAAACCCTAGACCCACTCCAATTTGCATACCGTCCCAACAGATCCACAGATGATGCAATCTCTATCGCACTCCACACTGCCCTTTCCCACCTGGACAAGAGGAACACCTACGTGAGAATGCTATTCATTGACTACAGCTCAGCATTCAACACCATAGTGCCCTCTAAGCTCATCACTAAGCTAAGGATCCTGGGACTAAACACCTCCCTCTGCAACTGGATCCTGGACTTCCTGACGGGCCGCCCCCAGGTGGTAAGGGTAGGTAACAACACATCTGCCACACTGATCCTCAACACGGGGGCCCCTCAGGGGTGCGTGCTCAGTCCCCTCCTGTACTCTCTGTTCACCCATGACTGCATGGCCAGGCACGACTCCAACACCATCATTAAGTTTGCCGACGACACAACAGTGGTAGGCCTGATCACCGACAACGATGAGACAGCCTATAGGGAGGAGGTCAGAGATCTGGCCGTGTGGTGCCAGGACAACAACCTCTCCCTCAACGTGACCAAGACAAAGGAGATGATTGTGGACTACAGGAAAAAAAAGAGGACTGAGCACGCCCCCATTCTCATCGACGGGGCTGTAGTGGAACAGGTTGAGAGCTTCAAGTTCCTTGGTGTCCACATCACCAACGAACTATCATGGTCCAAACACACCAAGACAGTCGTGAAGAGGGCACGACAAAGCCTATTCCCCCTCAGGAGACTAAAAAGATTTGGCATGGGTCCTCAGATCCTCAAAAAATTCTACAGCTGCACCATCGAGAGCATCCTGACTGGTTGCATCACCGCCTGGTATGGCAACTGCTTGGCCTCTGACCGCAAGGCACTACAGAGGGTAGTGCGTACGGCCCAGTACATCACTGGGGCAAAGCTCCCTGCCATCCAGGACCTCTATACCAGGCGGTGTCAGAGGAAGGCCCTCAAAATTGTCAAAGACTCCAGCCACCCTAGTCATAGACTGTTCTCTCTGCTACCGCACGGCAAGCGGTACCGGAGTGCCAAGTCTAGGTCCAAAAGACTTCTCAACAGCTTCTACCCCCAAGCCATAAGACTCCTGAACAGCTAATCATGGCTACCCGGACTATTTGCACTGCCCCCCCACCCCATCCTTTTTACGCTGCTGCTACTCTGTTAAGTATTTATGCATAGTCACTTTAACTCTACCCACATGTACATATTACCTCAACTACCTCAACTAGCCGGTGCCCCCGCACATTGACTCTGCAACGGTACCCCCCTGTATATATAGCCTCCCTACTGTCACTTTATTTTACTGTATATAGAGCCTCCCTACTGTCACTTTATTTTACTTCTGCTCTTTTTTTCTCAACACTTTTTTGTTGTTGTTGTTTTATTCTTACTTTTTTTGTTTAAAATAAATGCACTGTTGGTTAAGGGCTGTAAGTAAGCATTTCACTGCAATGTCTGCACCTGTTGTATTCGGCGCATGTGACCAATAAATTTGATTTGATTTGATTTGATTTGATTTGAGTTCTAGGCCTACTGCTGCATTGGCCTATAGACTATTTCTGAGTTATATGATCTAATTTCTTTAGCCGCCAATGGAACACAGTGTATCAATGTGTCCATATAGCGGAGGCTAGTGCTTTCGCCATAGTTGAATTTTAACTTTTAGATTTGGATCATTTTACATTTTCTGATTAACCACGTGACAATAATTTTGAGAATCCTAACTGGCACGCAGACTGGTATAAATGGTAGGATAAATTGTAAGCTTCCCCAAACTTGAAACTGACAAGCTGCCTATAGTCTTTACTATTACACCCATGAAAAAAATGTGAGCAAGCACTTGCACACATAGAAGGTCCCGTGAAAAAACAGGCCCGCCTATCCGCCTATGGAAATCAAAGGCCCGTCCAACTGATTCGTTCTGGCGCTGGGTCTGGAGCCAAGTCAAGCAGTGAAAGATTTGCAAAGAAATGTTTTTCTCCTGCTAGATGATCTGTACTGTGGAGAGAAAAGTCCACCTCAGGCCATTACTGCACCAGAACTGTTGAGTTTGACTTTTCACTGGTTCTACTCTCACAGGTGGGACTGACTTCACTGTAATCCTGCCCTCACTATATCATTAGGGCATCTGTTAAGGTATTAGAGCTGATACTTTGAGAGTGTACTATTTTATGTTAGGCTGTATGCCTAATCAAAGTCAGCATTCATTTCACTACTGTTAATAGTAATTATTTCTTAACAATATTTTGGAGCAGACATCACAGTGTAATTGAGGAAATATCTAGGAATGTTGGCACTAAAGTGCATTTGCTTTGAGGTCAATTCAATAAAAGGGTTGAGAATACTAAACAAAAGTGCACAACTTCTTTATGTTGGATTGCATTTTTCAGAGCAATGTTAGAGAGTAAACCAACAGTTTGTTGTTGGGGACAAAAGTAAAGTCCTCATCCTCAAAAGAGCGTAAACGTTCCTGTGCCTCATACCGGTGACCCTCTCATCTTGAACCGTTGGCCTCCACACTTCTGTTCCCCCTGTGTCTCCCAGCTGCACTGTACTGTTATATTGTCTTCACTTTCCAGCAGTTACACAGAAGACAAAAAAAGCAGGGCATCTGAATTGTTCTGTGCATTGAGATTACTCCCCAGAGTGAGGGCTGTAAACCCAGATGGTTATGTTGGAATTTAAAGGAGTGTAGATTAATAAATCATAATCCCCCAACCCAGAACTCCTCAGTCACCTTTTTTGTTGTATCTAACACCCCTATTCCCCGCGGGCCAGGCACAATGAGGCTTTTAAGATCTCCGCTGCTGAGGAAAGGGAAAACAAACAGGTGGCGTAAACCTCGACGG
Source organism: Coregonus lavaretus (assembly GCF_964263955.1). NCBI lineage: Eukaryota > Metazoa > Chordata > Actinopteri > Salmoniformes > Salmonidae > Coregonus > Coregonus lavaretus. The sequence continues at coordinate 30,299,043 of NC_139996.1, read as the reverse complement.
GCCTGGTTGCCTCGCGCTACGCGCTGCGCCGAGCCTCCCTGACTCGGTCCTATCAAAGCGGGTTGTGAGACCTCGCCGCGGCGCTCCACTAGTCCCTCGCCATGTGCGTTTAGCGGCTGGGACCAACGGTCCAAGTGCACATTGACTTGCATGAAGGCTGAGTTTAGTTCTCAAACTCCTAATGCACAACACTGATGTGCTGTTACTGATTTGTTGACGGTAACACTTGTGTTTCTCATCGACAAAGAAGATTATATCATAATTAATTGCATTAAAAAAATTTAAAGCGCAAATAAAAAAAATATCCTTCATTGGTCATGGATTTAGTAAAGATCCCATATAAAAGAGGAAGAAAAAAATGATGGTTTTGTATAAGGATTGGCCATATATCTTGTAAATATAGAAAAACTATAGATTAAGCTCTCAACGGATGTGAGAACGTGAATAGGTGTGAGAGAATATGGTTAGTGTTCTGAGAATGTGGACTGCCTTTACCCAGCAGTGCTGTAGAGCAGCGCTTGGAAGTGTCCGCTTGGAAGTGTCGGCTGGGGCGTCAGTGAGATGCCGTCTGGCTTCAAGGACACTTAAGATCCCAAGGTACTTGTTGAAGAGGAGGAATATTATTAACCCCAGTGGCATGGACATTCATTTCTTCCAATTTCACAGGCAAAACCATCAAACCATTATATTACATCATTTCTTTGAATGAAAGCTAATTTGACTTCGGAAACATTGTTCCATGTAAGGTTAAAACAATGCCACAACAATGGCGGAAATAGGGCATTGTAAAAATAACTAGATGGGGAGAAAACTTTGCAACACAAACTGTTCTTTGTTTCTAGGGCAGTGTACACCAGCATAACTAGACACATTTGTTTGCGAAAAAGGAAGGTAGCTCACTTTACTTCTAAGAACAGCGAGATGAGAGTTGATAGTGAGATGCACAACTTGATTTAGATTTTAGCTTTGACATTCATAATCTTTTGGGCAACTTTGAAAAATACCTTGAAAATGTCAAAATATATTTCACCTCTTTCTCTGCCTCATTAAAGCTATGATATTACATCACATTGGACAACTTGGAGCCCTGGGATGAAACTGTGTACTACTCCATGTTAAGGGATATAGAGGTGATAATTTAGTAATAGAGTGAGTCTGTTCAAACTCAGGACGAGTAGAGGAGTGTGCCTTTCCTCTTGTCTTTGCTGTATAGGACATGGCAGTATGACAATATTCTGACTGCCATCCTCAGTGACACAAGACTCCTGAGCTCCACTATAATTAACCCTGGCCGGGCTCCAGGCCAGGTAGTGGAGGCACTAGGCAGGCTAGAGTAGAGGGGCTGGGTGGGCGGCTGACAGGGCGGCTGCCAGCGTGCCTGCCAGACGGCATCCATTCCCAGAGCCTGGAGTTGATCCTGCACGGGAGACGTTTTGACACTCTCTACCGCATGCCTACACAGTGCACTCAGCAGAGTGCTCCAGCCAACAAACCCATCTGTGGAAGTCATTATTAGATCATCACTAAATGACTCAAGCAGGGCCCTCGACTCTCTGCAACTCTTTCTCTGCAGGATTCACTCAAATTCAGCCAATCCTTCATACACTATCATCATACTGAGAATTCACTATTTTTATGTTCATACCTTAGCGACATAATGGATGTCATAACATAATGGATGTCAAATCTACAGTAGCCTACAACAGGCTCAATCTCAATGGCAGATGTCCTCTGTCCAAAGGCAAGATTATAGGCAACAATAGGTAAACCATTAGTTTGGAAATTAAAGAAGGAAATATGAGTATTGATTGTTTGATTTGCATAGAACTGATGAAGTCCATACTATTGTTAATATAAGACAGAATAAATCCATTCACTGTGTCAAAAATGCTGAGCTTTATTTTGCCTGGCCTTTTCTTAAAAGGGCCCCTAAGACTTCTAACATTCTAGATATCATCTGAGACGTCCTGGGATAAAGAGAATACATAAGCCACTCATTGTCTTCAGTTTGACCAGGTGCTTGGCACATACAACCCACACTGGCCTGCCAAGAACTGCTGGCTCGCATACAACACCGCAAATATATCCTTTCTCTCTGAGCTGTGAAATGATTTATAGAGGAGAGGACTCACTCTAGATGGGCAGAAAGCAACCCAAGAATACCAGTATGTTTCATCAAAACATAGGATAAAGCAGAATATTGTTTGAATTAGGCATACATCTGAACTACTGTAGAAAAAGGAATTATTCTCAATCCTACCACTTTCTCTATGCTACATGGCAGTTACGATCTTCATTCTTCCAGCATACATAAATCAAACGTATCATGCATGCCATATCACGTACCAATTGTGCAAGTTCTCCCACTTAAAAAGATGAGAGAGGCCTGTAATTTTCATCATAGGTACACGTCAACTATGACAGACAAAATAAAAATAATTTTTAAAAAATCCAGAAAATCACATTGTAGGATTTTTAATGAATTTATTTGCAAATTATGGTGGAAAATAAGTATTTGGTCACCTACAAACAAGCAAGATTTCTGGCTCTCACATACCTGTAACTTATTCTTTAAGAGGCTCCTCTGTCCTCCACTCGTTACCCGTATTAATGGCACCTGTTTGAACTTGTTATCAGTATAAAAGACACCTGTCCACAACCTCAAACAGTCACACTCCAAACTCCACTATGGCCAAGACCAGAGAGCTGTCAAAGGACACCAGAAACAAAATTGTAGACTTGCACCAGGCTGGGAAGACTGAATCTGCAATAGGTAAGCAGCTTGGTTTGAAGAAATCAACTGTGGGAGCAATTATTAGGAAATGGAAGACATACAAGACCACTGATAATCTCCCTCGATCTGGGGCTCCACGCAAGATCTCACCCCGTGGGGTCAAGATGATCACAAGAATGGTGAGCAAAAATCCCAGAACCACACAGGGGGACCTAGTGAATGACCTGCAGAGAGCTGGGACCAAAGTAACAAAGCCTACCATCAGTAACACACTACGCCGCCAGGGACTCAAATCCTGCAGTGCCAGACGTATCCCCCTGCTTAAGCCAGTACATGTCCAGGCCCGTCTGAAGTTTGCTAGAGTGCATTTGGATGATCCAGAAGAGGATTGGGAGAATGTCATATGGTCAGATGAAACCAAAATATAACTTTTTGGTAAAAACTCAACTCGTCGTGTTTGGAGGACAAAGAATGCTGAGTTGCATCCAAAGAACACCATACCTACTGTGAAGCATGGGGGTGGAAACATCATGCTTTGGGGCTGTTTTCTGCAAAGGGACCAGGACGACTGATCCGTGTAAAGGAAAGAATGAATGGGGCCATGTATCGTGGGATTTTGAGTGAAAACCTCCTTCCATCAGCAATGGCATTGAAGATGAAACGTGGCTGGGTCTTTCAGCATGACAATGATCCCAAACACACCGCCCGGGCAACGAAGGAGTGGCTTCGTAAGAAGCATTTCAAGGTCCTGGAGTGGCCTAGCCAGTCTCCAGATCTCAACCCCATAGAAAATCTTTGGAGGGAGTTGAAAGTCCGTGTTGCCCAGCGACAGCCCCAAAACATCACTGCTCTAGAGGAGATCTGCATGGAGGAATGGGCCAAAATATCAGCAACAGTGTGTGAAAACCTTGTGAAGACTTACAGAAAACGTTTGACCTGTGTCATTGCCAACAAAGGGTATATAACAAAGTATTGAGAAACTTTTGTTATTGACCAAATACTTATTTTCCACCATAATTTGCAAATAAATTCATAAAAAATCCTACAATGTGATTTTCTGGATTTTTTTTACAGGCCTCTCATCTTTTTAAGTGGGAGAACTTGCACAATTGGTGGCTGACTAAATACTTTTTTCCCCACTGTAGGTACCTAAGTAAGCATAATCTAGCAGACAGCTCCATATAGTGTAGTCTTCATAGTTTGTTTTATTTCAAAGCGACCGTGAATTACTAGTGAACTTCATGGCTAACCTGTTCATCGTGGAATGCGAGACAGCAGTCACTTAATATTTAATTTGGCTGCAAAATCCAATATTGAGAAAAGATGAGGCCTTTTCATAATTGTCCTGAAAGTTTTCAAGAGATTAACTTTCTGTTTCTCTTTCATAGGCAACTTTAAACAAACACTACTCTTTGATCTTTGCTTCCCTTTCAAAATGATTGATTCATGAATGGATTGCTGCACAGACCTGGGGTGTAATGCACTATTTCTTTCATGTGGCTAACATAATCTAAATGACATGATCACACCGTTTTGCTCAGTTTTTCTTTTACTAAGCTTGTTCCAGCACAATAGATAAGGGCTTAGAAATTAAATTAGGTGGTAGAAAACAATATAATAATACAAATCCTAGAAAACCCACAGCAGTTTACTTTAGAACTCAGCTACGCTGTTACACTTCTCTTTCTTATTAGCACTACAAGAGCTGCAGATTTCTCCCTTGCTTTATCCCCTTCTTAAGTAATGCGATTGCAGACAAACAATTAGAATCACCTAGTCATCTGATTACTTTTCTAGAGCTAACAATTTAGCTGGTGATTTGATTTCCATGTTTGCTCTTAGTTGACTGAAAAAGTAGGATTCAAATTCTAACAAAACAATCTCAAGTTACAGTATATTGACAACACATGTTCTGTTTCTCATCATATGGATGCATTACATATTCCCGATGTCTATAAAAGCTCCAAAACAAATTAAATAGGGACTATCTAATTAGCCTGAAAATAACCCTGACAGCCCCCTCAAGGATGTTGGTCCTTGTCTTATCTTCCCATTTGAATTCCAAGGACTTTCTTTCTGATGGACCTACAAGCAGCTACAAAGAGCATAAGAGGATTTTAATTACTGGGAAGAAAAATATTCAGCCAATATATACTGGCCTTAGACCTTCACGGCAATTTAAAGTTCCTTTTTCATACGCTTCTATTAGGTTGATGTTCAAATACGCACAATTAATAAAAACAAGGTGAGATCTGTGAGCCAATACTGAATTGTGTTTAAGGAGAAGCAGCAATGCACACCAAACAGCCTTATTTCTACAGGTCCAGGGGATGGACCTCATGGCAGTGTGGATGGACTCCTCCTTTGCACACAGAGTTTCTGGTCCAGACTCTCCTATCAGAACCTTCTTTGCATCTCATTGCCAGTGTCACCACTTCAGTTCTTTCCTGACTTTCAGCATCAACATTTCTACGCCAACTTGATAACCTAAACTCAGGCTCCATGTCTTGATCATGACCCTCTTTTATTTAGAGGAAATGTCATATTTAGACGTTGCAGGTGATGATTTTACTCGCCTCTCCTGCTTTTACTATCAACTGACATAAATCACAGAAAAAATAACACATCATTGAAACCAGAGTGTCATCAAGGTTCACACTGAATCCAAATGTATTCCAAGAGGTTGAAAGTACCCAGCACTCTCAGAGTCAGCTGGGCACAAAATACCCTTCTGTTCCCACTGTCACCTCATGGTATCTTCACGCTATGTGGACAGATCTGGGAGGGACGGGGAGGGGGCGAGGGAGAGAGTGGGATTCCAGGAGGTGATGCTGAGGAAGATGGATAAATTAGCCAAACCACTTAGGTGATTTCATCTAAAATTAGCAGTGCTGCCTGTGGGCTCCATACATTTTCCAACTTACTCAAACTCTGACAAGCATGGGGGAAGTTTCTCCCTCTGGCCCCTCCTGTGTCTACGAGCCCCTTCTCCCTCTTCACCCCCCTATCCTCCACACTCCAACCTCGTTTCTCTATACTGCACTCCAATCAGGCCTTCGCTCAGCAATCTCACTATAGAAGGAAGACTCCCCCTGGTTTCTCTTCTTGGAATGCCATTATGGCCATCTTCACTCTGTACTTCAGCAACAGTTAAATGAAGGAATTATTATTGAGAACTCAATCAACATAGCATTGAGAAATTAATTTAAGAAAACAGCTCTAACGTTTTAATACTTTATTACTTAATTACACAATTGAGCACAGTCAGAACTTACACAATTGAGTGTATTTCTTTCAGGCTTCAAACTGATATTTGTGTTCTCTCTTTCACAGGTGTTCATGGTTTCTGTTGACACACAGTGACCTGGTAGCAGAGAGACCACATAATTTCAATAAGCTGAATTTGATATTAATTTCTTTATTTTCCTTTTAAAGTAAGTCTTATACAAATACTGCACAGCACAGCAACTGGGATCCCATGTTTCTATGTATATACTGTATATGTGATACTGCTGAAAGCAGGACATATCAACAGAAATAACATTGCTCCAACAATGAAACTGATTAAATGGAAAGGTTTGTCCAGCCTGTACAGGATGAATACATAATTTCCTTCTTATTCAGATGACATATGGGGCGACATTTACAGTGGGGAAAAAAAGTATTTAGTCAGCCACCAATTGTGCAAGTTCTCCCACTTAAAAAGATGAGAGAGGCCTGTAATTTCCATCATAGGTACACGTCAACTATGTCAGACAAATTGAGGAAAAGAAATCCAGAAAATCACATTGTAGGAGTTTTAATGAATTTATTTGCAAATTATGGTGGAAAATAAGTATTTGGTCACCTACAAACAAGCAAGATTTCTGGCTCTCACAGACCTGTAACTTATTCCTTAAGAGGCTCCTCTGTCCTCCACTCGTTACCTGTATTAATGGCACCTGTTTGAACTTGTTATCAGTATAAAAGACACCTGTCCACATCCTCAAACAGTCACACTCCAAACTCCACTATGGCCAAGACCAAAGAGCTGTCAAAGGACACCAGAAACAAAATTGTAGACATGCACAAGGCTGGGAAGACTGAATCTGCAATAGGTAAGCAGCTTGGTTTGAAGAAATCAACTGTGTGAGCAATTATTAGGAAATGGAAGACATACAAGACCACTGATAATCTCCCTCGATCTGGGGCTCCACGCAAGATCTCACCCCGTGGGGTCAAAATGATCACAAGAACGGTGAGCAAAAATCCCAGAACCACATGGGGGGACCTAGTGAATGACCTGCAGAGAGCTGGGACCAAAGTAACAAAGCCTACCATCAGTAACACACTACGCCGCCAGGGACTCAAATCCTGCAGAGCAAGACGTGTCCCCCTGCTTAAGCCAGTACATGTCCAGGCACATCTGAAGTTTGCTAGAGTGCATTTGGATGATCCAGAAGAGGATTGGGAGAATGTCATATGGTCAGATGAAACCAAAATAGAACGTTTTGGTAAAAACTCAACTCGTCGTGTTTGGAGGACAAAGAATGCTGAGTTGCATCCAAAGAACACCATACCTACTGTGAAGCATGGGGGTGGAAACATCATGCTTTGGGGCTGTTTTTCTGCAAAGGGACCAGGACGACTGATCCGTGTAAAGGAAAGAATGAATGGGGCCATGTATCGTGAGATTTTGAGTGAAAACCTCCTTCCATCAGCAATGGCATTGAAGATGAAACGTGGCTGGGTCTTTCAGCATGACAATGATCCCAAACACACCGCCCGGGCAACGAAGGAGTGGCTTCGTAAGAAGCATTTCAAGGTCCTGGAGTGGCCTAGCCAGTCTCCAGGTCTCAACCCCATAGAAAATCTTTGGAGGGAGTTGAAAGTCTGTGTTGCCCAGCGACAGCCCCAAAACATCACTGCTCTAGAGGAGATCTGCATGGAGGAATGGGCCAAAATACCAGCAACAGTGTGTGAAAACCTTGTGAAGACTTACAGAAAATGTTTGACCTGTGTCATTGCCAACAAAGGGTATATAACAAAGTATTGAGAAACATTTGTTATTGACCAAATACTTATTTTCCACCATAATTTGCAAATAAATTCATTAAAAATCCTACAATGTGATTTTCTGGATTTTTTTTCTCATTTTGTCTGTCATAGTTGACGTGTACCTATGATGAAAATTACAGGCCTCTCTCATCTTTTTAAGTGGGAGAACTTGCACAATTGGTGGCTGACTAAATACTTTTTTTCCCCACTGTATCTACACCTGGTCCCCCTGGCACCTTTTTTTTCTCTCCTTACCAAATGGCCTGTCTAAATACACTGACATACAGGTGGCCCACCTGCCCTGGAATATCGAATTAACATTTTATGGTTAGTGAGTGTCAATTCTCTCTCCGGACAGCATTTACTAAGGTGCTGCATCCCACATGGTGTTTCTGGTAAACCAATTAACGAGAAATTAGATAGAATGATGCATTTAGTCTACGTGAACAAATTTGACCTGTCCTAACACACTCAGTAGAAGGAAACTACAATTCAAACTAGTACAGTATGCAATATGACACAGACATTCAATCTCTTGTACCTACCATTACCAACATTCCTGTGTTGTCAACAAGTCATTCTACAAAAATGTTATGTTACAATGTTATGTTACAGGACATGTTTTCCATTTCAGCAAATGTGTCTCCATGTGTTTCTAAAATCATACAAGACTAATCTCTAGATTTTTTATCATGGTTAATTGCTCACAGTAGTAGACACTGCAGGCGTAACACTGCATTTTGTTGTCAGACAGCAACTCATCAGCAGAGACGGCAAACATACTGAAACAGAGCATAAACAAACACACACTACACACACAGCAAGAGCACAAACAAAACAACCCTTAAAAAGATACTGCCCTGACTCACTCCTACATGTAATCAGACATGCAAACATGCATAAAAAAGTGACTGCTCATATTTACTGCCTGAGTGATCACCCAGACCCATAAAAACTCTGAACAGATGAAGATGAAGCCATTTTATAGTACGATGTAGACTGCTCAGACCAGCCAAGCACACTAAATTGACCTATTCCTTAATCGCTTATAATGAAGACAATGTAAGCCTTGAGTGCCGCAGAGACCTCGAGCACTAGCCTCTGACTGGCTGCTACACAATTGAAACAAAGCAGAATGGTGAATTCTAAATCGAAACAGTGAGTTTCAAATCACCTCTCTGAGAAACTACCTTTCCACAACATGATCCCCTAGTTTGTCCAATTAATGGCAATACTGTTCCAATTAAAATGTAATATCCAAATAAATTTCATTAGAGACGAAAATCTGCCTGGCGAGGTTGCCTGGTGAGAGACCATTAACAAAACGAAAGCAAAAAATGCAGTTATATAAATGTATCCAACTAATAGCTTTTCATCTTTCTATGCACCAGAAGATCATGCTCAGAATTGAAAATAGGCATTGTTCAATCTTAAATACAAACTGCCAAGGGGCATGAAGGCAAGGCTAATTTTGCATCAACAATACACTACAGTGCACATTTGACGGTTTTTGCACATTTGCATTATTACCTCTGATTTTAAATAAAATATGATATACTTGTTAATGTCCTTTTTTTATTAAAACACTGATTACAATCATAAATATGTGAAATATAAGTACTGTCAAATAATCTCAGATTATCTTTATATTTCTTGGATATGACTGCTAACATTCTGCTGTACATTATACATGGTACTGTCTAGAGTGCCTTCAGAAAGTATTCACATCCCTTGACTTCTTCCACATTTTGTTGTGCTACAAATTGGGATTAAAATTGATTTAATTGTCTTTTTTCTCAACGATCTACACAAAATACTCGGTAATGTCAAAGTGGAATATTTTATTTTTTATTTTTGAAAGATTTGTGAAAATTAAAATACTAACATATCTCAATTAGATAAGCATTCAACCCCCTGAGTCAATACATGCTACAATCAATCACCTTTGGCAGCGATTACAGCTGTGAGTCTTTTGGTCCACACACACCAAGACAGTTGTGAAGAGGGCACGACAATGCCTCTTCCCCCTCAGGAGGCTGAAAGTATTTGGCATGGGCCCTCAGATCCTCAAAACGTTCTACAGCTGCACTATTGAGAGCATCTTGACTGGCTGCATCACAGCTTGGTATGGCACAGCATCCGACCGCAAGGCGCTACAGAGGGTAGTGCGTACGACCCAGTACATCACTGGGGCAGAGCTCCCTAACATCCAGGACCTCTATACCAGGCGGTGTCAGAGGAAGGCCCTAAAAATTGTCAAAGACTCCAGCCACCCAAGTCATAGACTGTTCCCTTTGCTACCGCACGGCAAGCGGTACTGATGCACCAAGTCTGGAACCAACAGGACCCTGAACAACTTCTACCCCCAAGCTATAAGGCTGCTAAATAGTTAGTTAAATAGTTAACCAATAGCTACCCAGACTATTTGCACTAACTGTTTTGACTCATCACATATGCTGCTGTTACTGTTTATGATCTATCCTGTTGCCTAGTCACTTTATCCCTACCTATATACAGACCCAGTCAAAAGTTTGTACACACTTACTCATTCAAGGGTTTTTCTTTATTTTTACTATATTCTACATTGTAGAATAATAGTGAAGACATCAAAACTATGAAATAACACATGTGGAATCATGTAGTAACCAAAAAAGTGTAAAAAAATATATTTGAGATTTGAGATTCTTCAAAGTAGCCACCCTTTGCCTTGATGATAGCTTTGCACACTCTTGGCATTCTCTCAACCAGCTTCATGAGGTAGTCACCTGGAATGCATTTCAATTAACAGGTGTGCCTTGTTAAAAGTTCATTTGTGGAATGTCTTTCCTTCTTAATGCGTTTGAGCCAATCAGTTGTGTTGTGACAAGGTAGGGGTGGTATACAGAAGACAGCCTTATTTGGTAAAAGACCAAGTCCATATTATGGCAAGAACAGCTCAAATAAGCAAAGAGAAACGACAGTCCATCATTACTTTAAGACATGAAGGTCAGTCAATCCGGAAAGTCGCAAAAACCATCAAGCACTATGATGAAACTGGCTCTCATGAGGACCGCCACAGGCAAGGAAGACCCAGAGTTACCTCTGCTGCAGAGGATAAGTTCATTAGAGTTAACTGCACCTCAGATTGCTGCCCAAATAAATGCTTCACAGAGTTCAAGTAACAGACACATCTCAACATCAACTGTTCAGAGGAGACCGTGTGAATCAGGCCTTCATGGTCGAATTGCTGCAAAGAAACCACTACTAAAGGACACCAATAAGAAGAACAGACCTGCTTGGGCCAAGAAACATGAGCAATGGACATTAGACCGGTGGAAATCTGTCCTTTGGTCTGATGAGTCCAAATTTGAGATTTTTGGTTCCATCCGCCGTGTCTTTGTGAAACACAGAGTAGATAAACAGAGAATCTCCGCATGTGTGGTTCCAACGTGAAGCATGGAGGAGCAGGTGTGATGATGTGGGGGTGCTTTGTTGGTGACACTGTCAGTGATTTATTTTGAATTCAAGGCACACTTAACCAGCATGGCTACCACAGCATTCTGCAGCGATACGCCATCCCATCTGGTTTGCGCTTAGTGGGACTATCATTTGTTTTTCAACAGGACAATGACCCAAAACACACCTCCAGGCTGTGTAAGGGCTATTTGACCAAGAAGCAGGGTGATGGAGTGCCGCATCAGATGACCTGGCCTCCACAATCCCCCGACCTCATCCCAATTGAGATGGTTTGGGATGAGTTGGACCGCAGAGTGAAGGAAAAGCAGCCAACAAGTGCTCAGCATATGTGGGAACTCCTTCAAGACCGTTGGAAAAGCATTCCTCATGAAGCTAGTTGCGAGAATGTGCAAAGCTGTCATCTAGGCAAAGGGTGGCTACTTAGAAGAATCTCAAATATAAAATATATTTTGATTTGTTTAACACTTATAACCATATGTGTTATTTGATAGTTTTGATGTCTTCACTATTATTGTACAATGTAGAACATAGTTAAAATAAAGAAAAACCCTGGAATGAGTAGGTGTGTTCAAACCTTTGACTGGTACTGTATATATACACATATCTACCTCAATAACCTCGTACCCCTGCACATCGACTCGGTACTGCTACCCAGTGTATATAGTCAAGCTATCGTTACTCATTGTGAATATATTCTTCCTGTTATTATTTTTCAAATATTTATATTATTTTCTCTCTCCATTGTTGGGAAGGGCCCGTAAGTAAGCATTTCACTGTTACGAAGCATGTGACCAAAAAAAAATGATATCCTAAAACAACTCCCTAGTCCTTGCCGATGACGAGCATATCCATAACATGGTGCAGCCACCGCCATGCTTGAAAATATGAAGAGTGGTACTCAGTGATGTGTTGTGTTGGATTTGCTCCAAACATAATGCTTTGTATTCAGGACAAAAAGTTAATTTCTTTGCCAAATGTTTTTGCAGTATTACTTTAGTGCCTTATTGCAAACAGGATGCATGTTTTGGAATATTTTTTATTCTGTACAGTTTTCCTTCTTTTCACTCTGTCAGTTAGGTTAGTATTGTGGAGTAACTACAATGTTGTTGATCCATCCTCAGTTTTCTCCTATCAAAGCCATTAAACTATGTAACTGTTGTAAAATCACCATTGGTCTCATGCTGAAATCCCTGAGCGTTTTTCTTCCCCTCTGGCAACTGAATTAGGAAGGACACCTGTATCTTTTTAGTGACTGGGTGTATTGGTACGACATCCAAAACATAATTAATAACTTCACCATGCTCAAAGTGATATTCAGTGCCTGCTTTTTTTTTTTTTTTTTACCCATCTACCAATAGGTGTCCTTCTTTTCGAGGCATTGGAAAACCTCCCTGGTCTTTGTGGTTGAATCTGTGCTTGAAATTCACTACTCGACCTTACAGATAATTGCATGTGTGGGGTACAGAGATAGGGTAATCATTCAAAAATCATCTTAACCACTATTATTGCACACAGAGTGAGTCCATGCAACTTATTATGTGACTTGTTAAGCACATTTTTACTCCTGAACGTATTTAGGCTTGCCATAGCAAAGGGGTTGAATACTTATTGACTCAAGATATTTCAGCTTTTCATTTTGTATTAATTTGTAAAAAATGTAATGTCTAAAAACGAATTTCCACTTTGACATTGTGGGGTATCAATTTAATCCATTTTAAATTCAGGCTACAGCACAACAAAATGTGGAAAAAGTAAAGGGTGTGAATACTTTCTGAAGGCTCTGCATGTTCTTATGGGACTAGTATATTCAGGGAGAATTTGCTATTTTATTCCTTCATCTAGCAGACCTGTACAGGCCTGTGTTTTGTCAGCTCCAGCCGAGAGGCAGCCTTGGGATACCACTGAGACAGAGGGGTCAGTTTAAATTAAAACCTTTTGATCACACCACTGTTCAACATCACAGCCGGCCTCCTTTTTCTTGTTATTATGCAACTGCTAACATCTGTTACTTCTTCCCAGGCTTCATGTTCGGCCTAAGAGCTGCAATGTTATGCAATAGGTTAGAGCAAGAGCTTAAATCAGCATCAAACCTAAGCTGAGCACAGCAAGGACCAGCCAAGCCAGGTTGAGACAGACAGGCAGTACAGTATAGGAATCTAGCCAGCCATTAATAACCAAATAATGGAATACAAGGACTTTTTCTCTCCCCAGGTGAAATAACTTCACACATGAATATGAATTCATTTTGTTTCAACATCCATTCTTTTGGGCCGGAACTGGTAAAATGTATGCAGACAAATGTTCTCATGTCTTCGGGGAATGACCAGTGGAGGACATTTCTCAGGGAATTGGCCAATGTTCATTATGCCGCATAATATTTCCAGCAGCAAACCTATGCCTATTGTTTGGAGCTGACAAGGTGCTACACGGAAGCAGATCGGCTGTTATATCAAATTCGCCATTACGACCTCCGCCCTAGTTTCAAGAAGGAAAAAAGAGTGAGAGTGAAAGAGAGAGAGGGGGTGAAGACAAGAGAAGTTAGAGAAAGGAGACTTCCAAGGACGCGTCCAACTTCCTAATGGAGTCTCCAGAAGGAAGGAAGCAGAGCTGGTGATGGTAACGAGAAGGGCAGGAAGAACAGCTTCTCTCTCTGGAGGCAGAGGCCTCCCACCACTCTGAGATATACAGTACAGTGAGGACAGGCTTTCTTTAAATCATTAGACAGGCTGGATAAATAGACCATCTACATGTTCTACGTATCGAAAATGAAGTTAATTGAAAATATGAATTAACTTCAAGACTTACTTGGTGGATTTATGAAGGCAAAAAAAAAAAAAAAAAAAAAAAATAAGATTAATAGAGGTTCATACTAGCATTCAAAAATGTCAACAATGTTTGGCAAAATAAACTGAGTAGTTTAATGTCTACTGAGATGTTCATTTTGTCATTTTTGGCTTGTGTACATCTCTGACCTATGAAGGATTTATAGCAATTTATAGCAAATACACAGTGTCAAGAGGGCTTAGTTCATAAAAGGCAGCTACTTATTTTCCTACTAAACTGACAAAACAGCTACACACACAGTCGCTGAAGCAAATGAAATCAGACAGACCTCTACTGTTGCCAAACAACTGTTCATTCTTAGATAAATCGTGCATGAGGAGATACAGAGATTGTTTTCTGCATGGCATATTGTTTTATATTTGGGCAACTGAATTGCGGGGATAAATGAACACTTAACAAAAATTCACAAATCAGTAATTTTGTCCTGCCTGATTTGCTGTAGAAAGTAATAATATTGTGACAAAGCCTTTTCCATATGCCTACAGCTATCAACAAAATACTATTTTACTCTTTATTGGTAAATCATCAACATTTATTTGAAAGTGAAACAAAAGGCAGATATGTGGGCCCCTTGGCGGACAGTCGAGTGGGCAGAGCGGCAAAGACAGGCGGCCTGACAAATGCTCAGCCAAGCCAAGCTGGAGGGAGGTAAAAGACACTCCTCCTCAAACAACCCCGTCGGTTTTCAAAGAAACCGCCATTAGTAAGTCCTCATCAAGCGGGACCAGGGGCCCGTTCCCCCACAGGGCCGAGGAGAGCGGCTGGCCACAATGTGTCTCCGGGAGGAGGAGGAGGAGGACTACAGAGATGAGTCCTGCCTATACCCAGTGGTGTCTCAGAGCAGAGTCAAGCCGTACGGCCCAGGCTTGCTCAATTCCCAGCCCAACTGTCACTGCTGGCACAGGGCTCAGGCCCTTCAAGCACATAATCTGTGCTCGTATGGCTGTTAACCACTATACCCCCCAGCCCTGAACATATCCCCTGCCATAGCAGTCTTTCTGGGCCGTTGTCCTCTCTATCATCAGGCCATACAAGGATAGAGGGAGACCATGTTATATTTAATCCATAACAAGACAACTCCATGTCTAAAGTGATATAATAAATATTGAGAAGTACTGTCCCGGTCAAAATGTACTGATCATTTTTGGAGGTGTCATATTCATAAACAGTCTATTAGTATCTACGTAGAGGAGTGAGATGGCCTCCTGAAACTCTGCATAGTATGCCGATGGCTGCTGAGGAGGTGCTGAGGAGGATGTGCGTAGTGTAGCGGTGGTGTGGTGGTGTGGTGGGAGAAGGTGAGTGAGCTGAATGAGACTCCAGTGAGGTGGAGGATCACTGCATTAATCTCACTGAACACTGAGGGGACTGAGGCAGCACTCTGCCGTGTTGCATGCAGCCTGGAGACTCCCACTGATGCCCATCTCTCCTGATGACAGAGCGATAATGTCATGAGTCCAGGTGAGCGAAAAATAGCAGCCTGGTTGATGCCCAGCCGGCTCCTTTAATTGGGTAAAACAAAGTAATTTGAGAGCAGCGTGGGGGGTGCGAGGGGGTAAATGACGGGACAGAAGGTCACTGCTTCTTTTTTACTCTGTCGTATGCCATCCACCAACACTCCCAGCATGCTCTACAGTTAATATTGAGATCTATTATATGGCAGCCTTTCACCATCTGCTTCACACTCTGAGAACTCATGCTACACCACTTGTTATTCCATAAAAGGACTGATCGCTTATCTTTTTCTGTGTACTGAACAATATGAAACATGACATTACTAGACATTCAGCTCAGTCATAGCAGGCAATGCTTGTCTGGGTTGTGGTATAATAGAAACACATGACCAACCACAGGTACAGATCCATTTTCCATTGAAATAATCTCGAATGCACCCATGATAATATTGCACTTCTATGTGCCTGTGTTTAAATAGACAGAGGGTATAGATAAGCAAGGCCATACATCCAATTGTATATCCTATCCACACCATATACCCCAGGCTTTCGTGACTCAATAAACTACACAAACACAACATCACCCCCAATAGGACCCCACTCATACAGCTTTATCAATTTGAGAGGTGGGCTGAAGTGATGCCACATTGACTACCTCTCCGCAACCTGCTTGGTCTATCACTAACAAAGAATTCAGGAGATATTTTCTGCTTTTCAGGTGAAATAGCAGTTGAGTGGTTTTCAAGGGAGGCATTCCAAGAATCCTGTCAGGGTCAAAACAAGATGCCATAGATCCTTTGGGCAGGCAGGGCAGGACTGAATTGTGCAGCATTAAACTGTGAAGATAACAGTGCAGTGGGATAATCACAGCGGTGCCTCAGGTGTACTGTACTGTACACACAGAGGCCTCAGCACCGACCGACAGCTTCCACATTCCCAAAGTCAATAAGGGCCTCTCAGAGGTTTTATACAGCAAATAATACGACCAAACTACTGTATACAGAGCTCAGTTACTGTAACGTTACGATAGCTGAAAGAGACTGGCATGTGTGCGCATGTGGTATCTTTTTGTCTGTGTGTGCTGGTGCATGATGCACTTCTGTTATACGAATTACTCTCTTGCCTGTGTGGGTTTTGTCCCAGTTGCAGCTGATGAACGGATCATGAGGTGCGAAGTGCTCAGGGCTATGTTGGCACAAGCGTCTTGGGATCATCTCTGAATTTGTCCTTGCATTTGCATTAAGTGGAGGAATGGTTCACCTCAGTCTAGTCTGCTGTGTGTCTGAGGGCCAGTGGAGCTACATGCTAAGCTAACTCCCTGCAGGCAGAATCATCCTGTCTGACTGGGGAGACCGCCAACAATCTCTCCTGCCTGGATTCAAATCAGGATATACATCTGTGCCTATGAATGTAATAGGTCAGCCAGATGCTTATTGTATATTTGTCCCCGTTATAAACTTCTGTCTTTTTAGTAATCTGGAAATCAATGCTGTATATTGTGCCCTGAGCCACTAGGAGGCAGGGAAAGAAAGAGTTAGCTTAGAGGGACAGAGCGAGGGACAGAGCGAGAGAGAGAGAGGAGAAACCTATGTTGACCAGTGGAGGCTGCTGAGGGGAGGACGGCTCATAATAATGGCTGGAATGCATGGAATGTTATCAAACATATGGAAACCATGTGTTTGATAATACGATTCCATTTATTCCGTTCCATCCATTACTATGAGCCGTCCTTTCCTGAGCAGCCTCCACTGATGTTGACACTTGGTCTGCCTGATGATAATCTGATGTGTGAGTGATGGCTGGGAGTTTGAAAGGCACTTTGTCCAATTAGAAATGTGCAGCAAATTTCCACCTGTCCCTGACAGAGATGAAGTGGCTCTTTGAGAAGACACTGTGGCGCAACGCCAGGTAAGAGAGCCCAACAAACTGCTTGTGGAGCAAGTTAAAATTAATGAGCATAGCAAGCCACCCTTGTTTAATGCAAAATGACACATAATGAATATTCCCTCACAATTAAAAACTGATTTTGACGTTAGCCTCTTTTATTTATCAAAGAGCAAGGCCTGAACAAACTATATCCGACAGAGAGGATTAGTCGGTCAGAAAGAAAGTAAAGTTTACTGAATAACCTGATGGAAATGTCTGTGAAGTTGTTAGGATGTACAGTAGTGAAATCTGAAACTTATCAAGTGGAACTAGCTATAACTGTTCCTCCTCTCCTGCTTACAATATATTAGCTAAGTAAGACAAAATGTATGCGATAGAAAGGTGAGGATTAAATGTCTGTAAAAGACATAATCTGATCCAAGACCTGTAACTATCGGGTTTACAATACTATTTGAAAGACAAACTAACATGTAATCTGTGTTCCAAGCAGATTACATAAAACCCATTCAAATAGTGGGACATTGTGTCCGGATCAATGCAATGAAAACCCACACAGATACTCAACACTTCCTCTGAGGGGTTCTTAAATAAGGGTTTCCTCCAAATCTAAAAGCATTGTATTTGGGTCAACTCATTCACTAAAACATAAAACCTCAACTACATCTCGTAATGAATAATGTGGAAATTAAGCAAGTTGAGGTGACTAAACTGATTGGAGTAACCCTGGATTGTAGACTGTCATGGTCAAAGCATATTGATACAACAGTAGCTATGATGGGGAGAAGTCTGTCCATAACTAAGCACTGCTCTGCATTCTTAACAGCACTATCAACAAGGCAGGTCCTACAGGCCCTAGTTTTGTCACACCTAGACTACTGTTCAGTAGTGTGGTCAGGTGCCACAAAGAGGGACTTGGGAAAATTGCAGTTGGCTCAGAACAGGGCAGTCCGGCTGGCCCTTAAAAGTACACGGAGAGCTAACATTGATGACATGCATGTCAGTCTCTCCTGGCTCAGAGTGGAAGAGAGATTGACTTCATCACTGCTTGTTTTTGTGAGAGGTGTCGACGAGCTGAATGTACCGAGCTGTCTGTTTGGAATACTGGCACACAGCTCGGACACACATGCATACCCCACAAGACATGCCACCAGAGGTCTCTTCACAGTCCCCAAGTCCAGAACGGACTATGGGAGGCGCACAGTACTACATAGAGCCATGACTACATGGAACTCTATTCCACATCAGGTAACTGATGCAAGTAGGTAAAAATACACCTTGTGGAACAGCAGGGACTGTGAAGAGACACACACACACAGGTACATCCACACATACATATAGACACTCACTCTACACACACGTACACATGGATGTTGTATTGTAAATATGTGATAGTGGAGTAGTGGCCTGAGGGAACACACTAAATGTATTGGGTAAAGTGTTATGAAATATAATGTCATGTAATATTTTAAATTGTATATAACTGCCTTAATGTTGCAGGACCCCAGGAAGAGTAGCTGCTGCCTTGCTGCCTTGCTGCCTTGGGGATCCTTAATAAATACAAATACAAATACCACCTACTGCATGTGTGATAAAGGTCAGGCCTCAAATGACCTTCAGCACAGAACAGCGGTTTTGGCAAAATAGGATATGTAGAGTTTTCCCATTCAAATGGTTATTTATATAAAGCTGAATGCAAAATCCCTGTTGAGATACCCATATGACTCTACGATGGCACTACGTCGTAATATCTCACTCTCAACAGAGGAACATTGACCCAGGACTTCCATCTTCCTATTTCTGCGTATCTATTTCAGTCTGTCGCTTAAAAATAGCCTTTTAATAACCCGACATGCTGTTAATTATTGCTAATGTATTTTACTAAATTAGGAAAATAAAGCAGCAAATATTGATCGATAAGACAGCTAAACTTTTGTCAGAGGATGTGAACATGATTGGTGTTGCAAACATGGTGAAGAGTCCAACTTTCAATCCCTGTCTACTACAGATCGGCCCAGCAGCTTTGATGGAGCCTCATACTGTATGAGCACCCACTCTATCTTAATGCACCTTCTACAGCAATCAATCCACACAGGCAATAATCAAATATTAATTAGTGGCTTATTCACATTCAAAATCTGTTTTTCAAAATAATATATATTTTTTTTATTCTTTCTGAGAAAGATGATGATTTGGGATTATGAAAATGGAACAATTGGGATAAGAATGATTGTCAACATAAGTGGAGCATTAGAATCAGTTATGTTCAATGTCATTGTCTCACAGTAAATGGATGGAGTGCATAAGAAACTGAAGCTTGGTTGTATGTTTACAGTGGCTTATATCAAAAGCAGTATTTGGCTATGAAATTTATTTAAATAATCTATAAACTTGCAGATGGCCTCTAGCCTTGGAAAAAAACAAGTGCACATTAATGCCCACTCTCACAATTAGGATGTAGTCGTTATGGAGGAAGCCTGAAGGTCAATAACGACACAACATGTCCTTGGACAATATACCCCCAACTACTGGGTTATATTTAAATAAGAATAAGCTAATAGTTTCACATACAATGTGATTCAACATGATTAATACGTATGTTTAACCACTGAAGTCCATTGGCCTTCTGTAATTGGTGAAAAAGCTGGAGAGATGGGTTCAAATATTAATAATTAGTTGGTTCTGCACTCTAAAAAATTCTGTCCAACCTCGCCAGATTTTAATCAAACACTGAAAATAGTAGCTGATTGTAATCGGCACTCAGAAGTCACCAGGGGTGTTTGAAGAATTTGTCAAGCCTGAGAGTAGAGCTAATTCGATTAAGTGGCAACATTACCTGGAGGGAATGGATCTATATCTCTGTATCTCTCTCTCTCTTTTTTATTTAGCTATGAGATTAGGTTTTGCTTGTTACTCCAATATAAATACTCAAGCCAATGGAAATGACACTGATTTTCAAGTTGGGTTATTGTTTTGTTTATTAGAAGTAAACTTTGTTTAAATGTGTAATACTCAAGTGTCTACTTGACAAAAGTGAACCAAAGGCACACCGGAGTTAGTCACATTAATTAAAGGCTGAAACAATTTAATTAGAGGAAATGATGTACATGATTTGGCCCTTGTCACCCTATCCCTTCTGAATTGAAAATGAACATGTCGGATAAAAATGTTATCCTATTTTTCTGATGTTAAATATATTTAGCATCACTACATTTTAAATATTTTCCTAATCTTTTTTTTTTCTCTTTCTCTACAAGTAATACTTATTTTACATAATGTTTACAGTGCACAAACACATAACACATACAACATAGCGACATACTAAAGAAGCAACATATTCAGTTTGGTTTTAAGGAACTTGGGAGTTCGCATTATCTAAACCTGAACAAATAAAAGTGCAGCAAATACACACAAACCTACGAACACACAGAACACAATATGCAAAGAAGCAACTAAACTGGTATATTGGGACAAATAAAATGTAAGTTCCACAAATTGCCTACTTTTTGATGCCCCTTTTGACTTTCCATAGTTGCTTTAACCATATTTAATGCATCTTGTAAATGGACATTTGTCCTTTGGTCTGGAGTCCAAATTGGAGATTCTTGGTTTCAACCGGCGTGTTCTTGTGAGACACGGTGTGGGAGAACGGATGATCTCTGCATTTGTATTTCCCACCGTAAAGCATGGAGGAGGAGGTGTTATGGTGTGGGGGTGCTTTGCTGGTGACACTGTCTTAACCAGCATGGCTACCACAGCATTCTGCAGTGATACGTCATCCCATCTGGTTTGGGCTTAGTGGGACTATCATTTGTTTTTCAAGAGGACAATGACCAACACACTTCCAGGTGTGTAAGGGCTATTTGACCAAGAAGGAGAGTGATGGAGGGCTGCATCAGATGACCTGGCCTCCACAATCCCCCGACCACAACCAAACTGAGATGGTTTGGGATGATTCGGACCGCAGAGTGAAGGAAAAGCAGCCAACAAGTGCTCAGCATATGTGGGAACTCCTTCAAGACTGTTGGAAAAGCATTCCAGGTGAAGTGGGTTGAGAGAATGCCAAGCATGTGCAAAGCTGTGATCAAGGCAAAGGGTGGCTATTTGAAGAATCTCAAATATAAAATATATTTTGATTTGTTAAATACTTTTTTGTTTACTACATGATTCCATATGTGTTATTTCATAGTGTTGATGTCTTCCCTATTATTCGAAAATGTAGAAAATAGTAAAAATAAAGAAAAACAATTTTGACTGGTAGTGTACAGTGCTTTGCAAAAGTATTCATCCTTCTTTCCGTTTTTCCTATTTTGCTGCATTTTATTTGGATTTCATGTAATGGATATACACAAAATAGTCCAAACTTGTGAAGTGAAATGAAAAAAATAAAACTTTTTCTAAAGATTCTAAAAAATAAATAATGGAAAAGTGGTGCGTGCATATGTATTTACCCCCTTTGCTATGAAGCCTCTAAATAAGATCTGGTGCAACAAATTACCTTCAGAAGTCACATAATTAGGTAAATAAAGTCCACCTGTGTGCAATCTAAGTGTCACATGATCTGTCACATGATCTCAGTATATACACATGTTCTGAAAGGCCCCAGAGTCTGCAACACCACTAAGCAAGGGGCACCACCAAGCTAGCCGCACCATGAAGACCAAGGAGCTCTCCAAACAGGTCAGGGACAAAGTTGTGGAGAAGTACAGATCAGGGTTGGGTTATAAATCAATATCTGAAACTTTGAACATCCCACGGAGCACCATTAAATCCATTATTAAAAAATTGAAAGAAAATGGCACCACAACAAAGCTGCCAAGAGAGGGCCGCCCACCAAAACTCACGGACCAGGCAAGGAGGGCAGTAATGAGAGAGGCAAGAAAGACACCAAAGATAACCCTGAAGGAGCTGCAAAGCTCCACAGCAGAGATTGGAGTACCTGTCCATAGGACCACTTTAAGCCGTACACTCCACAGAGCTGGGCTTTACGGAAGAGTGGCCAGAAAAAAGCCATTGCTTAAAGAAAAAAATAAGCAAACACGTTTGGTGTTCGCCAAAAGGCATGTGGGAGACTCCCCAAACATATGGAAGAAGGTACTCTGGTCAGATGAGACTAAAATTGAGCTTTTTGGCCATCAAGGAAAATCTGTGTCTGGCGCAAACCCAACACCTCTCATCACCCCGAGAACACCATCCCCACAGTGAAGCATGGTGCTGGCAGCATCATGCTGTGGGGATGTTTTTCATCGGCAGGGACTGGGAAACTGGTCAGAATTGAAGGAATGATGGATGGCGTTAAATACAGGGAAATTCTTGAGGGAAACCTGTTTCAGTCTTCCAGAGATTTGAGACTGGGACGGAGGTTCACCTTCCAGCAGGACAATGACCCTAAGCATACTGCTAAAGCAACACTCGAGTGGTTTAAGGGGAAACATTTAAATGTCTTGGAATGGCCTAGTCAAAGCCCAGACCTCAATCCAATTGAGAATCTGTGGTATGACTTAAAGATTGCTGTACACCAGCGGAACCCATCCAACTTGAAGGAGCTGGAGCAGTTTTGCCTTGAAGAATGGGCAAAAATCCCAGTGGCTAGATGTGCAAAGATTATAGAGACATACCCCAAGACACTTGCAGCTGTAATTGCTGCAAAAGGTGGCTCTACAAATTATTGACTTTGGGGGGGTGAATAGTTATGCACGCTCAAGTTTTCTGTTTTTTTGTCTTATTTCTTGTTTGTTTCACCCCCAAAAATATTTTGCATCTTCAAAGTGGTAGGCATGTTGTGTAAATCATATGATACAAACCCCCAAAAAATCCATTTTAATTCCAGGTTGTAAGGCATCAAAATAGGAAAAAATGCCAAGGGGGGTGAATACTTTCGCAAGCCACTGTATGTCCAATTGATGTAGAACTGATGACAGGATAAGTTTGATTTTGGTGCAATGGTACAGTTTCACAAACTGCACAAAGACTTGATTACTTTCAGGTGAGAGGAATGTGAGTGTTGACCAATGTTGGCTTGTTCACTGATCATAGGCACCTAAACACTCTCACTGAAGGAAAGCTCACCTACCTGCTAAACTTCTGTACACCCTCCAGACCAGTGGAGCTGCTTAGGGCTTGGCCCTGGGTTTGACATAAGATTTCCACTGAGTTATCCCTTAGCCCCTACTCACCACCTCCCTCTCCCATGAGGCCTCCTCAGAGGGGCCCACTTCATAACACAGCCCTGCAGGGCCATCCTATACAGCAGCACTGCTTAGGTCACAGTGTGCAGCATTAAATATAGACTCCTTTAACACCCTCCAATAATGCATCTGGAGTATTTCAGTTCATTACTATTCAAACTTACTATCTCAGATATTAACTTCAGTAAATGGGCCACAGATCTGAGCTGTCGCTCACCGCCGGAGATTTCACATCAAATCTGCTTCTAGTCACCAGCCGAGACTTCCTTGCCAGCCCCAGTTCAGGCACTGGTGATGCACACTCCAAAATAAACTGTCCCACAAGGACAAAACTTCCAGTAAAGTTTGAATGTCAATAAACTATGTTTCATCAATAAAGTAAATTGGGGCAAGTGGTGGATTAACTTTATCTTAATACATTTTAGAATAGACACAAATTATCAAACTTCATAGATTGACTTGGTCGGACCTAGCTTTTACCCCTCAAATAACATAACCTGTAGGCTTACTTGGTGCAAACAGAATAAGTCCTTTTGAGTATCAATATCAAACACTTTCAAACGCTTTCAAAGAAGTGTGAACTTTGGTAGGTATAACTCCAGATGTTAAGGCTCAATGATAATCATGAGGTCAAATTTTAGGGGCATTCCTGATTGAAAGTAATAGCATGGTGTGCCTCGTACACATGATACTGTACTAGCATTAGGTATGTCTGGCAGGGGGAGACCAACAGTGCATCTGCAAACTACTGTAGCTTCACGACAGGGACTATTACCTGCAGAGCTTCTTTCACATGGTTCTTGCTACTGTCTTCAACAAAGACAGACCACAATACAAAGAACAGTAGTGAACACGACTAGTATACAATGCCCTAATGATTAAAACTTTGAAAGATCTCCATATGAGCAAACATACAAAACACTTGTGTCAATGTGTGGAATCTCAATGTGGAATATATTTTATATTTTTTGCTACTGTAGGTAGCGTTATCTAGCGCTAGTCGGCTGTACATGCGCCAAAACTCTGATATTTTCCATCAAATAGCTTGTTCTCCATCTTCTTTTTAAATAGTGAACCATAATGTTTTTAGCACTTTTACACTGAACAAAAATATAAACGCAATATGTAAAGTGTTGGTCTCATGTTTCATGAGCTGAAATAAAAGGTCCCAGAAATGTTCCATACGCACAAAAAGCGTATTTCTTTCACATTTTTGAACACATTTCTTTACATCCCTGTTAGTCAGCATTTCTCCTTTGCCAAGATAATCCATCCACCTGACAGGCGTGGCATATCAAGAAGCTGATTAAACAGCATCATCATTACAAAGGTGCACCTTGTGCTGGGGACAATGAAAGGCCACTTTAAATTGTGCAGTTTTGTCACACAACACAATGCCACAGATGTGTCATGTTTTGAGGGAGCGTGCAATTGGCATGCTGACTGCATGAATGTCCACCAGAGCTGTTGCCAGAGAATGTAATGTTAATTTCTCTACCATAAGCTGCCTCCAACGTTGTTTTAGAGAATTTGGCAGTACGTCCATCCGGCCTCACAACCGCAGACCACGTGTAACCACGCCAGCCCAGGACCTCCATTTTGTGGGGAAAAATTCATTCTGATTGGCTGGGCCTGGCTCCCCAGTGGCTGGCCCTGGCTGCCAAGTGGGTGGGCCGATGCCCTCCAAAGCCCACCAATGGCTGCACCCCTGCCCAGTCATGTGAAATCCACAGATTAGGGCCTAAAGAATTTATTTCAATTGACTGATTTCCTTATATGAACTGTAACTCAGTAAAATCTTTGGAATTGTTGCATGTTGCGTTTATATTTTTGTTCAGTATATTTCCCTGACTGATCAAAACGAATTTTCTCATCGCTCTCTCTTTTCTTTCTGCAGCAGACATACAGTGGGGAAAAAAAGTATTTAGTCAGCCACCAATTGTGCAAGTTCTCCCACTTAAAAAGATGAGAGAGGCCTGTAATTTTCATCATAGGTACACGTCAACTATGACAGACAAAATGAGAAAAAAACATCCAGAAAATCACATTGTAAGATTTATAATGAATTTATTTGCAAATTATGGTGGAAAATAAGTATTTGGTCAATAACAAATGTTTCTCAATACTTTGTCATATACCCTTTGTTGGCAATGACACAGGTCAACGTTTTCTGTAAGTCTTCACAAGGTTTTCACACACTGTTGCTGGTATTTTGGCCCATTCCTCCATGCAGATCTCCTCTAGAGCAGTGATGTTTTGGGGCTGTCGCCGGGCAACACGGACTTTCAACTCCCTCCAAAGACTTTCTATGGGGTTGAGATCTGGAGACTGGCTAGGCCACTCCAGGACCTTGAAATGCTTCTTACGAAGCCACTCCTTCGTTGCCCGGGCGGTGTGTTTGGGATCATTGTCATGCTGAAAGACCCAGCCACGTTTCATCTTCAATGCCCTTGCTGATGGAAGGAGGTTTTCACTCAAAATCTCACGATACATGGCCCCATTCATTCTTTCCTTTACACGGATCAGTCGTCCTGGTCCCTTTGCAGAAAAACAGCCCCAAAGCATGATGTTTCCAACCCCATGCTTCACAGTAGGTATGGTGTTCTTTGGATGCAACTCAGCATTCTTTGTCCTCCAAACACGACGAGTTGAGTTTTTACCAAAACGTTCTATTTTGGTTTCATCTGACCATATGACATTCTCCCAATCCTCTTCTGGATCATCCAAATGCACTCTAGCAAACTTCAGACGGGCCTGGACATGTACTGGCTTAAGCAGGGGGACACGTCTGGCACTGCAGGATTTGAGTCCCTGGCGGCGTAGTGTGTTACTGATGGTAGGCTTTGTTACTTTGGTCCCAACTCTCTGCAGGTCATTCACTAGGTCCCCCCGTGTGGTTCTGGGATTTTTGCTCACTGTTCTTGTGATCATTTTGACCCCACGGGGTGAGATCTTGCGTGGAGCCCCAGATCGAGGGAGATTATCAGTGGTCTTGTATGTCTTCCTTTTCCTAATAATTGCTCCCACAGTTGATTTATTCAAACCAAGCTGCTTACCTATTGCAGATTCAGTCTTCCCAGCCTGGTGCAGGTCTACAATTTTGTTTCTGGTGTCCTTTGACAGCTCTTTGGTCTTGGCCATAGTGGAGTTTGGAGTGTGACTGTTTGAGGTTGTGGACAGGTGTCTTTTATACTGATAACAAGTTCAAACAGGTGCCATTAATACAGGTAACGAGTGGAGGACAGAGGAGCCTCTTAAAGAAGAAGTTACAGGTCTGTGAGAGCCAGAAATCTTGCTAGTTTGTAGGTGACCAAATACTTATTTTACACAATAATTTGCAAATAAATTCATTAAAAATCCTACAATGTGATTTTCTCAATTTGTCTGTCATAGTTGGCCTCTCTCATCTTTTTAAGTGGGTGAACTTGCACAATTGGTGGCTGACTAAATACTTTTTTTTCCCCACTGTATACTGAGAAATATGTTTGGAAAATCTAATCGCAATAATATCATAGTATCGAATCGCAATACATACACTACAATTTCTTTATATTTACAGTGTATAATAATAGTGAAGACATCAAAACTATGAAATAACACATATGGAATCATGTAGTAACCAAAAAAGTGTAAACAAATCAAAATATATTTTATATTTGACAATCTTCAAATAGCCACCCTTTGCCTTGATGACAGCTTTGCACACGCTTGGTATTCTCTCAACCAGATATCATACAAGTTTGTTATTAAGGCACATGAAAGTTCACATGTTCCAGAAGGCATTCTGTAAAAATAAACAGTTTGATTTAAAAAATGTTCAAATGCCTCTCCTGTGCAGTAGTGACACGCGACATATGCCTAGTTTCCTGAAACAAATCACATACTGTATGTACAAACAGTGCCTTCAGAAAGTATTCATACCCCTTTACTTATTCCACATTTTGTGGTGTTACAACCTGAATAAAACATTGTTAAAATTAGGAGCCTAGTTGGTTTAGCCACGGAAAAAAGACAGGAACCTTCCCGCTAGCCATGATTGACTGAGATAATGGATGGGCTAGCCATGCCGAGAGATGAGTTCAGATTGGTCTGCCATGTAGCACGCTTCTCTCTATAACATGAGCTGCTCAGTATATGTATGTAATCCTTTCTAACGCAGCTTTTTTGAAAGATATCACAAATAATATGCCATTTAGCAGACGCTTATCCAAAGCGACTTACAGTCATGCGTGCATACATTATTTTTTTTGTGTATGGGTGGTCCCGGGGATCGAACCCACTACCTTGGCGTTACAAGCGCCGTGCTCTACCAGCTGAGCTACAGAGGACCACAAAGAACTGCAAGTTTTGAAATCAGTGGAATGCCTGGTGGAAGCAGAGTATGATAGCTAAGGAGATGGAGAAAATTCAGGCTTTTGATTGCAAATATGCAGAGGTAGTCACATAGGAGGCTGTTGTATAAAACACCTGTCTCAGGATTACATCTTCTAACTAAGGGCAACCATGGCATCCGTGACAAAGAGGGAGAAGCATTCATCCATGTATACGGGTAAGAGAGTCTAGCTAGCTACATTTTCAGATATTATTAGTTCTAATTTTGTCAGAAAGTCGTTTTCATTGCATGTAAAGCGTACTGTTAGCTGGCTGGCTGGTTTGCTAGCTAACATTACATGATTGATCTGTGTAGTAATATTATTCGTATCTCAGAGCCATTTGCATTGCTAGTTATAGCCTAATGTTACTTAGCTATCTAACATTGAACATAGTTGGTTAGCTTTAGCTACCTGTAGATTCATGCAGGGTAGTAACATTATGAGTTGGGATTATGGTTAATTGTTTAGCTAGCTAGCTACATGTCTAAAAAACAATTTCACTGTACTGTTTACACCTTCTGTATCCTGTGCATGTGACAAATAAACTTTGATTTGATATAGTGTGTGCTTACCAGAGACGGTAATGTAAATAACAACATGACCTGCACCAAAGTCAAATTAGGATAATGTTAGGCCAATGAGACAGTATCCAAGTTCTAAAATTCTCCAGTAGAATGCCTTGCTTTTATTTAGTCACACTCAAAACCGTAAGCTATTTTCTGTAATTAGCTCGCAATTAACTTGTAAATAATGATCTTGTTGTGAGTTTATTTTCCTGTAATAATGAATACAAATGAGCTAAAGTTAAAGACATTGTCAGCTATATGATATGGTCATTATTTGAACTGGCTTGCCAGCTAACTTAACGTTAGCTAACTAGCTAACAAGCTAGAAACGAACCAAAACATTGTTTAGAAAGTTGCTTTTAGTTGCCTGGTTTGCTAGATTGACATATACTAAATTCATTTATTAAACGGATGTGTTAATTGGTGTTAAAATACACCAGTTATGCTATTTTGGACCACCAGGCTGCTGATGTCATGCAGCCTGTCGTTTTTGTGTTTATACAAACAACAACGACAAGTTTTATGTCGGACGACAATAGAATGTTCATGATGTTCTTCAAACGTTAGCTGGCTGGCTGGCTTGCTAGCTAACGCAGAGACATAAAACTGGTATCCACAAGTTCATCTCATAAAACTGGTATCCACAAAATCATCATTGCCAAAATCCCGAAGTGTCCCTTTAAACATGTATCACTGACTAACCCCTTCCAATAAGGTTAATAAAAACAGCAAAAACATAAGCAATACTTCTTCAAAAATCTATCAGTTCACAGTCAGCAGTGTGTGTGTGTGTGTGTGTTTCTGTTCAACCAAACAAGATTTTCTGGTTTATCTTCAACAAGACTTTCGGTTTCTCAAGCCTAATGACAGTTGTCCACAGAGAGAATATTCCCTCCACGAACGCTTGGGATGCAGGGACAGAAACCAGATCCAGTGCCACAGGGCACAGCTTTGGATAAACAGCCATCCTTGCCTGCCAGAACTGGAGAGGTGACTCTGTAAACATGCCCACCTTTACCTCTTACAGGTATTTCCGTAGCTCACACAGGGACACTTAATGCCCTGCCAGGTTGACCTTCTGGCTGGACAGTGACCTCAGGCACAATCTTCGATGCGAGGAAGCTGTAGACGAGATCATGCACCCCAAATAACTCTGAGGGGGCACAAACTACATGAGGATGACTGGGGGGTGGTCCAGAGGGGGGCTAGGCCCCCATCCTGAAGTTGGAGAATTTTGCATTTTGATTGCTTTTTCCTGCAATCTAGAGCCATAATCATTATGCTTACATCTGTCAAAAGTATGTCTATTTTTCTGCATATCTAAGCATACCTCTTGAGCTGTCTGTATCCTACTGACTGGTGTTTCTTTTTTTAAAGCTTGAAAACCCCATTTCATCTTTTCCCAAAGTTTAGAAGACAACTAAATATAATTTATGATGGTTTGTTATTTTATTTTAGTTCATTTTGCAGTCAAACGTAATAATTTTACTATAGTTGTAGTTTTTCAAATGTTTTTTGTTTTATTTCAGTTTACTAAATAGTTTTTGCAATTTTTATTTTAGTTTCAGTTTTTGTTTACTATAATAACCTTGGTGGGGACGACATCGTCAATGCACTTATTAATGAAGCCGGTGACTGATGTGGTAAACTCCTCAATCTTATCGGATGAACATATTCCAGTCTGTGCTAGCGATACAGTCCTTTTTTAGTTTTTGCTTGTAAGCAGGAATCAGGAGGATAGAGTTATGGTCAGATTTTCCGAAGGGAGGGTAAGGGATAGCTTTGTATGACTTTCTGTGTGTGGAGTAAAGGTAATATAGAATTTTGTCGCCTCTAGTTGGACAGGTGACATGCTGGTCAAAATGAGGTCAAACGGATTTCAGTTTCCCTGCATAAAAATTACCGGCCACAAGAAGTGCCGCCTCTGGGTGTACATTTTCTTGTTTGCCCTATACAGCTCGTTAAGTACGGTCTTAGTGCCAGCATCGGTTTGTGGTGGTAAACAGACAGCTACGAAAAATAGGCAGTAAATAGTATGGTCTGTAGCTTATCATGAGGTATTCAGGCGAGCAAAAACCCAAGACTTCCTTAACATTAGAGATCGCACACTAGCTGTTGTTAACAAAGAGACACACCCCCTCCCCCCTCATCTTACCCGAGGCTGCCGACCGGTTTTTACGATGCATGGAAAATCCAGGTAGATATATAATATCCATGTCCTTGTTCAGCCACGACTTCAACGGAGCTCGTCCAGTTTGTTCTCTAGTGACTGTACTTTGCCAACAGAATGGAGGGTAGAGGCGGTTTATTTGCACGCTAACGTAGTCTAGTCAGGATGCCAGCTCGTCTGCCTCTTTTGTGCCGTTGCTTCCTCTTTCGAGTCCCGGGGATTAGGGCCTGGGCCGAAGTAAGCAGAACATCCAGAACTAACAGGAACCTGAACCACTTCTACCCCCAAGCCATAAGACAGCTAAACAAGACTGCTAAAGAGATAATCAAATGGCTACCCACTGCTGCTACTGTCTATTATCTATCCTGTTGCTTAGTCACTTTAACCCTACCTACTGTATATGCTACCTCAATTACCTCATACCTCTGCACATTGACTCGGTACTGGTACTCCCTGTATATAGCCATGTTATTTTTACTCATCATTGCTATTCACTGTGTATTTATTCCTTGTGTCACTAAATTCTATTTTTGTATTACATTTTTTCTGCATTGTTGAAAGAGGACCCGTAAGTAAGCATTTCACTGTTAGTCTACACCTGTTGTTTACGAAGCATGTGACGAATGCAATTTGATTCTATATTTGGGGGGAGATATTGTGGATATAGAAACCCTTCACATACAAACTACCATGGTAAGGAACCATGCAAAATGGTTAAAGAAGGTGCGTCATCCATTCATTTAGCATTTTTGTTTTCACTTAGGTCTTTCAAGTCTGACTAACACTTTCCATATTTAAACAACTTTGTGTCTGCATTTACCTCAGTACATGGACTAAATGGACATGTCTTGTACTGTGAACTTTGCATAGGCTAATCCTGACCCTTACCCTGTTTTACAACACAATTTAGCCCTCCAGCTGATACAAAACATGACAGGTAGCCAACAACAAGAGAGTTTGGGACACCTCACACTCCTCAAAGTATTAACAACAGGGAGAGACAGAGCCCATTATTATGTCAAGGGCTGTCTGCCAAAAAGAAAGACACACAAACGAGTTGCTCTCCAGGATGTTCATTGGCTGTCTGCATGGCGGCTACCTGCTGCTTGGCCCTCCTCAGCGAGCAGAGAACTGTAATCCCTGGTATTTGAGAATGTCACAGCCTCACTAACGCTGCTGTCCAACGGAGTAGCGTGAGCACTGTGCCAGCTCCAGGCTTTCACAGGATTTGTGAAGAACCTTGTTTAGAGGCCTCTGCTTCCCTTTGCCTCATCTGTCTTCTGTCAGCACAGAGTAAACACATGCCGACCACTCCAGCCCACAGCACTGCCTCCGTCTGCACAAATAGAACCAATCGGCAGGCTGTGGTGGTGAAGTCCACTTAAGTGTCTAGAAAGGACATACCATGAGGAGTTTAGTTTGGACTAGCAATGTCCAGCCAAAGAAAACTACATAAGTAATGGCACCTATGTTAAAAGTGCCTAAAGTGCTGTGTATAACTCCAGCCTGCATGACAGACAGAGAACAGCTAACACAATTTTAGATAAGTGGTAAGGCAACCTGCACAATCGTCTACTCTTGTGTGATATGGTATGTTGAGGTGTGTGCAATATGTATGAGTATATCACTGTCCTACCGAACAATACACCTGCTGGAGTGAGCCTGTCTGCCCTTCACCAGATGATAGCTTTCATAATGTTGCAGTAAGGTAAAAACATGAAAAAAATGATTATCTGCCATGCCAACTGATAAGTTATATGGGAAGTCCTGCACTAATGGCAGGTCAGCAGTCTTACCACTTTCTTTCCATGGTGAGAAAATTATGTTAAAACAGCACAGCACACTAAATATTATAATCACGTCTCAAGCCTCAGATACAAGCCTGCACTACAGTAATCCCAGTGTCAATAACGCAATACTCTACTCTTAACCGTTCATTCAAGGCAGTCTCCATAGTGTGATTATGTACAGCATATACAAACAGAGAGATACACATACACAACAGCGTAGCTGAGGCTCGTTCAGGACTAGAAAGTGCAGGGTTGAGGACCTTCAGAGCTTCAGCTTCCCTGTGTAATTCTGAGGCTTCATCCCAGCCTCCGCAGAGGCCGTCAACTTACATAACAAGCCATTAATATTGATTGTTTCCAAATTTGCTCCTCACGAACTGAGGGATCCTGCAACATGAAAATAACACCCTTTCTTCTTTCCACTAATGATATCCACAGACCTCCAAGGCCCGTTCTCTGACCCACTCTAGTCTTCCAGCACAGCTTCTGCTGAAGTAAGCCTTTTCTACTTAAAGGGTATTAGTGCTCAGGGTTAAAACAGTAAATGCTCTGCATACGGGATAAGAAATGTGCATCCTCAGAAATTCCAATACACTGGGTGTAAAAACGGAAAGTGTTCCTCTGTAAGCGTCTGCAGTATTTCAGATGTTGTTTTTTGTGTATATCCTAAAATGCAGTGTCTGAACCCAGCACTGTAATCCTGGAAATGCTTTACATCTTTATTGGTTCACATTGTTGAGTAATCTCATACTGGATTGTGCCACCAACCAATAGCAATTACAAATATTTTGAATAAATGAATGCACTGTGGGGAAAATACATTTAACAAGGTTCAATTATTAAAAAATCAGTTTAAAGGGTCGCACACATCGCACCGAATGTGGATCTCCCGTTCTTAAAATCTGTTTTCACTCGGTTCGCAAGTACTCTCGGCAGGCAAACTCTACTGGTGTGTTCAAGCCCTTAAAGAGCGACTCCCCCTAAAAAGCAACTTCTCGTTTATAAAACGGCCTATGTGGCATCGACATGAGTCAGAAACATTTATTCTAGTCAAAATGGACTACAAAGTATAAATAGGATAGTTTTGGTCATCAAGTCAGTCTCGTCCAAAACTGAGATTTGCAAGATGATAGGAAAAAAGGGTATTTCATGGAATTAAGGGTACCGTAACAGTTTTCCTTGGATTGGGTTTATTTAAATCCTGCCTACATGCCCACAGCTGGCAGCACCCAAGTAATAATCAATTCGGAGCGCAGCTGCACATGACCTGATCGTAATGCCCATGGTCAATTTGGTTTGACATTCAATATCCCTATGGGGATAGCTAGGGGCCATCAGTAAATAACACAATTTACAAGGGACAATATCACCAGCCGGCTGAAGCTAATTGGCGAAAGCTAGCCTAGGCGACTTCAAGACACAAGACCTTGTTAGACTGTTTTAAGTTACCTAGAAGGGTGAGTGACTGTAACTGTGTACCGTTTTGGCAGATTGAATGTACAAACCCTTGCCACGTGCGAACACACACACAAGAGACACCCACATTAAACCACCCCCCAAGACAACTCTTGTTTGGCTTCAGTTATGGAAGCTGCATTTCTTAATGACCAAGCCAAAACAATGAGGCCAAATCAGGAAGTTCAGCCCCCCCCCCCCCCCCCCCCCTTAAAAAAATAAGACTCTGGAAAACAGATCATCAAAGAAATCGCACAAGTTTTGATAATAAAAATATATTACTTCATGATTTCATCATATTTGTGATAAAAAAAAAAAAATTAAACAGCTGGAGAAGAAGAATACAGTAACATCATTAGTTGTAGGTTATAAGTAGGCCTGTTACTAAAAACTTCCCCACCCATTCAAGCATTACATAACAGAGCAAAAAAAAAAGAATGTTTCCTGTCTTTCTCTTCCAGACACTTTAATCCTATGCATAAATGGGTGGGAGTGAATATGGGTCAGCAGGTTAAAAGTGTCTAGAAGCCAGACATCTTCATAAAACAGCCGACAGATGAACATAAAAAGGCTCGGACCGAAATGCCTTCACAACTACCTGCCTTTGCCTGTTATTACATAACTGAGCACTGGCTGGGATCTACTAAGTTAAAACAAGCTCAAGCTCGTGTTCGTGACAAAAATCGTTGCAGCTGGAATGCTAAGTGATAAGAACCATTACACTTGTCTTGAACTGTGGAGTCAAGAACGCATCTACAAAGCTAAATATATGTAATGATTTTCGCTATCGCTCTCTTTCTGCGCGCGCTTCTGTTTATTGCTACCTGTTACATAACCAGTTTACATTCCACATTCACCATATCACACTCTAAATATACCCCTTCCGCAGAGGAAATGTGCTCATGCAAACCACAGTGCGATGAATACATTTACATGTCTAATATGTAATTTAGTGTCATAGTAGTATGTGAATATACTGTACTTTGGAGTAATATTGTCTGGAAATATATTTCCATTGAACTTGGATGAGTTGAATGGAAGCAGTCTAGAGGGGGTGTGGCTAAATAATGTCTGTAGCCTACTGTACAACACGCACGGTACTCAATCACACATATTCTTAATACATGTATACGGCACCAACACAATCATAAAGTTGATTTGATAAAATGACCACAGTGTCTATCATGTCCATCATTAGGCAGTTGTCATCTCTTCATGTCCACTACAATGTGTCAGAGCTGGCGCGCGCTCGCAAGGCAAGGCAAATCAAATTCCTGCTGCTGATTTGTCTATTTCACACACACACACACAAAATTACAGGCTATCTTTTCTGTAAATCACGTGGAAATAAATACGACATAAAAGACATGTCCCTTTAGAAGTTGAAGGGTCTGGTGTTCGATAGCTTAACAGATAACAGTTTCCCAAAGTTCACTTATCTTTAGTAACCTACCATTGTGTAGTGTAGCCTAATAAACGTGTATAAAGATAATATAGCCTAGTTGGTGTGCTTGTGTTTTAAGGGAATTGTAGGCCCTAATCGATCTGTGTAATAGACTATCCTAACTATAATTGTTTTATTCACAGAGTATAATTTGTCTCCCAATGACACATTCGACAATGTTGGATCTCTGTCAGTTGTGCTTGAACACCAGGGCAACACAGAAGCAACTCGCTCATCATATTAAATATGGACATTTTACAAATGCAGCGCAATAACAATTAATCTATGTTCCAGGTGCTTTTAACACTATTCAGGTATAGACAATTCTTTAAGACCTCTATAATTCAAGTTCTCCATGCAAATAATTCATTTTGAAGTTTGAGGCATCAATTCGGTAATCAATCAATATTTCTCATGATGAGAGATGTCGGCCGCTTACCTCTGTTGGTACTTGAACAGGTCTGCCTTCGAACAGGGGCTGGATGGTTCGCTTTTCGGAGCGTCTCCAGGTTTACCGGGGTTTCCCTGGCCGGTGTAGCCGGCTCAGAGGCGCTGTTGCCCGGGTCGCTTGCTGGATCTGGAGGGGACTCCATGTTGAATTTCAAATTTACTGTTAAACTATTGCTAGTATTTCACGAAAAGCCTCTATGATTTGTGAGCCGCGAGAGTGCGTCTAGCTATCTATTTTAGAGTAGAAGTAGAACTAAGAAATGAGAAAATGCGAGTGTATCTAGAGGTGGGTGTGAAGGTTTGATTGTCCATCGGCAGCGCTAGAGAGAGCTTCAGTCATGCAACTGAAAAGGGAGAGGTTGTCAATAGCCGATTAATAGATGTGCAGTAGTGCCTGCGAGTTTATTTCATGGGCATGGCAGTTTGTTGCAGCCAACCAGCGCTTCTATCGAGTTTATCATCCCAATATTAATTCACATGATCAACTCTGATTGTAGGCTATAGTCTTTCATCAGTGTGTTCAAAAATCATCAATAGGCACATTGAGAAATCTGCACAATACGCTATCTCCTGTTCAGTGTTTAAAAAGCTGTCCCTCCGTGTAAAAAAACAACTTCAACATCCCATAATATTATAGCCTATTTTTAATTTACTGAAAATTTTACAGAATCAATATTGACAAATAATATGCCTAGGCTTATGCCACGACAATCAACTATAGAGAAAATGAAGAGAACACGTCCATGCCTGCACAGTCGATGCTATGCAGCTTTTTTTTTGCTCTCACCATCACCACCACCAACACCCCCATCATCTAAATGTTAAGGTTTACAGTGTAAAAGCCCATAGACGCGTGCATAATTGGTAGCACTGGAATTATTTATGCAGCTTTCAAGAAATTCCTCCAAATGTATACAGCTGAGATAGGCCACCAAAAAGTGATTATATGAACATGAGTCTCTATGTCAATGTGATGATCATGAGGATGATGAGGAGTATGATATTGAGGAGATGCTGATGAGGATGCTGCTAATGACAATGCTGCTGCTGATTAATATATTTTCTTTTAATAAAAAATATTGGGACTCAGAACATAGGGCTGTATTTCTCTCAGTAGATTAAGCTGGTCTGAAACTGACCATCTCAAACCGCTGATCAAAGCTGCTGGAGCCTGTCTTGCTTTCTTTTTTTTTTCATTTCAAATCTGAAAAAATTACTTCTCTCGAAACTGTCTCGCTAAAGATCATAGACATTAAAACAAGGCTAAAGATAGGAAAATGCACACGTATATTTGCAGGGGAAGAGCACAGGTATGTCTGCGCTTACGTGGAAGTTGGCTACATCAGGTATCGCATTCATTTCCGCTTGGGCCTGTGTGCCTACACTGCATGTGGTGTAATTACAAACACTTGGGCGCATTCCGCTGCCCATTCGGTAGGCCTAATCTTGCCGCGTTCATAACAACTGGGAACTCGGAAATCTCCGACTTCAGTGTATTCATGACAACTGGGAACTCGTGAAAAAAACGACCTCAGACTGCGAAAAAAATCGTTTTGAAAGGTAATCCAACTCGGAATTCCAAATCGGAAACTCAGTAGTGAAGTGTATTCATGTATCCCAAGGGAAGCCAGACTTCCCCCCAAAAAGTATAATTCCTCTCTCTGTGTTTCATAATTTTCTTTCAACTCACAAGAACCTGAATGTATTTCATCAGAGAAAGCATCCGAGCGAGCGAAACAGCGCATCTCTGTATGTGTAGCCCGTCTATCTGATGCTGTCTGGTCTAAAAGAGTATGATATTGTTGCCGCCCGTAGCATTGAATGCAAGGGAAGCCGGCGAGCATTTGGCCTCCCTTGATTAAAAAAAAATACAATAATAGCAATCAACGTTGAGCTAAACTGAGTGAGCTCAACTGTGAATGGACCTAGCGCACCAAAAAAAAGTTCCAAGGGAAGCCAGTTTGGATTTGGCTTCACACAGATAGAACAGTGAGCTTTGCCAATCACATCACATCAAAAGCCAATCGTAATTGACCAAAAAAAACTTGAATTGTTGCATCTCGTTGTGTTATTGTCCTCCGGTGGCTAGCTAGCTAAAATTGTCCCTTTCCTAAGTTAGCCATGGGTGGAGATAGGGATTTGGACTTGTGGTTTTACTTAATTCTCCGTACTGGCCAATGATTATAATGGCAATTCTGATCTATCATTAATTCATACATTGTGCTTCTGGCCTAAGAGGATGGAAGTTCAATATGTAGGCTAATGTTAACTAGCTGGCTAATCGTTACCCATGAAAGGAAGTTAGGCTAGCGAGCAAACATTTTAGCCAGGTAGCCTAGGACAACAAAAACTAAAAGCGTGTACTGTATGACAGAGTCATAGACCGTTTCGGCAACATGAAAGAGCGGAGGATGGCATTGGCATTTCTCTACAAGTAGGGTGAGTCAACATGTTTTTTCTACTTACGCACACACACACTCTCTCTCTCTCTCACACACACACACACACACACACACACACACACACACACACACACACACACACACACACACACAGAAATCAGTACCATGGACAGCCACATTATATTTAGCTTGTGTTGATTGGACTAAATAGTGTTTGGAATATTTTAGTTGTCACTGTATTAGACTAAGCATAGAACATTTGATGATGTTGAAATGTTGAAGTTGAAATGGTGCTGGAATAGTGGAGGCAGCTCCTGTTTCTTTGTGACTTGCGGTAACTCTCCGGTGTTCTAAATCAAAAGTTGTTTTGTAGTTCGAAAATGTCAGAAACATTAACTTGATTGACCATGCTGTAGGTCATGCAATATGCTTTGTGGACTCCACCGGACAGATGTTTCAAACAAAAATTTGCATCCTGTAGCACTAACTCCAAAAGGTTTTGGGACACTGTAAAGTCCATGGAGAATAAGAGCACCTCCTCCCAGCTGCCCACTGCACTGAGGCTAGGAAACACTGTCACCACCGATAAATCTACGATAATCGAGAATTTCAACAAGCATTTTGCTACGGCTGGCCATGCTTTCCACCTGGCTAACCCTACCCCGGCCACCAGCTCTGCACCCTCCGCTGCAACTTGCCCATGCCCCCCCCCCCGCTTCTACTTCACCCAAATTCAAACAGCTGATGTTCTGAAAGAGCTGCAAAATCTGGACCCCTACAAATCAGCTGGGCTAGACAATCTGGACCCTTTCTTTCTAAAATTAGCCGCCGAAATTGTCGCAACCCCTATTAGTAACTTCTTCAACCTCTCTTTCATATTGTCTGAGATCCCCAGAGATTGGAAAGCTGCCACGGTCATCCCCCTCTTCAAAGGGGGTGACACTCTAGATCCAAACTGTTACAGACCTATATCCATCCTGCCCTACCCTTCGAAAGTATTTGAAAGCCAAGTTAACAAACAGATCACCGACCATTTCGAATCCCACCGTACCTTCTCCGCCAGTGGCGGCTCCTGAAAAAATTCTCAGGGGGGGCAATTTTTCTGATGATTTAGGTGACCTACACACATTTTAAAAAAGATATGTCCAGCAACAACATGAAGACAGGGGCAGCATATAAGTCAATACCAGAAGCATTTATTGACTGATCTCAAAAGTGTTGGCTTACCAGGGTTTGCCTCGCAAAGCTAACTCAAACACTCCGCAAAACTTCACACACTGGATTAGCCGGCTGAGGATGTGGCGGTTCTTGCTAATGTCGTAGTAAATATATTTGTTATAGTGAATATGGAATATGATATGTTGAGTAAAATGTTGTGCTAAGATCTATTTAGGTCAGGAGCTGGTTATAAGTTCTGTTCCTATCCAATAACAATGGACAAAAGGGTCCTATCTTGTCAGCCTTGTCAGTTTCAGTTCTCCAGTAAACTTGTGATTATCAACACTAACCTCATCGTTGTGGCGGCGGACAGCTAGCCTGTATCCCTCATCCAGTTGAGTGGGAACAGCTATCCATGTGGGTCTTTGACAGCTCATGTTTCTTAATCTTTCCTGAAAGATGGTGCATGTCCGTTACACACCAGTCGCTGTCCAAGCGGTGCTGTCTGCCGTGCCGCCTTCAGGGTGAAAGAGTAAGCAGGGGGTAGCAGAAGACTGCATTAGCTACATCGCAGCCTGCTAGCCAGGTTTTTCGTTCGTACCAATTTTTGGAAAATCCTCGGGTGTAGGACTTCCCCCCTTTAGTAGAAACCTGTTGAATTATTAAATTTGGTCTGGGAGGTCCTAATTGTTTCGTTGCCAATTTATCTTCATTTGTTCGCCGACAAAAAGTAACTTATTTCAAAGAGACAATCGAGTTGCACTGAACGCTATAGCCATCTTGATAGTAGTACGTGAATTGATTGATGAGGCTACCCGCTCTTTTCTTAGTTACGTTCATGGTTATGTTACGTATGACGAAAGCGCGTAAGTGCAAGCCCTCAGAAACCCATAGAGATTGTATTGAAAGCTCTGATATTTGAAAAAAATAGATTTTACATGGGAGTCTATGACAGACTTCTGGGCGATTTTCAACCTGACTGAAATCGCCCCAAAAGGGGGGGGGCCATTTGAAGCACGACTTTAGCCTGATTGGACATTTAGTGGCACTGTGGCAGATCAGACGTCTAGATTACAACACTGATAACTACTGTTGCCGTGATATAATTGATTAGAAAAAAAATCCCTTCCTTTTCCCGTTTGGCAGTGCGTCGCCCATATCGCCCTATTGAACACACCGCCCCTGCTCTCCGCTATGCAATCTGGTTTCCGAGCTGGTCATGGGTGCACCTCAGCCACGCTCAAGGTCCTAAACGATATTATAACCGCGATCGATAAAAGACAGTACTGTGCAGCCGTCTTCATCGACCTGGCCAAGGCTTTCGACTCTGTCAATCACCGCATTCTTACTGGCAGACTAAATAGCCTTGGTTTCTCAAATGACTGCCTCGCCTGGTTCACCAACTACTTCTCAGATAGAGTTCAATGTGTCAAATCGGAGGGCCTGTTGTCTGGACCTATGACAGTCTCTATGGGGCTTCAATCGAACGCTGCTTGCACCCGCCACCCGACTAGAATCACTACTCTCGGCGGGTCTGACTTAGAATATGTGGACAACTACAAATACCTAGGTGTCTGGTTAGACCGTAAACTCTCTTTCCAGACTCACATTAAGCATCTCCAATCCAAAGTTAAATCTAGAATCGGCTTCATATTTCGCAAACAAAGTCAGATTGACTCCAGATTGATCAAGTGGACTTTGTCTGATGCAAATTAATGTTAGATGTAAATTATGCAGACGAACAATGTGAAATATCACGAATAGTACTATATATCTGTATAATCACATATTGTTGTCATATTATGTGGTCTGAACATAGTGAAAAGCGGATATTTTATTCTGAAAAATGAGAAAGTCCTCCCACTGGGCACACACTGGTTGAATCAACGTTGCTTCCACGTCATTTCAATGAAATTACCTTGAACCAACGTGGAATAGACGTTAAATTGACGTCTGTGCACTGTGGGCTGATGCATGCGCATTTAGCATATAACAGCTGTAAGAGTGTATTGAAGTATTTTGGAATGCTAATGCGGAGTGTACCAACTGAGATTTCAATAATTTACACAAACAGATTGACAAAACAAAGACCCAGAATTCAAAGATGACTGCAATATACTAACGCTGAAAATATTTCACAAATCTTAACATAAACCATTAGTCAAGTTGACCCCAGAATTAGTATATAAACTCAATGCATTAAGTAATGACTTTACAAATGATTACCTGCTGCGTTTATAGATAACCAACTGTCACACCCTGGCTCTGGGGACTCTATATGTTGAGCCAGGGTGTGTAGATTCTATGTGTTTATGTTCTGTGTGGGAGTTCTAGTTGTTGATTTTCTATGTTGGCCAGAGTGGCTCCCAATCAGAGGCAACGAGTGTCAGCTGTTGCTGGTTGTCTCTGATTGGGAGCCATATTTAAACAGTCTGTTTCCCTTAGTGTTTGTGGGATCTTGTTTCCGTTTGCTTGTTTCTGTGTTAACCGTAGGACTGCACGTTTCGTTTATTGTTTTGTTGTTATATTATCACTTAAGATAATAAAGTTAAGTATGTTCGCAACTAACGCTGCGCATTGGTCTACTCTCTACGACGATCGTGACAGAAGATCCCACCATACCAGGACCAAGCAGCGTGTCCAGGAGCAGGCTGTCTGGACGTGGGAGCAAATATTGGACGGGCAGGGGTCCTGGACCTGGGAGGAAATCCTGGCCGGGATGGATCGCCGTCCATGGAGTGAGACGGTAGAGGCGCGACGGAGAGAGGAGCAACGGCGTCAACAGTGTCGTCGTCGGACGGACGAGAGGCAACCCCAAAAAAATTTTAGGGGGGGGCACATGGCAGGGACGACGGGGCTGCTGGAGGCAGATAAGGGGCGAATTCAGAAGGCCACCAGGTTACGGGAGCCATTGGTGAGAAGAGGGAAGGAAGATGTAGAGGCACGGCGAGAGGTACTGAGGTGTATTGCCAGTCCGGTCCGGCCCGTTCCTGATCCCCGTTTAAGGCCAGTGGTGTGTGTTCCCAGTACGGTCCGGCCTGTTCCTGCCCCTCGCACCAAGCCTACGGTGCGCGTCGCCAGCCCGGCCCGGCCTGTTCCTGCCACTCGCACCAAGCCTACGGTGCGCGTCGCCAGCCCGGCCTGTTCCTGCCACTCGCACCAAGCCTACGGTGCGCGTCGCCAGCCCGGCCCGGCCTGTTCCTGCCACTCGCACCAAGCCTACAGTGCGCGTCGCCAGCCCGGCCCGGCCTGTTCCTGCCACTCGCACCAAGCCTACGGTGCGCGTCGCCAGCCCGGCCCGGCCTGTTCCTGCCACTCGCACCAAGCCTACGGTGCGCGTCGCCAGCCCGGCCCGGCCTGTTCCTGCTTCTCGTACCAAGCCTACGGTGCGCGTCGCCAGCCCAGCCCGGCCTGTTCCTGCCACTCGCACCAAGCCTACGGTGCGCGTCGCCAGCCCGGCCCGGCCTGTTCCTGCCACTCGCACCAAGCCAGGGGTGCGAGTCGTCAGCCCGGTACGGCCCGTTCCTGCTCCACGCACCAAGCCAGGGGTGCGTATCGTCAGCCCGGTCCGGCCCGACGCTGCTCCACGC
This sequence comes from Coregonus lavaretus, assembly GCF_964263955.1. Taxonomy (NCBI): domain Eukaryota; kingdom Metazoa; phylum Chordata; class Actinopteri; order Salmoniformes; family Salmonidae; genus Coregonus; species Coregonus lavaretus. The sequence continues at coordinate 30,256,048 of NC_139996.1, read as the reverse complement.
ACCAAACCAGGGGTGCGCATCGTCAGCCCGGTCCGGTTCGTTCCTGCTCCACGCACCAAGCCAGGGGTGCGTATCGTCAGCCCGGTCCGGCCCGTTGCTGCTCCACGCACCAAGCCAGGGGTGCGCATCGTCAGCCCGGTCCGGTCCGTTCCTGCTCCACGCACCAAGCCAGGGGTGCGCGTCGTCAGTCCGGCACAACCCGTGCCTGGGTCACCGGTGCCTGATCAGGTACCGGTCAGCTGCTCCACTACGGAGCTTAAGCAATCCGCTCCTTCGATGTCCAGTCCAGCTCCAGCCAGCGGGGCCAGACCGGACCAGGGGCGCTACGGGGGGATTATTGAAGGGTGGTGGTCAAGCCCGGAGCCGGAACCGCCTCCGAGGAGGAATGCCCACCCAGCCCTCCCCTGTTTGGGTTTTGTTGAGGCGCGGTCGCAGTCCGCGCCTTTGGGGGGGGGTACTGTCACACCCTGGCTCTGGGGACTCTATATGTTGAGCCAGGGTGTGTAGATTATATGTGTTTATGTTCTGTGTGGGAGTTCTAGTTGTTGATTTTCTATGTTGGCCAGAGTGGCTCCCAATCAGAGGCAACGAGTGTCAGCTGTTGCTGGTTGTCTCTGATTGGGAGCCATATTTAAACAGTCTGTTTCCCTTAGTGTTTGTGGGATCTTGTTTCCGTTTGGTTGTTTCTGTGTTAACCGTAGGACTGCACGTTTCGTTTATTGTTTTGTTGTTATATTATCACTTAAGATAATAAAGTTAAGTATGTTCGCAACTAACGCTGCGCATTGGTCTACTCTCTACGACGATCGTGACACCAACCAACAGCACTAGAATAAACTTCACTTGCGTCATCCTTGTGGTATAGAGATATAAACATCGTAATGCTTTCACTGATTGCACATAAAGGAAGATACAGTAGTTCCTACATGATAGAGTGCTTGCTTTGTTATCCAACTGATCTTGTGTCCTTTCTGTCATCCTGTGAACTCTGTTCATTGCTGCTCGCAGCTATATTTATTACTATTATTATTATTATTATTATTATTATTATTATTATTTTGCTGTTATTACGTTACTAGGCTTTGCTATTAATTCAGGAATAACAAAGGTACAAATTATAACTTGATAAAGTTTAGCTATAAATCCAAATTTGGCAGTACAATGCAGGTAAATCATGTCCTTACATTTCTGTCACATCACGGACTCTTGGGAAGACTATTAAACTAGAAATTAGATTGGTGTCACAGTGCCATGATTTGACTGATTTTAAAATCTACCAACGTAAGCCTTGTTCAGCTGTTCTCTCTTTTCACAAGGCTTCAGTCTGTGTTTACACTGATGATGGCCCCCAGCCAAATGAAATATGAGTTCAAACTTCAAACCACAGCCAGACAGTTCTTTCATATCCTCTTACGCTGCTACCTCATTTTTACAATAAGGAATCAAGTTTGACATGCAGAGTAACATTTATTTGATATTGTTTATTTCAGGGGGGAAACAATTGCCCATTGTGCATTGCATTGAGATGACAAGGGTTGTTATTCCAGTTTGTAGATTTGCACTCGAATAGTCCGCAAATCAAGTATAAATATCAAGATGGGATATCTCTAGGCTTTCTCATAACCAACAGGCTATAGACATAACAACCATGCAATAAATCTATAGAGCCCCACAGTGGAGGTGTCATAATACCCATAAAACCTAGCAGTCAAACAGGGAAATGGTTCCAATCATTTTTACACCATTCATTTTTCCCATAGGGGATTTTAGTAACTCTTAAAATAAGGACTGTGTTTCGTGTAGGCTTACCCTGGCATGACATTTTGATAACCATGTAAATCTCTCTCGGACAAGGTGACTTTTATCAATATATTTACTCTCAGATTCAAAAATGCTAATTTGCATCAAAGTAGACATCATGCAGAGCTCCTGCACGTCATCGCTAACTGACATCTTTGCTAACAGGTATTGTGTCAATTTAAAACTTGCACAAGACACTTCACAGAATTGTCAATTTAAAGAAATTCAGCCAATTTATTAAGTACTACATTTAGCTAACATTAGATAGTTAATCCAGAGATTCTTACCTTTGCCACGATTCTGCAGTCTCGTCCAGATCATCATGGCATTTATAGTTCTGTATCATATCCACATTAGCAACTAATTAGCATTTCATTTTGGGGGGGGGTTATTACAGGCGAATATATTGATAAAAGTCACCTTGTCCTAGAGAGATTTACACGGTTATCAAAATGTCACGCCATGGTAAGCCTACATGAAACACAGCCCTTATTTTAAGTGTTTCCAAAATACCCTATGGGAAAAATGAATGTTGGAAAAACGATTGGAACCATTTCCCTGTTTGACCACTAGGTTCATGACTCATACTGTGGTACTCTATAACAACCATAGTGCACTATATCGCGGTGCAGTGGGGTTCAACGAAGTCTATGCTAGGTGATAGCATTGTGTGATGTTCATTTAGAAAAGAGAGAGTATGTTTTTGTTTCATATTTGTCTGCTCTGATGTACTGTGGATTCTGTTTCATATTCTAATAAACAAAGACAAAGCACCGCTATTTGCAATATCAACTGCTGTGGTGGATCAAAAGGTAAAGTTTTGTGATGCCTAATGTAACTCCAAACCCTATATATTTAATCAGCAGATCAATTTCAATTTGCTCAGTGGAGTAAGAGTGCATCATTCATTATCCAATCGATACTTGTTAGCAACATTCTTTTAATTGTCATTATATTCAAACCGGCCTGTATATGCTTCTGTATCTGTATGTGTGTAGTTTGATGGAGAGGGTACTGCCGCTTGTATGCACTACTGCTTGTTGTATTGTTTAGATTGATACAGCTTTGGAAGTATAGATTATCTTTATACAATTTTTTGTGTAATCGTAGACATTCCAACCGATACTGCATATTGAGTGTGGGGCAACATGTTTGATGAACTACAGAGTTACATCAACTGGATACAAACATATAAAAATAGTCTGCCATTACTTAACCATTTTCCTCTCTTTACTCTGAGGAACCAATAATCACAATTTCCACATTAAGCCATAATAACCCCTCATGGTATTATTCATCACAATCATCAGCTATTACCATTGCCTTTTGTATACAATAATATTTATCTTTCAAAAAGATTGTTTCATTCAAAGTATCTGCTAGAGTTGTGAATAATCAGACACTCCCCATCACTGAAACACTGGAACTGTGATCTTATACAGGTTTGACTAAAATTAAGTAGCCAGTGGAGCAAAATATAAACAAAAACAAAAATGTCTTACCTTGATTTGTGTCAAATATGCATTTCACAATAATGCTCCCTAATTTGTTTAGAGGGAGTGTCCCTTGACAGAGACTGACCTCACACCAAATCATACCTTATGTGTGAGTCGTTCCTGAGTCTCAAGTATGAAAAAAGTGATAATTTAACAACATCATTGGCAATGCCTGTGTATCTTTCCAGTTTTACTCCTGCCAGCCTAAGGCTTCATTGCATGCCATGGACCACACACTTCCGTCAATAATATACTTTGTTTTCATTGTTTAATGTCACTCAATCAAACCACTGTGAAAAGACACGTTGTCAATATAAGACATTATGCAACACCTACAGTTGAAGTCGGAAGTTTACATACAGTGAGGGAAAAAAGTATTTGATCCCCTGCTGATTTTGTACGTTTGCCCACTGACAAAGAAATGATCAGTCTATAATTTTAATGGTAGGTTTATTTGAACAGTGAGAGACAGAATAACAACAACAAAATCCAGAAAAAAGCATGTCAAAAATGTTATAAATTGATTTGCATTTTAATGAGGGAAATAAGTATTTGACCCCTCTGCAAAACCTGACTTAGTACTTGGTGGCAAAACCCTTGTTGGCAATCACAGAGGTCAGACGTTTCTTGTAGTTGGCCACCAGGTTTGCACACATCTCAGGAGGGATTTTGTCCCACTCCTCTTTGCAGATCTTCTCCAAGTCATTAAGGTTTGGCAACTCGAACCTTCAGCTCCCTCCACAGATTTTCTATGGGATTAAGGTCTGGAGACTGGCTAGGCCACTCCAGGACCTTAATGTGCTTCTTCTTGAGCGTGTGTTTTGGGTCATTGTCATGCTGGAATACCCATCCACGACCCATTTTCAATGCCCTGGCTGAGGGAAGGATTTGACGGTACATGGCCCCGTCCATCGTCCCTTTGATGCAGTGAAGTTGTCCTGTCCCCTTAGCAGAAAAACACCCCCAAAGCATAATGTTTCCACCTCCATGTTTGACGGTGGGGATGGTGTTCTTGGGGTCATAGGCAGCATTCCTCCTCCTCCAAACACGGCGAGTTGAGTTGATGCCAAAGAGCTCGATTTTGGTCTCATCTGACCACAACACTTTCACCCAGTTCTCCTCTGAATCATTCAGATGTTAATTGGCAAACTTCAGACGGGCCTGTATATGTGCTTTCTTGAGCAGGGGGACCTTGCGGGCTCTGCAGGATTTCAGTCCTTCACAGTGTAGTGTGTTACCAATTGTTTTCTTGGTGACTATGGTCCCAGCTGCCTTGAGATCATTGACAAGATCCTCCCGTGTAGTTCTGGGCTGATTCCTCACTGTTCTCATGATCATTGAAACTCCACGAGGTGAGATCTTGCATGGAGCCCCAGGCCGAGGGTGATTGACAGTTATTTTGTGTTTCTTCCATTTGCGAATAATCGCACCAACTGTTGTCACCTTCTCACCAAGCTGCTTGGCGATGGTCTTGTAGCCCATTCCAGCCTTGTGTAGGTCTACAATCTTGTCCCTGACATCCTTGGAGAGCTCTTTGGTCTTGGCCATGATGGAGAGTTTGGAATCTGATTGATTGATTGCTTCTGTGGACAGGTGTCTTTTATACAGGTAACAAGCTGAGATTAGGAGCCCTCCCTTTAAGAGTGTGCTCCTAATCTCAGCTCATTACCTGTATAAAATACACCTAGGAGCCAGAAATCTTTCTGATTGAGAGGGGTCAAACACTTATTTTCCTCATTAATATGCAAATCAATTGATAACATTTTTGACATGGGTTTTTCTGGATTTTTGTTGTTGTTATTCTGTCTCACTGTTCAAATAAACCTACCATTAAAATTATAGACTGATCATTTCTTTGTCAGTGGGCAAACGTACAAAATCAGCAGGGGATCAAATACTTTTTTCCCTCACTGTACACCTTAGCCAAATACATTTAAACTCAGTTTTTCACAATTCCTGACATTTAATCCTAGTAAATATTCCCTGTTTTAGGTCAGTTAGAATCACCACTTTATTTTAAGAATGTGAAATGTCAGAATAATAGAAGAGAGAATGATTTATTTCAGCTTTTATTTCTTTCATCACATTCCCAGTGGGTCAGAAGTTTACATACACTCAATTAGTATTTGGTAGCATTGCCTTTAAATTGTTTAACTTGGGTCAAATGTTTCGGGTAGCCTTCTACAAGCTTCCCACAATAAGTTGGGTGAATTTTGGCCCATTCCTCCTGACAGAGCTGGTGTAACTGAGTCAGGTTTGTAGGCCTCGCACATGCTTTTTCAGTTCTGCCCACACATTTTCTATAGGATTGAGGTCAGGGCTTTGTGATGGCCACTCCAATACCTTTACTTTGTTGTCCTTAAGCCATTTTGCCACAACTTTGGAAGTATGCTTGGGATCATTGTCCATTTGGAAGACCCATTTGTGACCAAGCTTTCACTTCCTGACTGATGTCTTGAGATGTTGCTTCAATATATCTACATAATTGTCCTTCCTCATGATGCCATCTATTTTGTGAAGTGCACCAGACCCTCCTGCAGCAAAGCACCCCCACAGCATGATGCTGCCACCCCCGTGCTTCACGGTTGGGATGGTGTTCTTCGGCTTGCAAGCGTCCCCCTTTTTCCTCCAAACATAACGATGGTCATTATGGCCAAACAGCTCTATTTTTGTTTCATCAGACCAGAGGACATTTCCCCAAAAAGTAAGATCTTTGTCCCCATGTGCAGTTGCAAACCGTAGTCTGGCTTTTTTATGGTGGTTTTGGAGCAGTGGCTTCTTCCTTGCTGATCGGCCTTTCAGGTTATGTCGATATAGGACTCGTTTTACTGTGGATATAGATACTTTTGTACCTGTTTCCTCCAGCATCTTCACAAGGTCCTTTGCTGTTGTTCTGGGATTGATTTGCACTTTTCGCACCAAAGTACGTTAATCTCTAGGAGACAGAACGCATCTCCTTCCTGAGCGGTATGACGGCTGCGTGGTCCCATGGTGTTTATACTTGCGTACTATTGTTTGTACAGATGAACGTGGTACCTTCAGGCATTTGGAAATTGCTCCCAAGGATGAACCAGACTTGTGGAGGTCTACAATTATTTTTCTGAGGTCTTGGCTGATTTCTTTTGATTTTCCCATGATGTCAAGCAAAGAGGCACTGAGTTTGAAGGTAGGCCTTGAAATACATCCACAGGTACACCTCCAATTGACTCAAATGATGTCAGTTAGCCTATCAGAAGCTTCTAAAGCCATGACATAATTTTCTGGAATTTTCCAAGCTGTTTAAAGGCCCAGTCAACTTAGTGTATGTAAACTTCTGACCCACTGGAATTGTGATACAGTGAATTATAAGTGAAATAATCTGTCTGTAAACAATTGTTGGAAAAATTACTTGTGTCATGCACAAAGTAGATGTCCTAACCGACTTGCCAAAACTATAGTTTGTTAAAAATAAATTTGTGGAGTTTTAATGACTTCATCCTAAGTGTATGTAAATTTCCGACTTTTTGCTATGCCAAACGGGATGGAGGAATTCAGTCAGAACTCGGTACAGATTAGGTTTAACTGACATTCACTGACAAGTCACATAGCCTTTGGCGTCACTTCAACATGAACGGGTGTATATAAGCTCAATGGGTAAACCAAGGAAACTTGAATTTGAAGGTACTATATGTACATGAGCGTAATCTGAGGCTTGCTCTTCTTAAAGAACCCCCCACACACACACACGTACGCACGCAAGCACAGACGTACACACACACGCCCGTACACACACACCCCCTCCACATCCCCTGTTTAAACAAAGGATGCAAGGACGAGTTTGATGCTGCTGGTTTAATTTTTTGAGTTCTAATGAATTATGCTGCTGTCATCTACTGGAGCAGGGGAAGGATGTGGCGGATGTGAGGTGGGCAGTGCTACATGGCTGCCTCTCTCCCTGTGTTTAAAAATGATTGATTAAGCTGACACCAGCTCAGGGGTGCACCACTGCTCTATTTTTCTCCCTCATTATGTGAAGCAATATTTCAAATCAGGAGAACACAGGAGGAAGACACTAGAGACACCAGACAGGACACCTTTCAGATATAAAGTTTATCAGACAATAGAATAGCCTCTGAGACTGATGAACTCTATTTTTCAGCATGTCTTGGGAGTGCCTGTTTTTGTCAAAAGAGAGGGTCATTTTAAAATGACTTACTTACTTAGGCCCATCGGCCCATCAACAACGCCTCTCCAGTGAACTTGACTTTGGGCAGTCTTCATCTCATTCCAGGAGTAGCCGATCGTTCTGTGCACTGGAGTAAAACAAAGTTAGAAAATGTGGGTCATTTCCTTGTGCTATTATTTCAACATATTGGTCAAGTGCAGGTGTAAAGATTCAACCAATGGTTCAATAGATTAAATCCAAACCAAAATGAAAAACAACTGTACAGAAAATATCCTGTGCAATATGTCAATAACGGGACCAAATAGTAGGAAATTAGAAAATGTGATTTTTAAATACTGATGTTTTGTCCAGAGTAGACATTATGACATCTCCTTGTTTCTTTACAAATCGGACATTAGAATGTTTCCCCTCCAAACATAGATGCACTACACATTTTCCTCTTGATGATTTACTGCAGTGTGGAGTCCCAGGCCTTAATGAAAGAGACATATTAATGATGTTTCACTTATTCATGTGTAGGAAATGAAGAGGCACGGCAGCGGATTGAAACAGTTGACAGAATAAAGATCCAGCGTTGGGGGAATGATTGTATTTATGATTTTAATCTGACAGATCGTGGTATCAGGAGAGAGCAGAGTGACAAGTTTGTGGCAGTTCAAAGTGTTAAATGATGTGATATATGGTGGAGTACTCTGGCACAGGGCACGTACACTCAGACATTCAGAACAGTACAGGATGAATGTTCAGGGCCTCCTGGGTACACAAGACATCAGAGAGTTCTGCCAACTCCAATCTCACAGGAGACAACTATGCAGTCAAAGGTTTGTGAATTTTAACATGAAAATGTGATACACAAATTACACAGTATACTGTATACTATATACTGTTTCAGTTTAACTGAGATATGTCAAAGATGATGTATAGACTATCATAGTTATCTGTATCTGGAACTTTGTGTCTCCGTCCTTTGAATGAAACAATACTACTGAACAGCACCACCTAGCAGCAACTTGACAATAGCAAATCATTGAACTTACTATAAATAAATGTTTAGATTTTATTTTATAAGTGCTGCTGTACAGGCAGCTAGCTTTACATTCCTGACAGTCAAACTTAATTTCATTAGTGCCATAGGCCAACTCAGAAACAACCAACACAACAAGTGCATTCATACTATGTGGCTATGTACACTATGTATGTAATTGAACGGGAATCCGTTTTTTTTTTATATATAATGTCTTGATGACAGTAAAATGTGATATACATTCTACATTAAAGGACTACTATAGCTGCTGGTGGTAATTATTCTTTCCCATCCATTCAACCCATAATTACTGTCCACACAAACACAGACATGCAAAGTAAATTACTTTACATTACATAGTCAATGTGCCCCTAGGACTGAGCAAATATCCTAAAGACATGACAAACTACAAAGGAAAACAAATTCTCTGGTCATAAATCCTCTTTGTGTGAGGAAAAAGGAATTGTCAGGTTATGTATGGCCAAATCTTTTCTATCAGAGTTAGAATTGACTCATGGCATGTGTGTAGAGTTCATATGACTAGGGACCTGAGTGATTTTCTCAGTTAAAAATCAGGAGGTGAAAAATGGCGTGGTTATTTGTACCTGACAGAAGTTAAGAGTTTCTCCCAGAGGCCCACTCACTCCCTGCTGACCGTAAGGCTGCCTTCTCCTCTCCTCTCCTCTAGCATCAGCTCACCTTGTGAGAGCACACTTCACTTCCACACTGGCTGCAGGGATGGCCTACTATCCACTAACTCTATACTACTCTGGCTCTGGAGCTTAGTTAGTTGTCCTTGTGGGTTATTGCTGTCCTTATGGGTTGTTGCTTTATATGTGTTTGTATGGGGGTGTGTGCCAATGACAGTAAAAGTAGTGTGTGTGTGTGTGTGTGTGTGTAACACAGAGACAGAAGCATAGAGACATGGCATTGACAGGAGATGCAAGCTTAATATCTGGATATATCTGGTTAGTCGGTAAAGAGTCTTCAGCTTGTGCTTTTTTAAAATCTTATTTTTAATAATTGAAAGAAAATTGGGATAAGAAAAAGTTTTTTATCAACATCATATCATTTTTTGTGACCAACATTTTATTTAGTTTGTCATTTTTTCAGAAGGGGGTTACAGGTACAGGTATATAATTCTAAGTCATATTCATTCAGATATATTCATATATTCAGTTATCATATTTGCATTTCATATTTTATATTTTCTTGTACCTGTGGGCTGCCACAAAAAAAAAAAACATCAGAGAAATGCATACAAAGATAAAGAACAGTATCAACATTTTTGTAATATTTTTTATGCAAGGCAAAAACAAACAAAAAAAGTATTCCCCTCTCCAACCCATCCCCAACCCCCCAGTCCCCATCCACCTACGTCCTCCCTCCCCACCCGAAATCTATATTTCCCAGCCCGCCATTAGAACCTGTACATCTACTGAGGTCCGATTTAATTGATTTGAGCGTTATGTTGAAGTTTTTGGCAATGGTTTTATCTAAAGAAGGAAATATACACTCACCGGCCAGTTTATTAGGAAACATTCCACAGGGATGTTGGTCCATGCTGACGCAATGGAATCACACAGATGCTGCAGATTGGACGGTGGTAAATTCATGCTGCGAGCGACCCGTTCCATCTCATCCCAAAGATGCTCTATTGGGTTGAGTTCTGGGGACAGTGCAGGCCACTCAAGTAAACTGAACTCGCTGTCATGTTCCAGGCAATGTTTTTCCACTCCTCAATTGTCCAGTGTTGGTGATCGCATGCCCACTGGAGCCGCTTCTTCTTGTTTTTAGCTGATATGTGGAACGCAGTGTGGTCGTCTGCTTCAATAGCCCATCCGAGACAAGGATCGACGAGTTGTGCATTCCGAGATGTCGTTCTGCACACCACTGTTGTATTGCGCTGTTATTTGTCTGTTTGTGGCCCACCTGTTAGCTTGCACGCTCCTTGACATTCTCCTTCGACCTCTCTCATCAACAAGCTGTTTTCGCCTACAGGTCTGCCACTGACTGGATGTTTTTTGTTTGCCGCACCATTCTCTGTGAACCCTAAACACTGACGTGCGTGAAAAGCCTAGGGGGGCGGCCGTTTCTGAGATACTGGATCCAGCGCGCCTGGCACTAACGATCATACCACGCTCAAAGTCGCTTAGGTCACTCGTTTTGCCCATTCTAACATTAAATCGAACAGTAACTGAATGTCTTGATGCCTGTCAGCCTGCTTTATATAACAAGCCACGTGACTCACTGTCTGTAGGAGCTATACATTTTCGTGAAAGGGTGGTGTACCTAATAAACTGGCATGTGAGTGTATATATTCCTAAATATTTAAAAAGAGAAACAATTGGTATTCCATAAGTAGAGATGGGGTCCTATGTCAGGTTCTTGAGAGGCAGTAGGGTAGATCCGGTTAGATTTATTTTATAACTTGAGATGGAGCTGAATTTGTCTATGATCTTCAATGCATTTGGGAGAGATTGAGGGACACATTTTGTTGTGTTACAGCCTGAATTTAAAATGGATTAAATTGAGCTTTTGTGTCACTGGCCAACTCACAATACCGCGTAATGTCAATGTGGAATTATGTTTTTTGACATTTTTACAAATGAATTAAAAATGAAAAGCTGCAATGTCTTGATTCAGTAAGGATTCATCCCCTTTCTTATTGCAAGCCTAAATTAGTCCAGGAGTAAAAATGTGCTTAACAAATCACATAATAAGTTGCATGGACTCTGTGTGCAATAATAACATGATTTGTGAATTACTACCTCATCTCTGTACCCCACACATACAATTATCTGTAAGGTCCCTCAGTCGAGCAGTGAATTTCAAACACAGATTCAACCACAAAGAACAGGGAGGTTTTCCAATGCCTTGCAAAGAAGTGCACCTATTGGTAGATGGGTAAAAAAAAAGAAAACAGACATTGAAAATCCCTTTGAGCATGGTGAAGTTATTAATTACACTTTGGATGGTGTATCAATACACCCAGTTTCTACAAAGATACAGGTGTCCTTCCTAACTCAGTTGCCGGAGAGGAAGGAAACTGCTCATGGATTTCAACATGAGGCCAATGGTGACTTTATTAAAACAGTTACAGAGTTTAATGGCTGTGATAGGAGAAACCTGAGGAAGCTATGCAAATAGTCCGGGTAGCCATGATTAGCTGTTCAGGAGTCTAATGGCTTGGGGGTAGAAGCTGTTAAAAAGCCTTTTGGACCTAGACTTGGCACTCCGATACCGCTTGCCGTGCGGTAGCAGAGAGAACAGAGTGGGTGGAGTCTTTGACAATTTTTAGGGCCTTCCTCTGAAACCGCCTGGTATCTAGGTCCTGGATGGCAGGAAGCTTGGCCCCAGTGATGTACTGGGCCGTACGCACTACCCTCTGTAGTGCCTTGCAGTCGGAGGCCGAGCAGTTGCCATACCAGGCGGTGATGCAACCAGTCAGGATGCTCTCGATGGTGCAGCTGTAAAACCTTTTGAGGATCTGAGGACCCATGCCAAATCTTTTCAGTCTCCTGAGGGGGAATAGGCTTTGTCGTGCCCTCTTCACGACTGTCTTGGTGTGTTTGGACCATGACTTGAAGCTCTCAACCTGTTCCACTACAGCCCCATCGATGAGAATGGGGGCGTACTCAGCCCTAATTTTTTTCCTGTAGTCCACAATCATCTCCTTTGTCTTTATCACGTTGAGGGAGAGGTTGTTATCCTGGCACCACAAGGCCAGGTCTCTGACCTCCTCCCTATGGGCTGTCTCATTGTTGTCGGTGATCAGGTCTACCACTGTTGTGTCATTGGCAAACTTAATGACGGTGTTGGAGTCGTGCCTGGCCATGCATTCACTCGTGAACAGGGAGTACAGGAGGGTACTGAGCACGCACCCCTGAGGGGCCCCTGTGTTGAGGATCAGCCTGGCAGATGTGTTGTTACCTACCCTTACCACCTGGGTGTGGCCCGTCTGGAAGTCCAGGATCCAGTTGCAGAGGGTGGTGTTTAGTCCCAGGGTCCTTAGCTTAGTGATGAGCTTTGAGGGCACTATGGTGTTGAACACTGAGCTGTAGTCAATGAATGGCATTCTCACGTAGGTGTTCCTCTTGTCCAGGTGGGAAAGGGCAGTGTGGAGTGCAATAGAGATTGCATCATCTGTGGTTCTGTTGGGGCGGTATGCAAATTGGAGTGGGTCTAGGGTTTCTGGGATAATGGTGTTGATGTGAGCCATGACCAGCCTTTCAAAGCACTTCATGGCTACAGACGTGCTACGGGTCGGTAGTCATTAAGGCAGGTTATCTTAGTGTTCTTGGGCACAGGGACTATGGTGGTCTGCTTGAAACATGTTGGTATTACAGACTCAGTCAGAGACATGTTGAAAATTTCAGTGAAGACACTTGCCAGTTGGTCAGCGCATGCTCGGAGTACACATCCTGGTAATCTGGCCTTGTGAATGTTGACCTGCTTAAAAGTCTTACTCACATTGGCTACGGAGAGCGTGATCCCATAGTCATCCGGAACAGCTGATGCTCTCATGCATGCTTCAGTGTTGCTTGCCTCGAAGCGAGCATAGAAGTGATTTAGCTCGTCTGGTAGGCTTGTGTCACTGGGCAGCTCGCGGCTGTGCTTCCCTTTGTAGTCTGTAATAGTTTTGACTCTTTGCCTGATTGATGGTTTGTCGGAGGGCATAGCGGGATTTCTTATAAGCGTCCGGGTTAGAGTCCGGCAGCTCTACCCTTTAGCTCAGTGCGGATGTTGCCTGTAATCCATGGCTTCTGGTTGGGGTATGTATGTACGGTCACTGTGGGGATGACGTCATCGATGCACTTATTGATGAAGCCAGTGACTGATGTGGTGTACTCCTCAATGCTATCGGAAGAATCCCGGAACATATTCCAGTCTGTGCTACCAAAACAGTCCTGTAGCTTAACATCTGCGTCATCTGACCACTTCTTTATTAACGGAGTCACTGGTGCTTCCTGCTTTAGTTTTTGCTTATAAGCAGGAATCAGGAGGATAGAGTATTGGTCAGATTTGCCAAATGGAGGGCAAGGGAGAGCTTTGTACACGTCTCTGTGTGTGGAGTAAAGGTGGTGTAGAGTTTTTTTTCCTCTGGTTGCACATTTAACACGCTGGTAGAAATGAGGTAGAACGGATGTAAGTTTCCCTGTATTAAAGTCCCCGGCCAGTAGGAGCGCTGCCTCTGGATGAGCGTTTTTCTGTTTACTTATGGCCTTATACAGCTCATTGAGTGCAATCTTAGTGCCAGCATCGGTTTGTGGTGGTAAATAGACAGCTACAAAAAATATAGATGAAAGCTCTCTTGGTAAATAGTGTGGTCTACAGCTTATCATGAGATACTCTACCTCAGGTGAGCAAAACCTTGAGACTTCCTTATTATTTGATTTTATGCCGATGTAGAGTATACCCCGCCAGCTGTATGTTATCCATGTCGCCGTTCAGCCACGACTCGGTGAAACATAAGATATTACAGTTGGTAGGATAACCTTGATCTTAGGTCGTCCAATTTATTTTCAAATGTTTAAACATTGGCTAATAGGATTGATGGAAGAGGCAGTTTACTCGCTCGCCGTCGGATCCTTACAAGGCACCCCGACCTACGTCCACAATATCTCCGTCTCTTTCTCATGCGAATGACGGGGATTTGGGCCTTGTCGGGTGTCTGTAGAATATCCTTCGCGTCCGACACGTTGAAGAAAAAACTTCATCCAATACGAGGTGAGTAATCGGTGTCCTGATATCGAGAAGCTCTTTTTGGTCATAAGAGACGGTGGCAGAAACATTATGTACAGAATAAATTACAAATAACGCGAAAAAACACACATAATAGTACAATTGGTGAGAGGGCTGTAAAACGGCAGCCATCTTCTCCGGCGCCATTCTTTCCACTGGAGTTGCTTACTGTCACGGATGCCGCCGAGGCTGCTCTTCCTCCTTGCTCGGGCAGGCTTCGGCGTTCGTCGTCCCCGGAGTACTAGCTACTACCGCTTGATGTTTTCGATGTTTGTTTTGTCATGTCTAGTTGGTACACCTGTTTCGTATTCTGTATTGATTATGTCACGTATAAGTTCACCTGTTTTATGTTTTGTCTTTGTATGTTATTGTCCGCGTGTCTTGGATGCATTGTGTCGGTGTTATACTCATTGTGTCTTTTACGCATATGGTGTTTTTCCCTCCAGTGTTGGAGACGTTTATTTTTGTGCGTATTTAGTGTTCGAGTAAAGTCATCTTTACTTATCCTCTGTGTCCTGCGCCTGACTTCACCACCGCATACACATCGACCTTTGACAGAATAACATACCAACCTATGGAGTCAGCAGGAGCAGCGGCAGTGACCGAGTCACTGGAGGATCGGGTCAGCAGCCAGGACGCCATGATCCATCGACTCGGCTCCGCCATGCAAGACGTGATGGACACCCTGCGCCGATGGGAAAGAGGAGGCTTGCCCACACCTCCTCCTACATTACCACCACCATCGGCCAGCCCCATCATACCATCTCCGGAGTCCAGTGGGATTCGGCTCTCGCTCCCGAGGGCATATGATGGCACCGCAGCCGGGTGTCAGGGGTTCCTACTTCAAGTAGAACTCTACCTGGCAACCATACACCCGGCGCCCTCGGGATACGAGAGCGTTTCCGCCCTCATCTCCTGTCTATCCGGCAAGGCTTTGGAGTGGGCCAATGCCGAATGGAGGGGAATAGACGCCGCCACCATCAGCTACGCGGAGTTCTCCCGCCGCTTCAGGGCTGTTTTCGATCATCCCCCAGAGGGTAAAGCGGCGGGGGTGCGTCTGTTCCACCTCCGACAGGGGAAGAGGAGAGCACAGGAGTTCGCCCTGGACTTCCGGACTCTAGCGGCGGATGCGGGGTGGAATGAGAAGGCCCTCATCGACCACTATCGGTGCAGCCTGCGAGAGGACGTTCGACGAGAGTTGGCCTGCAGGGACACCAATCTAACCTTCGATCAGTTGGTGGACATGTCAATCCGTCTGGATACCCTGCTGGCTACCCGCAGACGTCCGGAGTTGGGGCCGTCCATTCCATCCCCCAGCACCTCCGAGCCGAGCCCTATGGAGCTCGGGGGTGCTGGCACTAGAGAGAGGAGTAGAGAGATCTGGAGGGAGGCCGTCCCCTGCACCAACTGTGGCCGTAGAGGACACACTGCGGTTCGGTGCTGGAGAGGGCCTCCAGGGGATCGAGGCAACAGGTCACGCACTGGGGAGTCATTCCAGGTGAGTAGGCGCCCAACTCACCCAGAGCTCTCTGTTGTTCATCTGTGTATACCTGTAGTATTCCCCCAGGTTGCATCTCATTCCCAGCATAAGGCGCTAGTCGATTCAGGCGCAGCTGGGAAGTTTATTGATCGTCATTTTTGTGTTAAGTTAGGGATTCCCCTCCTACCAGTAGATGTGCCTTTTCCTATTCATGCCCTAGATAGCCGTCCGTTGGGATCTGGGTTGATTAGGGAGGTCACAGCGCCACTAAAGATGAAGGCGCAGGGGGGTCATGAGGAGATCATTCAGTTATATCTGATCGACTCTCCTGCGTATCCCGTGGTGCTGGGGCTTCCTTAGTTAATCGCCCATGACCCCACTATTTCGTGGCAACAGAGGGCTCTCAAGGAGTGGTCTGGCCAGTGTGTTGGGCGATGTCTAGGTGTTTCCGTAGGGGCGACCACGGTGGAAAGTCCGAACCAATTGCCCACACTGCACATTCCTCCTGAGTATAATGATTTGGCACTCGTGTTCAGCAAGACTAGGGCGACGTGATTGCCACCTCATAGACAGGGGGATTGTGCGATAGACCTCCAGGCAGGTGCTGCACTTCCGCGTAGTCATGTGTATCCTCTGTCTCAAGAGGAGACGGCGGCTATGGAGACATACATAGCCGAGTCTCTGAGACAGGGATACATACGGCCCTCCACTTCTCCTGCGTCCTCAAGTTTCTTTTTTGTGAAGAAGAAGGATGGAGGGTTGCGCCCGTGTATTGATTACCGTAGTCTCAATCATATCACTGTTAAATACAGTTATCCACTCCCTCTGATTGCGAGTATGACGGAATCATTACACGGAGCGCGTTTCTTCACAAAACTGGATCTCAGGAGCACCTACAACTTGGTGCGCATTAGGGAGGGAGATGAGTGGAAGAGAGCATTTAGTACCACCTCGGGTCACTATAAGTATCTCGTCATGCCATACGGGTTAATGAATGCTCCTTCAGTCTTCCAATCCTTTGTGGACGAGATCTTCCGGGATTTGCATGGGGAGGGTGTAGTGGTGTATATTGACGACATTCTAGTTTACTCTTCTACACGAGCCGAGCATGTAGCCCTGGTGCATCGAGTGTTGGGTAGGCTGTTGGAGCATGACTTGTATGTCAAGGCAGAGAAATGTCTGTTTTTCCAGGAATCCATCTCCTTCCTGAGCCATCGATTGTCAGCGTCAGGGGTGGAGATGGAGATTGACCACGTTTCAGCTGTGCGTAATTGGCAGACTCCAACCACGGTGAAGGAAGTGCAGCGGTTTTTGGGTTTTGCCAATTACTACCGGAGGTTTATCCGGGGTTTTGGACAGGTAGCGGCTCCCATCACCTCCCTGCTGAAGGGGGGCCCGGTGCGTTTGCAGTGGTCGGCTGAGGCGGACAGGGCGTTTGGTAAACTGAAGGACCTGTTCACCTCGGCTCCGGTGCTGGCGCATCCGGACCCCGCTTTAGCGTTCCAGGTGGAGGTGGACGCGTCAGAGGCCGGTATTGAGGCTGTACTGTCTCAACGCTCAGGCACGCCTCCTAAACTCCGGCCCTGCGCTTTTTACTCGAAGAAGCTCAGCCCAGTGGAGCGTAATTATGACGTGGGGGACAGGGAGCTGCTAGCCGTGGTTCAAGCCCTAAAGTTGTGGAGGCATTGGCTTGAGGGGGCTAACCACCCTTTTCTCATTCTGACTGACCATCGTAACCTGGAGTACATCCGGGCAGCGAAGAGACTGAACCCTCGACAGGCTAGGTGGGCCATGTTTCTGGCCCGGTTTGTTTTTAAGCTCACTTACATCCCAGGGTCCCAGAACGGTAAGGCAGACGCCCTGTCCCGGCGATATGACACAGAGGAGAGGTCCATTGAGCCCACTCCCATACTGCCGGAGTCTTGTCTGGTGGCACCGGTGGTGTGTGAGGTTGATGCGGAAATCGAGCGGGCGTTACGCACCGACCCTACTCCTCCAGAGTGTCCAGTGGGGCGGACGTACGTTCCGCTCGAGATTCGTGATCGTCTCATATATTGGGCTCATACGTCACCCTCCTCTGGACATCCTGGTATTGGCCGGACAGTGCACTGCCTTAGTGAAAAGTACTGGTGGCCAACATTGGCTAAGGACGTGAGGGTTTATGTCTCCTCCTGCTCGGTGTGCGCTCAGTGTAAGGCGCCTAGACACCTGCCCAGGGGGAAGTTACAACCCCTACCCGTTCCACAACGGCCGTGGTCTCACCTCTCGGTAGACTTTGTCACGGACCTTCCCCCTTCCCAGGGGAATACCACTATTCTGGTCGTTGTGGATCGGTTCTCTAAGGCCTGTCGTCTCATCCCAATGCCGGGTCTCCCTACTGCCCTACAGACTGCTGAGGCTTTGTTTACCCACGTCTTCCGGCACTACGGGGTACCCGAGGATATAGTGTCTGATCGGGGTCCCCAATTCACCTCTAGAGTCTGGAGGGCGTTCATGGAACGCTTGGGGGTCTCGGTTAGCCTTACCTCGGGTTTCCACCCTGAGAGTAAATGGCAGGTGGAGAGAGTGAACCAGGATGTGGGTAGGTTTCTGAGATCTTATTGCCAGGACCGGCAGGAGGAGTGGTCGGGGTATATCCCCTGGGCAGAGATTGCCCAGAACTCTCTTCGCCATTCCTCCACGAATCTGACCCCTTTCCAGTGTGTGTTGGGGTATCAGCCGGTTCTGGCACCATGGCATCAGAGCCAGATCGAGGCTCCTGCGGTGGATGAGTGGTTTCGGTGCTCGGAGGAGACATGGAACGCTGCGCATGTACATCTGCAGCGGGTTATCCGTAGGCAGAAGGTGAGCGCCGATCTCCACCGCAGTGAGGGTCCAGTGTACGCACCTGGAGATCGAGTCTGGCTCTCGACTCGAAACCTGCCCCTTCGCCTGCCCTGCCGGAAGCTGGGTCGGCGGTTTGTGGGGCCATTTAAAGTCCTGAGGAGATTGAACGAGGTATGTTACAGGTTACAACTGCCTAATGATTATCACATTAAACCCTCGTTCCATGTGTCTCTCCTCAGGCCGGTGGTAGCTGGTCCACTCCAGGACAGTGAGATACTGGAGACTCCTCCGCCCCCACTGGACATCGAGGGGGCTCCGGCGTACTCAGTCCGGTCCATCGTGGATTCGAGACGTCGGATGGGGGGTCTGCAGTATCTCGTGGAGTGGGAGGGGTACGGTCCGGAGGAACGGTGCTGGGTGCCTAGGAGGGACATTTTAGATCCCTCCCTCCTGACGGTGTTTTTCCCTCCAGTGTTGGAGACGTTTATTTTTGTGCGTATTTAGTGTTCGAGTAAAGTCATCTTTACTTATCCTCTGTGTCCTGCGCCTGACTTCACCACCTTTGACACTTACCAAGATGACATTGAATGTTCCTGAGTGGCCTAGTTACAGTTTTGACTTAAATCGTCTTGAACATCTATGGCAAGACTTGAAAATGGCTGTCTAGCAATGATCAACAACCAACTTGACAGAGCTTGAATTTTTTTTTAAAGAATAATGTGCAAATATTGTACAATCCAGGTGTGCAAAGCTCTTAGAGACTTACCCAGTAAGACTCACAGCTGTAATCGCTGCCAAAGGTGATTTTAACATGTATTGACTCAGGGGTATGAATACTTATGTAAATTAGATATTTCTGATATTACATTTTCAATAAATGTGCAAACATTTCAAAAAATATGTTCTCACTTTGTCATTATGTAGATGGTTGAAAAATAATAAAATTTTATCGATTTTGAATTCAGGCTGTAACACAACAAAGTGTGGAATAAGGGGTATGAATACTTTCTGAAGGCACTGTAGATAAAGTAAGATATCATCAGCGTATAATGAGATGACGTGATCCATAGAATTGAGAGATATTGGTGTAATTTGTTTCGATTGTCGAACTGCTTGGGCCATAGACAATAAAAATAGCAGAGGTGAGATGGCATCACCTTGCCTGCTACTTCTACTTATTCTGTTATTACTGTGGCTGAGGGATTGGCATATAGTATTTTAATCATATTAATGAAATTGGAGCCAAGTCGCATATGTTCCCAAACCGACAAAAGATATGACCATTCTAGTCTATCAAAAACGTTTTCTGCGTCGAGAGATAGAACTGCCCAAGGAGCTTTGATTTCTGATGAAGCATGGATATGTAATAGACGATGGAGGTTATCTGAGGATAATCGTTTTTTAACAAATTTGCTTTGGTCTGGATGTACCAATTTGGGTAAGTACCTTTCAAGACAGGATGACAGTACCTTATCAAAGATAAAGGGTGATAGTGAGAGCACTGGGTGGCATCCTTACCTTTTTTAAATAAAAGCTAAATTAGTGCTGTATGAACCTTTGTGAATGGCTGTGTTAATCATTTTGAGTAATAGTTGAGCTAATTGGTTCAACATTTTTTAATAGACCTCAGGAGGAATACCGACCCAACCAGGTGATTTACCTTTATTCATGCTATTCAATGCCCTTTTGAGTTCACATTTAATTTTTAAAATGTTGAAATGTTTACATTCTCACCAAAATACCATGTTCTAAGATATAATGTTTGTTGGGGATGTATGCATTAGTTGGGAGACCGGCATCCTACTGCTCTGCTTCATACTGTAGTATTTCTCCTCATTACACTAATGACCCAGAGAATTCACTTCACCATAAATATTTTCATCATTTGAAGAACTGGAAGAACATTTAATCTCCATTTTGGTTTCCATGATATGTGATATGATAAGACACTGGAATGAGAGAGCACAAAATGTAATTTCATAAAATGTTACATTCATGCAAGAACGAGGAAGAGGAAAAATCCTTAGATTTATAATACCATATATAATATAGGATGATGTGCAGTTGCCATATCCACATGTAGAGACCACAGGAGGTTGGTGGCACCTTAATTGGGGAGGACGGGCTCGTGGTAATGGCTGGAGCAGAATTGGTGGAATGTTAGTAAATACATCAAACACATAATAATATAATAATATGCCATTTAGCAGACGCTTTTATCCAAAGCGACTTACAGTCATGCGTGCATACATTTTGTGTATGGGTGGTCCCGGGGATCAAACCCACTACCTTGGCGTTACAAGCGCCGTGCTCTACCAGCTGAGCTACAGAGGACCACGTGGTTTCCATATATTTGATGCCATTCTATTAACTCCATTCCAGCCATTATTATGAGCCATCCTGGCCGGCCAAACCCTCCCCTAACCCGGACGACGCTGGGCCAATTGTGCGCCGCCCCATGGGTCTCCCGGTCATGGCCCACTGTGACACAGCCTGGAATCGAACCCGAGGCTGTAGTGGCGCCTTAGACCGCTGTGCCATTCGGGAGGCCCCATTTCATCGTCTTTTAAAAGAGTCCTGATGCAAAAGCCACGGGTATGTTGTAGCAGCTCCTTTCTATATTCACAAAGCAGAAAGCACAATGCTCAGCTGCCTAACAGCTTCTGATGAAAACAAGACAGCAGCAAACTGCCTGCCCAATGCTATCTGACAAATCCAGCCCATCAGACATTATTGTGCCGTCTCTGATGTTGGGGGGGTTGCTAATTTAGCCTTTAGCGCCATGGTACCGTAAATCACAACACTCAGGAAGACAAATGTCTGAACCCATATTGCCAGACTGTGTCTTTGAGAAGAAGATTCCTTTAATTGGGTGTGCAGGGACTGGGTCCAATCCCCAGCACCCTTTCCTTCCTCCTCCTCTCTCTCGCTGTCTCTCTCTGTCTCTCTCTGCCTCTCTCAGTCTTTCCCTCACTCTCTCTCCATGTTAACAAAAGGCTTAGAGATGAAAAAGGCAGCATCAACCCATCCCTACTTTGTGGCATTATAGAACAGACACACTGGGGGTAAAGAGGTGTGATGCTGAACTTCAAGGAGAGCTTTATATAACTCTCTTTTTAGTCTCTGTGTTTCATGTTTATTTTACTTCTGCTTCCACCCCTGACGTCTGATTGACACTGCTTCCTGTCATTACAACTGTTATTTATCGAACCAGCTCATATGGAATCCACTGATAGCTTCTGGATATATTTGTCTGAGTTTAGGAAAATGTGCAAAGAATCAAAAAGCTCTCCAGTGTCTGAGCAGAGAGTAGCATCTCATCAGAGCTGTGATTCCAACCCTTCCCCTTTGCCTGCTCTCACATACTCTAAACTTCAGCAGTTGTCCCTTTTCAGGTATAGAAGAAGTGACTTATAAATGCGTACTCCCATTCGTATAAGCTGGTTAGCATAGCTAGCATACAGAAAACGGTGGTGCTAGTCAAGGTCGTTTTTAACTGTAATGCAGTTGATGGGTTAATATGACTTGAATGTGGGTTGGGGTTGACATTCATACAAGCATTATACTCCAATTTTTACCTTAACATAGTGTGAAAAACACATAAAACAATAGCCTAAATGTAGGTTAATTTTGCTGGGGGCCAATGAGGAGATTCAGGATCTTTCCCCCACAGCCCTTTCCCCCACGTGTTTCATTGGCAATTCCATTGTTTTGGTCAAGTTCGATTGACCTCTTTACCGGATCTATAGTAGAACCCTTTGAAGAACCCCTTTTGGGTTCCATGTAGAACCCTTTCCACAGAGGGTTTTACATGGATCCCAAAACAGTTCTACCTAGAAACAAAAAGGGTTCTACCTGGAACCAAAAAGGGTTCTCCTATGGGGACAGCCACAGAACCCTTTTGAAACCCGTTTTTCTAAGAGGGTAGAGATTCAGAGGCCTAGACACAAAAATACTTCTCACACAGCATTCCTCACTGTGGATCCACTGGGCTACAGAGGGAGGTTGAAATGTCCACATTCAGATAAAACAGTCTCCTTTCATTACATACAGTAAATAGTGCCTTTGTACTTAATTTCATGGTCATTTTCTATGTCCATTGCAACATGATCCTGGCTCTTTTGCACATAACATCCAGGAAGCTCACATTTAGAGCATAGAAATAGAATAGACACCTGTACTTTGTTGACAGTCGATCCCCCTGTGTTTCTTCTGACCTCTGTTTCACATCTCAGTTACAGTGGGGAAAAAAGTATTTAGTCAGCCACCAATTGTGCAAGTTCTCCCACTTAAAAAGATGAGAGAGGCCTGTAATTTTCATCATAGGTACACGTCAACTATGACAGACAAAATGAGAAAATGTTTTCCAGAAAATCACATTGTAGGATTTGTAATGAATTTATTTGCAAATTATAGTGGAAAATAAGTATTTGGTCAATAACAAAAGTTTCTCAATACTTTGTTATATACCCTTTGTTGGCAATGACACAGGTCAAACGTTTTCTGTAAGTCTTCACAAGGTTTTCACACACTGTTGCTGGTATTTTGGCCCATTCCTCCATGCAGATCTCCTCTAGAGCAGTGATGTTTTGGGGCTGTCGCTGGGCAACACGGATTTTCAACTCCCTCCAAAGATTTTCTATGGGGTTGAGATCTGGAGACTGGCTAGGCCACTCCAGGATCTTGAAATGCTTCTTACGAAGCCACTCCTTCGTTGCCCGGGCGGTGTGTTTGGGATCATTGTCATGCTGAAAGACCCAGACACATTTCATCTTCAATGCCCTTGCTGATGGAAGGAGGTTTTCACTCAAAATCTCACGATACATGGCCCCATTCATTCTTTCCTTTACACGGATCAGTCGTCCTGGTCACCGCGGAGTGGAGGACGGGCGGCCAGCAGGTGCTCAGCATGTGTGGGGGCTCCTTCGGGACTGTTGGGGGGGGGGGGGGCATTCCAGGTGGGGCTGGTTGGGAGAGTGCCGGGAGTGTGCAGGGCTGTCATCGGGGCAGGGGGTGGCTATTTGAGGAATCTCAAATATAAAGTATGTTTTGATTTGTTTGGCACTTTTTTGGTTGCTGCATGATTCCATGTGTTATTTCACAGTTTGATGTCTCCTGTAAGTCACTCTGGATAAGAGCGTCTGCTAAATGACTAAAATGTAAAATATAAAATGTAGTGCTACATGGAATAACTTGTACTTTCCCTTGTGTTGACCAAGCCAATCATAATCAAATGACATTGGACACACTAAACAGAAACATTTCTTATAGAAAATATTTTTTGAAAGTGTTTGGGAGCCTTGAAAGGAAGTGCCTCAGTTTCACACAGAACAAAATAGAGACCCTGTAAAGACAATTACAGAAAAACAAAAGCTGAAGCCAGAGTTTTCCCCAAGGTTCTCTAAAGCCTGAATTGTTCACAGTAATGTTTGTCTTCGAAAACAAACAAGTCACTTTTTTTTTTCTTCCGTATTTTCTCCTCCAGTCAGACCCCATGGTGAAGAGCAGGCTCCTTTTATTGATCAACACAAAGTCCCAAATAAATTAACGGAGAATGAGAGCTATGCTCCAGGGAGTTCAGGGGAACCTAAGCTCTATGGGCTCCCATCAATTTTAATCACTCCCCTAATGAAGAGGCTCCTCTCTGCTGGGCATTCATAACTCACTGTGCCAGAGCTACCTCTACCTCCACTGGTTAAATCCAATCATTTTTAAACAGCCCCCTCCTCTTCTCTAGTCTAATGCCCTTTTCAAAATAAACAATGCATTCACTAATAGGGTCGAGAAATTATTATAGATATGAATAGGACCATTTTTAGTTGGACAAATGGAATGTAAGCAGGACAGATAGGATTTATCAAGCTGGCTCTCTGATCTTTGTGCATCAATATTTATTTTGGTCCAGACTCTAGTGTATGATTGTTTAACAATGGCATTACAGTGAGTGCATGGTTTTATCATGGCTCTGCATTACAATCACATCAGATCTTTTCACATTCGATCTTTCTCAGAGCTGATCTGATTGGTTAAAAGACCAGTTAGTGAAAAAAATATCAGAATTGGGCTGCTTGTGTAAACACAGCCTTAGCAGACTGTGAAACTTTAAGTGCACCTCTGTGCTTTGTAACTGAAATAAAATTGGCCCGTAATGCAATCAGAGTAACAACATTGAACATAAGAAAATAATTGTTTATGAATTAATCAGTTTAACAATTATAGCACGCAGGTATTTGATTTGAGTGGCCTTCGTTGTTGTTTAGCGGATAGCTCAAGGTATGCAATGTACCACATGAGTTCAGTTAATTGTGTAATGACAAGCCTTATTGTTTGAAATGTAACACAATCTGATGAATACATCCATAGAGAACTGAAATGTAAATTATCTCCAATATGTCATTAAATCGAACCTTCTGATGTTAACAAATCTAACTTTCCGAAGTCAACAAATCTAACGTTCCGAAGTCAACAAATCTAACTTGTGAAATCTGGCCTTCCTCGGGAGACACTCCACACAGCATGAGGGTGTAAAATCTCTTCTCTTAGCCCTCCAAGTTTGTGAAAAGTTATTGAAACTTCAGAACTCTGTGAACTAGTATATCACACACACTCATATTTTACTTCTAGTGATGTCCAAAATCTTTCTCCAGCATCTGCTCCTCTCACTGTGGGTAAGGGGGGAAATCCATCACCCTCCCCCAGGGTTTGCATAAGCCTCTCAGAGAGGTGAGGTGGGGCTGGTGGGCTATTTGTTGCCACGTCCTGGGATTTGCCCTGTCTTCTCATATTTGATATGTGAACACTCCAAACTTTAGTCTGGTGTGGGTGACTTGGTCAGGGCTTAGATTTTACCCATGGTTCTGACAGAGAGGCAGTAGGTGGTCATGTCAGACCACACACTTAGCAACTTTCAGGTACATAGTCTACTTTTATGTTTAATTGTCATGGAACATTTATATAGACATGAATGACAGTGAAGACATAAATTACATTGATTTATCAAACTTATTTTGGGGAAATGAAAAACGTACAGAACCAGTCAAAAGTTTGGACACACCTACTCATTCAAGGGTTTTTCTTTATTTTTACTATTTTCTACATTGTAGAATAATAGTGAAGACATCAAAACTATGTCTTCACTATTATTCTATTATTCTATTCTAAATAACACATATGGAATCATGTAGTAACCCAAAAAGTGTTAAACAAATCAAAATATATTTGAGATTTGAGATTCTTCAAAGGAGCCACCCTTTGACAGCTTTGTACACTCTTGGCATTCTCTCAACCAGCTTCATTTCTTAATGCATTTGAGCCAATCAGTTATGTTGTGACAAGGTAGAGGTGGTATACAGAAGTGTCACGGATTCAGCCTAGGCTGCTCCTCCTCCTTGCACGGGCAGGCTTCGGCGTTCGGCGTCGCCGGAGTACTAGCTGCTACCGATCTATGTTTCTGTGTTCTACTTGTCTTGTCTTTATTGTTCACACCTGGTTCCCATTTGGTATTGATTACTTCCCTATTCAACCCTCTGACTCCCACTGTATTTTGTGCGTGTTTGTTCATGTTTGTTTGTCGTCTGGTGAGCGGGTTTGTTTCCTCCCTGCGTGGAGGTTATGTTATTTACGTTACCTACGAGTAAAGTACGTTTTCAATTAGCTCTGTGTCCTGCGCCTGACTTCGTCCTACCGCATCACACTGACATCCTGACAAGAAGATAGCCCTATTTGGTAAAATACCATATTATGGCAAGAACAGCTAAAATAAGCAAAGAGAAATGACAGTCCATCATTACTTTAAGACATGAAGGTCAGTTAAATTTCAAGAACTTTGGCAGTTGCAAAAACCATCAAGCGCTATGATGAAACTGGATCTCTTGAGGACCGCCACAGGAAAGGAAGACCCAGAGTTACCTCTGCTGCAGAGGATAAGTTCATTAGAGTTAACTGCACCTCAGATTGCAGCCCAAATAAATGATTCACAGGGTTCAAGTTCTTGAAATTTTCTGTATTGACTGACCTTCATGTCTTAAAGTAATGACGGACTGTCGTTTCTCTTTGCTTATTTGAGCTGTTCTTGCATTAATACAGACTTGGTCTTTTACCAAATAGGGTTATCTTCTGTATACCACCCCTACCTTGTCACAACACAGCTGATTGGCTCAAATGCATTAAGAAATGCATTCCAGGTGACTACCTCATGAAGCTGGTTGAGAGAATGCCAAGAGTGCGCAAAGCTGTCATCAAGGCAAAGGGTGCCAACTTTGAAGAATCTCAAATATATTTTGATTTGTTTAACACTTTTTTGGTTACTACATGATTCCATATGTGTTATTTCATAGTTTTGATGTCTTCACTATTATTCTAGTAGGCGTGTCCAAACTTTTGACTGGTACTGCATATGCCATCCATCCTGCTCCACCCAAAATATGTTCCATCCTTTATGAATGAGACCTCTACTGTCTTTCCTTTTTCAATCCAAAACATCCCCTGTTGTGTGGATATTTTTTAAAACTTCAATAAAAAACACACTTGACTGGCATACACTGGGGATCCTCTTCTCTCAACTGGAACACATTAAGTTCACCGTGATAAACAGCTTGCTCAGAGATCCTATGGTAAACATTGATGTCTGATCTTTAATTTGTGGTCTCACACATGGGGCCTCTTTGTGTGTGTTGTTGTAGCCCGTAGGCACAGTGGGCTCTGTGTGCAGGCCAGACAGGGGCACTGGGCCAAGCGGACAGAGAGATACAGAGCTCTCATCTCTAAAGCTGGGTTGACCCTCTCATACAGTCATATAGGGGGAGTGTGTGACTAGGGCCAACACGGCCGTTTAGACAGGGTTCAGGAGAATGGGAAGATGGGAGGCAGAAGGGCGGGAGGACGGGAGGACAGGAGGGGGAAACGACTCAACGAAGAATCAGGCAAAGCTGTTCTGTGTGCTGCAGTTGTTGTCAGATTTATAAAGAAACTGCAATCCACACTTTGGGTTTAGAATATTTCCTTCCATGCATGGGGCAAGTTCACGTCAGGGCATGAATGCAAAATAACTTCTGGTAACTAGTCACCATAAAATACATTTTGCTCAGGTATGCTACCATACAGTATCTGTACTATTCTTTAGCCATTCTGTAAAACGTTACTCAAAGAGCCAAGGAAAAGATAATGACTGCAGGTATAACTGATGAATGAGTTCTTACAGCAGAACTCTCCCTGTTAAGTGTGTTCCTTATTATCGATCAAACTAAACAACCTGATGGAACTGAGTGAAAGTCACCTTGATATAATTCTGGCAATCAATCATTTCCAAACCGCTCTTAGTCGTGGTTGGCAGTTCCATTAGCATGTTTGGGGAAGGAAAGCGTACAGGGTCTATAGTGATTAACACAATGAAGGACCTTGTTTACCTATATTCCCTCTATTGTCTATTATTTCAGCTTTTCTTCACTAATTTCCCATGGATGGTTGATCTCCGATAATACAGTATTCCCATTCAAATGGATAGTCCCTCCCTCTATCTATCTCTCTTCCTCTGTGTGTGTGTGTGTGTGTGTGTGTGTGTGTGTGTGTGTGTGTGTGTGTGTGTGTGTGTGTGCGCGTGTGCGCGTGTAACAAGGTGAGTAAGACGGAGCCAGGCGCAGGAGGTGGGAATCATAGAATAGGGTTTATTTGGCCAATACAGCAGTCCACAGCAATTTGTAAACCAAATACAGTGCGACTTAAATGGCGATAAAAGTAACATAATGCTCAACACGAACTAGCGACACCTCCACATGGAACAATTACACACAAAGACATGGGGCAGCAGAGGGAATAATTATACAGAGACTGATGAGGGAATATGTACCAGGTGTGTGTGAAAAACAAGACAAAACAAATGGAATGATGAAAAGAGGAGCGGCAGTGGCTAGAAGGCCGGTGACGATGAACGCCGAAGCCTGCCCGAACAAGGAGATGAGGCAGCTTCGGAGGGAGTCGTGACAGTAGCCCCCCCCCCCCCCCTTGACGCGCAGCTCCAGCAGCGCGCCGACACCGGCCCCGGGGATGGCCAGGAGGACGCGGAGCAGGGCGATCCGGATGGCGACGGTGGAAATCCCGCAACAGGGAGGGATCGAGGACATCCTTCACCGGGACCAAGCACCGCTCCTCCGGACCGTACCGCTCCCACTCCACGAGGTACTGAAGACCCCCCGCCCGACACCTCGACTCCAGGATGGAACGGACGGAGTATGCCGGGGCCCCCTCGATGTCCAGAGGGGGCGGAGGGACCTCCCACACCTCAGACTCCTGGAGCGGACCAGCCACCACCGGCCTGTGGCCTGAGGAGAGACATGTGAAACGAGGGGTTAAAACGGTAATCAGGAGGGAGCAGCAACCAATACGTAACCTCGTTCACTCTCCTCAGGACTTTGAACGGCCCCACAAACCGCGGACCCAGCTTCCGGCAGGGCAGGCGGAGGGGCAGGTTCTGGGTCGAGAGCCAGACCCGATCATCCGGTTAAAGACCGGGGCCTCACTGCGGTAAAACATGTAAAAGAATGCTCAACACGAGCTAGCGACAGCTCCACATGGAACAATAACACACAAAGACATGGGGAGCAGAGGGAATAATTATACAGAGACTGATGAGGGGATATGTACCAGGTGTGTGTGGAAAACAAGACAAAACAAATGGAATGATGAAAAGAGGAGTGGCATTGGCTAGAAGGCTGGTGACGATGAACGCCGAAGCCTGCCCGAACAAGGAGATGAGGCAGCTTCGGAGGGAGTCGTGACAGCTCGCGTGTGTGTATTTTAAGACTTCTCTGCTCAAACCAGTTGTATCATAATAGGGAAATCTACCATGAAATTAGTCAAGAATGAAGGTCTAAGAAGCTCAGAGATTGCCTAAGCTTTCTTTACTAAGTCCTGGAGCTAACAATAACCAAAGTTCAGGAAGCGGACATCACTTATTCGACATGGGTCATCTTTTCTTAAAATCTCACACCCAATTCATGTACCTTGGAATTCATTGTCTGTCATAGAAAAAGTATCTCCTTTACAGGTAAGCAAAAATATATTAATTCCTTCACTAATCCAGAAAACATGCAACATTCATTTCTACAGTACACCCGGCTTCATTAGCACAGTACAAAATAGTACCTGTACAATATCCGTCTGGATGTAATGCTTTGTGGTAATGGTCATTGACTTCTCCATACAGTGGAGCATTGTCTGTCTTCCTGCCAGCCTTCACTACGACAGCATGAGGAAACAACTTGCTGAACACCTGGTCTGGGATCAGGGTGCAACAAACTTGGCCTTTGGTCTCAGTTGGGCTGCAGTGGGAGTGGAACCTATGGTTTCCTGAAGTAGTTTGTGTGTGGTGGAGAGACATATGGCTGTACCTGGCGTTATGTAATCCCAGCCTTCACCATCTGCCTGGAGGCCCAGGCGTGCAGAGCCTGCCAGACTCCATCTCAGTCCAACACCACTGGAGCTCTGTCATTCAGGGCTTTTTAATCTAGCCACCATTATTTTCCTTGTTCCACTTACCCAACATAAACGTGTACAAATAAGCTGTATTAGTGTAACCTGCAGGCTCACACTCCTATTGGCTCAATGCTGGAAGGAGCAGAGAAGCTGTCAAATGTGTGAGAGAGAGAGAGAGAGAGAGAGAGAGAGAGAGAGAGAGAGAGAGAGAGAGAGAGAGAGAGAGAGAGAGAGAGAGAGAGAGAGAGAGAGAGAGAGAGAGAGAGAGAGAGAGAGAGAGAGAGAGAGCGAGCGAGTAGGGTCTTGTGGTACCCACACTTTGTTGACAGGAGGGCCCAGTGCTCAATGCAAGCTGGGAGTTACTGGAAAATAAATAATAAATCACCTCACCTCAGTGACAAGGAGCATCCCTCACAGTGCACATCTCCTGTGTGGGCGTCGACCTGCCTGTGTTCCTCTGATTGCTTCCCATCGTAATGCACATACTTATATTATAGATAGAAAGTATGTAGAAATTATAATGGACCTATATATTTAAAAATAACTGGCCTTTATCTGGCCCGCAAATTGATTTTGACAAACAAATCGGTCCCCAAAAAATCTGTGTGACCCTCCATTGAATTTTGAAATCCCGATATGGCCCTCAAGCCAAAAGGTTTGCCCACCCCTGCTCTAACGAGTACTCATGCAGCCCACCAAGGGTGCATCATTATGGAGCTAGACTAGAGTGAGAAATGGATAAGGTAAAAATGGGAGTCCCTATGGCCTGAATAACATCCTAACCTCTCTTACTGTGAGACGCTGCTGTGAGTTCTCCACAAGCCCTTTCCATTTCCCATAAGGCACCTTGACTTAGGCGGTTCGTACTCAGAGGTGATTTAGCAGACTAACTCTCACTTCAGGACATCAGAATCAGAATTTATTGAAGGACTCAAAACAAGCTGGGTGGCATTACAGCTCAAGCTATGACAGGTTTATAGTCAACACAGAGGCATAATTCTGAAAAACCCATGAACAATTTTCCCTTTACAGAGAACATAGAGACAGTCTGGTGGCTTTTGTAAATATTGAGTGGAGGGGTGTTCCAGTAACATGGTCTGCACATTCATCTGTGGAGAGAAGAGTACAAAGATGAGAACCCATGAGGATTCAGGGAGAGAGGATCTGTGTTTGATCACCCATCAGGTGTCAGCCATGTTTCGGCTGTTAAAAACACAGGAGAGGCTGCCGCTCACTCTTGTTTGTGCCGAGCACATTTCTTCAAAGCGCCTCCACAGCTCTGTAGCGCCTCATTTAAATATAACTTTTCTTTCAGCTGGTAGCGTTGGTGGAGCTCCTGTTGACACAGGACATTTTCCCCATGAAAACACATCACTGTTGTTTTCCTCTCCTCTCCTCTGTGTTCGCGTTAATGAAGGTGATTAATGACAACATCTGAGATCCAAAGGCTATCAAACGATGTGTGGTGCTCGGCAAATCCATCCTAATGTTTACACATTGTTACATACAATGACAGAGCCTACTGTAGATGGGGAAATATGGGGAAATAATAAACGCATCACATGCATGTTAGGAAAGACTGTATCTACTTAACTTAACATGCTCTCCTGTGTAATTATCCCTGAATTTGGCCAGTAGCTTTTTACATACAATGTATTTGGCATACATGTTCCTTTTACAAATTATTGTAACATCATTAAGATATGCTCTCTTTGTGATATTTCTTGAGTTGAGGTTGCTGTCATGCTTTTGTAAGTATATCGAAAGTACTGTCTTACCCCATGCACACAGACAGCTTTAAGTTTTAAAGTAAAGTAATACAAAAAATAAAGAATGAAATGTATTCCTGCATACTATGAGATTGTAAATGTTAGCGCCTACTGCATCGCACTCCATATCACTTCGCCCCATATGAAAGAATAGTTTGCTATTTTGGAACCCCCTGGCAGCCATAGTGGATCACCACAGACCCAGAGCTCATTTATCTTTTGTCAGAGATGAAGCCAAACTAACGCCATCTCCTGAAGCCGCTAAAGAATGAGGGACATAGGGAGGGTAAAAATAAACCTGGAGCTCAGGTAACTACACAGAGCAGTCACTCCACAAGTAATGGGTGGCTTTTTTAAAGTGGAACTCTGTTTGGAACACTCTCTCTCTCTCTCTCTGCTAGAGAATTATGTTGTTTAGTCTCTAAGAAACTTAATTTAAGCTCTTTGCCTGTCTTCATTTACAGGGAAACAACAGAGCCTCATAAAAAATAATGGAATAATTGTTTGACAAGCTGAAACATGTTGGATGATTATTCAAAACATCGGTAAGCACCTTACCATTGGCACGGATAGTGAACCAGTAAACAAGCCTTTACCAGACAACATTAGACTTCTGGAGTGAGGATGCACAGCCAAGGCACAAGGCACATCCTGTGCGTATCACGTTTCAGGAGAAGACCCAGATGCAGACAGTGTCGAAGTAACAAAAGCTTATTACAAAAACAGGGGCAGGCAAACGACAGGTCAAGGGCAGACAGAGGTCAGTAATCCAGATCAGTCCAAAAGGTACAGAACGGCAGGCAGTCTCAGGGTCAGGGCAGGCAGAATGGTCAAAACCGGGAAAACTAGAAAACAGGAACTTGAGAAAGACAGGAGCAAGGGGGAAAAAATGCTGGTAGGCTTGACGAAACAAAACGAACTGGCAACAGACAAACAGAGAACACAGGTATAAATACACTAGGGATAATGGGGAAGATGGGCAACACCTGGAGGGGGGTGGAGACAATCACAAAGACAGATGAAACAGATCAGGGTGTGACAGTACCCCCCCCCCCCCCCCCTAGGGGCGCCACCTGGCGTCCTACATGGGCGCATACCTGGTTGACCGGGGTGCCGGCTTTGAAACTCAGCATTGAGGCCTAGGTCCCAGATGTCCCTAGCGGGGACCCAGCACCTCTCCTCCCCCGGGGTTCAGCTGGGAACGCTGCGCCTCCTGGGCCTGCTTCCCTATTCCCCAACTGTGTGCCGTCGCCAAGCACGAGGTGGGAACGATGGTCTCGGATTCCGGGGTGTAGCCGCGGGGCAATAGCAGCGTGACAGCGCATCAGGCTTGACATTTTTGGATCCCTGTCGGTATGAGAGGGAGAAGTTGAACCGGGTGAAAAGCAGGGCCCACCTAGCTTGCCTGGAATTGAGACGCTTGGCGGTGCGGAGATATTCCAAGTTCTTGTCGTCTGTCCACACAATGAACAGATGTTCCGCCCCCTCCAGCCAGTGCCTCCACTCCTCCAACGCCATCTTCACCGCGAGAAGCTCACTATTCCCCACATCGAAATTCCTCTCCGTGGTGTTGAGGCGTTGGGATAAGAAGGCGCAGGTATGTAACTTGAGGTCCAGGGCCGAACACTGGGACAGGACCGCCCCCACTGCCAAATCCGAAGCATCGGCCTCCACCATGAACTGGAGGGACGGGTCAGAATGAACCAAGATGGGAGCAGTGGTGAAACGGTGTTTGAGGTCCCGGAA
Source organism: Coregonus lavaretus (assembly GCF_964263955.1). Lineage (NCBI taxonomy): Eukaryota > Metazoa > Chordata > Actinopteri > Salmoniformes > Salmonidae > Coregonus > Coregonus lavaretus. The sequence continues at coordinate 30,222,528 of NC_139996.1, read as the reverse complement.
CGCCCGGTCAGCAGCTGGGGACCATGTGAACGGAACCTTGGGAGAGGTGAGTGCAGAAAGGGGGGAAGCTAGGGTGCTGTAACCCCGGATAAAGCGGCAATAAAAGATGGAGAATCCCAGGAAACATTGCAGATGCACTCTGCATGTAGGCTGCGGCCAATCCACCACAGCTCTCACCTTCCCGGGATCCATCTGTACACTCCCTGCAGCGACGATGTAGCCCAGGAAGGGGGTGGTGGAGCGATGGAATTCGCATTTCTCCGCTTTCACAAAAAGCTGGTTCTCCAGGAGGCGTTGGAGGACCTGTCGGACCTGGAGCACGTGTTCTTGGGCGTAGCGGGAGAAGACAAGGATGTCGTCGAGGTAGAAGAAGATGAACCGGTTCAACATGTCGCAGAGAACATCATTAACCAGGGCCTGGAACACAGCTGGAGCATTGGTAAGGCCAAATGGCATGACCAGATACTCATAGTGACCGCTGGCTGTGTTGAAGGCAGTCTTCCACTCGTCCCCCTCCCGTATCTGCACCAGGTGGTAGGTGTCCCGTAGGTCCAGCTTGGAGAACACATTGGCCCCCTGGAGCGGCTCGAAAGCAGAGGGGATGAGTGGTACCATGTAGCGGTCTTCACCGTGATGTTGTTGAGGCCCCGGTAGTCGATGCACGGGCGCAGGGTTTTGTCCTTCTTCTCCACAAAGGAGAACTCTGCACCGGCGGAGTAGGAAGAAGGACGGATGAACCCGGCAGCTAGGGAGTCCTCAATGTAGGTCTCCATAGCCTTGGTCTCCGGACCCGACAGCGAGTACAGTCGTCCCCGGGGCGGAGTGGTGCCTGGGAGAAGGTCGATTCCGCAGTCGTAGGGTCGGTGCGGTGGAAGCGATGTGGCCCGGGCCTTACTGAACACCTCCCGGAGGTTCTGGTACTCCGCGGGAATGACGGAGAGGTCCCGAGGCAACCACTTAGCCTCCAGGAAGATGTCCCGGGGCAGGCTGTTCTGACTTAAGGCAATGAGCGTGGCAGAATGGGCTCCAGCCCATGATGGCACCAGTAGACCAGTCAATAAAGGGGTTGTGTCGATGGAGCCAAGAGAAACCCAATACCACGGGAACCTGAGGAGACTTAATTAGCAGGAATTTAATCGTCTCACTGTGGTTCCCTGATACTCGTAGGTTGATGTGGGTGGTATTGGCCAGGTCGCAGTTGTAAATGAGAACTTGTTCTCAACTGGTTTACCTGGTTAAATAAAGGTGAAATAAAATAAAAAATAAAAACATTGTGGGTGACCCGGCCTATTGAGCGCCCGTCCAGCACTCTAACATCCATGGGAATGGATAGGGGCTGAGTGGGAAGCCCAGCTCGGAAGCCAGGGTTGCGTCCATAAAGCTCTCATTGGCCCCAGAGTCGATGAGCACCCGGAGAGATTTCGACTGGTTCCCCCACAGCACGATGGCATGAAAGGGGGTGCGAGTAAGGGGAGAGGAAAAGTTATCCGTATGGCCCACCAGAGTACTCGCTCCTACCGGTGAGCCTGGTCTTTTAGTGGACAGGTGGACACAAAATGACCAGTAGTCCCGCAATACAGGCAACTCTTCGTGTGAAGCCTGTATTGCCATTCGCCTGGAGACAGCCTAGCTCTGCCTAGTTGCATCGGCTCGGGAAGAGGTGAATCGGCAGACTTCGGAGACTCTCGGGGGAACTCGGGTAGCCTCGGGTTCTCTCGGCAAAGGAGCCGTCGGGGACTTCCGGGATGCCTCGGAGGCGAGGTGGAATCGGACTTCCTCTACTTCCTTCGTTCCCGTAGTCGCCCATCGATCCGAATGGTCAAAGCGATGAGTGAGTTGAGATCCGTCTGTAGTTCCCAGGCTGCAAGCTCGTCCTTAACTTCCTCCGATACTATGTGCAGGAACGTGTCGAACAGCACTTCCGGGTTCCAGGCACATTCAGCTGCCAACGTGCGGAAATCCACTGCATAGTCTGCCACACTGCGGGATTCTTGCCAAAGCTGGAGTAACTTCCGGGCAGCCTCTCTCCCGGACAATGGAGCATCAAAAACCTTCTTTACCTCCTGCGTGAACTCATCCAGACTGAAGCATATGGCCGACTGTTGTTCCCACACTGCCGTAGCCCAGGCAAGAGCCCTCCCGGACATCAGCGTGATGAGGTACGCTATCTTAGAGCGGTCCGAGGGGAAGGAGGAGGGCTGCAGCTGGATGTTGAGCAAACACTGAGCGAGAAATGCCTGACATGTTCCCAACTCTCCAGCGAAGCGTTCCCGGGGAGGTAAGCGGGGTTCTCGGGAAACCGGGCTGGCCAGGGAGGCCGCGCTGCTAAGAGCCGGGTTACTGAGGGACTGGGAGGTTACCGTCGTGGTAGGCTGCCTAACAGACAACCCGCGGAATTGCTCCAGCAATGTGTTAAACGCTCTGTCATGGTGTTCGGCCAAGGTCTGGAACCTTTCCATAAGACCAAAAAGCAACTCCTTGTGTCTTCCAATGGTGGCTCCTTGGGAGGAGATGGCGTTGCGGAGCTGGTCCGAATCTGCTGGGTCAGTGATGGCCAGTTCGTACTATCACGTTTCAGGAGAAGACCCAGATGCAGACAGTGTCGAAGTAACAAACGTTTATTACAAAAACAGGGGGCAGGTAAACGACAGTTCAAGGGCAGGCAGAGGTCAGTAATCCAGATCAGAGTCCAAATGGTACAGAACGGCAGGCAGTCTCAGGGTCAGGGCAGGCAGAGGTCAATAATCCAGGGTGGTGTGACAAGGTACAGAACGGCAGGCAGGCTCAGGGTCAGGGCATGCAGAATGGTCAAAACCGGGAAAACTAGAAAACAGGAACTTGAGAAAGACAGGAGCAAGGGGAAAAACGTTGGTAGGCTTGACGAAACAAAACGAACTGGCAACAGACAAACAGAGAACACAGGTATAAATACACTGGGGATAATGGGGAAGATGGGCGACACCTGGAGGGGGGTGGAGACAATCACAAAGACAGGTGAAACAGATCAGGGTGTGACAGTGCAACATTGATGAACATGCAAAATTATCATGTGGACACTGGGCGACATTTCTTTAAAGCAGTAAGATACTCATGGAAATATGCTTGACATGATGATGTTAGTAAAATACTATAATTTCAACCATTTGATTGAAAACAGATGATTAAGGGGTTTGAGGGACACATAAGGGTAAATACATTACGGTAGCTTGTAAATGGCAGTCAGTGTCAGTGCTCCACAGATCACTCTGCTCCCCCTACATCACCACCATGAATCCACAACCCATGTGACTGCCCATCCCTTCAAGCTCTGTGGCTAGAAACAGGATTGAACAGGCCTGTATTGTGATAAGTACTAGCCATGAGAATAATACTTCTCCTTGACAAGGCAATGATGGGTCAGACTCCGAATGAGCGGTCTGTGGATCCTAACTCTGAGCCACGTCTTGGTGACAACCAGGTATCTCTGTGAGGCTGATGGTGTGGCGTGAGCACTGTTACAGAAGACCAACCCTGCTGTGGCTGACTCTCTGGCTCCCTTTCTCCTTGTCTGTCTCTATCTCCACACTCCAGGGCAGCTCCAGTTCCAGCCCAGAGTCAGAGCCAGGTCCTGGGGAGGGGGATAAACACCCTGCCACCATGCACACACAGCCAGTGTGACTACTGTCACTGGGGAAACACACCATGACTAAAGAAAGGCCCCACTGTGATTGCTTCTCCATGCCTGATGTGGCCTGATGATGGCTCATCCCTGGCCTGGAGATGAGACCCTGATGAAATGTCAGGAGTCAAACAGCATCAAATGAGAAATCGACAGACAAGCGCTGCACATGAGGGAACATTAGACGTCTTGGTCTTTGGATGTCTCTTCACAGGTGGTAATATGGTGGTTGTAGTTCTGTATGTATTCTGTATCCATCCTGCATTATGACTAAACCCAAAACCATAAAACCCAACACTGGATACTCATCCAAAGAGGGTCTGAAGTCCAGCTGTTTCAGAACACATAGAGTTGTCACATTTATGCAACAAACCACCAACAACAGTTAACTAGACATACACGGAGTATACAAAATATTAAGGACACCTGCTCTTTCCATGACATAGAATCCAGGTGAAAGCTATGATCCCTTATGGATGTAATTTGTTAAATCCACTTCAATCAGTGTAGATGAAGGGGAGGAAACAGGTTAAAGAAGGATTTTTAAGCCTTGAGACAATTGCGATATGGATTGTGTATGTGTGCCATTCAGCCGGTGAATGATTTAAAGATTTAAGTGCCCTTGAACAGGGTATGGTAGTAGATGCCAGGCGCACCTGTTTGTGTCAAGAACTGCAACGCTGCTGGGTTTTTCACGCTCAACAGTTTTCTGTGTGTCTCAAGAATGGTCCACCACTCAAAGGATATCGAGCCAACTTGATGCAACTGTGGGATGGAGTCAACATGGGAGTCAACATGGGCCAGCATCCCTGTGGAATGCTTTCGACACCTTGTAGAGTCCATAACTGTTCCCAGTAAGAAAAATATTCCATCCCATTTGCAGTGCACATCTCCTGACTTGTCTTTTTAATCAACCTCCCAAAAATACATCTTCATTGGTGCGGCCCTGGCCAGCCAGGCAGCACTCGCTATGTTTATCTTCGGAAAATAGATCAACAGTGCTTTAATATGTTTCCCCTTTAATGGTCTCCTTTCCCATTGCACTGGGCCCATTATGAGTTATTTGCTGCTGGGCATGGCTTTTTAATAGAATCTGAATTCCAATTTGGCTATCCCGCTTAGCAGCCTTTGTACTCAGTAATACAGAGCACAGAATTCCTAGTGAAGTTTTAGGAGAAACGCTTGGCATGCTATTCCCTTTGGGTCATGCAAAAAAGCCCTCTGCTCTGGCCGTATTCCCATTGTTGGTGCATTTGGTCATCTATTTAGTTTGGTTTTACTGATGACTTGATTATGAGTAGTAAGGCACGAATTACTGTCATAACAACAGCAATGAGCTGTGATAGTGTCACAATTATCCTTTGGGGTAACACAGTTGTTACATTATTCTAGGTACCTTGCTATTCAAAGACAAATGGGATGCTGACTTGAAGAAAATACACGAAGTGATTCTTAAGTGCACACTTCTTATGGTCAAATACAATTGAAATACTGTATCATAGCTAATAATGTATTTTATCAAGAATTAATTTAAACACAAAAATCATACTCTTGCAGTAGTCAGAATATCAATAATACAACATGAGCTTTCAGGCAGCAGGCACAGAGAGGGCCCTAATTGAGTTCATAATTAGCAGAGCTTGTGGGGAGGCAAAATGGCTTATCAGGCCATGGACAAGTATGTGACCAGCGGGTCCTTGAAAAGGCCTTTGAACAATCATTATCAAACACTTGATATTACAGGCTCGGAAAATGGTGGGCTGCTCGGTGGGAGGTCAAATTAAATTCATGTGGAAGTAAAATACCTAACAATTACAGAATTTTGAGAAACATTCTAAAACAGTGGAGAGGCGGTATGGATTAATCCTGCAATTTCAGTCAAGGTAGACAGGGGTATTCTGCATGATGTCTGCACTCATTACCACTACCTTTATCCCATCTTTGAAATTCCAAAAAATTGCAATTTAATATATAATGAATGAGATATAACAATATAGCTGATTCCTTTAGTACAAAAATGTATGAATATACAAGAACAAGTACTTATTTCTGCGAATTAATAATTTCAGAGGGGAGGAATTCTATGATGAGAGGGGAACAGAGTCTGCATTTTTCTTTGCAGGTTTGCAGTACAGTTTACCCATCACAGTAAGAGTATTCTAAAAAAGGCACTGAGAGATAGAGAGATGGAGATGGATATGGAGAGATGGAGCGGGAAAGATAGAAATGGAAAGAAACAGAGTTGGAGAGATTGAGATGGCTTCCCAGTCAGTTGGCACTTAGATCCAGCTGGGTTATGTGAAGGAGCTGGCTGCCTAATGAGCCTGTGTTACCCCAGAGAGTTCACCCCTCTCACCCCACACACTGTAGGGGGAGGGGCTGTGTACCCTCAACTCCATGCCTACCACATGCCTGGCCTCTCCAACACACAGCAGGGAGCTGATACAAACATAATATATCTGTGATATGTTCACTTGTTCATGCCATACACAGTCAGTGGCAATAATCAAGTTATATGTAGTTATCATACACATAACTTGCAATGAACCATGTACAGCATAGTTTGCTGTATGTCATAGATCATGTCTCTGTATGTGAAGCGTATTTGCCTCTGCTGGGTAACTAATAGATTTCACAATACAAACACCCTTACATCATTCACCATAATGACCACCAGGTCAGGTCATGATGGACGGTCACTATTTGTTTAACAGCATTAAAAAGAAAAATTGGGGCTGTTTTAATATTGATTGCTTGTCCACAGGGCCTGTCTAGCTTTCTTAAGCTTGTAAAAACCTTGCCTAATGGCCTTTGCTTTGTGAGGCCACGGTCAAGGTTCAACCTCTGCAGAGGAGTAGTCCCAAGACAGTTGTAAATTCCAATAAAAGGTTCACACCAAAGTGAGCGTGAGTGAGTTATTCTGTTAAAGAGGAAGGTGGACATAGCTCCAGTGGGCCCTCTTTCCATTACCACAGCTCCCCAGTGCCTAAAGGCCTACCGCCTCTCCGCTGGGTAAATGTTTACCTTACCATAAGAAATAAAGATGAATACAGAGGCCAGCATCGGCCTGGGCAGGGAGATAATGAGGTACTATTACCCTGGCCTCCCTGCCTCGGACCCAGCCAGCGCTCATTATAGCTGAGGTGATGGGGAGGAGAGTCTAATACAGTAAGTCAGGAGGATTTGCTCTCTTCCTGAGAGAGGTTTCCTTCATACTAAAAGAGAGAGGAGGAAATCAACAGTGAAAATATTTGAACAGTCTATTCAAACACCTTGTGGATGGACGGGAGGCAGGCGGCCAGAGAGCAGTTGTTGAGAATAGGAGATGAGGAGATGGCTAAGACACTCAGGCAGTTTCACTTTGGCTTTGTCATGGGCTGCCAAAGTGCCTTTGATTTACTGAGGCAGCTATTGATAATTAATTGTATCATCTGTTTCCTCTCCCATTCAAGCCAAGAAAAGTGAACCCAAACTCCTCTTCAGAAGCCTGGGTACAATTCACACCATCATAGAGGGTGATTGGACTTGAGCTGGCTGGATGTGCATGTCAACAGATGGCAGTTATAACTACAACACCAGGGAGAAAATTCACTCTCATGAGACAAGAACTTAGGCAAGTTATGGCGACAACAGTGACTTCAGAAAGTATTCACACCCCTTGACTTTTTCCACATTTTGTTGTGTTACAGCCTGAATTTAACACTGATTAAATTGAGATTTTGTGTCACTGGCCTTCACACAATACCCCATAATGTCAACGTGGAATGATGTTTTTAGAAATTTTTACAAAGCTGAAATGTCTTGAGTCAATAAGTATTCAACCCCTTTGTTATGGCAAGCCAAAATACTTTCAGGGGTAAACATTTGCTTATGAAGTCACATAATAAGTTGCATGGACTCACTCCATGTGTGCAAGAAAAGTGTTTAACATGATTTTTGAATGACTACCTCATCTCTGTACCTCACATATACAATTATCTGTAAGGTCCCTCAGTCGAGCAGTGTATTTCAAACACAGATTCCACCACAAAGACCAGGGAGGTTTTCCAATGCCTCGCAAAGAAGTCCACCTATTGGTAGATGGGTCAAAATATAAAAAAACTGACATTGAATGTCCCTTTGAGCATGGTGAAATTATTAATTACACTTTGGATGGTGTATCAATACACCCAGTCACTACATAGATACAGGTGTCCTTCCTAACTCATTTTCCGAAGAGGAAGGAAACCGCTCAGGGATTTCACCATGTGGTCAATTGTGACTTTATTAAAACAGTTACAGAGTTTAATGGCTGTGGTAGGAGAAAACTGAGGATGGATCAACAACATTGTAGTTACTCCACAATACTAACCTAAATGACAGAGTGAAAAGAAGGAAGACTATACAGAAATATTCCAAAACATGCATCCTGTTTGCAATAAGGCATTAAAGTAAAACTGCAAACAAATGTGGCAAAGAAATTAACTTTATGTCCTGAATACAAAGCAAATCCAACACAACACATCACTGAGGACCACTCTTCATATTTTCAAGCACGGTGGTGGCTGCATCATGTTATGGATATGCTTGTCATTGGCCAGGACTAGGGAGTTTTTTTTGATAAAAATAAATGGAATAGAGCTAAGCACATGCAACATCCTAGAGGAAGACCTGGTTCAGTCGGCTTTCCAACAGACAATGGGAGACAAATTCGCCTTTCAGATTAACAATAACCTAAAACACAAGGCCAAATATACATTAACATTTACATTTTAGTCATTTAGCAGACGCTCTTATCCAGAGCGACCTACAGTTAGTGAGTGCATACATTATTTTTTTATTTTTCATACCGTGGGAATCGAACCCACAACCCTGGCGCAGCAAATGCCATGGTCCACCAACCGAGCTACATCCCTATACACTGGAGTTCCTTACCAAGACGACATTGAATGTTCCTGAGTGTCCGAGTTACAGTTTTGACTTAAATCGTATTGAAAATATATGGCAAGACTTGAAAATAGGTGTCTTAAATTGATCAACAACTAATTTGACAGAGCTTGAACATTTTTGAAAATAATAATGTGCAAATATTGTACAATCCAGGTGTGCAAAGCTCTTGGAGACTTACCCAGAAAGACTCACAGCTGTAATCGCTGACAAAGGTGATTCTAACATATATTGACTCAGGGGTGTGAATGCAATATTTCTGTATTTCATTTTGTATGCATTTGCAAAAATTTCTAAAAACATGTTTTCACTTTGTCATTATCGGGTATTAGATGGGTGAGAAAAAATATATATTTAATCCATTAAGAATTCAGGCTGTAACACAACAACATTTGGAATAAGTCAAGGGGTATGAATACTTTCTGAAGGCACTATACTTCTGTGGATTTGACTGATCTGAACATACAGTATATAGATTTGAGTTTGAGATACCAGTGTTGCCTCTGGGATTTTTTTCAGCAGCGGTGTCAAGGGTAGCGGGGGGAGGAGGGGGGATTGTTCTTTGCTGCAGGGGTCTGGGTTCATGCCCCACGGGTGATTTATTTTGTAGAATGACTGTGAGAAGACCACTTCTGGTGACTTTTTAAAAATACATTCTACTGCAAAATGCATGAAAATAAAATTATATTGACACCATCTGAAATATAACTGATGAGCGCCACTCAACTGTAGGGAGATAATAAGGAGCAAGTGGTGGCTGTGTGCTTCTGGCTCTCATTCGCGCCACTGCTTGCTCTGTTTGCTACAAATATGGGTAATTCTTGAATTGCGGTGGTAAATGCTGTCCCTTGACTTTGGTACCATGTAAAATCACTTTAAAATGAAAAAACATGACAAATAGTACATTTTCCATTTTATTAAACTGTAATTTTATAAGAAAACATATGTAAGTCCTTTACACTGCAAAACATATATTTGTATGCATTGTAGAAACTACTGGTGTATAGCAAATTGGCTTGTCCCTCTGGTGATGTGTAAAGGTGTAGTGACATGTTTTGGGGATTTAGAGGTATCTATCTACACTGAACAAAAATATAAACGCAACATGCAACCATTTCTACGATTTTACTGAGGATCAATTGAAATAAATTCATTAGGCCCGAATCTATGCATCTGTTGGTCACAGATACCTTTTTTAAAAAAAGTAGCGGCGTGGATCAGAAAACCAGTCAGTATCTGGTGTGTCCACCATTTGCCTTATGCAGTGGAACACATCTCGTTCGCATAGAGTTGATCAGGCTGTTGATTGTGGCCTGTGGAATGTTGTCCCACTCCTCTTCAATGGCTGTGAGAAGTTGCTGGATATTGGCGGAAACTGGAACACGCTGTCGTACATGTCGATCCAGAGCATCCCAAACATGCTCAATGGGTGACATGTCAGGTGAGTATGCAGGCCATGTAAGAACTGGGACTTTTTCAGCTTCAAGAAATTGTGTACAGATCCTTGCGATATGGGGCAGTGCATTATCCTGCTGAAACATGAGGTGATGGCAGCGGATGGATGGCACGACAATGGGCCTCAGGATCTCATCACGGTTTCTCTGTGCATTCAAATTGCCATTGATAAAATGCAATTGTGTTCTTTGTCCGTAGTTTATGCCTGTCCATACCATAATCCCACCTCCACCATGGGGCACTCTGTTTACAACGGTGACATCAGCAAACCGCTCGCCCATATGACGCCATGCACACTGTCTGTCATCTGCCTAGTACACACGAAACTGGGATTCATCTGTGAAGAGCACACTTCTCCAGCATACCAGTGGCCATCGAAGGTGAGCATTTTCCCATTGAAGTTGGTTATGACGCCGAACTGCAGTCAGGTCAAGACCCTGGTGAGGACGATGAGCACACAGATGAGCTTCCCTGAGACGGTTTCTGACAGTTTGTGCAGAAATTCTTCAGTTGTGCAAACCCACAGTTTCATCAGCTATCTGGGTGGCTTGTCTCAGACGATCCCGCAGGTGAAGAAGCCGGATGTGGAAGTCCTGGGCTGGCGTGGTTACACTTGGTGTGCGATTGTGAGGCCGGTTGGACGTGCTGCCAAATGGTAGAGCAATTAACATTCAATTCTCTGGCAACAGCTCTGGTGGACATTCCTGCAGTCAGCATGCCAAGTGCATGCTCCCTCAAAACTAGAGACATCTGTGGCATTCTGTTGTGTAGACAAAACTGCACATTTTAGAGTGGTGATTTATTGTCTCCAGCACAAGGTGCACCTGTGTAAGGATCATGCTGTTTAATCAGCTTCTTGATATGCCACACCTGTCAGGTGGATGGATTATCTTGGCAAAGGAGAAATGCTCACTAACAGGGATGTAAACAAATTTGTGCACAACATTTGAGAGAAATAAGCTTTTTGAGCATATGGAACATTTCTGGGATCTTTTATTTCAGCACACTTTACATGTTGCATTTATATTTTTGTTCAGTATATTATTTTGAATGCTATACAGTTGTCACGTTCGTTCAATGACGGGACAGACCAAGGCGCAGTGTGATATACGTACATGTTTATTCAACTAAATAAACACACTGACCGGAGCTGGATCAGGCACTGGTGGAGCGGACTGCTCTGGCTCCGGAGTAGAACGGCTGACCGGAACTGGATCAGGCACCGGTGGAGTGGACTGCTCTGGCTCCGGAGTGGAGCAGCTGACCGGTGCCGGACCAGGCACCGGTGGAACGGGCACGGGCACGGGCCGTGCCGGACTGGACAAACGCACCACTGGTCTGGTGCGAGGAGCAGGCACGGGCCGGACCGGACTAGGAACACGCACCACTGGCTTGGTGCGAGGGGCAGGAACGGGCCGGGCCGGACTGGCGACGCGCACCACTGGCTTGGTGCGAGGAGCAGGAACGGGCCGGGCCGGACTGGCGACGCGCACCACTGGCTTGGTGCGAGGAGCAGGAACGGGCCGGGCCGGACTGGCGACGCGCACCACTGGCTTGGTGCGAGGAGCAGGAACGGGCCGGGCCGGGCTGGCAACGCGCACCACTGGCTTGGTGCGAGGAGCAGGAACGGGCCGGGCCGGACTGGCGACGCGCACCACTGGCTTGGTGCGAGGAGCAGGAACGGGCCGGGCCATGCTGGCGATGCGCACCACTGGCTTGGTGCGAGGAGCAGGAACGGGCCGGACCGGACTGGCGACGCGCACCACTGGCTTTCGCACTACACGTGCGGGGCGCTGGCACAGGATGCACTGGGCTGTGCACGCGCACTGGCGATACAGTTCATAGAACTGGCGCAGGATATGCGGGACCGAGGAGGCGTACTGGAGACCAGGAGCATTGAGCCGGCACACCCCTTCCTGGCTGGATGCCCATCTTCGCACGGCACGTGCGTGGTGCAAGCACAGGACGTACAGGACTGTGCCGGCGCACTGGCGACACAGTACGTAGCTCCGCATAACACGGAGCTTGCCCAGTCATACGCCTCTTCGCGTGAGTATGGTGAGTTGGCTCTGCTCTAACCCTAGGCTCCGCAAACCACCCCGTGTGCCCCCCCCCCAAAAAAAATATTGGGGCTGCTTCTCGGGCTTCCTCCTCGACCGGCCTCCTCCGTGTTGCCGTTGCTCCTCTCCTGCCTGGGCATCTACCTTAGCCCATGGTCCTTTCCCCGCAAATATCTCCTCCCATGACCACAAATTGGCCACCTGTGACATGGCCATCCGCTCCGCCTGGGCACGCTGCTTGGTCCTCGTTTGGTGGGATATTCCGTCACGTTCGTTCAATGACGGGACAGACCAAGGCACAGCGTGATATACGTACATGTTTATTCAACTAAATAAACACACGACAAAACAATAAACGAAACGAAACGTGAAGTCCTAAGGTAGATACAACAAACCTTAACCGGAACAAGATCCCACAACTAGACAGTGCCAATAGGCTGCTTAAGTATGTCCCCAATCAGAGACAACGAGCGACAGCTGCCTCTGATTGGGAACCACACCGGCCAACATAGAACTAGACATACTAGATCCTCATACATAGAACAAGCACAACAAGGAATATACACACCCTGACTCAACATATAAGCCTCCCCTGAGTTAGGGCCTGACAACAGTGAACAAAAGTATTTAATATATTGTATAGATCAATAAAAACAAAGAAGGCTATTAAAATATTATTGTTTTTACTAGTATAATGTGTGTCTCTCAGTTTTATGTAATTGTTGTTACCGTCTTGAAAATCACTGATTACAAAGATATAAAAGCACCTTAAAAGTACACAGAGGGCTAACGTCAACAACATGCATGTTAATCTCTCCTGGCTCAAAGTAGAGGAGAGATTGACTGCCTCATTACTTTGTGAGAGGTATTGACGTGTTGAAAGTACCAAACTGTCTGTTCAATCAGTTAACACACAGCTCAGTCAACCATACAGTACATTCGGAAAGTTTTCAGACCACTTGACTTTTTCCACATTTTGTTACGTTACAGCCTTATTCTAAAATTGATTAAATAAATAAAAATCCTAATCAATCTGCACACAATACCCCATAATGACAAAGCGAAAAAAATATAAAACAACAGAAATACCTTATAAGTATTCAGACCCTTTGCTATGAGACTCAGGTGCATCCTGTTTCCATTGATCATCCTTGAGATGTTTCTACAACTTGATTGGAGTCCACCTATGGTAAATTCAATTGATTGGAAATTATTTGGAAAGGCACACACCTCTCTATATAAGGTCCCACAGTTGACAGTGCATGTCAGAGCAAAAACCAAGCCATTAGGTCGAAGGAATTGTCCGTAGAGCTCCAAGACAGGATTGTGTCGAGGCACAGATCTGAGGAAGGGTACCAAAAAATGTCTGCAGCATTGAAGGTCCCCAAGAACACATTGGCCTCCATCATTCTTAAATGGAAGAAGTTTGGAACCACCAAGACTCTTCCTAGAGCTGGCCGGCCGGCCAAACTGAGCAATTGGGGGAGAAGGGCCTGGGAGGTGACCAAGAACCAAATGGTCACTCTGACAGAGCTCCAGAGTTCCTCTGTGGAGATGGGAGTACCTTCCAGAAGGACAACCATCTCTGCAGCACTCAACCAATCAGGCCTTTATGGTAGAGTGACCAGACGGAAGCCACTCCTCAGTAAAAGGCACATGACAGCCCGCTTGGAGTTTGCCAAAAGGCACCTAAAGACTCTCAGACCATGAGAAACAAGATTCTCTGGTCTGATGAAACCAAGATTAAACTCTTTGGGCTGAATGCCAAGTGTCACGTCTGGAGGAAACCTGGCACCATCCCTACGGTGAAGCATGGTGGTGGCAGCATCATGCTGGGGCGAAGGTTCACCTTCCAAAAGGACAACGACCCTAAGCCCAGCCAGAGCCCGGACTTGAACCCAATCGAACATCTCTGGAGAGACCTGATAATAGCTGTGCAGCGACGCTCCCCATCCAACTTGACAGAGCTTGAGAGGATCTGCAGAGAAGAATGGGAGAAACTCCCCCAATACAGGTGTGCCAATCTTGTAGAGTCATACCCAAGAAGACTCGAGGCTGTAATCGCTGCCAAAGGTGCTTCAACAAAGTACTGAGTAAAGGCTCTGAATACTTATGTAAATGTCATGTTTCAGTAGTTTATTTTTAATATATTTGCAAACATTTCTAAAAACGTGTTTTTGCTTTGACATTATGGGGTATTGTGTGTAGATTGATGAGGGGAACAAATTATTTAATCAATTTTAGAATAAGGCTGTAACGTAACAAAATGTGGAAAAAGTCAAGGGGTCTGAATACTTTCCGAATGCACTGTACATACCCCACAAGACATGCTACCAGGGGTCTCTTCACAGTACCCAAGTCCAGAACAGAGGCTAAGAAATGCACAGTACTACATTTATATAGAGCCATGACTATACGGAACTCTCTCCCACCTCCGGTAACTCAAGCTAGCAATAAAATCTGATTAAAAAAACAGATAAAATCACATCTCACATGCACAACATGGACTGTGAAGAGACACACACACTCTAATACACATGTACTCTAACACACACACACGCTACACACACCACGCATTATTCTTAGTAATGTAATGTAGTATTGTAAAATTGTAATGTAATAATGGAGCAAAGTACATTTGTATGGTGCACAATATTTTGTATTATGTAATGCTTTATTTCAGGAAGAGTCGCTGCTGCCTTGGCAACAGCTAATGGGGATCCTAATACAATACTAAATATAAATAATGGTAAACATTATTTAAAGTCATTAAGCTACCATATAAGTTCATTTAGAATGGGAAGGTAACCAAATACATTTCAATTGAAAATAAATCTAGAAAGATTAAGTTAATTTTTTCCAAAATGTCATGCCCAAATGCCACCATAATTCAAGAAAGAACCATCGTAGTTCATCTGACTCTGGGTAAGTAGAAAAAGGGCATAATTGCCTAAATCTTGCACTATCCCTTTAAAAGCAAGTCTCCACAGAATATTCAATTTAATAGCTGACATAACAAGCATTTCTTTTGATTTTACCTGTCATTCATTCAGCTGGTCATTCAGCTGGTCAAATATGGTTTTATCACTGCTTCCTCTATCAACCACGGTTATGGGTGTTCATGACTTGAAAAGTTTCGGTCTCGCTGCTTCTTCACACAAACACAGCTAGCACCCATACGTGTCCACAGAGTGGGCGATGTCTACAGCAGACTACATGGCCGTATATGGGAACTTACTTTTATCTCAATAATTCATCATCTTGGTGGGATGCTGAATAATTTAACTGAACTTGGAGGCCTTTTAACTCAGTGCAGCTTTGCATGTGGCTGATGGATCTATGGGATTCCATGCACATTACAGGGGGAGAAGGGAAACATAGTGCTAAGCTGTGTTTCAGTTTTCACTGCTCACTCATTGATCAATTATTCAGCCAGAGCCTCTGACTGTGACCTGGGTTCTGAGAAGACACAGCCCAAAGTCTTCCCAGCCAGACGTGTCCGTGACAGCCTTCGCTCCTCTCATTCTATGCCATTTCATGCTCCATCCAGAGTGTTCTTATATCATATAAAACACACTTGAACTTTTGAAAAAGACACCCTTTTGTGTTCAGTTGCCGTGGATATTGGTTAAGATGTTGCTGTAACTGTCTTTCATCTAGTAAATGACACAGAGTGGTGGAGCAGCATGGTGAAAAAAATGCATATGAAATGATGGAGCAGTGTGGGCACTCCAGGGCAGCTCTGTTGTTGTTCTTCCCTCTTCTCCCCTTTCTCGTCTGAGGGGAGGAGGGGGAGAATGGGGAGGGGGTGGGCGTGCGGGCGTGCGGGCGGGCGGGCAGGCGGGCGGTTTCTCTCTCCAAGAGCTGGGGGGTCCCCCAGTCTGAGCTGGTTTCATCACATGGACCTACTCATGAGTGCAGGGTTCTTTTAATCAAAGGCATTATTCCAGAGGAAAACCCAGTGTAGCCACTCTGATCCCTGGCTGTGAGTGGCTAATTAACACAAAGGAAAAAATTGGGTTTCCACATAGGCCTTTTTTTACAATAGGGGATCTGCAGTGTGTACTCTGTCTGGAGAGCAATAGCTACCCCAAAATTCCACAGTAAGGTACAGTGCCTTGCAAAAGTATTCATCCCCCTTGGCGTTTTTCGTATTTTGTTGCATTACAATCTGTAATTTAAATTTTATTTGGATTTCATGTAATGGACATACACAAAAGAGTCAAAATTGGTGAAGTGAAATGAAATTATTTTTTTTGTTTCAAAGAACATTCTAAAAATAAATAACGGAATAGTGGTGCATGAATATGTAATCACCCCATTTGCTATGAAGTCCCTAAATAAGATCTGGTGCAACCAATTACCTTCGGAAGTCACATAATTAGTTAAATAAAGTCCACCTGTGTGCCAGATAATCTCAGTATACATACACCTGTTCTGAAAGGCCCCAGAGTCTGCAACACCACTAAGGAAGGGGCACCACCAAACAAGCGGCACCATGAAGACCAAGGAGCTCTCCAAACAGGTCAGGGACGAAGTTGTGGAGAAATACAGATCAGGGTTGGGTTATGAAACAAATCTGAACCTTTGAACATCCCACGGAGCACCATTAAATCCATTATTAAAAAATGGAAAGAATATGGCACCACAACAAACCTGCCAAGAGAGGGCCGCCCACCAAAACTCACGGACCAGGCAAGGAGGGCATTAATCAGAGAGGCAACAAAGAGACCAAAGATAACCCTGAAGGAGCTGCAAAGCTCCACAGCGGAGATTGGAGTATCTGTCCATAGGACCACTTTAAGCCGTACACTCCACAGAGCTGGGCTTTACGGAAGAGTGGCCAGAAAATAGCCATTGCTTAAAGAAAAAAATAATCAAACACGTTTGGTGTTTGCTAAAAGGCATGTGGGAGACTCCCCAAACATATGGAAGAAGGTACTCTGGTCAGATGAGACTAAAATTGAGCTTTTTGGCCATCAAGGAAAACGCTATGTCTGGCGCAAACCCAACACCTCTCATCACCCCGAGAACACCATCCCCACAGTGAAGCATGGTGGTGGTAGCATCATGCTGTGGGAATATTTTTCATCGGCAGGGACTGGGAAACTGGTCAGAATTGAAGGAATGTTGGATGGCGCTAAATACAGGGAAATTCTTGAGGGAAACCTGTTTCAGTCTTCCAGAGATTTGAGACTGGGATAGAGGTTCACCTTCCAGCAGGACAATGACCCTAAGCATACTGCTAAAGCAACACTCGAGTGGTTTAAGGGGAAACATTTAAATGTCTTGGAATGGCCTAGTCAAAGCCCAGACCTCAATCCAATTGAGAATCTGTGGTATGATTTAAATATTGTTGTACACCAGCAGAACCCATCCAACTTGAAGGAGCTGGAGCAGTTTTGCCTTGAAGAATGGGCAAAAATCCCAGTGGCTAGATGTGCCCAGCTTATAGAGACATACCCCAAGAGACTTGCTGCTGTAATTGCTGCAAAAGGTGGCTCTACAAAGTATTGACTTTGGGGGGGGTGAATAGTTATGCATGCTCAAGTTTTCAGTTTTTTTGTCTTATTTCTTGTTTGTTTCACACAAAAAAATATTTTGCATCTTCAAAGTGGTAGGCATGTTGTGTAAATCAAATGATAAAACCCCCCCAAAATCCATTTTAATTCCAGGTTGTAAGGCAACAAAATAGGAAAAATGCCAAGGGGGGTGAATACTTTCGCAAGCCACTGTAGTTGGAAAAACGTGACTAAATTCTAACCTCAGAAAATCACTGATGCAACCATTACAGTGCACATAGGCCTAAGTTGTTAGTTATAAATCCATGAGGACATAAACAATGATTTCGTAGACATTGGTTTATACATCATACGTGTGTGAGGCAGAGGACTTAAACAAGAGAATGAGGTTTCCAGGTCTGTACAAGGTTATCATTTGACGTTCAAAAATAAGATGTTATTTATGTTCAGTAGCTCTTGCTTTAGGTGAAGAACATAGTGAGTTCTGAGGATGTAGAGAATGTTCACGTCTCCTTGAAAGTTCGGCATGAGACATGGGACAAAAGCGAAGATTGTTTGTTATTAAGAATCAACCCATGGCAGTTAGTCGACCATTGTTCAAGCTCAAATGAAGCCAGCCTAGCGATTGAGGCCAAATGACATCCCTTTCTGCTCCTGAATCAGAATAACCTGATACACAACCGTTTAGGGGTCAAGCTGAGCTTTGTCTGAAATGATTTATGATGTAGTAGCTCACTTACAGCTGTAGGGAAGAATACAAGTCATACAACATTGCTTTGTTAGAAAAACACAGTTTGATACCATGTGATAGATGGATTTGAAGTAGACCAGGCTTCCTGACACGAGGAGAGCATGTTTTAGACAGAGGTGTTTAATCTTCATCCTGAGTTGCAGGCTACTCACGTCCCCAGAGTTCCTTGTTTTCCTGTATTGATTAAAATCTGCCCTATCCACCTTCCTGCTGTAAGAAGAACTCCTTCAAAGAAGGCTCAGTGGGATCATTCAATGAAGAAAAACTTGCCCATGTCTTTGTCCATTGGTTGCTTCCTTGTTCACAAGTGCTAGTAGAGTATGTTCCAATATTGGTCAGAAAGATCACTCTGTTACTTCTGTACCTATGTCACAAGTAAGAGTGTCCAGTCGTTTGCCAAGGTGGCAGATCATGAGGCTGAAGGTGGCATGACCTTCCAAAGACAGGAACAACTTTGAATATCATTATTTTGTGACCCCTGTGCTCCAGTCTAACTCAGAGCAAAGGAAACAGGGGATTACTTTGGAAATGAGCTGTGCCATATCTTTAACACAGACTGTCTGAGGACTGGATAGCTTACCTCTTATCTTTTCTTGCTGTTGCCGGAGCTGATGAAAATAATTTGAACACATTCACAGGGCCGTATCTGTGGGTATGTTCTACAAAGGTAAGATGGCAACAACCACTTAATTTGTTATTAAGGCTTTATTCTGAGGTGTTTATTCCACGGGGAATTCATTAGATCCAGAGGCTCCTTCATTCTCTTCATTCCTGAGACTCGTTCCCCCTGTCGAGGTGATTTAATGCTATTCTCTTGGTTATAAAGAACTGATTAGCATGACCACAAATACACTGAATACATTATCTTTTTATTTTTTTCTCATCCAAGGAAGGTTATTCTATCATGTAAATTTCTTCTGTGCTCCAACATACTGTATTTCTCAGGTGTTTTATTCCATAGACATCAAATTATTTTTGGTCATGCCATGTGACTTATAATGATTCAACGTTGCCAAACTGAATGAAAACAATGCTGTTGTGTTGAATACAATAGTATGAGAAATGTTTGTGGCATAAATTCAATATATTAGTGTTGGTTAAAAAAAATACTATATTCCAAATGCTACTGTTGTATTACTTTGTCATGATACAACTTGGCCCTATATCTGGGTGTCTTTTTTTCACAAATAAGATTACAGCAAAGAGATGCTTACTGTACAATAACTTTTTGTAAAGGTCATTCACACTGATTTAAAAGACAGAAATATCTATAACATTTAGAATTTCAAAGAAATATAAGGAATAGCCTTTCTTAACCTTGCTGTGCTGGAGTTTATTCGTAGTTGCTGGTTTCTCAGTGCTGTAAGTCCTTTTGAAAGACACTATAGAGGTAAGAGTGTATTTTCATTCAACACTGTGAATACATTTTCCATACTCAACAAAAGGGCTATACATTTAGTTACCTGTGTGGTTTATGACCAGGCCTTTGTTGGGTGATACAGTACTTGCTCTCAAGGCTTGGTGGTTTACACACTACCTTGAGCTGCAGCTCACCATCTGTGGCAGCCAAGAGGACAACTGTTGCTGACTAAATTAGCCAGCTCCATCATCCTGATGCCTCAGTAGAGGACCTGAGCTCTTTGTGACCTTTCTCTTTCCCTCAACCAAGCCCTCTCCTCCACTAATATAGATGCAAAGAAAACTCAACTAGGTCAAGCACCAGGTATAAATCTTCCTTGGCAAGGCGCAACAGCGTTTGCCAGGCATGCACTGCAGGCTGGTGTGACGGACTGTGAGTGGAGGCGCAGCTCAGGCTGGAGGCGGGTACGCCGTAGCCTCTGCCAGTGGGCTGGGACCAGCTTGCTACTGGCCGAAGGGCTTGCCTCCCGCACATTGTCCAGTTGGCTGCTACAGTGTTTCTGTAGCAGCCAACTGATATTTGTTATCACAATTGGGCTGACTATGCATTTACAGCACTCTGGAGCAGGAACTCTGTTGTGTAGCTCTTACTCAACACAACTAAAAAAGTTGTCAGATAACTTACATTACGTTTATGGCCCTGAATGCCTTTTTGAAGGATTAAATGCAGATTTTATGATTTTCTAAGCATGAATATGCAAGAATAAGGTAAGGTCAAGGGCATAAATTCACTGCTTTTACTATTCCTACAAGAAAATACAGTATATTATCCAGACATGGTTAACCATAAAGAGCTATGAGTTGTATTTACTGCCTGATTTAATGATACACCAATGGAATTTGACCTTTGACATTTGACCTTTTACTCTAGCCACACAAGTTATTTTTAATATGGCTGTAAACCATTTCTGTTGACTTACTGTCATGACACTGTACTGAAAGATATTAAAGTAATTACTATTTTTCCAGTTAACTTATTTTCAACATGACTTGAATACAAACCCCATACAGTGATGATTAAAAACAAATAAATGAATGATCTGATGCCACCAAAGAAGTAGTGTACATGGCGTAATGGCCCATGGGTCAAAAAGGCAGCCCACCTTGCCGTGGACAGTATTTACACGGGCATACAGTGCATTCGGAAGGTATTCAGACCCATTGACCTTTTCCACATTTTGTTACATTACAGCCTTATTCTAAAATTGATGAAATGGTTTTCCCCTTCATTAATCTACACACAATACCACATAATGACAAAGCAAAAACAGGTTTTTATAAATTTTTGCAAATGTATTAAATATACAAACTGAAATGTCACATTTACATAAGTATTCAGACCCTTTACTCAGTACTTTGTTGAAGCACCTTTGGCAGCGATTACAGCCTTGAGTCTTCTTGGGTATGACGCTACAAGCTTGGCACACCTGTATTTGGGCAGTTTCTCCCATTCTTCTCTGCAGATCCTCTCAAGCTCTGTCAGGTTGGATGGGGAGCGTCGCTGCACAGCTATTTTCAGGTCTCCTCAGAGATGTTAGATTGGGTTCAAGTTCGGGCTCTGGCTGGGCCACTCAAGGACATTCAGAGACTTGTCCTGAAGCCACTCCTGAGTTTTCTTAGCAATGTGCTTAGGGTCGTTGTCCTGTTGTAAGGTGAACCTTCGCCCCCAGTCTGAGGTCCTGAGCATTCTGGAGCAGGTTTTCATCAAGGATCTCTCTGTACTTTGCTCTGTTAATCTTTACCTCGATCCTGACTAGTTTCCCAGCTCTACGGACAATTCCTTCGACCTCATGGCTTGGTTTTTTCTCTGACATGCACTGTCAACTGTGGGACCTTATATAGACAGGTGTGTGCCTTTCCAAATCATGTCCAATCAATAGACTCCAATCAAGTCGTAGAAACATCTCAAGGATGATCAATGGAAACAGGATGCACCTGAGCTCAATTTCGAGTCTCATAGCAAAGGGTCTGAATACTTATGTAAATAAAGTATTTCAGTTTTTTATCTTTAATACATTTGCCCCAAAAAAATTAAACCTGTTTTTGCTTTGTCATTATGGGGCATTGTGTGTAGATTGATGAGGAAAACATTGAATTTAATCAATTTTAGAATGAGGCTGTAACGTAACAAAATGTGGAAAAAGTCAAGGGATCTGAACACTTTCCGAATGCACTGTATCTATGTTGACATGATTTAAAGGGACATTTGCTGAGACAGTTGTTTTCTTCTATGCATCACTTTTAAGAGTGGCCTTAAAGCACAGTGTTGATGGAATGTTCCATTGGCAAATCCATAGGGGTGTCACTGCAGAGTGTGTCATGGGCTGAGACCCATCTACCCCACATATATAATGCATAGCCTAGCATTCACCAACTGCCCAGACACCTGTGACAAATATATTCTTTATTTTGAGCTCTCCCAGTTACATAAGTGCTACAATGGCCCCTGGGTTTTATGAGCTAATGCTTGTTGAGAGCTGCCTTTCTTCACATACAGTTGTGCCCTCTCCTGCTGCCTCTCTCTCAGAGCCAGGGCCTGGTTAGAGTGGCCCTTCAGGAGCACTGTGCCTCAAAGCCACCGCTGGAAGCACAGGGTCACAATGCTGACCCACTGACTGTCTGATGTAAGGCACATTTCTCTCTGAAACAAGCAGATAAACATGGTCTCTTTTTATTCACTGATCGTCTGGTCTAAGGTAATCATGGAACATATCAGAAATAACCCTGTGGATGAAAACCACACAAAGAAGCCATTTTGCATGGAATAAAGGGTTGTTTTCACTGTGATTCCACTTAAAGGCAACTTGAAAAATGAAAAATAGATAATACTATGCCCCACTGGCATGTCTCAGCCATGTCTGTCCTAATGATGATTGACCTACAGGACAGACCACTGCTATGGCCAGCCATGACGGACAACAGATGACAGACAGCTAAGCAATTTATGAAATGTTATTTGTCACATGCTTCTTAAACAACAGGTATAGACTAACAGTGAAATGCTTACTTACAGTGCCTTGCAAAAGTATTCATCCCCCTTGGCGTTCTTCCTATTTTGTTGCATTACAACCTGCAATTTAAATGGATTTTTATTTGGATTTCATGTAATGAACATACACAAAATAGTCCAAATTGGTGAAATGCAAAAAATTACTTGTTCCAAAAAATTCTAAAAAATAAATAATGGAAAAGTGGTGCGTGCATATGTATTCATCCCCTTTGATATGAAGCCCCTAAATAACATCTGGTGCAACCAATTACATTCAGAAGTCACATAATTAGTTAAATAAAGTCCACCTGTGTGCAATCTAAGTGTCACATGATCTGTCACATGATCTCAGTATATATACACCTGTTCTGAAAGGCCCCATAGTCTGCAACACCACTAAGCAAGGGGCACCACCAAGCAAGCGGCAACATGAAGACCAAGGAGCTCTCCAAACAGGTCAGATGCATAGTTGTGGAGAAGTACAGATCAGGGTTGGATTATAAAAATATATCAGAAACTTTGAACATCCCACGGAGCACCATTAAATCCATTATTAAAAAATGGAAAGAATATGGCACCACAACAAACCTGCCAAGAGAGGGCCGCCCACCAAAACTCACGGACCAGGCAAGGAGGGCATTAATCAGAGAGGCAACAAAGAGACCAAAGATAACCCTGAAGGAGCTGCAAAGCTCCACAGCGGAGATTGGAGTATCTGTCCATAGGACCACTTTAATTCGTACACTCCACAGAGCTGGGCTTTACGGAAGAGTGGCCAGAAAAAAAGCCATTGCTTAAAGACAAAAATAAGCAAACACATTTGGTGTTCGCCAAAAGGCATGTGGGAGACTTCCCAAACATATGGAAGAAGGTACTCTGGTCAGATGAGACTAGAATTGAGCTTTTTGGCCATCAAGGAAAACGCTATGTCTGGCGCAACTCAACACCTCTCATCACCCCGGATGTTTTTCATCGACAGGGACTGGGAAACTGGTCAGAATTGAAGGAATGATGGATGGCGCTAAATACAGGGAAATTCTTGAGGGAAACCTGTTTCAGTCTTCCAGAGATTTGAGACTGGGACGGAGGTTCACCTTCCAGCAGGACAATGACCCTAAGCATACTGTTAAAGCAACACTCGAGTGGTTTAAGGTGAAACATTTAAATGTCTTGGAATGGCCTAGTCAAAGCCCAGACCTCAATCCAATTGAGAATCTGTGGTATGACTTAAAGATTGCTGTACACCAGCAGAACCCATCCAACTGGAAGGAGCTGGAGCAGTTTTGCCTTGAAGAATGGGCAAAGATCCCAGTGGCTAGATGTGCCAAGCTTATAGAGACATACCCCAAGAGACTTGTAGCTGTAATTGCTGCAAAAGGTGGCTCTACAAAGTATTGACTTTGGGGGGTGAATAGTTATGCACTCTCAAGTTTTCGTTTTTTTTGTCTTAAATAAAAATATATTGCATCTGTAAAGTGGTAGGCATGTTGTGTAAATCAAATGAACAAACCCCCCAAAAAATCCATTTTAATTCCAGGTTGTAAGGCAACAAAATAGGAAAAATGCCAAGGGGGGTGAATACTTTCGCAAGCCACCTTATGGGCCCATTCCAACAATGCAGAGAGAAAAATATAAAAAATAATAGAAAGATAATAACACTAGGAATATATACAGAATGAGTAACAATAACATGGCTGTATACATGGGATACCAGTACCGAGTTGATGTGCAGGGGTACGAGGTAATTGAGGTAGATATGTACAGTACATATAGGTAGGGGTAAAGTGACTAGGCAACAGGATAGATAATAAGTAGTAGCAGCAGCGTATGTGATGAGTCAAAAGAGTTAGTGCAGCGTTTCCCAAACTCAGTCCTGGGGACCCCAAGGGGCGCAAGTTTTGACTTTTGCCCTAGCACTACACAGCTAATTAAAATAATCAAAGCTTGATGATTAGTTGATTATTTAAATCAGCTGTGTAGCGCTAGGGCAAAAACCAAAACGTGCACCCCTTGGGGTCCCCAGGACCGAGTTTGAGAAATGATGAGTTACATTTTACATTTTAGGCATTTAGCAGACGCTCTCATCCAGAGCGACTTACAGTTAGTGAGTGCATACATTTCTCAAACTTAGAGTTAGTGCAAAGGGGGTCAATGTAGATAGTCCAGGTAGCTATTGGTTAACTATTTAGCAGTCATATGGCTTGGGAGTAGACGCTGTTCAGGGTCCTGTTGGTTCCAGACTTGGTGCATCGGTACCGCTTTCCATGTGGTAGCAGAGAGAATAGTCTATGACTTGGGTGGCTGGAGTCTTTGACAATTTGTAGGGCCTTCCTCTGACACCGCCTGGTATAGAGGTCCTGGAAGGCAGGGAGCTCTGCCCCAGTGGTGTACTGGGCCGTACGCATTACCCTCTGTAGCGCCTTGCGGTCTAAGGCCAAGCAGTTGCCATACCAAGTGGTGAAGCAGCCGGTCAAGATGCTCTCAATGGAGCTGCTGTACAACTTTTTGAGGATCTGAGGGACCATGCCAAATCTTTTCAGCCTCTTCAGGCGTTGTCGTGCCTTCTTCACGACTGTGTTGGTGTGTGTGGACCATGTTAATTCCTTAGTGATGTGGACATAGAGGAACTCGAAGCTCTCGACCCGCTCCACTACAGCCCTATCGATGTGGATGGGGGCATGCTCGGCACTCCATTTCCTGTAGTCCATGATCAGCTGCTTTGTCTTGTTGACATTGAGGGTCAGCGTGGCACCTTGGGCCGGCCCATCAGAAAGATCCAATTGCAAAGGGAGGTGTTCAGTCCCAGGGTCCTGAGCTTATTGGTGAGGTTGGAGGGCACTATGGTGTTGAACGCTGATCTGTAGTCAATTAACAACATTCTCACATAGGTGTTCCTCTTATCCAGGTAAGAGAATGCAGTGTGGAGTGCAATAGAGATTGCGTCATCTTTTGATTTGTTGGGGCAGTATGTGAATTGGAATGGGTCCATGGTGTCTGGGATGATAGTGTTGAAGTGAGCCATGACCAGCCTTTCAAAGCACAAGGAGCGATGAAAGTCCTTGTGAAATCAGCAGAAAAATTCAGACGGGGTGCTGTTCTAGCATGCGGCATCCAGCAGGCTCCAATCAGAGCATTCATGGACGATGTGATAGTCACAGCTAAGTCAGTTCCAGAAGGCAAATGGATTTTGGAAGATCTGGAAGAGTTTACCAAATGGACCAGAATAGAGTTCAAGCCTGCAAAGTCAAGAAGTCCTGAAAAAGGGACGGTACCGATCCAAGATCGAAGAGGATACCATCCCTACCGTCAGAGAGAAGCCTGTGAAGAGCCTGGCGAAGTGGTACAGGGCCGAGCTCAATGACAAAGAGAGTGTGAAGGAGATGCTCTTGCAAGCCGACATGTGGAGGACAACTCTGGAGAAGAGTGGCCTACCGGGCAAGTTTAAGGCATGGGGCTATCAACACAGGGTACTTCCTAGACTTCTCTGGCCACTGCTTGTCTTTGAAGTACCTCTTTCATCAGTAGAGGCACTTTAGATGTAAAAGAACAGCTTCCTTAGGAGATGGCTGGCGATCCCAAGAAGCTTTTTTGCTATCGGCTTGTACAGCACATGCAGCAAGCTGCAGCTGCCAATTACATAAGTGGTAGAGGAGTACAAGGCAACAAAAGCACGTCAGGCTATGATGCTGCGGAACAGCAAGGGTGACAGGGTTCACTAGGCAGAGATAAAATAAAATAAAACAACATTTTATTTGCCACATGCGCCGAATACAACAGGTCTAGACCTTACAGTGAAATAATTACTTACAAGCCCTTAACCAACAATGCAGTTTTAAGAAAAATAACTGTTAAGTAAAAAATATAAATACAAAATAATTAAAAAGCAGCAGTAAAATAAAATAACAGTAGCAAGGCTATACAGGGGGTACCGGTACAGAGTCAATGTGTGGGGGCACAGGCTAGTCGAGGTAGTTGAGGTAATATGTACATGTGGGTAGAGTGCCCCACATCAAGTGATCAAGTGGTTAGCCAGGGAGGTGGAGGAATGGCAGCAACACACTGATATTGTTGGGTCGGTAAACCAAGGCAGGCTGGGTCTGGGATGCACAACCAGGTCAAGCTGGAAGAAAGTGCTGTGGCATGGTGCAGAGATGGTCCGAAAGTCTGAGGAAGAAAGCAGGCATGTCAGAGCAGTAGCCATGAAAAAACGGGGCAGCTGGATACGATGAGAGAGTGTGCGAAAGAGGGCACCCACCTGGCAAAACATCTGGAACATGGAAGGGAAGCGGATTAAGTATCTGCTTTGCTCTGTGTATGATGTTTTGCACACACCAACAAACCTCCACAAATGGGGATTGGCAGAGAGCCAATGTGAAGACCAGACAACCTAGAGCACATGTTCTCCTCCTGCCTAGCAGGTCTGACCGATGGAAAATTCAGGTAGCGTCATGACCAAATACTGACTCAGTTGGCTGCGGGACTGGAGCAAGCATGGAGAAAGCCGAAGCAACTCACCCAGGGCCCGTTTCATCCACTTCCTCAGGTCAGGAGAGATCACAGAAAAAGGGAAGAAGGAGCAAAGGGATCCTTGCCACAGCAAGCGACTGGGAGATGCGGACAGACCTCAAGAAGCAGCTCAGATTCCCAGCGGAGACAAGCCTCAGACCAGATATCGTTGTCTGGTCTAGAGACACCAAGCTGGTGGTTCTCATCGAGCTCAAAGTGCCCTGGGAGGAGATGATAGAGGAGGCACATGAGCGGAAGCTTAAGAAATACCAGTCCCTCATCCTTGAGAGTCAGCAAAATAGATGGAGAGCCTGGAATCTACCAGTTGAGGTCGGCTTCACAGGCCAATCATTCTGGAGAGCCCTGGGGTTACTCGGCATTGAAGGAGTGGCAAGGAAGAAGCCAGTGGCTGACGTCAGCAAGCAGGCTGCAGAGGAATGAGCAGTGGCAGAGCAAAGCAGGCAGTGGTGGATTGAGGGGGTAGTTCCAGGACGCTGGTTCTGCAGTCGAGCCCCCCTGAGGTGTCGTGGGTTTATCGACAAAACACAGATGAAGGGGGGTGCCCAGTTGAGAACCCGATGAAGTCCCACTCAGCTCTATCCCAGTTAGGTGTGGAGCTTATAGTGTTTATCCTCTAAGCTAACATATGTAATTGTTTTAAGATGGTCATATCATGGATCATTTAGCTATTTGATTTGGAATTTTAGGACCCCTGTAGGTATAAAATATATACTTTTATTTTTATTCTTTGATAAAATATTGAATTTGGCCTTTACTATTATAGGCCATAGAAATGCATTGAATAACACATTAATAAATGGCAAAACATACAGTCAAAAAATTAATCGCAAGGAATAAGGTTCTGAAGTGTCTGTCCTATATCTAGGAGATATAAGAAAGCTCAGGAAATATTTGTGTTTTTTGGACACATATTTAACTCCTTTTAATGGTGGATCGCGGCGTGTCATAGTAAATGTATAATTATTTAATTCATTACTGGGACTGATTTGGCCAACTGCAACTGCGCTCTCCATTCAGTGCGCTCTCTGCTTAGCAGTGGTGTCTCTGCTCAGTTTGGCAGCTGTGCAAGTGGGAGGGAGATGCCCGTTTGCTTCGTGGTTTACCAGATCTTTTATCTGCAGTTTTATTGAAGATCACTCTGCGACCCACACGCTGCAGCGCTGTCATTCAGCAGCAGATGATGCGCTGTCAGCCACTGACTTGTCATTCTCACTCACCATCACCCACCGCTGTCATCAAATGGACTCAAGCTAGCCACAAGTTCTGACTGAGCTCATACTGCGCAAATACAGAGATGAGTTTCTCTCTCTTTTTTTCATACAAACTTTGAGAAATAACGAGGAGCGCCCACAATGTGTTTTGTGCGGGGAAGTGCTTAGTAATGAGTCTCTCAAAACGAACAAATTAAAACGACACATCCTGACCAAACATCCACAGCATGACGGTAAACCCAGGGAGTTATTTCAAAACACCTGCAAAGTGGTTATGAACAACATCAATTGCCCAAAGTTTAATTATTGCCTTAGCAAGTTTATCCTAACTTAAATAATCATCAGAGGGCACCCGTGCAGTCACTCTACGTTTGTTGAAAACAGTTCAATTGATGCGACCTACCGTTTGGCAGCAAAGACTTCTCTAAGGATAAATAGGAACATAATTACAGCAACTAAGGAGATGAGGGATCCGATTGAGGAAACAGTATTTCACAGAACAGACTTCTCTCGGTGGATAAGAGGACTCTAACCTCTGCCTTTAGAATCACAATCTAATATTTTGGTTAAACTATATCTACAGAAACATCAGCCTCATATGAGCTCTGGTTTAAGGATCATGAGAATGATGGGAATAAGGTGCAAAGTGATAAGTAGGTGTTCAAGGGTGTGGGTGGGTTCATACTTCACCTTTCTTCAGGGTATAGAATACTACGAAGCTCCATTTACAATCGCTCACGGCGTATACGGCTCCACTTTCTTGTCGGGGCACAATGCTTCAGGAAACAGTGCTTCGACAGTGAAAAAGTAAGTCAGCTATCATTGTTGTCATTTTCTAACAGGTGATGATAAGCAGAAATAAGGGAGTACTAGCGCTCATAGTAGTAGATGTGAGTTTCTCTTTCAAACAATCCCCTTGTACACAGCTAATAGCTAGCTAACGTTAGCCAAGCAAGTTAGTTAGCTACTTTACTTAGTGCAACCCTAAGTAACAGTACAGATGAAGATGAAAAATTATCAGGCAACAGTTCCAACCTAAACCTTTTTTTAAACAATACTTTCTTCAGTAAGCCTGATAATATTTCATCTGTACTGTTACTTAGGGTTGCACTATCAAACTGTGCCTGTGTGTGTTCTGTTATACATCTGTTTGATGTGATCAATCAGTTTATTCCAGTTCATAATGAAATGATTTATTGTATTTTAACAGCAACAGTTACAACCTAGACAGATATGTAAGAGTGTTTTTAATGGGGAAAAATAAACAAGAATTGCTATTTATATGGGTATTTCATTTCATTGTTATTTGTTTTTGTCTATGTTGTATTTGTTTTAGGCATAAGGACAATTAAATGTACCGATATTTACATAAGCTTTGGTCCCAGGAAAACACAGTGTCACGGTTTCGGCCGAGGCTGCCTCTCTTCCTTGCTCGGGCAGGCTTCGGCGTTCGTCGTCTCCGGAATACTAGCTGCCACCGTTGCATGTTTCTATGTTCGTTTGCTTTTGTCTGTTTGTTGTGACACCTGTTATCGTTTAGTGTAATTAGTGTCCTATAAGTTCTCGTTGTGTTTGTCTAGTGTTGTGTGTGATTGTTTTCACTGTCGTGCGTATTGCTTGTGTATACAGTTTGCTCGGTTGAGCGGCTCTCCATTTGATGTTGGAGTATTTTGTCGCACGTGTTTAGTGCGCCCGTTTTATTTCGCCTGCGTGCGGAGTTTCTCGCCTCAGGGCATTGATTTTCGTGCTGTGTTGTTTTGCTAAACCACTAAAGTCTTTTGGACTTATTTTGTGCGTCCTGCGCCTGATTCCACCACCACACCCACCTACAGCTTTACTGACACACAGGATTTCTCATGTAGTTTTTTTGCCTGGTGTTCATTGTGTAAATTCTGTGTCTATATATTCAGATTTTTTATTGTCTGTCTGTATATTCTGTTTATTGTGGCAGCACCATTTAATTGAGTCAAATTCCTATACATGCAAATGTGTTTCACGAATAAAGGTGATTCTGATTCTGAGTGCCTTGAAGGAGGAAGATGGAGTAGCGATTGCAGTGCCATCCGGTTCACAGAAGGCACAGGGTGGCGAGTACCTGTCAGGTATTTTAGATATGCTAAAGCATTATCTCTGCGTCAGGGAAAATAAAAGAGAATAAATAAATACCATCAATATCATCTCTTTCTTTGTAGTTTGTAACTACCTTCAAATTAGAGTGTTGACACAAATAAAACATGTCTAGGAAAGTACAACCAACCAGGCTCCAGAGGTTGAGGAGACTGAGCAGAAATGGTTGTGGTTACTGAGCGAGTATAAAAAATGGAGTGTTGTATAGAGTTGGTAGGGCTGGAGCTGCAGGCCCAGGCAGGGGGTGATAAATCCACCTGTGTGAAAGCTTGTATAAGACAGACCCAGGCCACTGGCAGATAAATCGGCCAGCCCGTGCCCTGACTGAGAGAGGCCTGCGTCCCTTTGGGCATTCCCGCTGCTGAGAGTTATATGTCCAGCACTGTCCCTCGCAGGTTGGAGCAGAGCTTCAGGATAAGGCCAAGCTAAATGAAACGCTAATGCACTAAGTTTCCCATCAAAAATGTCCATAATTCATATCCAAACATTTGCTTGAGAGCACACTGCAGGGTTTAAGGGAGGGGCTGGGGATCTAAATGTACTCGCTCCATGAAAGGGGAAATTCTGATCGACAGCAGCATGTGGTAGAAACCTAATAGTGAGAATTAATCAGCAAACAATAACGTTCATAAGGAGTCTGTCAGGATTATTTGTTGAATGTCTAATGATAAATACTGAATGTATTTTTGTCAAAATGTTCACTACCTCGCTTGCCATGTCTGGCACCAGCCACGTCTAGCACCAGCATTCAATTTTCCTCTGTGCTTACATGCAAGAATATCAGTCATTATTATGTGTTGTGCATTTCAAAGACATCCTCTCTCTCAATCATGTCATTTTCATCAATAAATGAGCCGTTACCTTTTTTTCCTCCAGAGCTTGAATCTACATTGAGTGTACAGAACATTAAGGACACCTTCCTAATATTGAGTTGCACCTTTTTGTTCCTGGTTAAATGTTTCCCTCCAGTTGGTTTTTGTTTCTGCTCTCAACTACTCACCAAAAGTATTTTGGTCTCTCTTGGATTGTGGAGTAGATGTTACTTTAGATTTGTTGATGTTTTCTCAGACCAAAGGCTGTAGGTATCTCATACACTATCTCAAACTCTCACATCCAATAAAGCACACTCTCTGCTTAGTTGGTTACAATGGAAGTTCAACTCAAGTCTGATTTCTCTCACACCATGGGGTTTGATCATGCAGCTTTGCTCATTTTCCAACACAAATTATTTCTCAAAAACCTTTCTCCTTTTAATATCTCACAGAAAATATCATCCTGACATACAGTGCCTAGCAAAAGTATTCATCCCCCTTGGTGTTTTTCCTATTTTGTTGCATTACAACCTGTAATTTAAATGGATTTTTATTTGGATTTCATGTAATGGACATACACAAAATAGTCCAAATTGGTGAAGTGAAATGAAAAAAATAACTTGTTTCAAAAAATTCAAAAAATAACTAACGGACAAGTGGTGCGTGCATATGCATTCACCCCCTTTGCTATGAAGCCCCTAAATAAGATCTGGTGCAACCAATTACCTTCGGAAGTCACATAATTAGTTAAATAAAGTCCACCTGTGTGCCAGATGATCTCAGTATACATACACCTGTTCTGAAAGGCCCCAGAGTTTGCAACACCACTTAGCAAGGGGCACCATGAAGACCAAGGAGCTCTCCAAACAGGTCAGGGACAAAGTTGTGGAGAAATACAGATCAGGGTTGGGTTATAAAAAAAAGCTGCAAAGCTCCACAGCGGAGATTGGAGTATCTGTCCATAGGACCACTTTAAGCCATACACTCCACAGAGCTGGGCTTTACGGAAGAGTGGCCAGAAAAAAGCCATTGCTTAAAGAAAAAAATAAGCAAACACGTTTGGTGTTCGCCAAAAGGCATGTGGGAGACTCCCCAAACATATGGAAGACGGTACTCTGGTCAGATGAGACTAAAATTGAGCTTTTTGGCCATCAAGGAAAACCAGAGAACACCATCCCCACAGTGAAGCATTATGGTGGCAGCATCAGGAATTGGTCAGAATTGAAGGAATGATGGATGGCGCTAAATACAGGGAAATTCTTGAGGGAAACCTGTTTCAGTCTTCCAGAGATTTGAGACTGGGACGGAGGTTCATCTTCCAGCAAGACAATGACCCTAAGCATACTGCTAAAGCAACACTCGAGTGGTTTAAGAGGAAACATTTAAATGTCTTGGAATGGCCTAGTCAAAGCCCAGACCTCAATCCAATTGAGAATCTGTGGTATGACTTAAAGATTGATGTACACCAGCGGAACCCATCCAACTTGAAGGAGCTGGAGCAGTTTTGCCTTGAAGAATGGGCAAAAATCCCAGTGGCTAGATGTGCCAAGCTTATAGAGACATACCCCAAGAGACTTGCAGCTGTAATTGCTGCAAAAGGTGGCTCTACAAAGTATTAACTTTGGGGGTGTGAATAGTTATGCACGCTCAAGTTTTCAGTTTTTTTGTCTTATTTCTTGTTTGTTTCACAAGAAAAAATATTTTGCATCTTCAAAGTGGTAGGCATGTTGTGTAAATCAAATGATACAAACCCCCAAAATATATATTTTAATTCCAGGTTGTAAGGTAACAAAATAGGAAAAATGCCAAGGGGGTGAATACTTTCGCAAGCCACTGTACCCTTAAAATTCCTAATCTAGGAAAAAAGCTCCAGGAATATTGAATAGCAATGGATGTTTTAGGTACAATCTAGGCTGGAGTACAGTGTTTGTACTGTTAGGGTTTAGAATACATAAATAGTGTGGACACCAGGTGCTCCTAAAGATGTAGAACATTATTCCCTGCAGTTTGATGAATTGGTCTACTAAAGAGGGTATTCATCCCAAAAATGGTACAGCATGAATTATATAACGCCTAGACCTGACAAGGTTTCACAGATAATACATATTCTTTATCAGTCTTTATGGTTTGTTTATGTCTTGTTCTAACAGTTTATCACAAGGTGTTTATTTACTTTTACAAGGGTATCTTTCACTTTTACTTCATATTGTGTACAATATTGTATTGTAAAAGCTTTACCAGTATTATGCCGTTTTGATTTTCAAAAAGTTAAGTCATTATGTACAGTTCATTTCATGTTGTTAAATTTGCAGTGCCATCAATTTGAGGCATTTCTCATTTGAATAACTAATTAGGAATACATTTCAAATATGCAATATAATATATATATATATATATATATATATATATATATATATATATATATATATATATATATCTTTATTATTATTATTATTCCTCTTTGTTTTAGTTTCATTTGCAGAATACATTTTCAGGCAGAATACGTTATTTACATCCAGGCACAATACAGCATAGACAGCAAAGATGAGAAGCATGTGCTCTCCTTAAAATACTACTCCACTTCACTAGACCTTGCACTACTCAGTGTTTGGATATCTTTATAATTGCTAAAAATTATATTGAACAAAAGAGGCATAGAAATAGATTCATTATTATGGAAACCTTACAGTACCTTTGTCCTTTGTCTGAGAAAACACAATTCAGTTCATAGTCTTTCTGAGAAAAAAAGAAAAAGAATCCTCAAAGGGGGCTTTTGCCCGAGGTAAGACACAGGTGGATGGAGCCCGGAGCAGGGTCACAGTAAAGATTTATACTAGGTACAAAGTAAAGAGCAGAAGAAAAATGGCTGTTCATGTAGCGTCTCAGTGAAGCGAGTGAAACAGCTGTTCACGGAGTAAAGAAGTGGTCAGGTAAGACAAGCCTGGAAATAGTAATCACAGGCCCATCTGCTGACCTGGGACTGTATGGCCCCAGGGCTCCCGACACAGGCCCTCCGTATGGAGCACAGCACAGCCCCAACCCCAGAAAGCCTGGCCGGCGCCGCGCTAGGCTGCTGACACTGCCACATGCTCCTGTTCTGTAGCTGCATGCACACTCCCTTTATCTCGTTCTCGGTTCTGTGCTCACTGTGCCACTGTAATATGTAGACCACAGACTCTCTGCCATAGAATGAAAAAATGTACTTCAGTCCATGTCCATGTAAAGAAGTAGGCCTACCTGAGCTAATAAAACACTGTCACAGTAGGAGGAGAGTTATGGAGCCTTTTGGAAAACGATGAGTGATTTCAAGTGGGCGTGTGTATCATTACAACTACTGTTATCTGTAAGTAGAGGTGATAAATTACTGTATTAAGATTAATTCAAAGAAACAGATCGATTAGATATGTACACACAGTGTCCGTCAGCTCTGAACAAAATGACCAAAACATGTTTGGGAGTCCATCTCTTCAGCAGCCAAAATAGTTTAATTTAATCATTTATTTAGCGCTTAATAGCACTACAAGATGACATTTTAATGTAACACGTGATTAATACACATTTATCATATCAGTCTGCATATGATGATTTCCTGCCTGCGTATCCTTAATGGTGTCTCCAGGAACAAATCAATATTGTGTTATAATTGAGCGATGAGGAGGGTAAGGAGTGTGAAAAGCCTCATGATAATTATACGTGATGAAAACAAAGGGCCTATCAAAACATGAAGGAAGGCTGGGGCTCCTGAAGATGAATAGAACCAGCCAGAGCCATTACACACTCACTGAACCCCGACTCCAACTTTATTTTCCCCTTTGAACTCACTTCACAGACCATATTGACAGCCTGGTTGGCCTGTTCATTACCACTACTACTCTACAGAAGTGCTTGAGAGACCCTCTTTTTAAGAACCCCATGATGATCTCGTGATCCTCCTAATGACTAGGGAACGTCACTGCTGATCGGTGTCAGGGTAAAATTGGACATACACTGTAGTTCAAGGAACATACACCATCAACACATCACACCCACAGCATAGAGAATCAGTCAATTTCCACACACTATAATGTGAATATTTGGTGCCTGTTCGTGTTGCCCTAAAGACACACTTCAGATGAGTTACATATTTTCCACACATATTGTCCTCAGTTGATATGGAAGGGTAAGAATCGCCCATATTAATATATGTAGGGTTATAGATAAGGTTTATGAAATCAATAACTTCCTAACATCGGATAACATTCATATACTGGCCATCTCTGAAACTCACTTAGATAATTCCTTTGATGATACGGCAGTAGCAATACAAGGATATAACTACAGAAAAGACAGGAATGCCTATGGGGGATATTGTTGCTGTATATGTTCAGAGCCATATTCCTGTAAAGCTTGTAGAGGATCTCATGTCAAATGTTGTTGAAGTGTTGTGGTTGCAAGTTCACCTGCCTCATCTAAAGCCTCTTCTTTTGGGGTGCTGCTATAGGCCACCAAATGCTAACAGTCAATATTTGGATAATGTGTGTGCAATGCTTGATAATGTGTGTAATCTTAACAGAGAAGTCTATTTTCCGGGTGATCTTAACATTGACTGGTTAGCAACTAGCTGTCCTCTCAAGAGGAAGGTTTTGTTTAATTATTTTTTTATTTACTTTTTACTCCTTTTTCTCCCCAATTTCGTGATATCCAATTGGTAGTTACAGTCTTGTCCCATCGCTGCAACTCCTGTACGGACTCGGGAGAGGCGAAGGTCGAGAGCCATGTGTCCTCCGAAACACAACCCTGCCAAGCTGCACTGCTTCTTGACACACTGCTCGCTTAACCCGGAAGCCAGCCGCACCAATGTGTCGGAGGAAACACTGTACAGCTGGCAACCGAAGTCAGCGTGCATGCGCCCGGCCGCCACAAGTAGTCACTAGAGCGTGATGGGACAAGGACATCCCAGCCCTGACCCGGACGACGCTGGGCCAATTGTACGCCACCTCATGTGTCTCCCGGTCGCGGCCGGCTGCGACACAGCCCTAGTGTATGGTTAAAAGAAATTATGCAAAAGATGTGGCAAACAAGTCAGGCTGCTCAGCTGATTTGTTGACATACTGTAAATGGAGAAATGTTGTGACTAAACTTAACAAAAAGAAGAAGAAATTATATTACCAAACCAAGATAAATGACATAAAACACAATGAGAAAATACTTTGGAGTACCTTAAATTATATAATTGACAGAAAACCCAATTCATCTCCATCGTTCATTGAAGTTGATGGGTCATTTAGGTATAACAAAATCTTTCGATATTGCTGATTATTTCAATGACTATTTCACCAGTAACGTGGGAAAACTCAGAAGTGAAATGACAACATTGAACAGTGAACCATCATATTTTTGTATAAAATATCTAATAAAGAAAGAGAAGGATTTCTGTTTGAATTTGGTCAAGTTAGTGTGGGAGAGGTGGGAAACTGTTGTTATCCATCAATAATGATAAGCCACAAGGTATAGGCAATCTTGATGGGAAACTATTGAGCATGGTAGCAGACTGTATTGCCACCACTATTTGATATATCTTTAACCAAAGCCTAAAGGAGTGTGTGTCCACAGGCGCGGAAGGAAGCTAAAGTAATTCTACTGTCTAAAAATAGTAAAGCACCCATGGCTGGCTCTAACAGCTGCCCAATCAGTTTGCTGCCTGTTCTTAATAAACTGATAGAGAGAATTGTGTTTGACCAAATACAATGCTTTTTTTCAGAGAACAAGTTAACTGCTGACTTTCAGCACTGTACTGCACTGACTTAGATGACTGATGATGGGTTAAAATAAATAGATAATAAGATGATAGCGGGAGCTGTATTGTTAGATTTCAGTGCAGCCTTTGATGTTATTGATCATAAATTGTTGCTATGGCGTTACATCACCTGCCATCACATGGTTGGAGAGTTATTTATCCAATAGAACCCAGAGAGTGTTCTTCAATGGAAGCTTCTCTAACATCAGATATGTACAGTGCGGTGTCCCTCAGGGCAGTTGACCTGGGTCGTAACTCTTCTCTATTTTTACAAATGATTTGCCACTGGTCTTACACGAAGCTAGAATGACTATGTATACGGATTATTCCACACTCTATATGTCAGCACCCAAAGCCAGTGAGCTCACATAAATTCAAAATAAGGAGTTACAGTCAGTATCAGAATGGGTGATTAATAATAAACTGGTCTTAAATACATCTAAAGCTAAAAGCATTGTATTTGATTCAAAACATTCTCTAAGACCTAAACCTCAACTGGAGCTGTGCGTAAAGGGTGTGACCATTGAGCAAGTTGAGGAAGCTAAACTCCTAGGTGTAACATTGGATGGTCAATTATCATGGTCAAGTCATATTGACAAAGTTGTTGTGAAGATGGGGAGTGTATGTCTGCGTTTTTTACACATACATCAACTGTACTAGTTGTTCAGGCTCTGGTCTTGTTCCATCTTAATTTCTGTCCGGTAATAGGGTCAAGTGCAGCAAAGAAAAGTTGCAGCTGGCTCAAAACAGAGCCTTGCCCTTAACTGCACATACAGAACTAGCATCAACAACATAGCTGAGGGTAGATGAGATATGAACTGCTTCTTTTCTAGTTTTTATGAGAAATATTACTGTGATGAAAATTCCAGATTGTCTGCATAATTAAATAACATACAGCTCAGACACCCATACATACCACACAAGACATGCCACCAGCAGTCTCTTCACAGTTCCGAAGTCCAAAACAAATTCACGACAACGCACAGTATTATACAGAGCCATGATTGTAAGGAATTCCCTTCCATCTCCAATTACTCAAGCAAACAGCAATATACCTTTAGAAAATGTATAAAATATCTCATGGCACAATAGGGACTGTGAAATAACACATACACACACATACAAACACGCGCACACAGACACACTCTATCACAGTCTAACACACACAATCTACACACACATTATTCTTTAGTTGTATTGTTTGTATATAGTTGTATTTGACATTTGTGTGACTGTTCTTGTCTATCAGTATATCAGTGTTTTGTTACTTGTTGTGTTTGATGTTTTTATGTGGAACCCAGAAAGAATAGCTGCTGCTTCGGCAAAAGCTTAAGGGGATCCATAAAAAACAATAAATAAACCAATAAAGTTACAAGTTTACCAATAATGTTGCAGAGTGTGTCAACACACGTGTGCACGCACACCCACACCCACACACAAATCATTGCTCCCTGACATGCAATCAAAGCACTTAACACAAAGAAACCTATAGTGTATCATGAAGAAACCCGTAAACAGATTAGCATCACCACCACGACACATTATTGCTGACATCCTGAAATGATTTGTTTTATGCACAGTGGCTCTTTAAGTTTGCAGGCAGGTTGTCAGTGATGATAGTATTGATGCAAATGACGGAGACCAAGAAAATAACAACTTTGCTGAGGTTCCCACTTTGAAATGGAAGGTGAACTTCTAAAAGCAAAGGCACATTTTAATTGTATCGATTCAGCCTTACAAATGTACAATTCTCTGGAAAAGTGTGCAAGTCAGCAGAGTATCTGTCTCCTCAGCCAAGGGGTGCAGGTTTGTTTTGTAAAACTTTGCACCAGATAGACACCACACATTCACAGGCGAGAAGCTTAGTTTTTCCTGATCCAACACAATACATGAAAGTTCTGTGACAGGAAAAGTGCACATTGTTCAAAGCTCTGTTTGAATATGATCAGCATTGCAGAATGCAAATAGAGTGATAAATATGAATTCTGTGCTGGCAATTTCGTGACATTTTAAGGGGGTAATGGAGCTTGAAGAGGCAGGGAATATACTGTATTTGTTGCTCTTGTTAATAGCTGATTTGTAAGTAAAATATTTTATGTTTTACTGGGCATATGAGTAATAATTCAAAGGCGTCCTATCAGAAAGTACCTCTTGATAAGGAAGAAGACAAAAGCTGGCCAAAATGGCTCCCAATTATGCCTACCTGCAGAGCTACACAACATCTTCACAACAAAAATGTTGTCAAATAATTTGTTTTATTCATTATGTTTGTTGTGACCGGAAAGAAAATAAGGAATATAATCACATCCATTCATTCAAAATGAGGGAAAAGATTGCAGATATGTAAAACCTCCTTTCATTGGAGATGGGTTGGTCTGCCATCCTTTGACACCACAGGAGGCTGGTGAGGGGAGGACAGCTCATAATAATGGCTGGAATAGAATAAATAGAATGGTATTCAACACGGATACCATTCCATTCATTTTGTTTAAGCCATTACCATGAGCCATCCTTCCCAATTAAGATGCCACCAGCCACCAGTGTTTGACACTACGTTGAGTGTTCTCTGGTGGAAAAGCCTGTTGAAAGGTCTTGTTGTTTCTAACTTTGTAGATGTGTTTAAAGACCGTACTCTGACATCTCACATAACCTTGTTAGTGCTCTTACCTTATAGCATGTAGTTTATTTCGGGTGAAATCATTAGACTTTCCCACCTTAACAACCCTTTGCCTCTGAACAGTGCTGTCAGTTTCTAACATCTAACCTACACATCTAACATCTATCGGAGAATGCAAACAGATATCAATCGCTCCTCCACCACGCACCTGTCTGGTTGAAAGCCTCCTCTCCTAACCAGCCTCCTGACACAAGCCTCTCCCAAGTGTGTGTGATACCTAGGCTACTCCTGTGGCGTGCTGCACCGCTTGGCCCCCACCTTTCGGTCTGCACCCAACTACCCAGGCCTGCCCTGTAATCACTGTGCTTTTGCCTGTGTAAGGGATGGTAAAATTCCAAAATTACCTCCACGTATCATCATGAAAGGAAACTGGAAGCAGTTTGATACTCAGTATTTTTTACATTATGTTTTTAATGAGCGACTGCTCATTTTTGAGAACGGCCTATGTGGCATGATTCGAGTCAGAAACAGTTATTCTAGTGTCAAAATTGACTTCAAAGTGTAAATAGGAGAATTTTGTTCATAAAGTCAGTCTCGTCTAAAACTGAGTTTGGAACATCCGTGCGTCACAAAGGGTAAATGAAGGTTGGGTTTCGATTTGACAATGTCCATTTGCCCACTAACATGGGGTGAACAGCTGATGTGATTGCTCTCTATCCAATACCATAGACAGTGAGACAGACCTGCTCAGCAGCTCCGACTTTGTTTACATAAGACAACATGTTGCAAAACAAATGTACTTGAGAAATACTGCACCAAACACCTTAGTTAGAATTAAAATTGCGCAACTGAAACATCCTCTGCAAAAACTTCCAAATGAATTACAGATGTATTTTGAGAAAGTGAAATAGGCTTCCGCATCTACTGTACAGTGTCTCATTAACCAAACGGGGAATCGGTCAGGAAACACACCTCCAAGACTGAAATCTAGTTTTTCTAATGAGCAACAGAAGAACACACGTGCCAATCGGCATGTTCAGTGGCTTTTTAACATTGCCTGCAATAGAGTTGAATTTGTACTTACTTCCATAAAGCATTCCAGGATGTATGCAAGAAGCATGACCCTTTCAAACAATACATAATTAAGGGCAGAGACAACCCATGGGTCTCAGATGAACTAGCTGAAATCATAAGGAAATGGAATGCTTTGTGGGCTAAAGGAAAAAGGTCTGATTCAGCTGATGATTGGAAGGCTTTTAAACACCTTCAGAATCAGGGTGTGGCTATGACCCACCTGAAATCTGAAAGCAGACCACTACCTCAAATCTACTGTTGATAATCTGAATAATTGTTCCAAATTTGGCAAGTAGTGAAAGATTTAGAGTGCAAAAAAGATGCACATGGTTTACTCACAGGTGGTAACTAAGAGAACCTTTATTCTGAACTCTTTTAATCAACATTTTCTTGATGCAGGCAGATTATTTGATAGGGTTAAATGTCAACATGAACCCCCTGTAAAATTACCTGACACTCCCGAGCACTCCTCCTCCAGGTTCTCCTTCTCGCATTTCTCTGTCTCAGAGGTGCGTAGAGACCTGAAAGCAATTGATGTCAAAAAAAATCCCCTGGCCCTGATCTGCTTACCAAAATTAATTAAAGACATCATTGCTCCCCCTTTAACATGCATATTTCACCTCACCCTAGAATGTAATGAAATCCCCACGTTGTGGAAATCAGCATTTGTCCTACCTCTTTTGAAAGGAGGCAATCCCACTCTGCTAAATAACTATCAGCCCATATCTAAATTGTTTGTTCTGGCAAAGGTGTTGAGTCCCTAGTCAATAAGAAGCTTAAGGCCTACCTCCAGGAAAACAATACTTTGAGTGGTATGCAATCAGGTTTCAAGTCTAGCCACAGCATTGTCACAGCAACTTTGAAGGTTTTGAAGGATATCCACTATTCCCTGAATAAGAAGCTACATTGTGTATCTGTATTCATAGACTTGTCAGAAGCATTTGACACTGTGGACCATACTGTCTTTGTGCAGAGATTGTGTATTTGATTACTGGTCGTGCTCTGGAGTGGTTTGTGAACTACCTGTCAAATCAAACCCAGTCAGACACTGTAGAGTTGTGCTTAGGTGTGCCTCAAGGATCAATTTTAGGTCCCCTGTTGTTTATTATCTATGTCAACAACATTGGGAGACATATTGAGGGATTTGCTTTTGTGCCTTTACTATAAAGCAAACCTTTTCAATAAGAGAACAAAATTGTTATTATTGCAACAAAAAAAAATTGATATTGAAAGCAAAACATTAAACCAAACGTGTTGAGAGCAAAATAAATAATATTGCAAGGCAACATTTTGAAAGGCAAGAACAAATCAATTGTAAAAAATTATCGGAAACATTTTCCATGATAACGTGATTGCGATGAAACGCTTCCCTCTTTGCCTACGATTTTTTCTATCTTTGGTGACATTACCCTGCCCTTTGCTTTCGCTGTTTGTTTTTTTGCCATTGCAAAGTTTTGGCACATTCATTCAGTGTAGGAAGGGTTTAGAGGGAGACGTAGATGATGCATCTCTATTGGTCAACTGATTTTGGAGTGACAGTTCATCCTCATTGTTTATATCCCAGCTAGCAGCTTAAAACGATGGCCAGTACAGCTATGTTAGATAGCTAGCTAGCTATCTGGCAATGCTGAGAGGCAACAGTGTTTTCTGCTAACTAGTCAGCTAGTGTATTAAAAAGCTTGATTGGTTTGTATTTCAGATAAAAAGGGTAGTAGTACCCTTGTTCTTGCCTACAGCAATATTCAGATTTAACCCCTTACACTCGTGGAAATTGGCCTATATGGAAAGGGCCAAATTGAAATGTTTCTAACGGAAGAAATATAAAAGCATATGCATGACCATGGTAGCAACTGAAAGAGGACACTTTGGAGATTATGGGGAAATGATTAGACCAAAGGTGAGGACACAACAGTTCACCTGACACAAGACTGAATCCAAACATTACACTGTTTATTTCATGTGCATTTTACATTTACTGTACTTTGAGTGAGAAGTCTAACTGGTGTGTCCAAGTGGCCACACATCTCTCCAAACTGTGCACAGTTCCTATGTAATTTCAATGCACTTTTATGACTCAAGGAAAGAGCCTTCAACTATGTGCTTTTTTGAGCTCTCCTAGCTTTGCCATTGAGGAACTGAAGCAAGCACACTTGTCGTTTTTTGTTTGGAACACAGCCCTGTTTCCACACTGTCACACAATAACTGTTGTTGTTTACGCAATCCAAAAACGTTCCATTATAAATCACAATCGGGGTCAGGTGGGCATCATTTGAATATTCTATTGTCAACAGGGCTAGCTAAGTTAGAAAATATGATATTACAGTGTTAGGCTTTCAAAAGGCACATCAGACAATTAGATTGTAATTTTGGTGTGCATAGAATGGAGTCATGAGTGCATTCAAGTGCGTG
This sequence comes from Coregonus lavaretus, assembly GCF_964263955.1. Taxonomy (NCBI): domain Eukaryota; kingdom Metazoa; phylum Chordata; class Actinopteri; order Salmoniformes; family Salmonidae; genus Coregonus; species Coregonus lavaretus. The sequence goes on along the minus strand of NC_139996.1, from coordinate 30,179,195 downwards.
TTCCGCGGCTAATTGTGTTCACAATATGACAAACATAGGCTCACTCTGTTCAGGACAACCCAGGGTGTAACGCATGTCATCCTTGTAACTGTGGATCAAACATAGCAATCATAAACGTTGATACTGTAAATTACATGCGTTTTCAAATATGGAGATGTGAAGTGCACAATTGGACTCACAGGTGTGTGGTTTGATTGTATGACATCAAAGCGGTATTTGTTATAATCCTCAACATCTCATCTTTCAGAACACATCGACTCCTCTCAATTTACAGTGTTTCTCTCACTCAGACAACGACAAATGTGCAAACGTAGCCCAATTAGTGGGAGGGATGGGGGCATCTTCTTGTAGCACACGGTGCTCAAGTTTATAACGGCTGTCAGTCAAAACCCATACAGCGCTGTGAAGCGGAGAACTTGAGCTCTGACGTCATGTATAGCATGTTACTGTACAGTCAAAGCTGACATATAGAATTGTTTTAAGATGGTCATACAATGGATCATTTAGCTATCTGAGTTAGAATTGTAGGACCCCTTCAGGTATCCATAAGAAATATCTTAAAGTTATTTGATAAAATATTGAATTTGGCCTTTACTACTATAGCCCACAGAAATGCATTGAATAACACATTCATAAATGGTAAAAAATACAGAAAAAATAAATCATAAGGAACAAGGTTTTGAAGTGTCTGTCCTATACATATACATGACCAGTCAAAAGTTTGCACGCACCTACTCATTCAAGGGTTTTTCTTTATTTTTACTAGTTTCTACATTGTACTATGAAATAACACATCTGGAATCATGTAGTAACTAAAAAAGTGTTAAACAAATCAAAATATATTTTATATTTGAGATTTTTCGAAGTAGCCACCCTTTGCCTTGATGACAGCTTTGCACACTCTTGGCATTCTCTCAACCAGTTACATGAGGTAGTCACCTGGAATGCATTTCAATTAACAGGTGTGCCTTCTTAAAAGTTAATTAATGCGTTTGAGCCAATCAGTTGTGTTGTGACAAGGTAGGGTTGGTATATAGATGATAGCCCTATTTGGTAAAAGACCAAGTCCATATTATGGCAAGAACAGCTCAAATAACCAAAGAGAAACAACAGTCCATCATTACTTTAAGACATGAAGGTCAGTCAATCTGGAAAATGTCAAGAACTTTGAAAGTTTCTTAAAGTGCAGTCACAAAAACAATGAAGCGCTATGATGAAACTGGCTCTCATGAGGACCGCCACAGGAAAGGATCAGTAGAGTTACCTGCCTCAGAAATCGGCAATTAACTGCACCTCAGATTGCAGCCCAAATAAATGCTTCGCAGAGTTCAAGTAACAGACACATCTCAACATAAACTGTTCAGAGGGGACTGCGTGAATCAGACCTTCATAGTCAAATTGCTGCAAAGAAACCACTACTAAAGGAAACCATTAATAAAAAGAGAACTGCTTGGGCCAAGAAACACGAGCAATGGACATTAGACCGGTGGAAATCTGTCCTTTGGTCTTGATGAGTCCAAATTTCAGATTTTTGGTTCCAACCGCCATGTCTTTGCGAGACACATAGTAGGTGAATGGATGATCTCTGCATGTGTGGTTCCCACTGTGAAGCATGGAGGAGGAGGTGTGATGGTGTGGGGGTGCTTTGCTGGTGACACTGTCGGTGATGTATTTAGAATTCAAGGCACACTGCAAAAAAAACGGATATCTCTAGCTTAAACTGACGGATTTTGATGGGGATGTTTTTATTATTTACTTACAATCGACTCTAGGGGGATTTATTAAGGCAATGGATTGCTGCAATCATGATTGGGGGGAGTTCTGCCATATTCCTTACACCACCGGTTCATTCCTTTTAAGCCTATGAGGGGGATTGTATGAATGCATACTTCGGCTTAGGTGTAGAGGGTCAGTTTATGGCCTGATTATTCACCCTTCCTCTCAAAGTGTGCACTAGTTCAGTGTTCCTCATCCTTGGCCCTGAAGGGTAGCAGTGTGTAAATTGTCATCCCTACCTGTGCTATAACACATTTTTAAATTTTTTAAATTTTAGTCATTTAGCAGACGCTCTTATCCAGAGCAACTTACAGTTAGTGAGTGCATAAATTTTTTCATACTGGTCCCCTGTGGGAATTGAACCCACAATCCTGGTGTTGCAAGCGCCATGCTCTACCATCTGAGCTACATGGGACTACGTAACACCTAATATAACACCTAAATGAACTACAATAAGACCATACTTAGGTAAACTTGTGACAACATGCACTAAACCAGAGCATATAATTCGTGAACAATAAAAAACAGCAATTGAATTGTGACTAGTCCACTTATCTTTAGTTGTACATTGATCATCTGAGGAATATCACTTTGCCCCAATAATACTACTAATATTTCTAACTGTACCGATGAGAAAGAGGAGGGCAGACTTATTTATTGTCGCTGAACTGTGTTCAGTTAAGTTTACAGTGCCAATTTGTTACCAGCCATTAGTCACATGTTCAATTAGGTACAGTATTCTGCAAATATAATTACAATACAGAAAGGTTATTGTTCTTTGTTGAAGTTCTGCCAATCTTACAGTGGGGAGAACAAGTATTTGATACACTGCCGATTTTGCAGGTTTTCCTACTTACAAAGCATGTAGAGGTCTGTAATTTTTATCATAGGTACACTTCAACTGTGAGAGACGGAATCTAAAACAAAAATCCATAAAATCACACTGTATGATTTTTAAGTAATTAATTTGCATTTTATTGCATGACATAAGTATTTTATCACCTACCAACCAGTAAGAATTCCGGCTCTCACAGACCTGTTAGTTTTTCTTTAAGAAGCCCTCCTGTTCTCCACTCATTACCTGTATTAACTGCACCTGTTTGAACTCGTTACCTGTAAAAGACACCTGTCCACACACTCAATCAAACAGACTCCAACCTCTCCACAATGGCCAAGACCAGAGAGCTGTGTAAGGACATCAGGGATAAAATTGTAGACCTGCACAAGGCTGGGATGGGCTACAGGACAATAGGCAAGCAGCTTGGTGAGAAGGCAACAACTGTTGGCGCAATTATTAGAAAATGGAAGAAGTTCAAGATGACGGTCAATCACCCTCGGTCTGGGGCTCCATGCAAGATCTCACCTCGTGGGGCATCAATGATCATGAGGAAGGTGAGGGATCAGCCCAGAACTACACGGCAGGCCCTGGTCAATGACCTGAAGAGAGCTGGGACCACAGTCTCAAAGAAAACCATTAGTAACACACTACGCCGTCATGGATTAAAATCCTGCAGCGCACGCAAGGTCCCCCTGCTCAAGCCAGCGCATGTCCAGGCCTGTCTGAAGTTTGCCAATGACCATCTGGATGATCCAGAGGAGGAATGGGAGAAGGTCATGTGGTCTGATGAGACAAAAATAGAGCTTTTTGGTCTAAACTCCACTCGCCGTGTTTGGAGGAAGAAGAAGGATGAGTACAACCCCAAGAACACCATCCCAACCGTGAAGCATGGAGGTGAAAACATCATTCTTTGGGGATGCTTTTCTGCAAAGGGGACAGGACGACTGCACCGTATTGAGGGGAGGATGGATGGGGCCATGTATCGCGAGATCTTGGCCAACAACCTCCTTCCCTCAGTAAGAGCATTGAAGATGGGTCGTGGCTGGGTCTTCCAGCATGACAACGACCCGAAACACACAGCCAAGGCAACTAAGGAGTGGCTCCGTAAGAAGCATCTCAAGGTCCTGGAGTGGCCTAGCCAGTCTCCAGACCTGAACCCAATAGAAAATCTTTGGAGGGAGCTGAAAGTCCGTATTGCCCAGCGACAGCCCCGAAACCTGAAGGATCTGGAGAAGGTCTGTATGGAGGAGTGGGCCAAAATCCCTGCTGCAGTGTGTGCAAACCTGGTCAAGACCTACAGGAAACGTATGATCTCTGTAATTGCAAACAAAGGTTTCTGTACCAAATATTTCTTTTCTGATGTATCAAATACTTATGTCATGCAATAAAATGCAAATTAATTACTTAAAAATCATACAATGTGATTTTCTGGATTTTTGTTTTAGATTCCGTCTCTCACAGTTGAAGTGTACCTATGATCAAAATTACAGACCTCTACATGCTTTGTAAGTAGGAAAACCTGCAAAATCGGCAGTGTATCAAATACTTGTTCTCCCCACTGTATGTTGGAAACCATTATCAAGGAAAACTAGTTGAACTCTGGATAAGAGTGTCTGCTAAATGACGAAAATGTAATGTAAATTTAACACTGTGGAAATTGTCATCTGTTTCTTGAACACCAGTGATTCTTCTAAGGGCAATAATAACGGTGTTACCTGTAGGACAATGTCTCTATCACAGGTCTCCAAGTGTACAGTAAGGGGTATAACCTTAATTCAATAATTTGTGATTGTTAATTGTGCAGACTGATTGCTACGGCATGGACATGACAAATCAATGAACTAATTAAACACTGTTATCTGCTTTATCTAGAACCGGCTGAAACTAGCCAGCTAGCCAGCTAACTAGCTACTTGCTAGCTACTTGCTATTAGCCACCATTAGCGGTTTTCACCATTGTCCGTGGCCTGTACTACCTACCAGCCAGCTCTAGCCTGGACAATTATCGGCCAGTCTGCACAGTGCGCTATCGACCCAGAACATATCGGATTTTCTGCCGGAATCACTGAATCACTGGACGTTTAACACCGGATCATCACAACTAGCTAGCTGCAACCGAATGGATGTTGTTGTTGGCTAATCACCACTGTCCCGAAGCTAGCACCATTTAGCCTTGAGCTAGCCTCGTGCCAGGCCCATCTCCCGGCTATCTACTTCGCTGTCAACTGGACGGGACCTCCTAGTGTTGACACAGAGCCCCGCCGATCCATCACGACTGGTCTGCCAACGTAATCGCCTGATGTGGTTTCAACAGGCTTCCCGTTGCGACGACCACGAAGATCCATCTGCTAGCCCCGGCCCGCTAGCACACGCAATCAACAGCCGTGCCTCCTGCGCCGTAGCAGCCATCAAACGACTCCTGGACTCACCTATTGCTGTTCACTGGACCTTATGATCACTCAGCTACACAGCTGATGCCTGCTGGATTGTTCCTTTACACGGTACCCCATCCTGTTTATTTGTCCTGTTTATCTGTTTAGCCACAGCCCAAAGTTTCGTCGCCATTACCAGTTGTTGTCTTAGCTCTCTCGAATAACACCTGTGATTGCTTTATGCCTCTCTCCCATGTCAATATGCCTTGCCTATTGCTGTTTCGGTTAGTTCTTATTATACAATTTCACTGTAGAGCCCCCAGTCCCGCTCAACCTGCCTCAGATAGCTCCTTAGTCCCACCCCCCACACACGCGGAGACCGGCTCAATCGGTGCCTCCAGTGATGCTATCTCTTTCATCCTTACCCAACACTTAGGTTTACCCAACACACTAGAAGACCAGTTCTTAGGGGTGTGAGGAGCGATGGGGTGAGGTTGTGTTCCTCTAAGCGGGGAGGTAAGCTTGGCTTCTTCTTTATATGTGTTGAGTAAAGCTTAAACCATGCATTTAGATTATAGGTAGGTATTGTAGGTAGTTTATCCAGGAAGTTATTGTAGGTAGTTATTGTAGGTAAGTATTGTAGTGTATTCGGCTGAGCCCGGTGAAGCACGAGGCTAGCTAGCTAACCCACTACCTGGACCATTAAAGCTAGCTAGCTAGCGGGTAGCAACACCACAGCCACTGCTAGCTGGCCAACTATACCAGCTAGCAGTACTGTAGCAACTAAATACATTTCAATGGAACGATTTGATTAGTGTAAAGTTAGCTAGCTACATAGTTGTCTTGGTATCAAAGACAAAGGTGTAGTATAGAGAAAATATCGAGGTTAGCTAGCCAGCTACATTTTCAAACAGTCAACACTGCAGCCACTGATAGCTAGCCAACATTACCAGCTAGCAGTACTGTATCATTTTAGTCAATGAGAATTTTGCAACGTAAGCTTCACTTTCTGAACATTCAAGATGTGTAGTCCACTTGTGTAGCTAGCATGACTGACTTTGTGCTAGCTAGCCAACGTTTAATTACTTCTGTGTTATGAAAGGAACTAGACACGGACATGAATGATCCATTGGTAGTTTGTTGTAACCAAGTATTGGTGCTAAACCGTGTGTTATTGGATGCTAGCATGCTAGTTAGCTATGGCGTCATAGGATACGGTGCCCTGGGCGGTTTTCACAGAAGAATACTGTACCAAGTTAGCTAGCTGAACAAACTAAGTTAGTCTATTCCTGGAAACATTGAACTACTGTAGATTACAGCAATTATAATTTCTAAAGTGGAAGTTGGAAGAGTTGTATTTGAGTGTTTCAGTGAAAGGTTAGTGAGGGAGGCCTTGCTTCCCCAGGTGTTTAGCTAATTTCATTCTGATCTCCTTTGCATTAGTGTAGCCTTTTCTGTAGCCTGTCAACTATGTGTCTGTCTATCCCTGTTCTCTCCTCTCCGCACAGGCCATACAAACGCCTCACACCACGTGCCTGCTGCCTCTCTAACCTGGTGGTCCCTGCATGCACGACCCATGTGGAGTTCCAGGTCTCCGGCAGCCTCTGGAACTGCCGTTCTGCGGCCAACAAGGCAGAGTTCATCTCAGCCTATGCTACCCTCCAGTCCCTCGACTTCTTGGCGCTGACGGAAACATGGATTACCACAGAAAACACTGCTACTCCTACTGCTCTCTCCTCGTCTGACCATGTGTTCTCACATACCCCGAGAGCATCTGGTCAGCGGGGCGGTGGCACAGGAATCCTCATCTCTCCCAAGTGGACATTCTCTCTTTCTCCCCTGACCCATCTGTCTATCTCTTCATTTGAATTCCATGTTGTCACAGTCACTAGCCCATTCAAGCTTAACATCCTAATCATTTATCGCCCTCCAGGTTCCCTTGGAGAGTTCATCAATGAGCTTGACGCCTTGATAAGTCCCTTTCCTGAGGATGGCTCACCCCTCACAGTTCTGGGTGACTTTAACCTCCCTACGTCTACCTTTGACTAATTTCTCTCTGCCTCCTTCTTTCCACTCCTCTCCTCTTTTGACCTCACCCTCTCACCGTCTCCCCCTACTCACAAGGCAGGCAATACGCTTGACCTCATCTTTACTAGATGCTGTTCTTCTACTAATCTCACTGCAACTCCCCTCCAAGTCTCCGACCACTACTTTGTATCCTTTTCTCTCTCGCTCTCCTCCAACACTACTCACTCTGCCCCTACTCAGATGGTAATGCGCCGTCGCGACCTTCGCTCTCTCTCTCCCGCTACTCTCTCCTCTTCCATCCTATCATCTCTTCCCTCTGCTCAATCCTTCTCCCTCCAATCTCCTGATTCTGCCTCCTCAAGCCTCCTCTCCTCCCTTTCTGCATCTTTTGACTCTCTATGTCCCCTATCCTCCCGGCCGTCTCGGTCCTCCACTCCTGCTCCGTGGCTTGATGAATCATTGCGAGCTCACAGAACAGGACTCCGGGCAGCCGAGCGGAAATGGAGGAAAACTAGACTCCCTGCCGACCTGTCATCTTTTCACTCCCTCCTCTCTACATTTTCTTCCTCTGTTTCTGCTGCTAAAGCCACATTCTACCACTCTACATTTCAAGCCTCTGCCTCTAACCCTAGGAAGCTCTTTGCCACCTTCTCCTCCCTGCTGAATCCTCCTCCTTCTCCCCCTCCCTCCTCCCTCTGTGTGGATGACTTCGTCAACCATTTTGAAAAGAAGGTTGACGACATCCGATCCTCATTTATTAAGTCAAACGACACCGCTGGTCCTGCTCACACTGCCCTACCCTATGCTTTGACTTCTTTCTCCCCTCTCTCTCCAGATGAAATCTTGCGACTTGTGACGGCCGGCCGCCCAACAACCTGCCCGCCTGAACCTATCCCCTCCTCTCTTCTCCAGACCATTTCCGGAGACCTTCTCCCTTACCTCACCTCGCTCATCAACTCATCCTTGACCACTGGCCATGTCCCTTCCGTCTTCAAGAGAGCGAGAGTTGCACCCCTTCTCAAAAAACCTACACTCGATCCCTCCGATGTCAACAACTACAGACCAGAATCCCTTCTTTCTTTTCTCTCCAAAACGTTTGCTATCTCTCTCAGAATGACCTTCTTGATCCAAACCAGTCAGGTTTCAAGACTGGTCATTCAACTGAGACTGCTCTTCTCTGTGTCACGGAGGCTCTCCGCACTGCTAAAGCTAACTCTCTCTCCTCTGCTCTCATCCTTCTAGACCTATATGCTGCCTTTGATACTGTGAACCATCAGATCCTCCTGTCCACCCTCTCCGAGTTGGGCATCTTCGGCGCGGCTCACTCTTGGAATGCGTCCTACCTCACAGGTCGCTCCTACCAGGTGGAGTGGCGAGAATCTGTCTCCGCACCACGTGCTCTCACCACTGGTGTCCCCCAGGGCTCAGTTCTAGGCCCTCTCCTATTCTCTCTATACACCAAGTAATTTGGCTCTGTCATATCCTCACATGGTCTCTCCTATCATTGCTACGCAGACGACACACAATTAATCTTCTCCTTTCCCCCTTCTGATAACCAGGTGGTGAATCGCATCTCTGCATGTCTGGCAGACATATCAGTGTGGATGACGGATCACCACCTCAAGCTGAACCTCAGCAAGACGGAGCTGCTCTTCTTCCCGGGGAAGGACTGCCCACTCCATGATCTCGCCATCACGGTTGACAACTCCGTTGTGTCCTCCTCCCAGAGTGCAAAGAATCTTGGCATGACCCTGGACAACACCCTGTCGTTCTCCGCTAACATCAAAGCGGTGACCCGATCCTGTAGGTTCATGCTCTACAACATTCGCAGTGTATGACCCTACCTTACACAGGAAGCGGCACGGGTCCTAATCCAGGCACTTGTCATCTCCCGTCTGGATTACTGCAACTCGCTGTTGGCTGGGCTCCCTGCCTGTGCCATTAAACCCCTACAACTCATCCAGAACGCTGCAGCCCGTCTGTTGTTCAACCTTCCCAAGTTCTCTCACGTCACCCCCCTCCTCCGCACACTCCACTGGCTTCCAGTTGAAGCCCGCATCTGCTACAAGACCATGGTGCTTGCCTACGGAGCTGTGAGGGGAACGGCACCTCCGTACCTTCAGGCTCTGATCAGTCCCTACACCCAAACGAGGGCATTGCGTTCATCCACCTCTGGCCTGCTGGCCCCCCTACCTCTGCGGAAGCACAGTTCCCGCTCAGCCCAGTCAAAACTGTTTGCTGCTCTGGCACCCCAATGGTGGAACAAGCTCCCTCACGACGCCAGGACAGCAGAGTCACTCACCACCTTCCGGAGACACTTGAAAGCCCACCTCTTTAAGGAATGCCTGGGATAGGATAAAAGTAATCCTTCTACCCTACTCCACCCCCCCCAAAATAAAATATAAAAAAGATATAAATATAAAAATAATTTAAAAATTATATATTGTAAAGTGGTTGTCCCACTGGCTATCATAAGGTATATGCACCAATTTGTAAGTCGCTCTGGATAAGAGCGTCTGCTAAATGACGAAAATGTAAATGTAAATGTAAAGCCTTTAGCCGTATCCTTATTCTAGTCCTCCTCTGTTCCTCTGGTGATGTAGAGGTTAACCCTGCAGCCCCAGTATCACTCCTACTCCCCAGGCGCTATCATTTGTTGACTTCTTTTACCGTAAAAGCCTTGGTTTTTTGCATGTTAACATCAGAAGCCTCCACTCTAAGTTTGAGTTATTCACTGCGTTAGCACACTCCGCCAACCCTGATGTTCTAGCAGTGTCTGAATCCTGGCTTAGGAAGGCCACCAAAAACTCAGAAATGTCCATCCCCAACTACAACATTTTCCGTCTAGATAGAACTGCCAAAGGGGGTGGAGTTGCAATCTACTGTAGAGATAGCCTGAAGAGCTCTATCATACTATCCAGGTCTGTGCCCAAACAGCTTGAGCTTCTACTTCTAAAAATCCACCTTTCCAGAAATAAGTCTCTCACTATTGTCGCTTGCTACAGACCCCCCTCAGCCCCCAGCTGTGCCCTGGACACCATATGTGAATTGATTGCCCCCCATCTATCCTCAGAGTTCGTACTGCTTGGTGACCTAAACTGGGATATGCTTAACACCCCGGCCATCCTACAATCCAAACTAGATGCCATCAATCTCACACAAATTATCAAGGAACCTACCAGGTACAACCCTAAATCCGTAAACGTGGGCACCCTCATAGATATCATCCTGACTAACTTACCCTCTAAATACAGGATCTCAGCGATCACTGCCTTATTGCCTGCGTCCATAACGGGTCCACGGTCAAGCGACCACCCCTCATCACTGTCAAACGCTGCCTAAAACACTTTAGCAAGCAGGCCTTCCTAATTCACCTGGCCCAGGTGTCCTGGATGGATATCGATCTCATTCCGTCAGTAGAGGATGCCTGGTTGTTCTTTAAAAGTGCTTTCCTCTCAATCTTAAATAAGCATACCCCATTCAAAAAATTCAGAGCTAAGAACAGATATAGCCCCTGGTTCTCCTCAGACTTGACTGCCCTTGACCAGCACAAAAACATCCTGTGGCGTATTGCATTAGCATTGAATAGCCCCCGCGATATGCAACTTTTCAGGGAAGTTAGGAACCAATATACACAAGCAGAAATCTGCATCCTGTAGCACTAACTCCAAAAAGTTTTGGGACACTATGAAGTCCATGGAGAATAAGAGCACCTCCTCCCAGCTGTCCACTGCACTGAGGCTAGGAAACACTATCACCACCGATAAATCTACAATAATTGAGAATTTCAACAAGCATTTTGCTACGGCTGGCCATGCTTTCCACCTGGCTACCACTACCCCGGGACCAGCTTGCACCCTCCGCTGCAACTTGCATATGCCCCCCCACTTCTCCTTCACACAAATTCAGACAGCTGATGTTCTAAGAGAGCTGCAAAATCTGGACCCCTACAAATCATCTGGGCTAGACAATCTGGACCCTTTCTTTCTAAAATTAGCCGCCGAAATTGTCGCAACCCCTATTACTAGCCTGTTCAACCTCTCTTTCGTAACGTCTGAGATCCCCAGAGATTGGAAAGCTGCCGCGGTCATCCCCCTCTTCAAAGTGGGTGACACTCTAGATCCAAACTATTACAGACCTATATTCATCCTGCCCTGCCTTTCGAAAGTTTTTGAAAGCCAAGTTAACAAACAGATCATTTCGAATCCCAGCGTACCTTCTCCGCTATGCAATCTGGTTTCCGAGCTGGTCATGGGTGCACCTCAGCCACGCTCAAGGTCCTAAACGATATTATAACTGCGATCGATAATAGACAGTATTGTGCAGCCGTCTTCATCGACCTGGCCAAGGCTTTCGACTCTGTCAACCACCGCATTCTTATTGGCAGACTAAATAGCCTTGGTTTCTCAAATGACTGCCTCGCCTGGTTCACCAACTACTTCTCAGATAGAGTTCAATGTGTCAAATCGGAGGGCCTGTTGTCTGGACCTATGGCAGTCTCTATGGGGGTGCCACGGGGTTCAATTCTCGGGCCGACTCTTTTCTCTGTGTATATCAATGATGTTGCTCTTGCTGCTGGTTACTCTCAGATCCACCTCTATGCAGACGACACCATTTTGTATACATCTGGCCCTTCATTGGACACTGTGTTAACAAACCTCCAAATGAGCTTCAATGCCATACAACACTCCTTCCGTAGCCTCCAACTGCTCTTAAACGCTAGTAAAACTAAATGCATGCGCTTCAATCGAACGCTGCTTGCACCCGCCAGCCAGACTAGAATCACTACTCTCGGCTGGTCTTACTTAGAATATGTGGACAACTACAAATACCTAGGTGTCTGGTTAGACTGTAAACTCTCCTTCCAGACTCACATTAAGCATCTCCAATCCAAAGTTAAATCTAGAATCGGCTTCCTATTTCGCAACAAAGTCTCCTTCACTCACGCTGCCAAACATGCCCTCGTAAAACTGACTATCCTACCGATCCTTGACTTCAGCGATGTCATTTACAAAATAGCCTCTAACACTCTACTCAGCAAATTGGATGTAGTCTATCACAGTGCCATCCGTTTTGTCACCAAAGCCCCATATACTACCCACCATTGTGACCTGTACGCTCTCGTTGGCTGGCCCTCACTACATATTTGTCACCAATCCCACTGGCTCCAGGTCATCTATAAATCTCTGCTAGGCAAATCCCTGCCTTATCTTAGCTCATTGGTCATCATAGCAACACCCACCCGTAGTATGCGCTCCAGCAGGTATATCTCACTGGTCATCCCCAAAGCCAACACCTCCTTTGGCTGCCATTCCTTCCAGTTCTCTGCTGCTATGACTGGAACGAACTGCAAAAAACTCTGAAGCTGGAGACTCTTATCTCCCTCACTAACTTTAAGCATCAGTTGTCAGAGCAGCTTACTGATCACTGCACCTGTACACAGCCCATCTGTAATTAGCCCACCCAACTACCTCATATTGTTATCTAGTTTGCTCATTTGCATCCCAGTATCTCTATTTGCACATCATCTTCTGCACATCTATCACTCCAGTGTTATTACTAAATTTTAATTATTTTGCACTATGGCCTATTTATTGCCTTACCTCCATAACTTACTACATTTGCACACACTGTATATAGATTTTCTATTGTGTTATTGACTGTATGTTTTGTTTATCCCATGTGTAACTCTGTGTTGTTGTTGTTTTTATCGCACTGCTTTGCTTTATCTTGGCCAGGTTGCAGTTGTAAATGAGAACTTGTTCTCAACTGGCCTACCTGCTTAAATAAAGGTGAAATAAAATAAAGAAATAAATTAGGCTAGGTCTCTGATTTTACAGTCGACATTAGCAAACTCTATATGCAATAATGCCCATGTCTTGGTGCTTTAACAGTATTGTGTCTTGCAGCTTTAATAGTATTGAGTCTTGCCGCTTTAACAGTAGGCCTATTGAGTCAAGCAATGGCTTTGTCAACAGTCTCAACAAGGATAACTCAAACATAATGTTAAGGCCAAGTTTATGTCCATCTACAAAACAAATACACATATGATGATATTGTTACTGGCCAAATATGCATAGATTGATGTGTTTAAAAAAAGTTGGTTTTGACTTTGGTTATGTTGCACTGCAGCTAACTGGAAATGACCATGAGCATTTGTGTGAATTAACTTGCTAGTTAGCTTAATAGCCTGTTAGAGCCTGCTGAAGATAATAGTTCAGGGGATATAATCAACACATCTAGCTTCTGGAATTAGCAGTCACAAACAAGTTGTTAGCAAGTGATCTGGGTGCACAGTAGCCAATCTAACATAGTCAGTAGCAATGCGTGGGTAAAATCACCAGGGAAGCCAATCCAGAAAAAAAATCCATATTACAACCTACGTGTTGTGATTATTGTGTTGTTTGCTCTATAACTTGTTAGTTCATATGCCTTGACACCATGATTTAAAGTGAATTCGGAAAGTATTCAGACCCCTTGACTTTTTCCACATTTTGTTACGTTACAGTCTTATTCAAAAATGTATTACATTGTTGTTTTTTTCCTCATCAATTTACACACAATACCCCATAATGACAAAGCAAACACAGGTTTTTATAAATTACAGCCTTGAGTCTTCTTGGGTATGATGCTACAAGCTTGGCACACCTGTATTTTGTCAGTTTCTCCCATTATTCTATGCAGATCCTCTCAAGCTCTGTCAGGTTGGATGGGGAGCGTTGCTGCACAGCTATTTTCAGGTCTCTCAAGAGATGTTCGATCGGGTTCAAGTCCGGGCTCTGGCTGGGCCACTCAAGGACATTCAGAGACTTGTCCTGAAGCCACTCCTGCATTGTCTTGTCTACGTGCTTAGGGTCGTTGTCCTGTTGTAAGGTGAACTTTCGCCCCAGTCTGAGGTCCTGAGTGCTCTGGAGAAGGTTTTCATCAAGGATCTCTCTGTACTTTGCTCCGTTCATCTTTGCCTCGATCCTGACTAGTCTCCCAGTCCCTGCCGCTGAAAAACATGTGCTGCAGAGATGGGTGTCCTTCAGGAAGGTTTTCCAATCTCCACAAAGGAACTCTGGAGCTCTGTCAGAGTGACCATTGGGTTCTTGGTCACCTCCCTGACCAAGGCCCTTCTCCCCCGATTGCTCAGTTTGGCCGGCCAGCTCTAGGAAGAGTCTTTGTGGTTCCAACTGATGGAGTTGATGGAGCCAACTGTGTTCTTGGGGACCTTCAATGCAGCAGACATTTTTTGGTACCCTTCCCCAGATCTGTGCCTCAACACATTCCTGTCTCAGAGCTCTACGGACAATTCCTTCGACCTCATGGCTTGGTTTTTTCTCTGACATGCACTGTCAAATGTGGAACCTTACATAGACAGGTGTGTGCCTTTCCAAATCATGTCAAATCAATTGAATTTACCACAGGTGGACTCCAATCAGGTTGTAGAAACATCTCAAGTATGATCATTGAAAACAGGATGCACCTGAGCTCAATTTCAAGTCGCACAGCAAAGGGTCTGAATACTTATGTAAATAAGGTATCTGTTTTGTTTTTTTATGCTGTAACATAACAAAATGTGGAAGAAGTCAAGGGGTCAGAATACTTTCCGAATGCACTGTATAGGCCTAAGGCAGAGACAATAAGAAAACACAGTGGCAGAATAAAGTCAACCTCACATTTGATTCATTACAAAACTGGAGAGCAACATCTGTCTGGTGATGTCCACAAAACATATTGCAAGTAACAAACTTTTATTTTAATTTTTTTTGTGGTTCTGTTCAAAAGAAATGATGGTTCCAACCCCTGTTTTTATGTGGATGACACTAGTGATTGGCATTCCGTGTCTATTTGGTGAGCCGGCACATTTGGCACCGTTCAAGTAAGAGAGCCAGCTCATTTGGCTCCGAAACGGCTCTTCTTTCAAAATGCTTAAAAATCTACCTAGAACCATGAAAGAAATTGCTATCTCCAATGTAATGCCCAAAATGTGACTACCATTATGTCAGATCATGAAATGGAAGTTCCCCCAAAATGTTACCTGGCCAAATTATTAGATGGCCTGCAAATAATATGTTTCTTTTTTTATGCACTGAAAGAATCTGCGTGGACTAGATTGATGCGCTATCCCCACTATTTATTGTTTCTGCAGGGAGGATTCACCCACTTTAGATAATTATTTTGTAACTTATCTGCAGAAAAAAGTTGTTTTGAGCTCAAAAAGCAGTAGTAGCAGTATGCAAATCAGGGAGCCAAATGAACGGTTCCCGACGTTCACCAAAAAGAGCTGTTCAAAAAGAGCTGTTTGTTCGCGAATTACCCATCACTGGATGACATGGCTCTCTATTCAAGTGGCAGCAGCGTGACTTTGGCTTTTGAAAAAGCTCAAACAGCTTTTAACATCATTCAACAGCATCTGTTCTGAATTCCTCTAAAGCAAAATGCATGGTATTTTATAACACTAAACACTCCATGTAATTACTACCCTGGAAGGACATTCTACAGAGCAAGTCAAAACGTACAAATATCTGGGAGTTTGGGTGGATGAGAAGTTGTGCTTCACCACCCATGTAGAGAACCTTGTCAGGAAACTCAAGCTGCGTATTGGGTTTTATTACTGGCACAAAGCTTGTTTTTCCTTTGCCGCCAGAAAAGAGTTGATTCGTCGTACTTTTCTCTCTGTGTTGGACTATGGTGATACTATTTATGTGCAAGCCTCAAGCTCTACACTGAAGGCTCTTGACTCTGTGTATCATGCAGCCCTTCGTTTTGTCACCAATTAGAAGCGTCTAACTCACCATTGTGATCTCTACAGTGCTGTCGGGTGGACATAACTAGCAACACGCAGGCTCAAACACTGTTATATTCTTATTTGTAAGGCCATTTTAGGAAAACTGTCATTTTATCTATCCTCTCTTCTAGCTTGAAGTGAAAACTCTCACAAGCTCTGATCTCAATCTTGTTTTATGCTGACAGTCCCGAAAATTTGAACCGAACATGGAAAAAGGTCCTTTCATTAAACATCCCCATGGTCTTTGAATTCCCTCCAAGCCAACCTAAAACTCCAGGACCTGGTGTCCACTGGAGGAGTTCAAAGGACAAATAGATGAACAGGTTGTTGTAGTTGTTTCTAGTTGTCACTAGTTTGTGTTGCCTTAAGCAAGGAAGCATGTTGTTTTACTTCACACACACCACACGCATGCCTGCACACACACATCCACTTTTTGCTTGCTGTTGTATTTGTGCTGTTGCCAGTGTTTTCTGTCTGTGTTGTCAGTTTTGTCTTATATATTTTTTTGTGTGTGTTTTTTATCCAAGCCCCCATCCCCACAGGAGGCCCTTTGCCTCTTGCCAGGCTGTCATTGTAAATAAGAATTTGTTCTTAATTGACTTGCCTGGTTAAATAAAGGTTAAATAAATAAAACTGTATTGTATTGCTGTACTGTACGTGAAACACACTGTATTTACCAAGTCATCAGCATTGCTGTTAGCGCTTCTATTTATCTTAACACAAGGCCGGCACAGCTTCTGTTGACTTCATACATTAAGTCCACCCTTATGGATATTGTTTCAGACATGAATGCACACCTACAATCTGTGCACTCCTCAGCTGCGATTATTATTAACCTGTGTCTCTGTGTGTGTGTGTGTGTGTGTGTGCATGCGTGTGTACCCACAGCCCATCAGAGCACATAAGGAATCCTTATGTTGACATGTGCAGTGGATGACAAACCTAGTCTGATGGGAATGGTCATTTCCCAGGTAAGGCGGACACAGAGTGAGGGATGGTCTCTGTGTGGCTGTCAGAGGATGTTACCAGAAAACCACGAGGCCCTAACGATGATCACATTTGATACACAGATGACATCCTTTCCCCTGCTGTGACTACATAGGCTCATTTCTCTACACTGACATCCTTTGCTGTGTGGGTGTTCTTCAAGTCAAATCTATCACTTTAATGGAGAGATATATTAAAACCTGGGATTTATTTGTTGAAAAGAACATACTGTATCATTGTGATTTTATTTTTGATAAAACATATCTGTGCTTCCGTCTATTTAAGACAAAAATCTAAGCGTTGATATTGTAGGTGCGAATGAATTTCAGTAATCATGAAACTACCACGGAAACATTGGCGTAAAGCAGCTATGACAATGTTGTTACGATGTTATCTTAATTCAGTAGATAAATTACGTAAGCGAAAATAGGACAATTATATCATGTCACCACTCATCTAACACACACTACCCAAAAACCTAATGGACTCATCAACTAAATAAAATCATAGATGTGATAAGTCCTGAACCCGATTACAGAATTTGATGAATTAGATAACATAATATTATATCCGAAAAGGACAAAAAGTGTACATGCCACAGGACCAGTACCCTCTTGAAAGCAGTGGCGATTTTAGCATGTAAATCTTGGTGGGGCAAACAAAACAAAAAAATGTTTTATGCATGCCAGCAAAGCCACTACACAACACAACACAACACCAAACAATACATTAAATGCACTATAACAGTGACAAACGGTGCCCACAAACTGTTAGGGCCTATATAAAGCTGTCCCAACAGCAGAGTCCCAATAGCAGTCCCAAAACCTTACCACTGCTACGCCTGGCTATCAGCAGAGCCTTGTCTGGCAGCGAAACAGTTCATTCAGCCTCATTTGCTGCCTTTAAAAAAAACATAGCTGATATGGCTGACTTGTTTAAACAAATGCGGTTTCTACTGACAATTGAGATGTACAAACTATGGCATAAGGGGACGATGAGCGGAGAAGAGGCAATCCGTTATTTCGCTTAAGACATTAATGAGTGAACTAGGATGGACATAGTCGATATAACTATTTGTTCAGCACTTTTGAAATGTACAGCGACAGAATTCTGAACATGGGCCATTCTTACAGTATTCTCCCTGTACACCAAGTCAGAACCGTACGATAAATAAAGGGGGCATATACAGTGGGGGAAAATAGTATTTAGTCAGCCACCAATTGTGCAAGTTCTCCCACTTAAAAAGATGAGAGAGGCCTGTAATTTTCATCATAGGTACACATCAACTATGACAGACAAAATGAGGAGAAAAAAATCCAGAAAATCACATTGTAGGAATTTTTATGAATTTATTTGCAAATTATGGTGGAAAATAAGTTTTTGGTCAATAACAAAAGTTTCTCAATACTTTGTTATATACCCTTTGTTGGCAATGACACAGGTCAAACGTTTTCTGTAAGTCTTCACAAGGTTTTCACACACTGTTGCTGGTATTTTGGCCCATTCCTCCACAAGGTTTTCACACACTGTTGCTGGTATTTTGGCCCATTCCTCCATGCAGATCTCCTCTAGAGCAGTGATGTTTTGGGGCTGTATCTGGGCAACACAGACTTTCAACTCCCTCCAAAGATTTTCTATGGGGTTGAGATCTGGAGACTGGCTAGGCCACTCCAGGACCTTGAAATGCTTCTTACGAAGCCACTCCTTCGTTGCCCGGGCGGTGTGTTTGGGATCATTGTCATGCTGAAAGACCCAGCCACGTTTCATCTTCAATGCCCTTGCTGATGGAAGGAGGTTTTCACTCAAAATCTCACGATACATGGCCCCATTCATTCTTTCCTTTACACGGATCAGTTGTCCTGGTCCCTTTGCAGAAAAACAGCCCCAAAGCATGATGTTTCCACCCCCATGCTTCACAGTAGGTATGGTGTTCTTTGGATGCAACTCAGCATTCTTTGTCCTCCAAACACGACGAGTTGAGTTTTTACCAAAAAGTTCTATTTTGGTTTCATCTGACCATATGACATTCTCCCAATCCTCTTCTGGATCATCCAAATGCACTCTAGCAAACTTCAGATGTGCCTGGACATGTACTGGCTTAAGCAGGGGGACACGTCTTGCACTGCAGGATTTGAGTCCCTGGCAGCGTAGTGTGTTACTGATGGTAGGCTTTGTTACTTTGGTCCCAGCTCTCTGCAGGTCATTCACTAGGTCCCCCCGTGTGGTTCTGGGATTTTTGCTCACCATTCTTGTGATCATTTTGACCCCATGGGGTGAGATCTTGCGTGGAGCACCAGATCGAGGGAGATTATCAGTGGTCTTGTATGTCTTCCATTTCCTAATAATTGCTCCCACAGTTGACTTCTTCAAACCAAGCTGCTTACCTATTGCAGATTCAGTCTTCCCAGCCTGGTGCAGGTCTACAACTTTGTTTCTGGTGTCCTTTGACAGCTCTTTGGTCTTGGCCATAGTGGAGTTTGGAGTGTGACTGTTTGAGGTTGTGGACAGGTGTCTTTTATACTGATAACAAGTTCAAACAGGTGCCATTAATACAGGTAATGAGTGGAGGACAGAGGAGCCTCTTAAAGAAGAAGTTACAGGTCTGTGAGAGACAGAAATCTTGCTTGTTTGTAGGTGACCAAATACTTATTTTCCACCATAATTAGCAAATAAATTCATTAAAAATCCTACAATGTGATTTTCTGGATTTTTTTTTCTCAATTTGTCTGTCATAGTTGACGTGTACCTATGATGAAAATTACAGGCCTCTCTCATCTTTTTAAGTGGGAGAACTTGCACAATTGGTGGCTGACTAAATACTTTTTTTCCCCACTGTAAGCAGACAATGAAAGCTCTTACAATATTCGATGATGACATTTCTCTAAAACAGGCTATAGGCTATATGCGCACCACCAAGTCAGAACAGTAGGCTAAGTTATGTGGGGAAAAGGGACCAAATTATTAGGGTGAGGCACATGGCCTACTAGCAGTTTACTACACAACATACACTTAGCATTACTTTCTTAGCTACAGTATACATATCTCCCTGGCATATTACATAATTTATGCAGCAGCATACAATACATTTTTGGACACCTTGTTGTGCTGTGCTCATTGAACAGGAAGGTGGTGCGGTGGTCCTTCGTGTGCACATTTTGTCATCAAACTTTGTCATCAAAGTCTGGCATTATCTGTATTTATGGTGCTTTCAAGTCAACTGGGAACTCTGAAAAAAACAAGGTCGAATCATGACGTCAGTGATCTTCAGGTCGGAGCTCTAGAAAGAGGCCTGAGTTCCCGACTTGGAATTCCGAGTTGGATGACCGTTCAAAACGTATTTTCTCAGTCGGAGCTCGTTTTTTTCCGAGTCACTGAAGTCTGAGATTTCCCAGTTCCGAGTTTCCAGTTATTATTAAAGCGGCAGAAGTCATGCTGAACTGACAGCATGGCCAATGTTGAATGATTATCCTTTTAAGCTTGGAAAAGAGACCCTTAAACACAGATTTGGACCACACACCCACTCCACTGAATAGCAAGCTAGTGATTGCTTTGCAATGCTTGCAGTTAGCCACTGATTCCTTCCAAATCATGAATTGTTGAATATGCGATTTCCAACTTGTTGTGTAATGTTTATGTTCAATGGCCGATGCGTTTTATCTATAATTTCTCTTCATAATTTTTCTTCATATGACAAGCATTGAAAAGGATTTGCCAGTAGATTGTCGACTTGATTCATGATAATGAGTGCTAGCTTGCTAGCTAAGATTTTGAAAGTATGATGTTGACATGATCAGTCCAATCAAAGCTATGGTAGATATAACGTAATTTGACTTAATTTTATCTGTGGCCAATGACCTTGAGCCTTCTTGGATGGGCACTTCTAATGTAATTCTATGGCAGCACTCAAGGGGCTTGAATATTTGAGCTCTCCCTGCAGATTTTGTGGTGACGTAGTGTCCCCATGAGTGACAGAACACTGAGCCAATCACGGCACAACTAGAAAACATTACTAACCCCTACACTCCGTATTTTCCGCTGGCTGCACCACCACCACCACAGAAAGCACTGAGCTAGGCTGAAACAACTGCATTTTGGAGCTGCCTTACTCAAGAAAGCAAAAAAGAGACCATGTTTGCATGCAGCTTTATTAACTTAAAGTTTTAAAACACATTTTTTACATTGTTTGCAAACTGATATGTGACACATATTAACGCCAAAATAACATGCAAAACAGGTAATTTTTTATTGTATTTTGTTTTTTTGCTAAACAGGTGAGGATCAAAACAGGTGCCCTTAATGACGAGTCGCCACTGCTTCAAAGTTAATCTTCAGAGGTTATGGTTGTGCTAGAAGTCTGATTAGGCTACAGTTTACAGCTCGCAACCTGAACACTGGCCAAATCGGAGGATTTCAGCACATTGCTTGAACCATGGCCTCTAAAAGCATCATTAATTGCATCTGTGATTTCATTCTACTATCCCACAGTACATTCCAGGCAGCCGGGCTGGGAGACAGAGGGTGGTGAATTAACGTCAGGCAGCCGGGCGGGGTAAGGATTGTGCTTGTTGAAGCCTTGACAATGCTTTGTACTGAATGATTGTTCTCCAGACAGCTGACTGAGGTACGGCAGGCAGGCAGGCGCACACAGAGTTGTTTGAAAGCCCAAAAGGATATGCCGGCTGCATCATCAAAGTCCAGCAAGCCTTCTATGTGTCAGCGAGAGATTAAGCTCTTCTAGAGAGGGCAACGCCTCTGATCACTCCATTCAATCGATGGGATTTGAATAAAGGAATAAAAGATCAGCCATTGTGCATCTTAGTGCTGTGCAACGACTGGAGAGGAGGATTAAGGCATGTTGGAGCTGTTATCTGTGGCAGACGCTATCAATCACAAGTTCCCTCCACTTGTTAGCTAAAGTTGATATTAGCCTAAATATGTGTTTGTTGCTGCAGACTCTCACTTTAATTAATTCTCAAGTTGTTTTATTTTTAGGCGGTGGTTTTTATTTGTTGCTGCTCTATTCCGTATATGTGTGCATAATGTAAATTGCACCATGTCTTTGGCCACAGTGAGGAGCACATGTATTGTGATACTGTTTTTGGAGCTCACATACACACACACAATAAACATACAAATATGAATGTCACTGTGGAAACAAACTTTGGTCTGAAAGCCTGCTTAAACTTCATACTCCTGTCAGTGTTCTTATCATCTCAGAATGTATTTCACAGGAGATTCACTCTGTTGGATAATAGTATATTTTCTCTACTTTTCAAGAGAGAATGAGCTGATTCCCCAGGAGCTGAGTTCAAGGGCAGGTCTTTGTAACCCAGGGAGACACCAAGACCTTGGAATCAGACAGCGGAAACAGCCGAGGACGTTTTCATGCCTGGATTGCCTAACCCTGTGCCCTGTTCAGGTAGTGCTGTTGCCACAGTTCATGCACTTGGACTGTCCTTGGTACCTCAACCTCTGAAGGTTCCCCCCACTGCTAATGATTCTGCCGTTCCTCCACTAGCATCAGAACAGCAGTTGCTTGAGTTATGGAGTAGCAACTCACCTGATGATCTGAACCCCAGAGATGTGATTTTCTCCTCACTACCATGTGCTCTCCATTCCCCTATCACTGGCCTCTTTCACCCATCACGTCCGACAGTGGGACATAATTGCTTAAAGCCCCTACCTCGCCATGTTCTCCTATTATTAGCATGGCGTTTAAAGCTCTGTCCCTGGTCAGATGGCCAATGCTTGAGGGCAATGTGGCACACTACATGGGCACAAAAGGTAGCCAAAATATGCCAATAGAGGACTAGGTGCCACTGTCTGCAGTAATACAATGTGGTCACCATACACCATTGAGGGCGACTGCGCACACTAATAGATCTATGGCTGGTGGTTGTGAGGCGCCATTCTCCTAATAAATAAAAACAAACTCAATATACTTTAAAATGACTCAAACTAAATCGAAACTGTGTAGAAACGATAATGGATTACAGCATACAGTTTTGTGACTGTGTCCAGCTTAATAATCACCTAAATGAAAGCTAGACAGTCAGGGAGCATAGAAAATTCCCAAAACGATGGATAGAGGACAATTTTTTGCTAATTTTGACAGCGAGGAACTATAACCAATTTTTACTGTGGCCCTCCGGACCTCGTTGAAGACAGAATGTGGCCCGCAGGGCAAAATGAGTTTGACACCCCTGGTCTAGAGGAACCTGGTGCCCTTGACTGACTCATGTTCTGAAATGCCCTATGACAGAGATAGAGGGGAAAAAAGACAGCATCCATGTAAGAAACAAGAGGAAACAGTGCATTCTATTGATATTTCCTTGGATAGACTGCGTTGTTTCTATAATGATGTTTTGGAGCCGAGCAGCAAGGGATGAATTTGATGGGTCTTTATCCTCTTTACGCTCGTCATTATTTATTGTACTTTGGGTGAACTGTGCTCAGTGCAGCACTGAATAGAGCAAATGTGTTGTTGTTCAGCACATGTCTTTCAATGTTAATATAATGTAGGAGTGTTTCGCCTTTTCATGTAATTGCCTTTCATGTATTTCTCTAGTTTACTACAGAACAAAATCAGCATCATCATGGTATGAATCCTTCTCTGCTCTACTGCAAAAAAACAACATGTTTACAGGTTAATACATTGGCTTAATGTGGAATTTTATCTGGATGTGTGCAAGCATAGTATTCCGAATGTTACACAACAATTATTTCTATAGATGTAGGATCTTAATTTGAGCCATTTTGCTACAGCAGGAAGATAATCCTGCAGCAACAGGAAATGTGAAATATTATGTGGATTATAATTAATGGACATTTTTGTAGGGGTTGATACTTTTCATCAGTGGAAATTACAAACTTCAGAAGCATTTTTAAACCTCAAATACACTACATGTTTTAAATGTCCTGCATTACAGGAACGTTCTCCTGCAACAGGGTGATCAAATTAAGGACCTACATTTGTAACACCTACAATGGAATAAGGCTAGACACTGCAGCTGTTATGTCTTTAAGGCTGAAGGTTTGGGGATTTCTCATTGTTACAATAGTTATTTTATCCATCGCTAACTGGCTGCATGGAATCAATATAATTACAATAATTGCAATAATTATTTCCAATAAATAAAACAAAGCTTTTGGTTTCATGGAGAATGATTTCACAACACTTTTACTGAGGAAATATTTGTGTGATTTGATGATCATGTTCCTACTGTAACTATGGCCGAAAACCCCATTGGCTCTAAAGGTGGATGTGGGGGAGGGAGAGGCTTTCATCATCAGGGCCAAGGCGTCCCTACAGCAGAGCAGCAGCCATGGCCCTGGATAAGAGCAGCGGGCCCAAGCCACTTTACTTACAGCCCGCTGGAGCAGGAGGTCGGCACCCACCTGAACCCTCCCCTGCACCGCGGGCAGCGGGGCACAGCACAACACAGCACAGCCAACCCCCTTTGAACTCTACCCACACACAGTCTATGAGACACTAGCCAATGAGCTCAGGGACCACTCCCAGGCACTCTGCTAACAGGAACACTGCCTTCCTGGAGTGATAGGGAGCGGTATACAAACACAAACAAACACATAGGCCTACCCAAACACATAGTCAAACATATAGCCTGTACACAGCTGCTCTCTTATGCACACATACACATGCAAACACATGCACGCACACACACACACACACACACACACACATAGGAATTCACAAATGCAGAGCCATTCACATACAGAAAACATATATTTTATTTCAATATATCACTAATTTGTGTTTCATGTGCAGCCAGGTAAAGACAGCCAGCTTTAGTTTGGTCAATATCTCCATCTTGTGGACACTTGGTATGTTTCATAGTTCAGCGTGCTCAGCTGTGGAGACAGTACTAATCGCACAGTTTCTAAACCCAGAGCTGAAAATCGCGAGACTTCCGTTTGCGAAACAGATCAAACAGGCCAGGGTTTGGGGTTTGAGAAGTCAATGAGAGAAGTGAAAAATTATTCCTTAGTTGTTTATTTTCTCGAAATCTAAAGGCACAACCTAGACTCGAGCCAATGTCTTAAGTAGTTGAACATGGTATTACTCCAACGTCGTAAAATTGACAAACTGACACATTTTCATTTTCGTCAACAACTACTTTATATTGAAGAAGTGCCTTTGATTTAACAGCCTGCACATGCGCAGTTCGGCGCAAGACGCCAGTTAGACCCGATGACGTGTTTCTATGTTTCTATGCATGAACTTAGCTAGCCAACGTCAGTCACCATGACATTGCCTACAAGTGTGATCAGGGAGTTCTATTGGAGAAGCAGTTTTAGCCTATCTTCATACTCTACTGTCTTTGCAAATCGTGTAGATGGACACAGGGTCACCTGGGGTCAAAGCACTGCAAAGCATTCTATTATCAAATTATGCATCTAATGTAATTCATTATGCTGTATTATATGGATCCTATAAGAGGATACATAAGCAGATGTGACCATAGAATAGGTTATGGAATAAACCTAGAAATAATAATAACATTAAAATGATTGGGCTATAATAACATTTAAATTGTGATGAAAAAAGTATGTGGTAAACAAGAGGCTCTCAAGTGTGAAGTAATTTGTCCATATCCACACCTTCTCAGGGTCAAAGAGGAAGTGGAATGACTTTATCATGAATGTCATTTTGTTTTTGGTCGGTTAGTCAGGCCCCTCTCTTGGATTGGCTTCTCGGATGACAGCACAGGTGAACCCCTCAGAGAGCCGGTCCCTCTCTCTCTGCTGTAGCTCTCTCTCCAAAACAGTCCTACTTTTTAATATGCAACATCTGTGCCGGGAGAGCCATCCAAAATGGCTGCTCCTTGGAGGATGGCGGCAGAGTCTGCTCAAACTTGGGCTGGGGCATTTGGTACTGCAAGGTTCTGCACAGATGTTAGCATTCACAATGTCACTTTGTCCTTAGCTCCAACGCCCGGGGAGGTCTATTTTGGGGGGGGGGGGGGGGGGTTGTACCTATACTTCCCAGTGAAATCACTTAATCTCCAACTCTGGTAGTCATGGCTTGTTGGACTGGCCTCAGATCAGCCAAGTAGTGAAGAGGTCACCCTTGAAAGAAACATTGGCTCTGACCCTGTTTGAGAGCTTGGAAGCCACAAAGAGATTGTTGTCTCTGTAGCTGTTCCTGCTACATTTGTAAAGAAGCATGAGCTCAGTAGCATAGACTGTGTTTGCACTCTTCCTGCTCAGATAATTTAGAATATTTCTAAACAGAAAAGCCATGACCTAAAGGTTCCTTGTCATCTGGATTATTCAACCAATTTCCAAATGAGACAGAAAACAGTGATAGAGAGAGAGAGAGAGAGAGAGAGAGAGAGAGAGAGAGAGAGAGAGAGAGAGAGAGAAGGAGAATGAAAGAATGAAAGAGAGTGGAAGGCGGATGAGAGAGGGCCGAGTAGGAAGCTTAATACATTGCTTACAAAAAGAAGACATTCATATTTAATGCTAATCATTAAGGCTGGGTTTGAGCATGGAAGACGCTTCTGTTATATTCCCACACCCCTTGAGCCAAATCCTTGTGACAGCCCTCCACTACATCTACGCAAATTATCCGCATGAGCTCCGGCGAACAAAAACAGCCCAGTGCGGGGGAAGCGAGCGAGGCTCAGCCGCAGCTCTGCTCCTGTGATGGGGAGACACGTCAATTTGTATCAGCTCTAGCCCTCCAACTCACATCATCTAGTGGAGAAGAACAAGACCGCTCCAAAGACACAAAAAGAGGCTACAACAGCCGTCCGGCCCTTAGTGCCCAGTCTACCACCCTGTGTTGAAGGGATGAGAGAGGTAACAATTTAAAACACAAAGCCACTTTAGGCACATTGGTTAGCGAAATGCCAGGCTCACTAAAATTCAGTGATTTGCCTTAGGACTGGGAGCCTATTTGTGTGGCATATACACAACACTGAGTCACTTGGATTTTCCAATGCTAATCTGTTGTGCAAGAAGAGTCAAATACAAGCATTTCCTTTTACAGGTACTTACAGAAACCATCAGACAGTGAACATCCCACTATTTTAGAGGTTACAAAATGAAATATAAGATACCTGAGGGGAGGGTAGTTCAACTCTTATCCCCAATTCCATCCATGGAAACCATTTACTACCCTCAGTTAGTGCATGGCAAACCTCAGGCCAGTATGACAAGAGGAATCAGATATCAAACAGGGTACCAGTCCACCCCCTAGTGGACACATCTGAACCTGGAGGACCTGTAATTTACGGAAGGAATCCTGCATCTACTCCAATGTAGGCTGTGTTCACCACACTAGTATGGAAAGAGCTTAGAGCTCTGTTTAGAAAGTATCTTTGCCTCTGGCCTCTTTCTCAAGGATATACACTGACGCTCAAGGAGACTTGAAAAATTGAGTTTCACCAAAATAAACCTGTCTTCCAAGATGCATGCGCTCCAAGCCCAAATTGGCCTATATAAAGCCATATTCTGTACATAGACATCCTTTGAATAATATTGACTTGCAAAGTATGCTGAGGACAGGAAGCTAGCCAGTCTATGTTGGTACATCGTAAGACAAAGAGTGATGCAGAGTCCATACAGGTGAATGGAAAGTGAATGTAAACTTAAGTTATGTATTTTTACATACATGCTGCTTCGATTGCACCCTATTATTCCAAGACAGTCACTGCCAAAATGGGCTTGTGTGCACTGAGTACAAATACACTGTATATACAAAAGTATGTGGACACCCCTTCAAATTAGTGGATTCGGCTATTTCAGCCACAGCCGTTGCTGAAAGGTCTACAAAATCGAGCACACAGCCATGCAATCTCCATAGACAAACATTGGCAGTAGAATGACCTTACTGAAGAGCTCAGTGACTTTCAACGTGGCACCGTCATAGGATGCCACCTTTCCAAAAAGTAAGCTTGTAAAATTTCTTCCCTGCTAGAGCTGCCCCGGTCAACTGTAAGTGCTGTTATTGTGAAGTGGAAAAGTCTGGGAGCAACAACGGCTCAGCAGTGAAGTGGTAGGCCACACAAGCTCACAGAACAGGACCGCCTAGTGCTGAAGCGCGTTGCGCATAAAAATCATCTGTCCTCGGTTGCAACACTCACTACCGAGTTCCAAACTGTGGTAGGACACACAAGCTCACAGAACGGGGCCACCGAGTGCTGAAGCGCGTTGCACATAAAAATCATCTGTCCTCGGTTGCAACACTCACTACCGAGTTCCAAACTGCCTCTGGAAGGAACTTCAGCACAATAACTGTTCTTCGGGAGCTTCATGTAATGGGTTTCCATGGCAGAGCAGCTGCACACAAGCCTAAGATCCCCATGCGCAATGCCAAGCGTTGGCTGGAGTGGTGTAAAGCTCGCCGCCATTGGAATCTGGAGCAGTGGAAACGCATTCTCTGGAGTGATTAATCACGTTTCATCATCTGGCAGTCCGACGGACGAATCTGGGTTTGGCAGATGCCAGGAGAAAGCTACCTGGCCGAATGCATATTGCCAACTGTAAAGTTTGGTGGAGGAGGCATAATGGTCTGTGGCTGTTTTTCATGGTTCGGGCTAGGCCCCTTAGTTACAGTGAAGGAAAATCTTAATGCTACAGCATACAATGACATTCTAGACGATTCTACATTTTACATTTTAGTAATTTAGCAGACGCTCTTATCCAGAGTGACTTACATTAGTAACTGCATACTTTTTTCATACTGGTCCACCGTGGGAATGCAAGTGCTAAGCTCTACCAACTGAGCCACACATGACCATTCTGTGCTTCTAACTTTGTGGCAACAGTTTGGAGAAGGCCCTTTCCTGTTTCAGCACGACAATGACAATGTGAACAAAGCGAGGTCCGTACAGAAATGGTTTGTCAAGATCGGTGTGGAAGAACTTGACTGGCCTGCACAGAGCCCTGACATCAACCTCATCGAACACCTTTGGGATTAATTGGAATGCCGACTGCGAGCCAGGCCAGTCAAGTCAGCCATAACTCTAACATATACAGTCTACAAAACCAACCATAATATGTTAATGAAAAATTATTGTTAGTGCATACCTGCCTAGCTGCCTGAATGTGGGATAGCCTACTTCAAAACATACTGTGAAAATTGCAAATGGTAGATAATCAAATCTCTCTGTCAACACATTTGTGCCTAGAAAGAAAACAACAAAACAATGTATTTGTGGATGCAAATATGATAGAATTATAGCAATTAGTTAAAACAAATACATTCAGTTGAAGTTGGAAGTTTACATACACCTTAGCCAAATACATTTATACTCAGTTTTTCACAATTCCTGACATTTAATCCTAGTAAAAATTCCCTGTCTTAGGTCACTTAGGATCACCAATTTATTTTAAGAATGTGAAATGTCAGAATAATAGTAGAGAGAATTATTTATTTCAGCTTTTATTACTTTCATCACATTCCCAGTGGGTCAGAAGTTTACATACACTCAATTAGTATTTGGTAGCATTGCCTTTAAATTGTTTAACTTGGGTCAAATGTTTCGGGTAGCCTTCTACAAGCTTCCCACAATAAGTTGGGTGAATTTTGGCCCATTCCTCCTGACAGAGCTGGTGTAACTGAGTCAGGTTGGTAGGCCTCCTTGCTCGCACACGCTTTTTCAGTTCTTTCCACACATTTTCTATAGGATTGAGGTCAGGGCTTTGTGATGTCCTTAAACCATTTTGCCACAACTTTGGAAGTATGCTTGGGGTCACTGTCCATTTTGAAGACCAATTTGCGACCAAGCTTTAACTTCCTGACTGATGTCTTGAGATGTTGCTTCAATATATCCACATAATTTTCCTTCCTCATGATGGCATCTATTTTGTGAAGTGCATCAGTCCCTCCTGCAGCAAAGCACCCCCACAGCATGATGCTGCCACCCCCGTGCTTCACGGTTGGGATGGTGTTCTTCGGCTTGCAAGCCTTCCCCTTTCTCCTCCAAACATAATGATGGTCATTATGGCTAAACAGTTTTTTTTTGTTGTTGTTTTTTTTTTGTTTCATCAGACCAGAGGACATTTCTCCAAAAAGTACAATCTTTGTCCCCATGTGCAGTTGCAAACCGTAGTTTGGCTTTTTAATGGCGGTTTTGGAGCAGTGGCTTCTTCCTTGCTGAGCGTCCTTTCAGGTTATGTTGATATAGGACTTGTTTTACTGTGGATATAAATACTTTTGTACCTGTTTCCTCCAGCATCTTCACAAAGTCCTTTGCTGTTGTTCTGGGATTGATTTGCACTTTTCGCACCAAAGTACGTTAATCTCCAGGAGACAGAACGTGTCTCCTTCCTGAGCGGTATGACGGCTGCGTGGTCCCATGGTGTTTATACTTGTGTACTATTGTTTGTACAGATGAACGTGGTACCTTCAGGTGTTTGGAAATTGCTCCCAAGGATGAACCAGAGTTGTGGAGGTCTACAACTGCTGTGTCTTTGTGAGACGCGGTGTGGGTGAACGGATGATCTCTGCATGTGTATTTCTCACCGTAAAGCATGGAGGAGGAGATGTTATGGTGTGGGGGTGCTTTGCTGGTGACCCTGTCTGTGATTAATTTAGAATTCAAAGCACACTTAACCAGCATGGCTACCACAGCATTCTACAGCGATACGCCATCACATTTGGTTTGGGCTTAGTGGGGCTATCATTTGTTTTTCAACAGGACAAAGACCCAACACACCTACCAAGAAGGAGAGTGATGGAGTGCTACATCAGATGACCTGGCCTCCACAATCTCCCGACCTCAACCCAATTGAGATGGTTTGGGATGAGTCGGACCGCAGAGTGAAGTAAAAGCAGCCAACAAGTGCTCAGCATATGTGGGAACTCCTTCAAGACCGTTGGAAAAGCATTCCAGGTGAAGCTGGTTGAGGGAATGCCATGAGTGTGCAAAAATGTAATCAAGGCAAATGGTGGCTATTTGAGGAATCTAAAATATATTTTGATTTGTTTAACACTTTTTTGGTTACTTACTGATTCCATATGTGTTATTTTATAGTTTTTATGTCTTCACTATTATTCTACAATGTAGAAAATAGTAATAATAAAGAAAAACCCTTGAATGTGTAGGTGTGTCCAAACTTTTGACTGATACTGTAAGTATTCAGACCCTTTGCTATGAGACTCGAAATTGAGCTCAGGTCCATCCTGTTTCCATTGATCATCCTTGAGATGTTTCTACAACTTGATTGGAGTCCACCTGTGGTATATTCAATTGATTGGACATGATTTGGAAAGGCACACACCTGTCTATATAAGGTCCCACAGATGACAGTGCATGTCAGAGCAAAAACCAAGCCATGAGGTTGAAGGAAATGTCCGTAGAGCTCAGAGACAGGATTGTGTCGAGGCACAGATCTGGGGAAGGGTACCAAAAAATGTCTGCAGCATTGAAGGTCCCCAAGAACACAGTGGCCTCAATCATTCTTAAATGGAAGACATTTTGAACCACCAAGACTCTTCCTAGAGCTGGCCGCCCAGCCAAACAGCAATCAGGGGAGAAGGGCCTTGGTCAAGGAGGTGAGCAAGAACCCGATGGTCAATCTGACAGAGCTCCAGAGTTCCTCTCTGGAGATGGGAGAATCTTCCAGAAGGACAACCATCTCTGCAGCATTCCACCAATCAGGCCTTTTTTGGTAGAGTGGTCAGACGGAAGCCACTCTTCGTAAAAGGCACATGACAGCCTGCTTGGAGTTTGCCAAAAGGCACCTAAAGGACTTTCAGACCATGACAAACAAGATTATCTGGTCTGATGAAACCAAGACTGAACTCTTTGGCCTGAATGCCAAGCGTCACGTCTGGAGGAAACCTGTCACCATCCCTATGGTGAAGCATGGTGGTGTCAGCATCATGCATCATGCAGGGTCGAGGGAAAGATGAACAGAGCAAAGTACAGAGAGATCCTTGATGAAAACCTGCTCCAGAGCGCTCAGGACCTCAGACTGGGGCAAAGATTCACCTTCCAACAGGACAACGACCCTAAGCACACAGACAAGACAACGCAGGAGTGGCTTCAGGACAAGTCTCAACTGTTGTCACCTTCTCACCAAGCTGCTTGGCGATGGTCTTGTAGCCCATTCCAGCCTTGTGTAGGTCTACAATCTTGTCCCTGACATCCTTGGAGAGCTCTTTGGTCTTGGCCATGGTGGAGAGTTTGGAATCTGATTGATTGATTGCTTCTGTGGACAGGTGTCTTTTATACAGGTAACAAGCTGAGATTAGGAGCACTCCCTTTAAGAGTGTGCTCCTAATCTCAGCTCGTTACCTGTATAAAAGACACCTGGGAGCCAGAAATCTTTCTGATTGAGAGGGGGTCAAATACTTATTTCCCTCATTAAAATGCTAATCAATTTATAACATTTATGGATTTTTTTGTTGTTATTCTGTCTCTCACTGTTCAAATAAACCTACCATTAAAATTATAGACTGATCATTTCTTTGTCAGTGGGCAAACGTACAAAATCAGCAGGGGATCAAATACTTTTTTCCCTCACTGTATGCAAAAATTTATAAAAACCTGTTTTTGCTTTGTCATTATGGGTAATGTGTGTAGATTAATGAGGGGAAAAAACGATTTCATACATTTTAGAATAAGGCTGTAACGTTACAAAATGTGGAAAAGGTCAAGGGGGTCTGAATACTTTCTGAATAATGGACTTTAATAATATGCCATTTAGCAGACGCTTTTATCCAAAGCGACTTACAGTCATGTGTGCATACATTTTTATGTGTGGGTGGTCCCGGGGATCGAACCCACTACCCTGGCGTTACAAGCGCCATGCTCTACCAATAGAGCTACAGAGGACCACTGGTAATAATTGAACACTGGTCACTTTAATAATTTACATACTGTTTTACTCATTTCATATGTATATACTGTATTCTAGTCAATGCCATCCTGTTGAACTTTTGCTGTATTTATACTATTCTATCCTACGTATTCTACAGATACAGTATACTAAATATTCTATCCACATACTGTCCCTAATGTCTATAATGTCTATACATCCCATCACATATATATATATTTATACTCTGGACTCCGACATTGCTCGTCCTAATATTTATATATTTCTTAATTCCATTCTTTTACTTTTAGATCTGTGTGTATTGTTGTAAATTGTTAGATATTAATGCACTACTGGAGCTAGGAACACAAGCATTTTGTTACACCCGCAATAACATCTGTTAAATATGTGTATGCGACCAATAAAATTTGAAATAATTTCATTCAAATTTGAATATTTAATGTCAACTGACTCCTCGTCATTTCCTTTTTTGATATATATATATTTTTTGACAATAAACTAAAACATACATAAAAACAATAGACAACTTTACATTTCCACAAACATTAACCCCTTAAGGTCGATAGCATAATACAAAAATCCCCATAAAAATCTGTCAATTTAAGCTAGAGATATCTGGTTTTGCGTCTGTAACATCACACTTGCTTAGACCCACATGTTCCCATCGTATCCACACCCAATGTTGTTTCTAATGCTTGTAAGACTCTGCCCCATACCACTTCAAATTGTATTATGTTGTTTCTGTCTGATTGTTTTCAATATTTAAATAATAAATCATTTGATTCTTCCATTCTCTTAATGTTGGAGTATCATTTGACTTCCAATATTTAAGTAATAGCTTCTTCAATATAAGTTATGTAAAGAATATTGTCCAACCCATTGGGTATCTCACCGCACCCCCATATGCCATGTCTTGAAATATGCAGATAGACAGATTAAAAGTAAACTTACATTGTAAAACTTCTAACAGCCAGCTTTCAAACTTTGCCCATAACTTTTTGACTTTATAG
Source organism: Coregonus lavaretus (assembly GCF_964263955.1). Classification (NCBI taxonomy): domain Eukaryota; kingdom Metazoa; phylum Chordata; class Actinopteri; order Salmoniformes; family Salmonidae; genus Coregonus; species Coregonus lavaretus. The sequence goes on along the minus strand of NC_139996.1, from coordinate 30,145,596 downwards.
ACTTTATAGACTTTATAGCACTCGCAGAAGGCATTAATTATTGAATCATTGTTAGTTTTACACTTAAAGTTGAACTGACAGCATTTTAGCAACATTAAATATAATATCTGTTCATATACACCCCAGGAAGAATATGACACCTTTTTTTTTTACATTTTCTGACAAGCGAGCACTTAGATATGGTCATTTTCACGTTTTCATGAACTCATAGAATATTTGGGAATGACGTAAGGCATTTGTTAAATTTCTGTAACAATATAGAGTGGAAAAGCGGATGTGCGTTTGGACAATTAATAGACACGGCAGTGAATAAAACCTAATAAAAACATCTGTCTTGTCCAGAACTGGAGTCTACGCAGACCGGTGCGCCATAGCCACTCAGAGCTACAGCAGGCCTATATGCAAATAAGCCATTTACTTTTTTTTTTCTTTTTTTTTTGTGTCATTTAGCAGACGCTCTTATCCAGAGCGACTTACAGTTTTTTTTGTGTTTTTTTTATACTGGCCCCCCATGGGAATCGAACCCACAACCCTGGCGTTGCAAACGCCATGCTCTATCAACTGAGCTACATCCCTGCCGGCCATTCCCTCCCATACCCTGGACGACGCTGGGCCAATTGTGCCCCGCCCATGAGTCTCCCGGTCGCGGGAAAAACGATATGAGGGGGAAAAGTTGGTCACTCACCCACTCCTCCAATGACATGACATCCTCCCAGCTCCTAGCTAGCTAGCTAACGTTAGGCTCCGTGTTTTTAGCTTGCTAAATAAATAGCTAGATAAATAGATATGCTAGCCCAGGGTTGTCAAACTCAATCAGCGCACGGGCCATATTGAAAAAACACAACGAGTTCGCGGGCCAGACATAGCCTATTTTTTTTTTAAATTTAAAGGGCAACATTGAAGAAATGTGGCCCTTTATAATGTCCACTTATGTACATAGGATGCTATATATATAATTGTAACATATTTTAAAACAAAAGAAGAGATAAATAGTATTTGTCCAGCCTTTGCTGCTATGCTTGCAGATGTGCATACTATGCTGCGACCCTAATCAAAAAGTTTTTAATAACTCCAAATAACAAAAATGTAGCTATAGGTTGTTGTAACATTTAAACTTAAAACATGTTTTTCATTTCTTTGCACTGCATTGATCACCAGTGAGGTTGAATGCAGCATTGCTTTATGGTGCACTCAAAATGTCTTGTAGTTGAGTAGCCAGCCTAGGCTACTGCTCAAATGTTTCACCTTTGCATGGTGTTTTGTTGCAGGTTTTGTTTTTTGGTTATTCATTGTCAAGCTTTAAAAACCAAGGCCAGACTGCATCATTTTAGTAGCCTAGCTAGGACTGTGGCATGTCTGTAGGCCTACACTTTCCCTCCGCTGCATGCTGTAAACAGGACACACGAAAGCAGCGCAATTGAAGTTGAATTCACCGATGCCAGTGCATCAGGCTGTAATTTCATAAAGTAGATGACTCAACTGTTGACTAATTTATACTTGCTTGTGACTTGTAGTGCAGCGCATCTGTGTGCGAAATGAATTCAAAACCCAAATCACTGCGCGGGCCGGATAGAAATGTGTCACGCCTTGTGTTTGACATTGCCCTTACCAGTTTGATTGTATTGACATTCCCAGCCTTAGTTACAGTCGTCCGTTTTTGTTCAAAATATTGAGTCATTGAAACTGAAACAGTGCATCTCAAATGGGTGGAGGCCGCAAACAGTGTACCAGGCCAGCTGTGATTTACAACCTGATAGCAATGTTTTTTGTACAACCAAGAAATGTCTTTGTGAATTATATTAATCATGCATTGAATTGCATCCATCTATTCTGCCAACAATGCCTTACTGTATGTCATGGAATTTTGAGTAAAAAATAACCCATTTTTAAACCTCTTATAAAGTTGGTTTTGTAGCATAAACTGGGAATTGTGCTGTATTGGTTAACTGTCATTTGGTTACCTGTAATTTCGTTCGTTATGTTCCAACACTCCATCTTGTGCTAATATCAGTTATTTTTACATCTTGGGTCCAATACTTTACATGTGTTTCTAAGAGATTGTCAATTGGATAGGTTCTCTGCAATGTTTTGTATATTTTACCTATCATATGAGTATATTTTTGAGGATTCCCTCAACATTGGTCTGTTGTCCAAAAGCTGTCAGGTCGAAATTTCATGATATAAAACTTTTAAATTGCATATATTTGAAAATGTCTACATTGGTCAGTCCAAAATTGCTTTTTAATTCTGTCATGGAAATAATTGCATTTCCTACCACGTCATTTACGGTTAGTATGCCTTCAGTTTTCCATATGGACCAATTCTGAAAAGCTTTCCAAGGATTGTTCCATAGGGGTCCTCGTCCTTTCCAACAAAAACTAATGGTAAGCTGCATTAAATCAAATTGTATTTGTCACATGCGCCGAATACAACAGGTGTAAACCTTACAGTGAAATACTTACTTTCAAGCCCTTAACCAACAATGCAGTTTGAAGAAAAACAAGTGTTAAGTAAAAAATTGATAAGTAAAAAATTAAAAATTAAAATAATTAAAGAGCAGCAGTAAAATAACAGTAGTGAGGCAATATACAGAGTCAATGTGCGGGGGCACAGGTTAGTCGAGGTAATTGAGGCATTATGTACACTACCGGTCAAAAGTTTTAGAACACCTACTCATTCAAGGGTTTTTCTTTATTTGTACTATTTTCTACATTGTAGAATAATAGTGAAGACATCAAAACTATGAAATAACACACACGGAATCATGTAGTAACCAAAAAAGTGTTAAACAAATCAAAATACATTTTATATTGAAGATTCAAAAAAATAGCCACCCTTTGCTTTGATGACAGCTTTGCACATAATAATTACATATGTGTTATTTCAGTATTTTCAGTGTTTTCAGTGTTATTTCAGTATTATTCTACAATGTAGAAAATAGTAAAAATAAAGAAAAACCCTTGAATGAGTAGGCGTTCTAAAACTATTGACCGGTAGTGTACATGTAGGTAGAGTTGAAGTGACCATGCAGAGATAATAAACAGAGACTAGCAGCAGTGTAAAGGTGGGGGAACAATGCAAATAGTCCAGGTAGCGATTTGATTAGCTGTTCAGGAGTCTTATGGCTTGGGGATAGAAGCTGTTAAGAAGCGTTTTGGAACTAGACTTGGCGCTCCGGTACCGCTTGCCGTGCTGTAGCAGAGAGAACAGTCTATGACTAGGGTGGCTGGAGTCTTTGACAATTTTTAGGGCCCAACACTGACACCGCCTGGTATAGAGGTCCTGGATGGCAGGAAGCTTGGCCCCAGTGATGTACTGGGCCGTACGCACTACCCTCTGTAGTGCCTTGCGGTCGGAGGCCGAGCAGTTGCCATACCAGGCAGTGATGCAGCTCTCGATGGTGCAGCTGTATAACTTTTTGAGGATCTGAGGGCCCATGCCAAATCTTTTCAGTCTCCTGAGGGGGAATAGGCTTTGTCATGCCCTCTTCACGACTGTCTTGGTGTGTTTGGACCATGATAGTTTGTTGGTGATGTGGACACCAAGGAACTTGAAGCTCTCAACCTGCTCCACCACAGCCCCGTCGATGAGAATGGGGGCATGCTCGGTCCTCTTCTTTATTCTGTAGTCCACAATCATCTCCTTTGTCTTGATCACGTTGAGGGAGAGGTTGTTATCCTGGCAACACACGGCCAGGTCTCTGACCTCCTTCCTATAGGCTGTCTCATCGTTGTCGGTGATCAGGCCTACCACTGTTGTGTCATCGGCAAACTTAATGACGGTGTTGGAGTCGTGCCTGGCCATGCAGTCATGGGTGAACAGGGAGTACAGGAGGGGACTGAGCATGCACCCCTGAGGGGCCCACTTGTTGAGGATCAGCGTGGCAGATGTGTTGTTACCTACCCTTACCACCTGGGGGCAGCCCGTCAGGAAGTCCAGGATACAGTTGCAGAGGGAGGTGTTTAATCCCAGGGTCCTTAGCTTAGTGATGCACTTTGTGGGCACTATGGTGTTGAACACTGAGCTGTAATCAATGAATAGCATTCTCACGTAGGTGTTCCTTTTGCCCAGGTGGGAAAGGGCAGTGTGGAGTGCAATAGAGATTGTATCATCTGTGGATCTGTTGGGGCAACATGCAAATTGGAGTGGGTCTAGGGTTTCTGGGATAATGGTGTTGATGTGAGCCATGACCAGCCTTTCAAAGCACTTCATGGCTACAGACATGAGTGCTACATGTCGGTACTCATTTAGGCAGGTTACCTTAGTGTTCTTGGGCAAAGGGACTATGGTGGTCTGCTTGAAACATGTTGGTATTACAGACTCAGTCAGGGACATTTTGAAAATGTCAGTGAAGACACTTACCAGTTGGTCAGCGCATGCTCAGAGTACACGTCCTGATAATCTGTCTGGCCCTGCGGCCTTGTGCATGTTGACCTGTTTAAAAATCTTACACACATCTGCTATGGAGAGCGTGATTTAAAATAAGTGCCTCACTTGTCTCTACTTGTTGGGGTTAATAAATCCCATAACAGTCTAAGGCCTGTCTAAGCTGGGGGGAGGGGGAATTGTTTTAAGAAGATTATGCCAAGGACCATTTAGCTGATTTGAAGTATCCCCAATTTATTTATTTATTTATATTTGAAGAAAAAATATTTTTGGCCTTACTGTTATTAGCCCATACAAACGCATTGGATAACAGATGCAATACATGGAACAACAGATAGTCCCCCAAATAAATATAAAGGAAGTTTATTCTGAAGTGTCTGTCCTTTTTGAGAGATATACGGTGCCTTCAGAAAGTATTCAGACCCCTTGACTTTTTCCACATTTTGTTACGTTACAGCCTTATTCTAAAATGGATTAAATATTTATTCCCCCTCAGCAATCTACACACAATACCCCATAAAGACAAAGCTAAAACAGGTTTTATACATTTTTGCAAATGTATTAAAAATAGAAACAGAAATACCTTATTTACAAAAGTATTCAGACCCTTTGCTATGAGACTCGAAATTGAGGTCAGGTGCATCCAGTTTCCATTGATCATCCTTGAGATGTTTCTACAATTTGATTGGAGTCCACCTGTGGTAAATGTAATTAATTGGACATGATTTGTAAAGGCACATACCTGTTTATATAAGGTCCCACAGTTGACAGTGCATGTCAGAGCAAAAACCAAGCCATGAGGTCGAAGGAATTGTCCGTAGAGCGTAGAGACAGGATTGTGTCGAGGCACAGATCTGGGGAAGGTTACCATTCTTAAATGGATGAAATTTGGAACCACCAAGATTCTTCCTAGAGCTGGCCGCCCGGCCAAACTGAGCAATCTGGGGAGAAGGGCCTTGGTCAGGGAGGTGACCAAGAACCCAATGGTCACTCTGACAGAGCTCGAGAGTTCCTCTGTGGAGATGGGAGAAACTTCCAGAGGATAACCATCTCTACAGCACTCAACCAATCAGGCCTTTATGGTAGAGTGGCCAGACAGAAGCCACTCCTCAGTAAAAGGCACATGACAGCCCGATTGGAGTTTGCCAAAAGGCACCTAAAGACTCTCAGACAATGAGAAACAAGATTCTCTGATCTGATGAAACCAAGACTGAACTCTTTGGCCTGAATGCCAAGCGTCACGTCTGGAGGAAACCTGGCACCATCCCTACGGTGAAGCATGGTGGTGTCAGCATCATGCTGTGGGGATGTTTTTCAGCGGCAGGGACTGGGAGACTCGTCAGGATCTAAGCAAAGATAAACGGAGCAAAGTACAGAGAGATCCTTGATGAAAACCTGCTCCATAGCGCTCAGGACAGACTGGGGCGAAGGTTCACCTTCCAACAGGACAACGACCCTAAGCACACAGCCAAGGCAACACATAAGTGGCTTCAGAACAAGTCTCTGAATGTCCTTGAGTGGCCCAGCCAGATCCCGGACTTGAAACCAATCGAACATCTCTGGAGAAACCGGAAAATAGCTGAGTAAAGTGTCTGAATACTTATGTAAATGTGATATTTCAGTTTCTTTTTGTTGAATAAATTTGCAAAAAAATCTAAAAACCTGTTTTTGCTTTGTCATTATGGAGTACTGTGTATAGATTGGTGAGGGAAAAAAACTATTTAATCAATTTTAGAATGAGGCTGTAACATAACAAAATGTGGAAAAGGTCAAGGTGTCTGAATACTTTCCGAAGGCACTGTAAGAAAGATCAGGAAACTACTGTTTGGCAGTAAACAGTCTCCATATATACTGTACTTCCATTTTTTCAAATACCAGGGATACCAGGGTACCAGGGACCTTCATTCAAGTCTTGTGAAGCCTGTGGGCATCTTAGAGGAAAACAACTGACATGTACGTGTTCGTGATAGTCTCACCGTTCCACAGAGGGGTAATATTAATGTGTAGCCTAAACTGTTCAGATGCTACAGACAGAAGTTGACAGATTGGCTGTACCGACTTCAGACGAGTACCAAGACGCTTGTGGGGGTCGTAGAGCCTCCTGTAGCTCAGTTGGTAGAGCATGGTGCTTGCAACGACAGGGTTGTGGGTTTGATTCCCACGGGGGGCCAGTATGAAAAATTTATGCACTCACTAACTGTAAGTCGCTCTGGATAAGAGCATCTGCTAAATGACTAAAAATGTAAATGTAGAGCAAAACAGTGAACACCATCATGTTCGTGAGTCTCATCTTTCTCATCTAGTAGGGAAATAGTTTGTAGGCCAAACCGTTCGGACTCTACAGGTGATTTTGTGAGGAGACCGATTTTTGGGATGTCTCATAATCTGTCACCTTTCACCGCAGATGCGGAAGTGCGACATCAGTGAATGGGGTGGATAGCTCTAGCTTAAACTGACAGATTCTTATGGGGATTTCTTTTAATGCTAACTACATTTCCACAGGGGCATGGACATCGACTCTAGGTTTTTTTTAAAGGATGAATTATGTGATTGCCCTGTGTCTATAAGTCTTTATAAACCCGGATCTAGCGGTGTGTGAAATTTGGTGCCTCTATCACCAAAGTGATAATGGAATTCTATGGCTAACCAATATTCTAATGTCAATGGCACAATATGGGCTATTTTGAAACAATAGTTATATATCATTTGAAAGGTAATTTGATGACCTTTCAGAACCACTTGACAGGGTTTCCTTTTTAAAGTGTTCTTTTACAGGTAATTCTGATATGTACCCTAGAGGTCAATGGTCAAAGTTATGTTGACCTGAACAATCTGAAAATGAGTCTGATAGCTGTGAATCTAAGCTTTCAAAGGACATATGATTACAGGGTATGTGTGAGCAATAACTTGTTGTTTCCTGACATTTTTTTGTCATAGGGTAAAATCCCTATGGGAAAAATGTATGGGAAAGAGGGATGAAAAAAGAGTGATAACACAGAGAAATCTACCATTGCTGCTCTGCTATCACATATTTTCCAACTCTAGGGACATAGACCTTCAAGAAAATCACAATGAAACATCGTCTGCCCAGGTAAGCCTGACCAACCCCCCTGGCTCATGGACCATAGCAGTGTTCCCCAACTGGCAGCCTGCGGGACGAATTTGTCCCGACGGTTATTTTATTGGGCCCCCAAAGTTTTTGGAGCAAAATGTTTATTATACAGTATATATATATATATATATATATATTGTTGGACATAAAAGACTGGGAAAAAACAGCAAATCAGCACCAAGTATTCCCACGCATAATAGAGAGATATGTAATCGTATACAAATGTAGGCAAGGTTTGAAATGATTGTTTTAGTCAAATATTATATATATTTGGGCTTCTTGCAGTCAATTTGCAGTCACAAAGTATTTGTAATTATGTTCCATAATTACCCCTGACCATCTGCTCAAGAAAAAATCGGCTCTCGGCTGAATCTAGTCTATGATCCCTGGACTATAGCATATCTAGTTAAATATTTATGTCCATAGAAATATGGAATAATAACCAGGAGAGGGCGGCATACACCAAGCTGCTGCAACTGCAGGCAACATGCTGACCTTACATGGACCATTCATGAATGATGCATCCAGTAAAAATAAACTTGTAGAAATACCGTTGGTGATGTGGAAAACAGAATAGCTCAATGCAAATACAATGCAAAAACATAAAGTGTACACAGTATGCTAATATGGTCACCAAAGCCAAAAGCATAGGTGTCAAAACTCAAATGGTTTTTGAAGCCACACACGTAAGATTGTATCTCTTCCTGATTCCATTAGCCTAAAATAACGTTTCAATGACCATGCTCGTATTCATCCTCACACTAATGGTGCAACAGATCACTCCAAGGTCTCTACAGGTCATTTCCGACCAGCAGACAAAATAACCTGCATGCCTGAAGCCATACTTTGAACCACACATGTTTCCGTAATAAACTGCATGGAAACTGCAACAGTGTTGTTGCAGTGAGTGAACAGCAGGAAGGTATGTCGCGTTGGGAGATCGGCCATGAGGTCCTTGTAGTAACAGTGACTTTGTACCGGCCACCGGGATGCTCCTCAGAATGATGCACTGCGATAAGCAGTGAGGCAGTGGCTTCATGCATGCACTGTCAGTGTACCTTAACAAGGGCACTAATTCATAAGCTGTGAATCTAATGACATGATGTCATACAATCAGTGGCACAGTAGTGTCAACGTACAGTATATGAGACAATCTATACAACAAACAATGAGTTGTTTGATGATCTGTCATATATTTTGTATCTCACTAATGTACCTGTGTCTCATCCTTTGTTTGCCATCAGAACGATTTGACACGATTTATTTTGATTGCCAAACTGAGTCAGTAAAACAACTGCTGTAACTGTAATGATTCAGGTGTGTGCTACTTTAGTCGTGGGGCACGGCCTGTCACGTCAAGTTCATTGACTACATCAACCAAACCTGAAATGCTGGACCATCGCTATGAGATTTTCCATATTTAAGGAAACTATGTAATTTCAATGAGGAAAGAGGAAGTGCTAGGGATCAAGGGTTATCACACAAGAACATCCCTGCTTTACACTATAATGGCAGCGTGGACCTCATTCCATTGAGCAGGGGCTCGGTAGTGACAAAGCACTCTGTGTTTCTACTGCCAGGGAGCATGTTTTTCCCTAATTAGCTTAGACAGCATGTGTGGCAATTACAGACAAACTGCCACACAGGCATGCTGTAATTATGTCAGAAATGCCTGTTGAGATGCCAGCAGCTTCCCAATGCTGTGAGATTCCTGCTTCCATGGGACCAGCTCCATGGTTTTCCACCCTCAGATAGACAGAATGTCAGCTCTGACTAAATCAAAAGAGATGTGTACAAACACCCCCACACAGCTAAGGCTTTGTAGAGCACCTTCCGTACCATGCTTTTAAATAGGAGCCCTGACCTTGAGGAGTGAAATCCAATACACAAACACATTTCTACAGTATTGAGTGAAGGAAACACACTTTCACACTAATACAGGCACATGCATACTCTCAGTTATAGAAAGACACACACAACTGACCACTCACATGCATGCCCACATGCACCCTCACACACAGTGAAAAAACAAATGCACCTCCATAAGATCTGAGCTTTTTGGCCTTTGACTCTGGCATCAACAGGATATCAAACATAGAAACCCAACAGAGGACAAAATGTGTCTCTGTGGCTCAGGGGCAATCTTAGTATGTAAATCTTGGTGGGGAAAAAAAAAAAAAATGTTTTTGATGCATGCCAGCAAAGCCACTACACAACACAACACTAAACAATACATTAATTGCACTATAACGGTGACAAACGTTGCCCACAAACTGTTAGGGCCTTCATAAAGCTGTCCCAACAGCAGAGCTTTCTTTTCAGCACCATGGAGTGAATCCTTACCACTGCTACACCTGGCTATCAGCGGAGCCTTGTTTGGCAGCAAAACAGTTCATTCAGCCTCATTTACTGCCTTTAAAAAAAACATTGCTGATATGGCTGACTTGCTTAAACAAATGTGGTTTCTACTGACAATTGAGATGTACAAACTATGGCATAAGGGGACGACGAGCGGAGAAGAGGCAATCCATAATTCCAATTAAGACATTAATGAACGAGCTAGGACGAACGGAGTCAATATAACTATTTATAACATGGGCCGTTCTTACAGTATTCTCCCTGTACACCAAGTCAGAACCGTACGATAAATAAAGGGGGCATATAAGCAGACAATGAAAGCTCTTACAATATTCGATGATGACATTTCTCTAAAACAGGCTATAGGCTACACGTGCACCACCAATTCAGAACAGTAGGCTAAGTTATGAGAGGGAAAGGGACCAAATTATTAGGGTGAGGCACATGGGCTACTAACAGCTTACTACACAACATACACTTAGTATTACTTTCTTAGCTACAGTATATATATCTCCTTGGCATATTACATAATTTATGCAGCAGCATACAAGACATTCTTGACGTCATTTTATCTGTGACCAATGACCTTGAGCCTTCTTGGATGGGCACTTCTAATGTAAATATATGGCAGAACCCAAGGGGCTTGAATTTTCGAGCTCTCCCCGTAGATTTTGCTTTGACGTAGTGTCCCCATGAGTGACAGAACACTGAGCCAACTAGAGAACATTACCAACCCTACGCTCTGTATTTTCTGCTGGCTGCCCCACCACCACAAAAGCACTTAGCTAGGCTGAAACACTTGCATTTTGGAGCTGTTTGTATGCGGCTTTATTAAATATATATATTGTTTGCAAACTGATATGTAAAACATTAATGCCAAAATAACATGCAAAACTGGCAAAAAAATATTTTTTATATATATATATATTTTTTTAGCTAAACAGGTTGATTGATTGAATTTATTAGACAATAAAAAAAAATACATACAGTTGAAGTCGGAAGTTTACAAACACCTTAGCCAAATACATTTAAACTCAGTTTTTCACAATTCCTGACATTTAATCCTAGTAAAAATTCCCTGTCTTAGGTCAGTTAGGATCACCACTTTACTTTAAGAATGTGAAATGTCAGAATAATAGTAGAGAGAATTATTTATTTCAGCTTTTATTTCTTTCATCACATTCCCAGTGGGTCAGAAGTTTACATACGCTCAATTAGTATTTGGTAGCATTGCCTTTAAATTGTTTAACTTGGGTCAAACGTTTCGGGTAGCCTTCCACAAGCTTCCCACAATAAATTGGGTGAATTTTGGCCCATTCCTCCTGACAGAGCTGGTGTAACTGAGTCAGGTTGTAGGCCTCTTTGCTCGCACACGCTTTTTCAGTTCTGCCCACACATTTTCTATAGGATTGAGGTCAGGGCTTTGTGATGGCCACACCAATACCTTGACTTTGTTGTCCTTAAGCCATTTTGCCACAACTTTGGAAGTATGCTTGGGGTCATTGTCCATTTGGAAGACCCATTTGCGACCAAGCTTTAACTTCCTGACTGATGTCTTGAGATGTTGCTTCAATATATCCACATAATTTCCCTTCCTCATGATGCCATCTATTTTGTGAAGTGCACCAGTCCCTCCTGCAGCAAAGCACCCCCACAGCATGATGCTGCCACCCCCGTGCTTCATGGTTGGGATGGTGTTCTTCGGCTTGCAAGCCTACCCCTTTTTCCTCCAAACATAACGATGGTCATTATGGCCAAACAGTTATATTTTTGTTTCATCAGACCAGAGGACATTTCTCCAAAAAGTACGATCTTTGTCCCCATGTGCAGTTGCAAACCGTAGTCTGTTTTTTTTATGGCGGTTTTGGAGCACAGTGGCTTCTTCCTTGCTGAGCGGCCTTTCAGGTTATGTCGATATAGGACTTGTTTTACTGTGGATATAGATACTTTTGTACCTGTTTCCTCCAGCATCTTCACAAGGTCCTTTGCTGGTGTTCTGGGATTGATTTGCACTTTTCGCACCAAAGTACGTAAATCTCTAGGAGACAGAACGCGTCTCCTTCCTGAGCGGTATGACGGCTGCGTTGTCCTATGATGTTTATACTTGCGTACTATTGTTTATACAGATGAACGTGGTACCTTCAGGCGTTTGGAAATTGTTCCCAAGGATGAACCAGACTTGTGGAGGTCTACAATATTGTTTCTGAGGTCTTGGCTGATTTCTTTTGATTTTCCCATGATGTCAATCAAAGAGGCACTGAGTTTGAAGGTAGGCCTTGAAATAAATCCCCAGGTACACCTCCAATTGACTCAAATGATGTCAATTAGCCTATCAGAAGCTTCTAGCCATCACATACTTTTCTGGAATTTTCCAAGCTGTTTAAGGCACAGTCAACTTAGTGTATGTAAACTTCTGACCCACTGGAATTGTGATACAGTGAATTATAAGTGAAATAATCTGTCTGTAAACAATTGTTGGAAAATGACTTTTGTCATGCACAAACTATAGTTTGTTAACAAGAAATTTGTGGAGTGGTTGAAAAACGAGTTTTAATGACTCCAACTTAAGTGTATGTAAACTTCCGACTTCAACTGTACATAAGGGCGCTCCAGCTTTTGTCGCCTCCACATACAATTTAAGAAAATCATCAAGGATAACACAATTAAGCTTAAAAGCTTATTTCCATTGTGGTCCTTTTGGAGGGGGAAGAGGGGAATGCAGCTGTCACGACTTCCGCCGAGGCTGCCTCCCCTCCTTGTTCAGGCAGGCTTCGGCGTTCGTCTAACCACTGCCGCCCCAATTATCATCATCACATTTGTCTTGTCTTGTCAATCACACACACCAGGTTCTAATCCCCTCATTAGTCCGTGTATAAGTGTTCCCTCTGCCCCCTTGTCCTTGTGGGTGATTGTTTGAATGTGAGAGTAGTGTAGCTCGGTGGAGCTACTCGTACCATTTTGTTGCCAGGGTAGATATTTCCCCTGTGCCTATGTATTGTATGGAGATACCGTTACAGTGTATTGCCAGGGTAGATAGTTTCCCCTGTGCCTGTTTCATTTGTCGCTATTCCAGCGTATTTTGTATAATGAAGGAATAAACTCTGTATTCGGTGATTACCCTGCTGCGCCTGACTCCTTTCATCACACGCATCACAGAATCACCCACCCGCTATGGAGTCAGCGGGAGAAGAGCGCATGCCTGGAGTCGTGGCACGAGTCCAGGAGCATTCCACGATGCTGGCCAGCTTGGGGGAAGCGATGGATCGGGTTCTTCAGGTCGTCCAACACCTGGAGAGGAGAGGACCTGATCTGTCGAGACCAGCTGGCCAACCGGATCCAGCCACCTACACCCCAGCACCCGGAGGGATCCAGATATCCCGACCACGGGCGTTCGATGGAACGGCGGCGCTCTGCCAAGGATTCCTCCTCCAACTGGAGCTTTACTTCTCCAGCATCAGTCGACGCCATCGGAGCGGGAGAAGGTGTCCGTCCTCGTTTCCTGCCTCTGTGGGAAAGCCCTGGAGTGGGCCAACGCGGTGTGGAACGAAGGAGGAGCCGCGTTGGAGGACTACGGGGAGTTTGCTCGCCTTTTTCAGGCGGTCTTCGATCACCCGCCCGAGGGTCGAGAGGTGGGCGAGCGGCTGGTCCACCTGAGGCAGGGGACGAGGACCGCGCAGGACTTCGCGTTGGAGTTTCGGACTCTGGCAGCGGGGTCCGGGTGGAACGAGCGGGCCATGATCGACCATTTCCGGTGCCATCTGCGGGAGGACGTCCGACGGGAGCTAGCCTGCCGGGACACCATGTTGTCCTTTACGAAACTGGTGGACATGGCCATTCGTTTGGACAACCTGCTGGCAGCCAGAGGACGTCCTGGTAGGGGTCTGCCCGTTTACACCCCGGACGACTCGGATCCCGAGCTGATGGAGCTGGGTGGAGCCGCCGTCTGAGAGAGTGGAGGAAGACAGCGATAGTGCCACTCTGATGGCACGAAGGGACAGTACACCACACGTCATAGTCAAAGTTATTTTGGGCCTGGAGGCGGTAGGCAGGGCACTCTCGCATCACCCCAGGTATCAAACACCCACACTTGTTCAGAGCCCTCTGCTGCGCACTGTACCCTACCTATCCACTTTCCCGATCACATGATAGTTCCCCAGTGTAAGGCGCTAGTCAATTCAGGCGCAGCTGGGAACTCTATGGACAGGGCATTCGCACGCCGTCAAGGCATTTCATTGGTTCCCCTATCCATTCCACTCCCCATCCGAGCACTCGATAGTCGACCATTAGGGTCTGGGTTTGTTACGGAAGTCACTATACCAGTCACCATGATCCCCCAGGAGACACATTGTGAGCAGGTTATTTTTTCGATTATTGAGTCTCCTGCTTTCCCTGTGCTATTTGGTATCCCTTGGCTAGCACTCCACAACCCCACCTTCTCATGGCCGCAGAGGGCTCTCACGGGGTGGTCGCGAGAATGTCAGGGTAGGTGTCTAGGTGTTTCCGTTGGTGCAACCAAGGTGGAAAGTCCAGACGGTACCTCCACCGTGCGCATTCCCCCTGAATACCTCGATTTGGCGCACGCGTTTTCCAAGATGCATGCGACTAAATTACCACCTCATCGGGCGTGGGATTGCGCGATAAACCTTCGGGTAGACGCTGTACCTCCCTGGAGTCATGTGTACCCCCTGTCACAGGCTGAAACGGAGGCTACGGAAACATACGTCACTGAGTCCCTGGGCCAGGGGTATATACATCCCTCCACTTCACCCGCCTCCTCGAGTTTCTTCTTTGTGAAGACGAAAGACGGCGGTCTGCGACCGTGCATTGATTATCGATCACTGAACAAGGAGACGATTAGATTTAGTTATCCTCTCCCCCTCATTCCTTCAGTGATTGAGTCTATTCTTCACTAAGCTTCTTACAGTATTCTCCCTGTACAGCAAGTCCGAACCGTAGGATAAATAAAGGGGGCATATAAGCAAACTCTGAAGGCTCGTACAATATTCGATGATTACATTTCTCTAAAACAGGCTATACCACCTTGTTGTGCTATGCTCACTTGAACAGGAAGGTGGTGTGGGAGTCCTTCTTGGGCTAATTTTGTCATCAAACTTTGTCCAGTTGTTTTGAAAGCGGCAGATGTCATGCTGGATTGACAGCGTGGCCAATGTTTAATGTTCATCCTTTTAAGCATGGAAAAGAGACCCTTAAACCCAGACTTGGACCACACATCCACTCCACTGAATAGCAGGCTAGTGATTGCTTGCAATGCTTGCAGTCAGCCACTGATTCCTTCCAAACCACTCATTGTTGAAATTGCGATTTCCAACTTGTTGTGTAATGTTTATGTCCAATGGCCGATGAGCACCAATCTCTATAATTTCTCATCATAATTTCTCTTCATATCACAAGGATTGAAATGGATTTGCCAGCTTGTCGACTTGATTCATGATGATGACTGCTAGCTTGATAGCTAAGATTTTTAAAGTATGATGTTGACATGATCAGTCCAATCAAAGATACTGTAGATATAACGTGACTTTACGTCATTTTATCTGTGGCCAATGACCTTGAGCCTTCTTGGATGGGCACTTCTAATGTAACTCTATGGCAGCACCCAATGGGCTTGAATTTTCGAGCTCTACCCGTAGATTTTGCAGTGACGTAGTGTCCCCATGAGTGACAGAACACTGAGCCAATCACGACACAACTAGAGAACATTACCAACCCCACATATTAATGCCAAAATAACATGCAAAACAGGCAACCAAACTAGATGCAGTACAACCGAGTCGATGGCGTTTGAAATGCTGTTGGCAGCGAATCTGGTTATGTACTGTAGGTGACACAACATGCTCTTTTTAAAGGATGGGCCCCTATGTCTTAAAGGCCCTAGGACTGGCTGACCACAGGGGTGGTCAGCCAGTCACTGTGATGATAACCCAACTTGGGAAGGGGGAGGTTTTAGAGGGTGGAATATTGGAGGATAATTAGAGGTTTACTTAGTCGCAGCTACAGTATGCCTAACAATGCAAATATCATGGTACAGCTATATGGACACTCAATTATCATGATACTTCTTAATGGTAAGTTTACAAACATATATTATGGTAAGTATAATTAAAACATATATCTCATTATGGTAAGTGGTGAAATAAGTATACAGTGGGGGAAAAAAGTATTTAGTCAGCCACCAATTGTGCAAGTTCTCCCACTTAAAAAGATGAGAGAGGCCTGTAATTTTCATCATAGGTACACGTCAACTATGACAGACAAATTGAGCATTTTCTTTCCAGAAAATCACATTGTAGGATTTTTTATGAATTTATTTGCAAATTATGGTGGAAAATAAGTATTTGGTCACCTACAAACAAGCAAGCTTTCTGGCTCTCACAGACCTGTAACTTCTTCTTTAAGAGGCTCCTCTGTCCTCCACTTGTTACCTGTATTAATGGCACCTGTTTGAACTTGTTATCAGTATAAAAGACACCTGTCCACAACCTCAAACAGTCACACTCCAAACTCCACTATGGCCAAGACCAAAGAGCTGTCAAAGGACACCAGAAACAAAATTGTAGACCTACACCAGGCTGGGAAGACTGAATCTGCAATAGGTAAGCAGCTTGGTTTGAAGAAATCAACTGTGGGAGCAATTATTAGGAAATGGAAGACATACAAGACCACTGATAATCTCCCTCGATCTGGGGCTCCACGCAAGATCTCACCCCGTGGGGTCAAAATGATCACAAGAACGGTGAGCAAAAATCCCAGAACCACACGGGGGGACCTAGTGAATGACCTGCAGAGAGCTGGGACCAAAGTAACAAAGCCTACCATCAGTAACACACTACGCCGCCAGGGACTCAAATCCTGCAGTGCCAGACGTGTCCCCCTGCTTAAGCCAGTACATGTCCAGGCCCGTCTGAAGTTTGCTAGAGTGCATTTGGATGATCCAGAAGAGGATTGGGAGAATGTCATATGGTCAGATGAAACCAAAATATAACTTTTTGGTAAAAACTCAACTCGTCGTGTTTGGAGGACAAAGAATGCTGAGTTGCATCCAAAGAACACCATACCTACTGTGAAGCATGGGGGTGGAAACATCATGCTTTGGGACTGTTTTTCTGCAGAGGGACCAGGACGACTGATCCGTGTAAAGGAAAGAATGAATGGGGCCATGTATCGTGAGATTTTGAGTGAAAACCTCCTTCCATCAGCAAGGGCATTGAAGATGAAAAGTGGCTGGGTCTTTCAGCATGACAATGACCCCAAACACACCGCCCGGGCAACGAAGGAGTGGCTTCGTAAGAAGCATTTCAAGGTCCTGGAGTGGCCTAGCCAGTCTCCAGATCTCAACCCCATAGAAAATCTTTGGAGGGAGTTGAAAGTCTGTGTTGCCCAGCGACAGCCCCAAAACATCACTGCTCTAGAGGAGATCTGCATGGAGGAATGGGCCAAAATACCAGCAACAGTGTGTGAAAACCTTGTGAAGACTTACAGAAAACGTTTGACCTGTGTCATTGCCAACAAAGGGTATATAACAAAGTATTGAGAAACTTTTGTTATTGACCAAATACTTATTTTCCACCATAATTTGCAAATAAATTCATAAAAAATCCTACAATGTGATTTTCTGGATTTTTTTTCCTCATTTTGTCTGTCATAGTTGACGTGTACCTATGATGAAAATTACAGGCCTCTCTCATCTTTTTAAGTGGGAGAACTTGCACAATTGGTGGCTCACTAAATACTTTTTTTCCCCACTGTAGCTAGTTATAAATGTAATGGCTTAGCAGATAATAAGAAAAGACGATCAGTATTTACCTGGCTAAAAGAGAAGGGATATAATATATATTGTTTACAGGAAACTAATGCTACACCTTTAGACAAAGTTGTATGGAAAAGGGACTTTGGGGGGGGGGGGGGGGGGGGGGGGGAATATATTTATCCCATGAGCAAAGAAACTCAAAAGGGGTGATGATATTATTTAACAATAATTTTGATCCGAATGTGCAAACTGTTCAAACAGTAATTTTTGCTGGCACCAAAAGTTAAAAGAGTGTTGATAGGGACAGAATGCAGTCAGACCATCAAATAATTGGTATACACATTACTCCGCGAGAGCGAGGATATTGGACATTTTATCAAAGCTTACTTGATGACAACTTGTTTTTAACCAAGACAGAAGAGTGTATAACTTACTTTTTCCTACATAACATACAGTATGTACAGCAGATCCCCTTATTGTATGAGACACTTTTAAATGTGCCTTTAGAGGTCATGCAATTCAACACATCTTTAATCTTAACAAAGGAAATAGAGGAGAAGTAACAGTACAAATAGATAGCAATAGAAACTGTAACATAGAGTCACAGAATAAATGAGAGGAAAAACAAAAGGAAATGGAGGAACTTATTCAAGAAAGATCAAGTGTAATATATATTTTAAAAAATAAAGCGAATTGGATGCAATATGGGGGGAAATGCACCCAATTATTTTTTTATTTTTAGCATAGAAATGCTAACAAAAATAATTTACAGAAACTTGTTACAGATACAGAGTCATCCATGATTCACCAAACAATATTTAGAAAGAGGAAGCAAAGTACTTTAAGCATATGTTTTAATTTCAGTCTCCTCCATCTCCACTAACTGAAGTTAATTGTAAGGATTTTTTTCTATTAATAGTGTAAAATGAACAGCTATACAGAAAGACTCATGTGAAGGCCTAATTTCAGAGGATGAACTTCTAGATGCAATTAAAGCCTTCAAGTCCGGGAAAACTCCAGAGCTGGATGGCATACTAGTTGAGGTATATCAACAACAAAAAATGTATGTATTCAAATGTCTGTTATTAATTTTTTTTACCACTCCTATAAAAATGGTAGACTATCAGCTACTCAGCAAGAAGGTCTGATTTAACTATTACTGAAACAGGACCCAGGTGGTAAATATAAAGATCCAATCCACCAAAAAAATTGAAGACCCCTTACACTTCAGTTTTGTGATGCCAAAATCCTAGCAAAATACATAGCGCATAGAATTAAAAAGGTATTGTTGGATATTATTCATCCTAATCAGACAGGTTTTTTACATGGACGATACATTGGAGATAATATAAGACAAGTACCGGAAACAATAGAACACTATGAAAAATCTGGGAAACCAGGCCTGGTATTCGTAGCTGACTTTGAAAAGGCCTTTGATAAAGTACGAATGGAATTTATATATAAATGCCTGGACTATTAACATTTTGGAGAATCTCTTATACAATGGGTTAAAATCATGTATAGTAACCCCAAGTGTAAAACATAGTAAATAATGGCTACTTCTCAGAAAGTATTAAATTATCACTATCGGCTTATCTATTTATTATGGCCATCGAAATGTTAACTATTAAAATCAGATCAAACAATAATATCAAGGGGCTAGAAATCCAGGGCTTAAAAACAAAGGTGTCATTGTACGCTGACGATTCATGTTTTCTTTTAAATCCACAATTTGGATCCCTGCACAGCCTCATAGAGGATCTAGATAATTTTTCTAACCTCTCTGAATTAAAACTGAATTATGATAAGGGAACCATATTACGTATTGGATCGCTACAAAATACAACTTTTACATTACCGTGTAGTTTACCAATAAAATGGTCAGACGGTGAAGTGGACATACTTGGTATTCATATTCCGAAATAAATAAATGATCTCACTACAATACATTTTAATAGAAAGCTAGCCAAATTAGATACAATTTTGCTACCATGGAAAGGACAACACCTGTCTATTTGTGGAAAAATCACTCCGATTAATTATTTAGTCATATCCCAGTTTACCTATTTACTTATGGCCCTGCCTACACCTAACAACTTGTTTTTTATAATATATGAGCAAAAAATATTCCACTTTATTTGGAACGGCAAGCCAGACAAAATTAAACAGGCCTATTTATATAATGAATATGAATTCAGAGGGCAGAAATTATTAAATATTAAAGCATTGGACCTCTCTCTAAAGGCTTTAGTCATACAAAAAAAAAATACTTACATCCAAACTGGTTCTCTAGCAGATTAGTAAGAACGGCTCAACCCATGTTCAAGAATGGCTTTTTCCCTTTCATTCAGATTACAACCTCTCACTTTCGGTTATTTGAAAATGAAAAAATCTAAAACAAGCCATAGAAAACTGGTTGCAATTTCAGTTTAATTCACCAGAAAAGACAGAACAAATATTACAACAAATATTATGGTTAAACTGAAATATACTAACTGATAAATGCTATTTTTGGAGAGAAAAAAAGAAACTGTATATTTTTGTCAATTATACAGTGGGGGAAAAAAGTATTTAGTCAGCCACCAATTGTGCAAGTTCTCCCACTTAAAAAGATGAGAGAGGCCTGTAATTTTCATCATAGGTACACATCAACTATGACAGACAAAATTTGGGAAAAAAATCCAGAAAATCACATTGTAGGATTTGTAATGAATTTATTTGCAAATTATGGTGGAAAATAAGTATTTGGTCAATAACAAAAGTTTCTCAATACTTTGTTATATACCCTTTGTTGGCAATGACACAGGTCAAACGTTTTCTGTAAGTCTTCACAAGGTTTTCACACACTGTTGCTGGTATTTTGGCCCATTCCTCCATGCAGATCTCCTCTAGAGCAGTGATGTTTTGGGGCTGTCGCTGGGCAACACAGACTTTCAACTCCCTCCAAAGATGTTCTATGGGGTTGAGATCTGGAGACTGGCTAGGCCACTCCAGGACCTTGAAATGCTTCTTACGAAGCCACTCCTTCGTTGCCCGGGCGGTGTGTTTGGGATCATTGTCATGCTGAAAGACCCAGCCACGTTTAATCTTCAATGCCCTTGCTGAGGTTTTCACTCAAAATCTCACGATACATGGCCCCATTCATTCTTTCCTTTACACGGATCAGTCGTCCTGGTCCCTTTGCAGAAAAACAGTCCCAAAGCATGATGTTTCCACCCCCATGCTTCACAGTAGGTATGGTGTTCTTTGGATGCAACTCAGCATTCTTTGTCCTCCAAACACGACGAGTTGAGTTTTTACCAAAAAGTTATATTTTGGTTTCATCTGACCATATGACATTCTCCCAATCCTCTTCTGGATCATCCAAATGCACTCTAGCAAACTTCAGACGGGCCTGGACATGTACTGGCTTAAGCAGGGGGACACGTCTGGCACTGCAGGATTTGAGTCCCTGGCGGCGTAGTGTGTTACTGACGGTAGGCTTTGTTACTTTGGTGTCAGCTCTCTGCAGGTCATTCACTAGGTCCCCCCGTGTGGTTCTGGGATTTTTGCTCACTGTTCTTGTGATCATTTTGACCCCACGGGGTGAGATCTTGCGTGGAGCCCCAGATCGAGGGAGATTATCAGTGGTCTTGTATGTCTTCCATTTCCTAATAATTGCTCCCACAGTTGATTTCTTCAAACCAAGCTGCTTACCTATTGCAGATTCAGTCTTCCCAGCCTGGTGCAGGTCTACAATTTTGTTTCTGGTGTCCTTTGACAGCTCTTTGGTCTTGGCCATAGTGGAGTTTGGAGTGTGACTGTTTGAGGTTGTGGACAGGTGTCTTTTATACTGATAACAAGTTCAAACAGGTGCCATTAATACAGGTAACGAGTGGAGGACAGAGGAGCCTCTTAAAGAATAAGTTACAGGTCTGTGAGAGCCAGAAATCTTGCTTGTTTGTAGGTGACCAAATACTTATTTTCCACCATAATTTGCAAATAAATTCATTAAAAATCCTACAATGTGATTTTCTGGAAAAGAAATTCTCAATTTGTCTGTCATAGTTGACGTGTACCTATGATGAAAATTACAGGCCTCTCTCATCTTTTTAAGTGGGAGAACTTGCACAATTGGTGGCTGACTAAATACTTTTTTTCCCCACTGTATAATAAATAGGACTGGTGGAGTTATGTCACACATGCAGTTAACAAAAATATATGGAAGCATTTGCTCTATCCAAAATGACAACCAACTGATTGCATCATTACCGCAAAAATGGAGGAGCCAAGTGAAAAGGGGAGAAGGTAATGGACTTGTCTGTCGGCCCTGCGTTAAAGACCAAAACTGGCTAAAGAAAATTGTGATTAATAAAAAAGTATACCAGTTTCATATTAGGAACCAAAAATTGACAGCTGTGTCATACAGGTTGCAAAATAGTTGGGAGGAGATTTTCGATGTACCGATTCCATGGCACATGGTTTATGAACTGATACACAAAATGACGCCAGATTCAAAACGTATTTATTATTTAATTTAAATTATTATACACAATTCTTGCAACCAATAGGATGTTATATATATGGGGGATATAGCCATCCCAGCTCTGCAGATTTTGCTGCGAAGAGACAGAATAATTCGGTCACTTGTTTTGGTACTGCCCATACGTCGCTTGTTTTTAGTCGCAGGTTCAGGAATGGCTGAAGCTAACTAAAAAAATAGCCCTGCTGGGTGATTTGAAAAGTCATAGTCAATCGATCAATTATATAATAATACTCTTAGCAAAAATGTTTCTTTAATTTACAATCTGTAGAACCTATGAGAATAGAAAGATTCAGAACTTTTGTGAAACATCACAGCACAGTGGAAAAATATATGGCAGCTAGAAATCCAAACTGGATGGTCTTCAGAGATAGATGGGAGGGGTTGAGGGTAGCTGAAGGCTGGGACTAAAAACAAATAAAAGATAACTAATGTAAAATATACTGTGTCCGTAAAATGTATATAGTATGTATAAGCTGGAAGTAGAAGCCTAAGTATTGTTGTTCATTAGGGGTGGTAGGGTAGGGGAAAATAATAAAGAAGGAAAATATATGTAAAATATATATATTTAAAATTATATACTGTATATATTTACCAACAAATATATGGGGGATTGGAAATGATGCAGACAATTACATTGATAGAAGCCACAATCTTTCCGCAATATTAAAGCTGATCTACCCCCTAAAAAATATATATAAAAAATACAATGCTGTGTAAAAAAGAAAATGTTCTGTGTATGAAAAGTAGAGCAAATCAGGTGTATTATTGTACAATAACATAGCTGACTGACCCTAAAATCAGAATTGCGATGTTATTGTATGTCACGCCCTGACTCAGGGGCTCTTATATGTTGAGTCAGGGTGTGTATATTCTATGTTGTGTATTTTCGAGGTGTGTTATCTAGTATGTGTATTTCTATGTTGGCCGGTGTGGTTCCCAATCAGAGGCAGCTGTCGCTTGTTGTCTCTGATTGGGGATCATACTTAGGCAGCCTATTGGCACTAGGTAGTTGTGGGATCTTGTTCCGTGTTTAGGCTTGTTTTATGTTCAGCCTTAGGACTTCACGTTTCGTTTGTTTGTTGTTTTGTTCGTGTGTTTATAGTTTAAATAAACATGTACGCATATCACGCTGCGCCTTGGTCTGACCCGTCCTTAAACGAACGAGACATTGTATTGCAAGTACACTATGTTGTGGCTCCCACAGCTGTTTGACCAAAGCATCTAGTAATTAAAAAGGCCTTAGTAAATGGATGGGGAAAGCACTCTCTCCTTGGCCTTTAGTGAAATTAGTATTCATCCACCGGTAGCCGATGTTTTGACTAACGTTACCTCTGAGTCTCATTAGCATGGCGTAACCACTCAGAGGAGCCCTCTCTGTAATCCTAGACTGCGTTGCGTGGGTGTGTACACAGCCCAACAAAAATAAAAAAAAGGCTTCGCTCATGTGTTTGAAACAAACTCTGGTAGCAACAAAAGGATAGGTTTCACCTATTTTTGACATGATTCAATATGTAAGGTTAGGATTTCTGTAAACAAGTATGTTCTCAGTGAGGTATGAAAAAGAACAAGCTGCACTCATGACCACATACGAAATAAACAAAGCCATAAAGTCCTTGCATGGATCATTGCACTAAACACAGTTTGAACTCGCTACAGCAGTGATGACGGGCAGCACTAAGCTCTGATCTGAATCTCTGCTCTCCAGCCAGCATGCAAATATAAACCATACAGCCTGAGTGATGAGAGACTGATGCACAATCCAAATCCTAGCTCTCTGTGCTGGGTTTACATCATCAAAATGGAACCGATGTAATATTATATTTATTTATTATTGGCCCAACAGGTAGAACAGCTGGCATGAAACACTTATTTTCCAAGCTATTGAGAAAAGTACCAACAAGGCTTTGTGATTGGTGTTATCCAACTGCTCGCATGTAATTTTAAGGCATACCTAACAACCTTACAAGACTAAATGACATAGTCTGCCATGAATTATCGAAGAGTAAGGATGTGTGTAGAGTCAGCATTCTCTCTATGCAGGGAGGGCTTCATGGATAACCAAACCGTAAGAGTTCAAGCAAAGCTTTCAAAGCTAAGGGCTGTAGAATAATTGTAAAACATGACACTGCAATTCATTTTGACCTACAGTGCATTCTGAAGGTATTCAGACCTCTTCACTTTTTCCACATTTTGTTACGTTACAGCCTTATTCTAAAATTGATTAAATAAAACTAAATCCTCATCAATCTACACACAATACCCCATAAAGAAAAAGAAAAAACTAGTTTTAATAATTTTTGGGAAATGTATTACAAATAAAAAACAGAAATACCTTATTTACATAAGTATTCAGACCCTTTGCTATGAGATTCGAAATTGAGCTCAGGTGCATCCTGTTTACATTGATCCTCCTTGAAATATTTCTACAACTTGATTGGACTCCACCAGTGGTAAATTCAATTGATTGAAAAGGATTTGGAAAGGCACACACCTGTCTATATAAGATTCTTAAATGGAAGAAGTTTGGAACCACCAAGACTCTTCCTAGAGCTGGCCGCCCGGCCAAACTGAGCAATCGGGGGAGAAGGGCCTTGGTCAGGGAGGTGACCAAGAACCCGATGGTCACTCTGACAGAGCTCCAGAGTTCCTCTGTGTAGATGGGAGAACCTTCCAGAAGCACAACCCTCTGCAGCACTCCATCAACCAGGCCATTATGGTAGAGTGGCCAGACCGAAGCCACTCCTCAGTAAAAGGAACATGACAGCCCTCTTGGAGTTTGCCAAAAGGCACCTAAAGGACTCTCAGACCATGAGAAACAAGATTCTCTGGACTGATGAAACCAGGTTCTGCCAAGCGTCACCAAGTGAATGCCAAGCGTCACGTCTGGAGGAAACCTGGTACCATCCCTACGGTGAAGCATGGTGGTGGCAGCATCATGCTGTGGGGATGTTTTTCAGCGGCAGGGACTGGGAGACTAGTCAGGATCGAGGTAAAGATGAATGGAGCAAAGTACAGAGAGATCTTTGATGAAAACCTGCTCCAGAGCGCTCAGGACCTCAGACTGGGCGAAGGTTCACCTTCCAACAGGACAACGACCCTAAGCACACAGCCAAGACAACGCAGGAGTGGCTTTTGGGACAAGTCTCTGAATGTCCTTGAGTGGCCCAGCCAGAGCCCGGACTTGAACCCAATTCAACATCTCTGGAGTGACCTGAAAATAGCTGTGCAGCGACGCTCCCGATTCAACCTGACAAAGCTTGAGAGGATCTGCAGAGAAGAATGGGAGGAACTCCCCAAATACAGTTGTGCCAAGCTTGTAGCATCATACCCAAGAAGATTCGAGGCTGTAGTCACTGCCAAAGGTGCTTCAACAAAATACTGAGTTAAGGGTCTGAATACTTATGTAAATGATATATTTCAGTTTTTTATTTTTTATAAATGTTCCAACATTTCTAAAAACCTGTTTTTTCTTTCTCGTTATGGGGTACTGTGTGTAGATTGATGAGGGGGAAAACAATTTCATCCATTTTATAATAAAGCTATAACGTAACAAAATGTGGAAAAAGTCAAGGGGTCTGAATACTTTCCAAATGTACTGTATATCTGCCATTGCCCTGAAAACCGATGGAAAAGGCATATCCATCACCTAACTTACATGTTTGCCCAGTTTGGAAGAACAGGACTTTGAGGCCATGGAGGCCATTTTTATCTCCACGTGTTGGTCAACCAAGTTATCTGGAGCCCTTATGTAAATCATGGGACATGTTTGCTCATGTTGTGTTTGAATAAGAAGAGTTGGCTAAATTATGTAGATTTTCCAAGTCTAAGCCCTACAAAGGCAAAGCATTGTTTGTTAGATATTGAAATAAAGAGTCTCAGTTTAGTTGTCCCTTTTAGCAAGCATCGTATTGGAACAAACATAAAGATAATAAAATGGAATGTACAATATTTTAAATACTGTACCGGCCGCTCAAACATTGTTTAAAGATTGAAAACAAGAGCTGCCATTTAGAATGGTAACTAGTGACTGGTGGTGACCATTAGTAAATGTATGAATGTTGAACCTCACCACGTGTCTTACTGTCACATGTCCTCTTTAAATTGCCCTTATTCACTCAATGTCTGCATTGCATTAATGTATGCGTTCTGCGGCAACACTTCAATCATGTCTTTAGGTTAAATTAATTCCTGTTTGAAGCACTCTCATGTAGAGCTTCAAGGAAGATGACAACCACTGTACATGGGAACCTGTTCATACTGTACACTCAAACATTATGCATGTCTACAGATAGACCAATGATCATTAATGCACACAATAGAGTAAACACTTGATGAATATATTAGACACTGTTGTAGCAAATTAGTAAGTATTTAAATTACATGTTTCTCCTCTCATTTCCTACAGGGGCAGTGCAGGTTTGCCACATCTAATCAAACCAGTACATGGACCCTCTGCTAACATATTTATCCTGCAACATTACAAAGCTATTGGCAAAACAAGCTCAGTCAACCTCCAATAGTTGTGTTAGAAGATCACACTTCAAAGAACTCACTGAATCTGCCTACTTACAGAGGAATGAAGCTACTATTAACGTCATGATATAAGATGCCCTCAAACCCCATAAAACGTGTCAGTCAATGGCAGCTTCCACTGTGTGCATTATCTGTGCAATGTATCATCCCATGGCAAACACATACTAGGTTTTATCTCAACATAATGTCATCAGACGTATAAAGAAAAGGACAGTTTGTAAATGAAAGTTGGGCAGTGCACCTTAAATCACGTCATCTAAGTCTTATGGATGGCATACTTCTAAGCAAGGTATCAGATCTTATACAACTAATAAGACAATGTTTTGATAACAACCATCAAAAACATAATCTCTATTAAGAAACTTGGATAAATGTAAAATGTCAAGTTCATGTCACGGACAAACTTGTGACATTTATCCTGAACTGACACAGCAACTCACAGAGTAGTTTTCTGTGGTTTGGAGGTTGAGAAGTGGATCACAGTAAGTGGGTTAGTTAAGATGATACAGACAGAGACCTAGATGTGTCTCACTTATTCTGCTGCTTCTGCCTCTCAGGGAACTGGATCAAAAGCTGCTGCCTCACCAATAGACTACATGTAGGCAGAGCATATTATTGACTGATAAGGTGAACTACAGGCTGTACTGTAGTTTGAGCCCCAAAAAGTGTACTTTATTCATGACTTATTCATTCAGTTCAACATTAACAATGCTATGTTACAAAAATGTGAATGAATCCCACAGTGGTCTATGGCCTTGCTGGGAGGAAGGTGTTTTTTTTAAAGCGGAATCATAGATTTAAAAAAACACCATGAATGAAAGCAGTCATTCTCCAGCATGTTAACATCTCAATCAAGAGATGCCAACCATCTTTTGACTCATTCAGTACAATTCTGATTAATATTTGGAGAAGGAACCTCTTAGGTTGGGGAGATACAGTATGATGGGGAGTTTTGGTGCACCAGATTAAAAGCAGACAGGAACAGGCATTATCAGCGTATGTGTCTAAATAAAAGGATCTTGCACATGAAAGGCAGGATCTCCATGGTTTCCCCTTGGAGCTAGGCTTCGTTGCCATGGGAGCAAAAGGAGCCTTTGCAAGAGGGAAAAACACAGAATTTGCTTGTCTCCCAGTCCAAAATGAATTACTTTATTGCCATTTCTTATATTATCCTTGATCTTTTAGCTGCTGGTCATTGTTTGTGAATCTTGAAATTTTAAATAATTTAGGCCTGAAAATGTAATATGCATTTGAATATATTATGCATAAAAAGACATGAATATTGTTTAACCTATAGGCATGAGAATGAAGACATGAGATAAGGAGGAAAAAGGAAGGTAGATAAGTTGCTGTAAACCAAATCTATAGACTTAGGAAAAGTGATCACCCCCACAGTTCCCTCCACCAGAGACCACCAGATCACCCAACCAGCTCACATGACCCACTTACACGTCAGAGCTCTGTTGTCACACAGCGAGTCACTGTTTGCTCTCTGCTTAATGGGTATTAAGACAATATTGCGTAAGCCCATGAAATACAATCAACCTAGCAGGCAGGCAGGCAGCAGGCACCTTGCTCTAAGGTGTAAGTAGAGAGATGCCGCACTTGAACGGACCCTCAAACATACTGAAGGAATCAGGTCCTATTAGGTTGACTGAAAATACTGTCTGTGGACAAAATTGCATATTATGAATGCATTTATGGTGCCCTCCATCACTCCATTGGGTATTCTAGGACTTCCTATTAGCATGTATACTGTAAACAGCCAATGTGTTGGGAAAGTAGGGTGTTCCTGTTTATATAAGTTACAGTAGATCCAATCTGAGAAGTCCAAGCTAGCTACAGTGGCTTGCGAAAATATTGACCCCCCTTGGCCTTTTTACTATTTTGTTGCTGTAAGAGGTGATTTGAAGGAGTCAGGCGCAGGAGGGTAAATCACAGAATACAGAGTTTATTCCGTAGTACAAAGTTACGCTGTATAGCGTCCAACAGTCCAGTGCGCAACACAGGCGCACTGGAACAAAACAGGCACACAGGGAAAATATACCCCGGCAATACGAAGTACACGTAGCTCAACCGAGCTACTCTCATCTCACATTCAACAATCACCCACAAGGACAAGGGGGGCAGAGGGAACACTTTTACATGTACTAAGGAGGGGATATGAACCAGGTGTGTGTAATAGACAAGACAAAACAAATGGAATGATGAGATATGGAGCGGCAGTGGCTAGAAGGCCGGTGATGACGAACGCCGAAGCCTGCCCGAACAAGGAGAGGAGGCAGCTTCGGAGGAAGTCGTGACAGTTGCCTTACAACCTGGAAATAAAATTTATTTTTTGGGGGTTTGTATCATTTGATTTACACAACATGCCTACCACTTTGAAGATGCAAAAAAAAAAAAAAAGTGAAACAAACAAGAAATAAGACAACAAAACAGAAAAATTGAGCGTGAATAACTATTCACCCCCCCAAAGTCAATACTTTGTACAGCCACCTTTTGCAACAATTACAGCTGCAAGTCTCTTGGGGTATGTCTCTATAAACTTGGCACATCTAGTCACTGGGATTTTTGCCCATTCTTCAAGGCAAAACTGCTCCAGCTCCTTCAAGTTGGATGGGTTCCGCTGGTGTACAGCAATCGTTAAGTCATACCACAGATTCTCAATTGGATTGAGTTCTGGGCTTTGACTAGGCCATTCCAAGACATTTAAATGTTTCCCCTTCAACCACTTGAGTGTTGCTTTAGCAGTATGCTTAGGGTCATTGTCCTGCCGGAAGGTGAACCTCCGTCCCAGTCTCAAATCTCTGGAAGACTGAAACAGGTTTCCCTCAAGAATTTCCCTGTATTTAGCGCCATCCATCATTCCTTCAATTCTGACCAGTTTCCCAGTCCCTGCCGATGAAAAACATCCCCACAGCATGATGCTGCCACCACCATGCTTCACTGTGGGGATGGTGTTCTCGGGATGATGAGAGGTGTTGGGTTTGCGCCAGACATAGCATTTTCCTTGATGGCCAAAAAGCTCAATTTTAGTCTCATCCGACCAGAGTACCTTCTTCCATATGTTAGGGAGTCTCCCACATGCCTTTTGGCAAACACCAAACGTGTTTGCTTATTTTTTTCTTTAAGCAATGGCTTTTTTCTGGCCACTCTTCCGTAAAGCCCATCTCTGTGGAGTGTACGGCTTAAAGTGGTCCTATGGACAGATACTCCAATCTCCGCTGTGGAGCTTTGCAGCTCCTTCAGGGTTATCTTTGCTGTCTTTGTTGCCTCTCTGATTAATGCCCTCCTTGCCTGGTCCGTGAGTTTTGGTGGCCGGCCCTCTCTTGGCAGGTTTGTTGTGGTGCCATATTCTTTCAATTTTTTAATAATGGATTTAATGGTGCTCCGTGGGATGTTCAAAGTTTCTGATATCTCTTTATAACCCAACCCTGATCTGTACTTCTCCACAACTTTGTCTCTGACCTGTTTGGAGAGCTCGTTGGTCTTCATGGTGCCGCTTGCTTGGTGGTGCCCCTTGCTTAGTGGTGTTGCAGACTCTGTGGTCTTTCAGAACAGGTGTATATATACTGAGATCATGTGACAGATCATGTGACACTTAGATTGCACACAGGTGGACTTTTTTAAACTAATTATGTGACTTCTGAAGGTGATTGGTTGCACCAGATCTTATTTAGGGGCTTCATAGCAAAGGGGGTGAATACATATGCACGCACCACTTTTCCGTTATTAATTTTTTTGAAGAAGTTATTTTTTTCATTTCACCAATTTGGACTATTTGTGTATGTTCATTACATGAAATCCAAATAAAAATCAATTTAAATTACAGGTTGTAATGCAACAAAATAGGAAAAACACCAAGGGGGGTGAATACTTTTGCAAGGCACTGTATGTGTGTGGTTGTTATGTACAGAGCAGATCATGGTTGGTGTAAGATCCATACAGGGCCTGTAGTGATTGAGATGGCTATGGGCGATTTCATGGTAACAGAGTGATGCTGAGACTAAGATTTAACAACGTCCACTGACATCTTTTCAAAAACACATTTACTTGAAGAACAGTGCAGATGCAAAGTTTGGTAACAGAATGACAGTTTGTGCTGTTTGTGCCGTCAGTCTGTTACCAAACTTTGCTTCTGCACTGTTCTTCAAGAAAAAGTGTTTAAGTAAAATGTTCAGTGGACATTGTTAAAAGTAGTCCTTGTGAATAGGGTTATATGGTTTGTTTAACTTAATGTGAAAAACCTGAGTCTCAGCATCACTGTGTTATGGTGGAATTGCCCCTATATAATGCAGCAAGGCAGGTGCAGAAGCTTCCAGACACAGCCAGTACATGCCGGTCCAACATGCTTCAAGCAGCCTCCCTGACCCTACTGTACCTCCTGCTGACCACATAATGAGCCAGGTCAGAGGTCAGAACGTTGTATTTCTAAAATATATCTGACTGTATACAGAATATGTCGCTAGTAGGTGAAGAATATTGGCCTTGTCTACACTGCCTTTGCTAAATGAGACCGCTCTTACTTATTGTGTATCTGGCATTTTAATGTATTGTAGTGAACTGAACTACATATGACTGACATATCTGTATATAGCTGAATGCCACATAAGACTTAAAGTTTACTATAGTCCAAGGTTCATCATAGGAAGTGGATCATTTGAGGTCTCCTGAAGATGTATTTTTTACTATAAGAGAAAAATAAAATGTTTATGTTTTGTAAGGCTTCCATCAGTTCTGTGACACTGGAACAATCATTAAACAGGAGGGTCAATTTAGTGCATCTGCTCTGTCTGTGTAATGAAGTCATAAACCTAAGATAATTAATCGTCAATCCCCTCAGCACTGACTCAACACAGCTCATACAATACAACTTTTGGTTAGCTAAATCCTTATTCAGACCACACATGCTATCTCCTGTCACTCCAGATGCAAATTAATTATTTGAGTGCCCCCAAATTAGCATCACTGCGGGCTGGCACCCTGTAGGTCTTCAGGCAGGCATTAGTTTGCAGTGACGTGGTACAGTCTCCGATGGCCACTCTGCATGACTGATCGTGTTTCAGCTCACATGACGTGACGTAGGACCCTGACGCACGTCTAATATTTATACCCCAGTAATTACTTCCAATGACTTAGCCTGAGTCTGGGCCCATGGATTGACTTTGGCAACCTTGATTTAGCCTGACTGTACCATAAACAGAGGGCCTACCTCTAACTCATGGTAACAGTTATATCAGCGTGATTAAATGACCGCCTCTCATCCTCTCTTTGTCACTAGCTAAAAATAGTGATTTTGTTTTTATTGAACACTTAATGCATTTGGATTTTGATCCGTTTTGGGTTAATTCTGCTTCTGTTACAACAGTACTGCTCATGGGCATGGGAGAACAAAGCAAGAGAGATTAAGCTGTCGTTACATGATGCTGTGAAGGTCAATTGAGTACCTCCTAGACCAGGAGTGGACCATATTCCTAGACCAAAAATAAATTAGGCCAAAATAGAGAAATGGAGATGGAGAAGCAGGTTGGAGCTTAGTACTTAGTACTAATGTGGGTGGCCATAAAATATTGGCTAATTGTTGAGTTGGGGGTCACATCTCCTCGGCTCCCTGTGACAGGGAAGGTTAGGGGGTCACAGGGATAATCAGAAGGATTATTGTGGGTCACTTTTTTATTTTATTTTTAGAACAACTTACATAGAATGTACCATTTACACTGTACTCAAGGTAAATATAATCTAATTATAACAAATGTCATTATTATGTTGTTAAGACCTGGCAAGACCTGGCAAGACCAGAAACATGTGAAGAGTTTCATTCCAAAACACTCTATATATACATTTTTTTAAATGTTGGTAAATTAGATTTTATTGTTTAAAGGAATTATGAAAGAGATTGGTGTGTTTAAAGAAAAAAAATGACAGACATGTATTTGTTTAAAATCTGATGGTTTTATTTCAGAGAAAAATAATCATGTTTTTTTGCTAAATGGAATGTCCAATTTCAAAGTACTTGTATTTTTCCTGTGAAATATTATTTATTATACAACAGGTGGGTCTAATCCTGAATGCTGATTGGTTAAAACCACATTCCAGCCAGTGTCTATTCCACAAGTTACCACCGGCTAAATCTATGACGTTAAAATGCCTATTTACTCTGTTCCATCTGACTGCGTAATCCACTGTCTCATCAGCCCAGCCAGGCATTTTATAAACTTGATCTCCACTATAAAAAGCATCTAGACATGATCTCACATTTCTTTTAGACTAACATTTAGTTTTCAACAGTGGAGATTTGTATAAACCTTGCTATCTGTCTCTCCGACATTTGCAACATTGTTTCAATATTCAAATTCGATCTCCAGCTGTCCCATAGTAATGAACGTGTCGGGAGTCGGGACAAGACAGACAGGCAGGGAGCGTTTCTCAGCCAGTCGAAATCAGCTGGCATCATTTTTATGGATATACAAAGAAATGTCAATTGAAAAAAGGTAAAACGAAACGAAATGCAGCTAGTTTGCAGTCTTTCCAGCTTCAGTTTGAAGTGATTGTGTTAGCTGTGTTGTTGGCTAGATCCTCTAAACAACAATGTCCTGACGAGTGAGTACATTTTCTATACCAGGCAAAATCACGCCTCATTAGCTCATTGTTATGGATGTATCCAAATAAATGTCACTAGAAAACAGCTTAAACAAATGCAAATGCAGCCACATTGCTGTTATTCTGGCTGCTTTTTGACGTGACTGTAAGTTAGCCATAGTTGGCTAGCTAGCAAGCAAGGGATACGAACGTTGCCAGCCAGTATGGCAATAGAACATTTAGAACGAACGACTGGGTCGTGTCTCTAGCAACCGAACCGATAGAACGAACAACCAGCCGGCTTGGGTAGCAACCCTAGATTTGTGTCGGGACTATATCTTGTGGAAGGATGAAATAGTATGAATAAATTCATCAAAATAACGTTTTTAATGCAAATATGTCAATCACTATTTCAAAATGTTGGTAACCTGTTGTATAAAAGTGATAATACCCTCGAAGCCGGTGTTTGGAGGACTTCATCTCGGGCATAACAACACCCGTGCCAATATATTCTCCAAACACCGGCTTCTTGGGCATTATCACTTAAGTGGAATATATTTTGGCAAGCTTAACAAAGTCTGTTAAAACAGCATTTACGATAACAAAGTTACACAGTATGGCTCTTTGTCTTCAAAGTCTTACAACAGGAGGTGAGGCTCTAAAATAGACATGAGAGATAAGGAATAGGAAGGCACTAGTGTGTGTTTTTTGGCATGAAAACAATCTTCCATTTCACTAAAAATAAATAACCATAAATAGAGTTGGTCCTACACTTGCCCTGGACATTTACTGTAAAGGTCCTATGATAGAACACCAAGTTCTTGATGAAAAAATAAGATTATCCTTACTACTTAACTTACTACATACAGTAACAGTGTTAATAAATAGTAGGCCTACTTCTGAGGATAGTTGCATATGCATTATGTACCTCTTGATACCGGAGTCTGTTCCTTTTGAGTGGAGTAGGTCAAACATGATGTCATAAAACTAAATATAGATGGAGGCATATCCCCGCCAGTATGAAAAATATATGCACTCACTAATTGGAAGTCGCTCTGGATAAGAGTGTCTGCTAAATGATTAAAATATAAAAATGTAAATTATTGCATGGTGGTGTTGAGTCCCACTACCTCACCCTCATCAGTGTTCACTGCAGTATCAGGTTAATACAGGAAAGGAATACATTGATGTGGAATATCCAGAAACATCACTCACATATGCCAGCTTTAGAAAATCTAACTTTTATTAATGCTATATGCAGTGATATGATTGGAACATCTAATCAGCTGTGACCTAAAGCAAACAGTAAACCATTACCCTTTATTCTTTCACACATATCGATGTTTATTCTTATACTCCAATTGTTCTGTCCATCTACTAAGCTGTTAGTGCCATGGTAGGATCTAGGTTTGTTTGCTGTGTCTATTGATCAAGATACACAATGTATTTTTGTGACAGTGGATTATAGACGGTGGGGTTGCTAAGCAGCTTTGCTATGAAACATACCTCCCAAACCCAGATCAACCATTCAGTAGTAATGGGGGGGGGGGGGGGGGGGGGAATTGATACAGTTGCATATCGCAATATTATTTTTGGACGATATTATATCAATATTTGACTCCAAGTATCTATTTGTAAAAAATATATATTTTTATAATTGTTGTTGTTGTTGTTGTTACTGTAGCTAGTGTTATCGGCACCTAAGTATCGTTATAATATTGTATCATAAGATCCCTGACAATTCTCAGCCCTACCATTCAGGTTACAGACACTTTTATCTCTTAACGGCATGTACTAGCCTGTTTTTGTTTCAATAAATGGTAGACCATTTCTTATTCCTTATCCAGATTTATTTCTGTACTCAATACACGTCAGTTCATACAGAAGACTGGGTTGGTTTGTCTTCCAAATAATATTATTTATATTTTCCTCTACTGTAAAATGTTTTCCTGCATTATATTTGTAGTAGCAAAGAAAGTGCAGGATGCTTTAATGTGTTAGATCACTCTAAAGTAGTCCTAAATTGGGGGCACAGGTTTTTTGTTTCTTAATTTGCTTATAGGCTACATACCTTTTATTGCAAGTTAGACCTAAAGATACCTAAAGATAATGGTACCTGGCATATAACCTTACTGAGGTATAGACCTTACTGGTCCCCTGTAGCTCAGTTGGTAGAGCATGGCGCTTGCAACGCCAGGGTTGTGGGTTCGTTTCCCACGGGGGGGGGGCAGTATGAAAATGTATGCACTCACTAACTGTAAGTCACCCTGGATAAGAGCATCTGCTAAATGACTAAAATGTAAAATATTTCTATACAACCAAGCACTTCCAGAATGTCTTGAGATGGACCATAAATGCAATCATTTCTTGCAACATGGGTGCATCAGCTGCACAAGATCATGTAGTAATTTCCACATTGTGCTTAAAGAACAGAGGAACACCTAGGTAACCAGGCAACTGCCGGACACACAACAGGACATTTACATTTGTGACACTGGAGTCTAAAGTCTGCTCTTCCTCTATTGCAGGGGTTCCCAAACTTTTTCACTCAAGGCCCCCTTTCCAGCATTGTGGAACATCCAGTGCCCCCCACCACCCACATCTATTTCTATGGGCACAAGCACTGTTTATGACACAAACTGTTCACACCCCTCTTGTTGGTGGAGAGAATTTTGTAGGTTTAAAGCTTATTTCCTGTAATTCTACACATTTTGTCATTGGGTGCAAAGAAAATGTTGCAGTTTTAAAGCACATTTTCTTGCAATTCTATACATTTTGCCATGTCTAATGTGTATTCATGTGATATTTGAGTGACTAAAAAATTACAACAATATCTATGAGCTAAAAAACCTAAATAAAAAAACATTATCTGACATGGGCTAGTTGATCTGGACATTTCTGACAAGTTATAAATAATAATAATAATATGCCATTTAGCAGACGCTTTTATCCAAAGCGACTTACAGTCATGCGTGCATACATTTTTGTGTATGGGTGGTCCCGGGGATCGAACCCACTACCTTGGCGTTACAAGCGTTACAAGCGCCGTGCTCTACCAGCTGAGCTACAGAGGACCAATAGCTCTCTAAAGTATGCAATGACTAACATGACAAGAGGAAAACTGCTGATGCACTACCCAATTTCGAAATTGCACCTTGTGCATTCTACTACTATAACTTTCAAGAGTAAGTTTAAAGCTGAGTTCCTTTGAAAAAATAAATAATAATAATCACTGGATGGCCAGCCCGGGGAATCACTGGTAATTCCTGTTTATTACGAGGCATGACACAGCTGAGTCAACAGTCGATACTAAGCTATTCATCATTATCTGTCCCTACACAGGGTCTAGAGACAAAGCCAGCCCCCACCAGTGTTGTTAAAAATGTAGGTTGGATGTGGGATGGGGTGGGTGTATGCGTCAGAAATGGAGGCTTTCTTATGAAAAAGCCCATGTACTAAAAGGCTACAAGGACACAATCACACATTGCTATCTGAACAATTACAAGGACAGGGTTTGCAGGTCTTTGTGGCAAGCTTCAATCTGCTATGTAAATTATAGTGATTCATTATTTTTTTAAGTGGGCACTGAAAGCACTATTCAAGCCTTCACATTAGGTTGATTATTCATCCTTTGTCAATGAAAACATCTGTGAATCTGCCTTTAGTCCTGTTATACACATGGAGCAGGGCATAATTTTCTGTTGCTTCAATGTCAATTTTAGACATAACTGTTACTTAATTATTTTACAATTCTTCTATCACCTATTGCTAATCACATATTATCACAGAGTTCCCAGGCTCTGAGAAAAGCCCAGCAGTTACAGTTGAAGTCGGAAGTTTACATACACCTTAGCCAAATACATTTAAACTCAGTTTTTCACAATTCCTGACATTTAATCCCAGTAAAAATTCCCTGTTTTAGGTCAGTTAGGATCACCACTTTATTTTAAGAACGTGAAATGTCAGCATAATAGTAGAGAGAATGATTTATTTCAGCTTTTATTTATTTTAGCACATTCCCAGTGGGTCAGAAGTGTACATACAGAGATGAACGTGGTACCTTCAGGCGTTTGGAAATTGCTCCCAAGGATGAACCAGACTTGTGGACGTCTACAATTTTTTTTCTGAGGTCTTGGCTGATTTCTTTTGATTTTCCAATGATGTCAAGCAAAGAGGCACTGAGTTTCAAGGTAGGCCTTGAAATACATCCACAGGTACACCTCAAATTATGTCAATTAGCCCATCAGAAGCTTCTAAAGCCATGACAATATTTTCTGGAATTTTCCAAGCTGTCTAAAGGCACAGTCAACTTAGCGTATGTAAACTTCTGACCCACTGGAATTGTGATAAGTGAAATAATCTGTCTCTAAACAACTGTTTACTTTACAACTATTACTTCTGTCATGCACAAAGTACAGTAGGGAAAAAAAGTATTTAGTCAGCCACCAATTGTGCAAGTTCTCCCACTTAAAAAGATGAGAGAGGCCTGTAATTTACATCGTAAGTACACGTCAACTATGACAGACAAATTGAGAATTTTTTTTCCCGAAAATCACATTGTAGGATTTTTTATGAATTTATTTGCAAATTATGGTGGAAAATAAGTATTTGGTCACCTACAAACAAGCAAGATTTCTGGCTCTCACAGACCTGTAACTTATTCTTTAAGAGGCTCCTCTGTCCTCCACTCGTTACCTGTATTAATGGCACCTGTTTGACCTTGTTATCAGTATAAAAGACACCTGTCCACAACCTCAAACAGTCACACTCCAAACTCCACTATGGCCAAGACCAAAGAGCTGTCAAAGGACACCAGAAACAAAATTGTAGACCTGCACCAGGCTGGGAAGACTGAATCTGCAATAGGTAAGCAGCTTGGTTTGAAGAAATCAACTGTGGGAGTACTTATTAGGAAATGGAAGACATACAAGACCACTGATAATCTCCCTCGATCTGGGGCTCCACGCAAGATCTCACCCCGTGGGGTCAAAATGATCACAAGAACGGTGAGCAAAAATCCCAGAACCACACGGGGGGACCTAGTGAATGACCTGCAGAGAGCTGGGACCAAAGTAACAAAACCTACCATCAGTAACACACTACGCCGCCAGGGATTCAAATCCTGCAGTGCCAGACGTGTCCCCCTGCTTAAGCCAGTACATGTCCAGGCCCGTCTGAAGTTTGCTAGAGTGCATTTGGATGATCCATACCTACTGTGAAGCATGGGGGTGGAAACATCATGCTTTGGGGCTGTTTTTCTGCAAAGGGACCAGGACGACTGATCCGTGTAAAGGAAAGTATGAATGGGGCCATGTATCGTGAGATTTTGAGTGAAAACCTCCTTCCATCAGCAAGGGCATTGAAGATGAAACGTGGCTGGGTCTTTCAGCATGACAATGATCCCAAACACACCGCCCGGGCAACGAAGGAGTGGCATCGTAAGAAGCATTTCAAGGTCCTGGAGTGGCCTAGCCAGTCTCCAGATCTCAACCCCATAGAAAATCTTTGGAGGGAGTTGAAAGTCTGTGTTGCCCAGCGACAGCCCCAAAACATCACTGCTCTAGAGGAGATCTGCATGGAGGAATGAGCCAAAATACCAGCAACAGTGTGTGAAAACCTTGTGAAGACTTACAGAAAACGTTTGACCTGTGTCATTGCCAACAAATTGTCACGGTTTCGGCCGAGGCTGCCTCTCTTCCTTGCTCGGGCAGGCTTCGGCGGTCGTCGTCCCCAGAGTACTAGCTGCCACCGTTGTATGTTTCGTTGTTCGTTTGGTTTTGTCTGTTTGTTGTACACCTGTTATCGTTTAGTGTTCATTATTGTGTCCTATAAGTTATTGTTGTGGTTGTCATGTGTTGTGTATGATTGAACCTACTGTCGTTAGTCTGTGCTTCGTTTTTCCTCCTCTGTGTTTGGAGAGGGTTTTCGCACGTTTTGTGCGCATTTTGTGATTACTGTTGTTTTACGCCTGTGTGCGTAACGATCGTCTCCGGCCTCGTTTGGCTCATATTTTGAGTTGTGTTTACTAAAGTCTGTTGGACTAAGTTTCTGCATCCTGCGCCTGATTCCTGCACCACACCCACCTACAGCACCTACTGACAGAATCATACACCAAGATGGAATCAGCAGGAGCCGCAGCAGCACCTGAGTCTCTGGAGGAGCGCGTCCGTGAGCAGAATGACCAGATCCTCCGTATCGGGACCACCCTTCAGGATGTTATCACCACCTTGCAACGATGGGAGAACAGAGGGACACCCACCGCTCCACCTTCCTTGCCATCACCATCGGCCAGTCAGCCCATTCAAGCTCCGGAACCCAGGGGAATTCGGCTCTCGCTCACGAGGGCGTATGATGGCACCGCTGCCGGGTGTCAGGGGTTCCTCCTGCAGGTAGAACTATACCTGGCCACCGTACACCCGGCGCCCTCGGGACACGAGAGCGTTTCCGCCCTCATCTCCTGTCTTACCGGCAAGGCGTTGGAATGGGCCAACGCCGAGTGGAGGAGGATGGACGCCTCCACCATCACATACTTGGAGTTCTCCCGCCGCTTCAGGGCTGTGTTTGACCATCCACCTGAGGGGAAAGCGGCGGGGGAGCGTCTAGTCCACCTCCGGCAGGGGAGGAGGAGCGCCCAGGAGTTCGCTTTGGAGTTCCGAACTCTAGCGGCGGATGCAGGGTGGAATGAGCAGGCCCTCATAGATCACTACCGTTGTGGTCTACGGGAGGACGTCCATCGGGAGCTGGCCTGCAGGGATACCAGCCTCACCTTCGACCAGTTGGTGGACATGTCCATCAGGCTGGACACCCTGCTGGCTACCCGCGGACGTTCCGAGTGGGGTCCGTCCATTCCATCCTCCAGCACCTCCGAGCCGAGCCCGATGGAGCTCGGGGGTGCTGGCGCTAGAGAGAGGAGGGGTCGGAGCACGAGGGGGGCCGTCCCCTGCACCAACTGTGGTCGTGGAGGACACACCGCGGCCAGGTGCTGGGGAGGGTCTCCTAGGGGAGAAGACGGCAGGCCCCGCACTGGGGAGTCCTTCCAGATGAGTAGGCGCCCCACTTACCCAGAGCTCTCTGTTGTGCACTTTTGTATACCTGTGCGATTTCCACAGGTTGCACCTCATTCCCAGCATAAGGCGCTAGTAGACTCAGGCGCGGCTGGGAATTTTGTTGATCGTAAATTTTGTTTAGAATTAGGGATTCCCCTTCGCCTTGTTGACGTCCCATTTCCCGTTCATGCCCTAGATAGCCGTCCGTTGGGATCGGGTTTGATCAGGGAGGTCACAGCACCACTTAGGATGTGTACGCAGGGGGGTCATGAGGAGACTATCCAGCTATATCTGATCGACTCTCCTGCGTATCCGGTGGTGCTGGGAATTCCCTGGTTGAGTATCCATGATCCGTCTATTTCGTGGCAAGAGAGGGCTCTTATGGAGTGGTCTGCCCAGTGTGTGGGGCGATGTCTATGTGTTTCCGTGGGGGCGACCTCGGTGGAGAGTCCAAACCAGGTGCCCGCATTGCGCATTCCCCCCGAGTATGAGGATTTGGCAATCGTGTTCAGTAAATCGAGGGCGACGCAGTTGCCTCCTCATAGGCGGGGAGATTGTGCGATAGACCTCCAGGCAGGAGCAGCGCTCCCACGGAGCCATGTGTATCCTCTGTTTCAAGAGGAGAAGAGAGCTATGGAGACTTACATAGACGAATCTCTGAGACAAGGATACATACGGCCATCCACTTCCCCAGCGTCCTCGAGCCTCTTTTTTGTGAAGAAAAAGGATGGAGGGTTACGCCCGTGCATTGATTACCGTAGTCTCAATCAGATCACGGTGAAATACAGCTATCCACTCCCTCTGATTGCAACTATGACGGAGTCATTGCACGGGGCGCGTTTCTTCACAAAATTAGATCTCAGGAGCGCTTACAACTTGGTACGCATTAGAGAGGGCGATGAATGGAAGACAGCGTTTAGTACCACCTCGGGTCATTACGAGTATCTCGTCATGCCATACGGGTTGATGAACGCTCCTTCAGTCTTCCAATCATTTGTGGATGAGATCTTCAGGGACATGCAGGGGCAGGGGGTGGTCGTGTACATTGATGACATTCTTGTGTACTCTTCTACCCGAGTCGAGCATGTGGCCCTGGTGCGCCGAGTGTTGGGGAGGCTGTTGGAGCACGACCTGTATGTCAAGGCAGAGAAATGTCTGTTTTTCCAGGAGTCGGTCTCTTTTTTGGGTTATCAGTTGTCTGCGTCAGGGGTGAAGATGGAGGTTGACCGGGTGTCAGCCGTGCGTAATTGGCAAACTCCAACCACGGTTAAAGAGGTGCAGCAGTTTTTGGGGTTTGCAAATTACTACCGGAGGTTTATCCGAGGTTTTGGACAGGTGGCAGCTCCCATCACGTCTCTGTTGAAGGGGGGTCCGGTGCGTTTGCAGTGGTCAGCCGAGGCGGACAGGGCTTTTGGGAGACTGAAGGACCTGTTTACTTCGGCTCCGGTGCTGGCGCATCCGGATCCCGCTTTACCATTTCAGGTAGAGGTTGACGCATCCGAGGCCGGTATCGGGGCCGTACTTTCGCAACGGTCCGGCACGCCACCTAAACTCCGCCCCTGTGCCTTTTATTCCAAAAAGCTCAGTCCGGCGGAGCGAAATTATGACGTAGGGGACAGGGAGCTGTTAGCCTTGGTACAGGCCCTAAATGTGTGGAGGCATTAGCTTGAGGGGGCTCAACACCCTTTTCTCATTTTGACTGACCACCGTAACCTGGAGTACATCCGGGCAGCTAGGAGACTGAACCCTCGCCAGGCGCGGTGGAATATGTTTTTAGCACGGTTCGTATTTAAGATCACGTACATCCCTGGGTCCCAGAACGGTAAGGCAGACGCACTGTCTCGGCGGTATGACACGGAGGAGAGGTCCATTGAGCCCACTCCCATACTGCCGGAGTCTTGTCTGGTGGCACCGGTAGTGTGGGAGGTCGATGCTGAGATCGAGCGGGCGTTGCGTACCGACCCTAGTCCTCCTCAATGCCCGGAGGGTCGGACGTACGTTCCGCTCGAGGTTCGGGATCGCTTGATATATTGGGCTCACACGTCACCCTCCTCCGGACATCCTGGTATTGGCCGGACAGTGCACTGCCTTAGCGCTAAGTACTGCTGGCCAACGTTAGCCAGGGATGTGAGGGTTTATGTCTCCTCCTGCTCGGTGTGCGCCCAGTGTAAGGCGCCTAGACATCTGCCTAGGGGTAAGTGACAACCCCTGCCCGTTCCACAACGACCATGGTCTCACCTCTCGGTGGACTTCGTCACAGACCTTCCCCCCTCGCAGGGGAATACTACTATACTGGTCGTTGTGGACCGGTTCTCTAAGGCCTGTCGTTTGCTCCCAATGCCGGGTCTTCCTACTGCCCTACAGACCGCCGAAGCTCTATTCACCCACGTTTTTCGGCACTACGGGGTACCCGAGGATATAGTGTCTGATCGAGGTCCCCAGTTCACCTCCAGAGTCTGGAGAGCGTTTATGGAGCGGTTGGGGGTCTCGGTGAGCCTGACCTCGGGTTACCATCCGGAGAGTAATGGGCAGGTGGAACGTGTGAACCAGGATGTGGGTAGGTTTCTTAGATCGTACTGCCAGGGCCGGCCGGAGGAGTGGGCGAGGTATGTTCCCTGGGCAGAAATGGCCCAGAACTCTCTACGCCACTCCTCAACCAACCTAACCCCTTTCCAATGTGTGTTGGGTTACTAGCCGGTTCTGGCACCGTGGCAGCAGAGCCAGATCGAGGCTCCTGCGGTGGATGAGTGGGTGCGGCGCTCGGAGGAGACGTGGAACGCTGCGCACGTCCACCTGCAGCGGGCCATCCGTCGTCAGAAGGCGAACGCCGATCTCCACCGCAGTGAGGGGCCGGTGTACGCACCTGGTGATCGAGTCTGGCTCTCTACCAGAAACCTACCCCTCCGCCTGCCCTGCCGGAAACTGGGTCGGCGGTTTGTGGGGCCTTTTAAAGTCCTGAGAAGATTGAACGAGGTGTGCTACAGATTACAACTGCCTAGTGATTATCGTATTAACCCCTCGTTCCATGTGTCTCTTCTCAGGCCGGTGGTAGCTGGTCCACTCCAGGACGATGAGATCA
This sequence comes from Coregonus lavaretus, assembly GCF_964263955.1. Lineage (NCBI taxonomy): Eukaryota > Metazoa > Chordata > Actinopteri > Salmoniformes > Salmonidae > Coregonus > Coregonus lavaretus. The sequence goes on along the minus strand of NC_139996.1, from coordinate 30,102,210 downwards.
GAGAGACTCCTCCGCCCCCATTGGACATCGAGGGGGCTCCGGCGTACACAGTTCGGTCCATCTTGGATTCAAGACGTCGGATGGGGGGTCTCCAATATCTCGTGGAGTGGGAGGGGTACGGCCAGGAGGAACGGTGCTGGGTGCCGAGGAGGGACATTTTAGACCCGTCTCTCCTGACAGAATTCCATCGTAGTCACCCGACGCTCCCTGCTCCGCGTCCTCCTGGTCGTCCCCGAGGCCGGGGTCGGCGCACGGCTGGAGCCGCGCGTCAAGGGGGGGGTACTGTCACGGTTTCGGCCGAGGCTGCCTCTCTTCCTTGCTCGGGCAGGCTTCGGCGGTCGTCGTCCCCGGAGTACTAGCTGCCACCGTTGTATGTTTCGTTGTTCGTTTGGTTTTGTCTGTTTGTTGTACACCTGTTATCGTTTAGTGTTCATTATTGTGTCCTATAAGTTCTCGTTGTGGTTGTCATGTGTTGTGAATGATTGAACCTACTGTCGTTAGTCTGTGCTTCGTTTTTCCTCCTCTGTGTTTGGAGAGGGTTTTCGCACGTTTTGTGCGCATTTTGTGATTACTGTTGTTTTACGCCTGTGTGCGTAACGATCGTCTCCGGCCTCGTTTGGCTCATATTTTGAGTTATGTTTACTAAAGTCTGTTGGACTAAGTTTCTGCGTCCTGCGCCTGATTCCTGCACCACACCCACCTACAGCACCTACTGACACAAAGGGTATATAACAAAGTATTGAGAAACTTTTGTTATTGACCAAATACTTATTTTCTACCATAATTTGCAAATAAATTCATTAAAAATCCTACAATGTGATTTTCTGGATTTTCTTTTCTCATTTTGTCTGTCATAGTTGACGTGTACCTATGATGAAAATTACAGGCCTCTCTAATTTTTTTAAGTGGGAGAACTTGCACAATTGGTGGCTGACTAAATACTTTTTTTCCCCACTGTAGATGTCCTTACCGACTTGGCAAAACTATAGTTTGTTAAAAAGACATTTGTGGAGTGGTTGAAAAACAAGTTTTAATGACTCCAACCTAAGTGTGTGTACACTTCCGACTTCAACTGTATATCTAGTGACAGCGGATGGTTTTAAGGCTGGGTCTTAACTGCTGAAAACAGCAGGATATGCCTCCCTCCCTGAGGCTTGCTTTCAGCGCTACCGAGCACTCTTCAGGAGGGTAAACATTGATGTATACTGTATGCAGAAAAATCACAGTATATTTTATACTGTTACTGCATGCAGAGAAACCACAGTATGTTATATACTTTATGCAGGAAAATCACAGTATGTTGTATACTTTATGCAGGAAAATCACAGTATGTTGTATACTTTATGCAGGAAAATCACAGTATGTTGTATACTTTATGCAGGAAAATCACAGTATGTTGTATACTTTATGCAGGAAAATCACAGTATGTTGTATACTTTATGCAGGAAAATCACAGTATCGAGCAATCTGGCCTGCGAGATTGAGAGCAGGCCTCTAGAGCTTAGGAACACCAGCTACTGTCGCTCTGCTGAGGTATAATATATTATAATATATGCCATTTACCAGACGCTTTTTGCCAAAGCGACTTACAGTAATATTGGTATACATTTCCGTATGGGTGACCACAGTGGGGATCAAACCCACGATCATGAGAGAAATTACCTTGGGAAGCAGAAAGAGAGTATGGGGTGCTAAACACTCAGCGTCATTCCAGATGTTCCTACTGTATGACTACCCAGATGGTAGAGGACTGCTGTAGTGGCACTAATTAAGGGGCACATGGTAATGGCATGTGCTTTAGTACAGTGCAACTTCAGATCGAAGTCTTTGTGCCCTGGACAATTACAGCTCTACCAAGTTGTGTTATCCCAGAATACATGATTAATAAAAAAGGGGGCAACATCTCAACTTAAAGCCTTTCATCAACTAACACTCTCAATTGACTTATTATTTTCTTACTAGCTCCGACTTTGCTGAAATCTACTTTATTGAGGAAAAATGTACTTACTATGACTGTGATATGTGGTTGTCCCACATAGCTATCTTAAGATGGACGCACTAACTGTAAGTCGTTCTGGATAAGAGCGTCTGCTAAATGACTAGAATGTCAATGTAAATGATTAACTCATAGCTTTCCGATAAATAGGGTTTTTAGAAGGTAAGTGGATATGACTTTTCAGAACTGGTCATTAGCACTGTTAGAAATTTAGCCTGTTTCTGGTTAACACTGATATACTGATTCTTGCAAAGGTCAGTAGGAAACGACAGGCATAAAGGAAATAAGAGAAGGTGAGTCTCTCACATTGGCACATGAGATGGCCATGTTTTACATCTTCCCCTGCTGACAAAGAGGTACATTGGGAGGGTGATCTAAGTCAAGACAAAAATAGATAGTCATCCAGAGATGTAATGTTTCTGAATGATGGATAGTAAGAGGAACCTAGAGTGATTATTGGCAGTATGCAAAAAATATATAGGCCTACAAGATGTTGGTTGTGTACGATGTGATGAACTCTCGTATAAGGAAGACCTTTCAGTCTTCTGTCACCAAATGAAAACATTATTGTTGCAACAGATGTACTACAAGACTGCCCTTTTAGATACAAAAGATAAGGAAACATAGATATTTTTATAAAGGATTTAATAGATACAGTATAAAATCTCTGCTCATTGTATAAAAGCGATAATAAATACTATTCAAGTAAATAAATAAGACAAATTATTTAACTTATAAAGTGATAATGCTTGTGAGCGGAAGTTCAACGTCCCCCAGAATATAGTCTCTTTTCATAGTGGACATTTTATTGACTATTTTAAATCTCAGGGAGCTTTGGCAGAGGTCCTCCTCTGAGATGGCATCAAAGAAGAAATCCTCATTGAAGATGGGGTTACGACTCTTCCTGATGACTGTGCTACGCTGCTTCTGGACCTTTCCAGGCACCAGGGAGAGGCTGACACTGCAGTTGATACTCTTGGGGTCCACCGAGTGAGTGTATAGTCCCTCAGCACTGATGAGCCGCACCCGCAGCCTCTGGTTATCAGGACAGTACTCTGCAGAGAGGCGCAGGGTGCCGTCCTTCCCTATAGGGACCATGCTCTCCCTCATCACCCTTTCCCTGTGCAGAACCAAGTCTATAGGGAAGATGGTAGGAGGGGCCAGACTGAAGCTTGGTGGAAGGCCCTCTACCAGCCCATCTGACGCCCTCCTCATGAAATTGGGACTATTGTCTGTGGAGCTGCCCTCGTCTGTCGACAGAGAGTTGTTTCTGGACACCACAGTCTTCCTGATGTTTCTGGAAAGAAGCCTTTCATGACTCAGTGTTTTGAAGAGGGAAGACTTCGGTGGGGACCTGCTCAGCATTGGGGAGCTGAAAGGGGAGGACTCAGCTGAGGAGGTGGTGTCACTGTCCATTGTGCCCTGTCTGTTGAGTGTATACCCTCTGGGCGAGAGTCTGGAGGTCAGGGTGTGGAGACTGAAGGAGGAAGGGGAGGAGGATGGGGAGGTAGAGTGGGAGACTCTGGAGCAAGTGTTGGACCTGCTCCTGGGGAACAGCAGCGGTATGCCACAGGAGCCAGGGTCGTTGTGGAACAGGGACTCCTTCCTCCTGGTGTGGGGGCTCTCCAGCAGGGTACAGAAACCGTAGCAGGTCTGGGCTTTGGCCATGTGGGGCAAGGAGAGTGCTGCCTGGCTCTGAGGGTCTGCGTTGGTGGTCTCCTCATCACTACAGTCATAGGGGCTCTCGTCCACATTCTCTACCTGGATGATGTGTGGGCTGATGATTTTTCGTGTTGGCGCCTCCCTCTTAGGGCTCCCCCTCTCCCATTCACACAGGGACACTCTGATGATGGGGGCCTGGCGGCTCTGCTCTGTACCCTTCGGCTCCTGGAAGGACGGGATCTTAGGAGGGATGCAAAACTCTGGGATAGTGTCTGGGGTGATAATATTAGGACACAGGGAAAGTCTCTTGTGTTTGTCAGCTTTCTCTCCAAACATGTCTCCGATCCTGAAGCTGTATTCCGTTGAGGGGAGAGGCAGGTTGGTTCTCTCCACGGACACACGGATCTTCTCCACCACCCACATGAGTTCCCTGATAGGGCTTGGTAACTGGAAAAGTAAAAGTAAATCCTTGTTAGACAACACAAATCGAAACAAATCACAGGCAATCACATTTTTTAACACATGAAAAAGGAATTTAACTTTGCATTGAAAACATTGAGAAAAGGTCAATTATTCTCAAGTCATGATTATGATGTGATGCGTACCTTGTGTAAATGAGATGTCAGTAAATCCAACACTGTGTCCTTACAGACAGGCTTGTGAGATAGATAACGATGGTAGTAGTAAAGGTCTTGTAAACGATAGCTGAGGCTCTCTATAAGTAGCAGGCTCAGAATCTCTCTTGTTAAGAACAGCTCCTCTGTAAGCGACTGACTGAGAGAGCTGCAGGCTGTTTAAATATGGCCGGGTGGTGGGGAGGAGACCAGGACGACTTCCACACACCCTTCAGTGCTCTGACAGGAACCTCCCTTTCTCCTTGGCCACCCGTTCCCATGGAGACACCCAAGCCACAACACAGCGCTGTGTGCCCACAGCATGGGGAAGGACCAGCCAGATAAGCCAACTGAACTACTTTGAAAGTGAACATATGTATCTGACCAAAGGAAAACATGTTCATTGGTTTGTTTGATTTTCCATTTATGCATATGAGAGGGGGGACGTAACCTTGGGTTGTTCACACAAATAAAGTGAAATGATAAGATTATGGCTGAGGCCTGTTGGTGACCCTAGGTTGGCAGTGCTTGAAATGCTGGGACAACATTGGCTTCTGTTGAATAGAATGTGGATCAAACCTCTCTAAATCAACTAATTACAGGAAGAAACTCTTCCTTGCTTGAAAAATGTAAATGTTTACTTGACTTATTATTGACGTCAATACCTATTCATTGAGTCAAGTGAATCATTGTCCATTTATGTTGCTGAGAATATTTGTTAAATCCACATGCACATGTCCCTTTGGTCTTAATACTACTTACAGTATTGCTACGAATGAACTGTGACCTACTGTAAAAATAGCCTAAGGATGTTGCAAAGCCACACACTGAAATGGCAATATCCAACAAGTTTGTTTGCCATTCTCTTTTAGGGATTTTGAATGCAATGCACTTGAATAGTAGTATAATTTCACATCACATGAATACTCAATAGCCTGCTAAGTATTTTCTATACAGGTACCCACCCTACTGTTGCCTATGTATAATGACTGTGATATTGACAAGAGGATTACAACAGTTACAACCAGACTAGTTGAGCAACTCTAAAACACAATGCTGCTTTGAAGACAAAACAGTGCACGTTCTCACATTATTTTAGACACTTTTAAATGAAAACACAAGCCCAATAGGTCTACACTCCACACAAAACAACATGTCTTAATTCATGCCAACGGTACCCTCTTGTGGTGGGAAAAGGATCAGCTTTTCAGTCACAACGACAATTATATTTTGGACAGTAAAAAAATAAGAGTGCCAGTGGAGCACAGGCATGGACACCTCTAATACTTTACCCAAAGATCACTGATAAAATCAATAAATATATGGAGTTCATTCTCACATCAATATACATTTTTTCAACAACTCAATCCATACAAAAATCATGTCACACCTCACAGTAAAAGGCATGGTGTTAAATTCATGAGTCATATGGTAAATTGACATTGTGTAGGTGGATTAGTGTACAGTATAAAGCTACAGTACCGCTTGGATGTTCCCTTTGACGTTCCTCTCTGGGTTTCCTTTAGAAAAAGCTCAGTAATGGCCAAAGTTCAAGTTGACCATCTTAGTAACCCTGTGCAACCACACTATTAGACAGATGGTGAAATCATACCTAATGCTATCTCAAGAGAAAACATTGCAAGAGTGGAAGTTCTCAGAAATGTTGTTTTTAATCGTCCAAACTAATGGTTGTTTCATCAGCTGAGAAAAAAAAAGGAGAGAAAGTTGCTTGAAAATGTTTCAACTTCAAGATAAAATGTCAACATTCCTTATGATCTGTTCAGATTTGAGATTTTGAGTTTATAAGCCTTTAATTTTCAAAGTCTCATCCTATTCGATTTTCTTTAGCTGAACTGAGGTTAAGGAGGGTTTTTTGACTCAGAAACTGAAGTGCGTGACCAGTTGTCTTATTAGCTGGATCTGGTATCAATAATCCTCCAGTGCTGCCATGTAATGAGGTACATGTGTTTAAGGGTCACCTCAAAACCCCTACACTTCAAACAGGGGGTCACATTTCAGTAGGATGATGTATTCCCCCTTCAATGGGAAGATCTCAATTGCATAATCCTCACATCCTCTCTCCTTGTCTCCTTCTCAAAACCCATTGTAGAAGAAGGTCAGAGGGAAGGGACCTCTGGCTTTCTCATCCAATTGGTTTTGAGAAGGAGGAGAGGAGAGCAGAGAGGCCATAAGGAGGATGCCATTGAGATCTTCCCAGAGTGTGTAGCAGGCTGTCAGTCACCAGGTGGTGTATGTGTTAATTCATTGCAGCCAACAGAGGGTAGCATCTAGCTAGGTAGAAAACATAAATTTGCCTTGGATTTGACTGACTAAATTGACATACTGGCTGTTATTCCGTCTATTACCCAATTTCAAATAGACTCCAAGTCGGTTGTAATTCCCATCTTCCAATACACTAGTAGACCTAACATAAGGACTGTAGATCTGAAGTCATGTGGTCACTGACGAACTTACCATTAGGCAGAAAAGGCAATTACCTCAGGCATCACGTCATTAAGGGGCCTCGTGAGCTGGGCATAATAATAATAACAAAATAAAATATAAATGTAACCGCTTGAGGCCCCCCCATGCTCCCCTTGAGGCCCCCCCATGCTCCACTTGAGGCCCCCCCATGCTCCACTTGAGGCATAATAAAAAATAAAATAATAAAATCCCCATCAAAATGTGTCTGTTAAAGCTAGAGATTTCTGCTAGAGATATCTGCTGTGGAAGGTGTCAGAGCTACAGCGGTGTTTGTCAGACCAGGAGACATCCCCAAAATCGATCTTCTCACGAAGACGCCTGTAGCGTCTGAACGGTTTGGAAAGATGAGTCTCTCACGAACACGATGGTGTTCTCGGTTTTGATCTACGACCCACATAAGTGTCACAGGACTGGACTGAATGTAACCCAGTACTGGGCCGAAAATGTTATTGAAGTGAATAGGGCATTTCCACATAAAGGTATAAGGCTAATTCCACTGTAAAAATTATATATTTATTCTCCTGAGCTTTCTTATATCACTCAGATATACGACAGACACTTCAAAACATACTTCCTTTTGATTACATTTTTGGCTTTCTGTTTTTCTATGAATCTGTTGCATTTCTATGGCGTTTTTTTATATATACCTACAGGGGTCCTAAAATTCCAAATCAAATAGCTAAATGATCCTTGGTATGACCACCCTAAAACTATTCCATATGTTAGCTTAGTAGAAACCCAGCCGGGGCCCTTAAAGTCTAGGGCAGTGGTATTCAAAGTCCCTAGTGGGATCGTGGGGGAATTGCAGTGGGATAGCCAAACTTAAGAGTACTATTGTATGGGACAATATACAAATGTTTTTGAGAAAGATAATGAGAAAAATACAATTTTATTGACCACATGTATTTATTGGTTTCTTTTCATTTTGATAAGAGATGAGAAAGCAATGAAAGGTTAGTTGTTGATGTAAAAATCGACATTTACAGATTTTAAGGTTGTGTCGTTAGATTTGGGGTGGGGTGGGGTTTGCGAGAAATTCTTGGGGAAAAAATGGGGTCCCCAGAAATTCTGTCGGAAAAAATGGGTCCCCCGCTGAAAAAGTTTGAATACCACTGCTCTAGGGAGGATAAAGTACGCATCGTCGTCGTGGCAGATGCAGAGTACGTATCAGAATGTATCTGATGCTGTCTGGCAAAGAATAGTATGGCATGTCATACTCTTTTTGGCCAGACAGCATCAGATACATGGGCTATATATAGTAAGAGAGAGGGGCGTTGTTTTGCTCGCTCGGATGCTTTCTCCGGTGAGGAAAGTTGGAGGGTGCACAGTGCACTGTTCGGATGCTGGAATAATTTCTGATGTACTGATACTTTTTTAAGTGATTTGTTTGACACTCAGATGAAAACATAATGACTGGTTGTGTTCATGGCACATTAAAAGGTAATACATTTTTACAGTTAAATTACATGTCTTTAATATAAAACCCATGAAAAGGGTGGTCGCTTACCTTCTCTTTGCCTTTTGATGAGGACAGGAAGAGCCATCCAGTAGAACAATCTCATATTCTGTATGTGCCATTAATATTGTGTCACTCTGGCATTCATTCAGGTTCTCTCCATTGATGCCTTCTTCACTTCTCTGTAAGGTACTCCTCACTGCCCAGAGCTACAGCTACCTCCACATGTAGAGGAAGCAAAACGAGTTCAGAGGGGAAAAGAACATCTTCAAATACAGCTGAATATCCTTTCCAATGCATCATGTTTTAAAGTGTCTATGTTAAGTGGTAGGCCAGGCCTAAGCCAACTTGCAGTTGGGCGGTTTTTATTTCAGATGTAGGATCGTAATTTGAGCCAGTTTGCTAAAGCAGGAAAATAATCCTGCAGCAACTGCAGCAACAGGAAATGTGAATTATTACGTGGATTATAATTTATATACATTTCTTGTAGGGCTTGATACATTTTTTGTAAGGACAATTCAAGTCTGACATTTTAAAGTGGAAATTACAAACTTTGGAAGCCTTTTTAAACCTCGAATACACTACAAGTTTTTATTTCCTACTGTGTAGGAAAATTCTCAGAAACAAAAGCGTAATCTAATTAAGATCCTACATCTGTAGGCTACACAAGTGGAATAGGGATTGTGTAATCCACTTGCGTGCGCAGCATTTCAAATTTGTGCTAATTCTCCTCCAATAATCCCCCTACTGTTTTTTTAACTTCCTCAATAGATGGCTCATCTGTTAACTTCCTCTTCACTTCTCTTCCCTCTAGTTCCTTATACTGTCCCTCACTCTTTTGTCTATCTCTCTCTGCTCTCTCTAGGTCTTCATTACATTCTGATGGGGATGAGGGCCCCCAACAAAAAAAGAAACACTTTTATTTATTTTTATTTTTAACCTCTTAAATGTAACTAAATGTAATCAAAAACATAATCTACGTAATCCCCAAAAAGTAATTATTTATCATGAGAAGGCCATAAACAATAACTAGTAATGCTGCATCCTTCAAGAAAGGTTAAAATCTCACCTTTCTGGTAAAAATAGTTATAAATTGCTGAGGTGTAGTCACTTTTGAGGACACAAGCTCAAGTACACAGCACAAATATGATACAAATATGAAAATATGAAATATTTTATATGATGTACAGTATTTCCTATTCAACAAAACTGTATGAATAACACTTGAAATGACTTATATTTTTTCTAAATAGAGAATAATCCATTTATAAAATGACTAACTATAAGATTTCACCTTCCTTATAACTGTAAAATACATATTTGTTTATTTAGTGTTAGAGAAAATGTGCATATTTCCTAAAGGTCTCTCTTCATGAAAATGTCTGCCCCCATCGCTGTGAACGAATTAATTGGTATATACAGCATGAAACGAATGCAAAATCTTGTAAATGTTCCTTACAAGCCAGAATGTTTAATAAAATTACATTTGAACTTATTCTACCGGTTGTCTGTGAGGTTTTTTCCTTCAGCCCCTCAAAATTTGAGACAAAATATCCACAGGAAAGTATTGTTTACGAGACTTTTTAGAGCGCGGGTACTGAAGTTGACATTTCTATCACCTGGCACATGCGCAAAACCATGTAAATACCTGCTGATTTCAGTTAATATGCATATACCTGCTGACTTCTCTGTCAGTGAATTCAATTTTGAATCATGTTTTGGCATGATTGTCTCATTTCAAGTAACTAGCTGCAGGCTTAAAGAAACATTAAATCATATAATTTGCATAGAAACCCAAATAAAGCATGTAGATAATGTCATGTATGCTAGAATGGAGGTTTAAAAACGACAGCTGCATATGCATATTAGCCAATACATACTATGAAACTATATTATGAAACAAAGATAAATTATATAAAATTGATAGGAATGATGGTAAAAAGCGTTGGAGCACCTTAAATGACATTTTGGGCAAAAAGTCAAACTCAGCTCCATCATTCATTGAATCAGATGGCTCATTCATCACAAAACCCACTGATATTGGCAATTACTTTAAGGATTTTTTTATTGGCATGATTAGCAAACTTACGCATGACATGCCAGCAACAAATGCCAAAACTACACATCCAAGTATAACTGACCAAATTATGAAAGACAAGCATTGTAATTTTGAATTCCGTAAAGTGAGTGTGGAAGAGGTGAACAAGAAATACATATTTTTGTCTATCAACAATGACAAGCCACCTGGGTCTGACAACTTGGATGGAAAATTACTGAGGATGATAGCGGACGATATTGCCACTCCTATTTGCCATATCTTCAATCTAAGCTTACAAAAAAGTGTGTGCCCTCAGGCCTTGAGGGAAGCAAAAGTCATTCCACTACCCAAGAATAGTAAAGCACCCTTTACGAACCCTTAGTAAACTTTTGGAGAAAATGGTGTTTGACCAGATACAATGCTATTTTACAGTAAATAAATTAACAATAGACTTTCGGCACGCTTATAGGGAAGGGTATTCAACATACACGGCACTTACACAAATGAAGGATGATTGGCTGAGAGGAATTGATAATAAAAAGATTGTGGGAGCATGATTTGTTAGACTTTAGTGCGGCTTTTGACATTATCGATCATAGTATGCTGCTGGAAAAATGTATATTTTATGGCTTTACACCCCCTGCTATATTGTGGATTGAGAGTTACCTGTCTAACAGAACACAGAGGGTGTTTTTTAATGGTAGCATCTCCAACATAATCCAGGTAGAATCAGGCATTCCCAAGGGCAGCTGTCTAGGCCCCTTACTTTTTTCAATCTTTACTAATGACCTGCCACTGGCTCTGAGTAAAGCCCATGTGTCTATGTATGCGGTTGACTCAACACTATACACGTCAGCTACTACAGCGAGTGAAATCACTACAACACTTAACAAAGAGCTGCAGTCGGTTTCAGAATGGGTGGCAAGAAATATATTTTTTTTTTTTTACTAAAAGCATTGTATTTGGGACAAATCATTCACTAAACCCCAACCAAATATTGTAATGAATAATGTGGAAATTTAGCAAGTTGAGGAGACTAAACTGCTTGGAGTAACCCTGGATTGTAAACTGTTACTGTCAAAATATATTGATGCAACAGTAGTTAAGACGGGGAGATGTCTGTCCATAATCAAGTGCTGCTCTGCCTTCTTATCAACAATATCAACAAGACAGGTCCTATAGGCCTGAGTTTTGTCGCACCTGGACTACTGCCAAGTGGTCAGGTGCCACAAAGAGGGACTGGTCCAGAAAAGGGCATTACGGCTGGCCCTTAAATGTACACGTTAATAACATTAATAATATGCATGTCAATCTCTCATGACTCAAAGTAGAGGAGAGATTTACTTCATCGCTACTTGTTTTTGTAAGAAGTATTTACATTTTGAATGCACTGAGCTGTCTGTTTAAACTACTAGCACACAGCTCGGACACCCATGCATAATCCATAAGACATGCCATCAGAGGTCTCTTCACAGTCCCTGAGTCCAGAACAGACTATGGGAGGCGCACAGTACTACATACAGCCATGGCTACATGGAACTCTATTCCACATCAAGTAACTCACGAAAGCAGTAAAATCAGATTTAAAAAACAGCGAGGACAGTGAAGAGTCAAACACACAGGTACAAACACACACATACAAACACAAATAATATACACACTATACATACACGTACACCTGGATTGTGTGTAGTAGAGTAGTGGTAGGATGGCACACACTTAATGTATTATGAAATCTGTTGTAAAATGTTTCTAAATGTTAAGAAATTGTATTATAATGTATATTACTGCCTTCATTTTTGCTGGACCCCAGGAAGAGTAGCTGCTGCCTTGGCAGGAACTAATGGGGATCCCTAATAAATACAAATACTGCATAGGCTAAACATATAGCATACATTGCAATACAATCTTCTCTAAAATAACTGTTGTACAATTTGCTCTGCAATAAGATAACCAGAGTTTGATTTCTAAACCAGATGATTTCAGTTCTCAAATAGCAGCTGCCCAATACCATGGTGGGCATGCATAATGTTGGATGCATTGGAATATAAAGTATGGAGAATGATAAAGAGCCTGTAGGATTATAGAAAAAGTTGAGAAATTAATGTTTGAGTTTCAAATACTAAGCTAAATGTTCAGTGTATGTGAGTATATTTAGATGGTTTGAATTATTAACTTTTCTACTAACCTTCTAAAACTTGACGGTGCCAAAATTTTGCCAATCCATTCATTATTCTACTAACTATGACTGAGTGTGAGACATGTTTTCCATAATGTACATGTCATGCATATACAGTACATTTGAACAAAGAACACCATCACAAATAGTGTTTCACCATTTATTGAGTACGGAGACAAATAGCAAAGGTATGTCAGGCAGTATTTGAAGTATCTAAATATAGTGTTACCTACCAATCAAAATACAGTGCCTTCGGAAAGTATTCAGACCCCTTGACTTTTTCCACATTTTGTTACGTTACAGCCTTATTCTAAAATGAATTTAAAAGATAATAATCCTCAGCAATATACACACAATACCCCATAATGACAAAGCAAAAACAGGTTTTAGAAATGTTTGCTAATAATAAAAAAATAAAAAACAGTAATACCTTATTTACATAAGTATTCAGACTCGAAATTGAGCTCAGGTGCATCCTGTTTCCATTGATCATCCTTGAGATGTTTCTACAACTTGGTTGGAGTACACCTGTGGTAAATCCAATTGATTGGACATGATTTGGAAAGGCACACCCTAGTCTGTATAAGGTCCCACAGTTGACAGTGTATGTCAGAGCAAAAACCAACCCATGAGGTCGAAGGAATTGTCCCTAGAGCTCAGAGACAGGATTGTGTCGAGGCACAGATCTGGGGAAGGGTACCAAAAAATGTCTGCAGCATTGAAGGTCCCCAAGAACACAGTGGCCTCCATCATTCTTAAGTGGAAGAAGTTTGGAACCACCAAGACTCTTCCTAGAGCTGGCCGCCCGGCCAAACTGAGTAATCGGGGGAGAAGGGTCTTGGTCAGGGAGGTGACCAAGAACCCGATGGTCACTCTGACAGAGCTCTAGAGTTCCTCTGTGGAGATGGGAGAACCTTCCAAAAGGACAACCATCTCTGCAGCACTCCACCAATCAGGCATTTATGGTAGAGTGACCAGACGGAAGCCACTCCTCATTAAAAGCCTCATGACAGCCCGCTTGGAGTTTGCCAAAAGGCAGCTAATGACTCTCAGACCATGAGAAACAAGATTCTCTGGTCTGACGAAACCCAGATTGAACTTTTTGGCCTGAATGCCAAGCATCACATCTGGAGGAAACCTGGCACCATCTCTACGGTGAAGCATGGTAGTGGCAGCATCATGCTGTGGGGATGTTTTTCAGCGGCAGGGACTGGGAGACTAGTCAGGATTGAGGCAAAGATTAATAGAGCAAAGTACAGAGAGATCCTTGATGAAAACCTGCTCCAGAATGCTCAGACTGGGGTGAAGGTTCACCTTCCAACAGGAGAACGACCCTAAGCACACAGCCAAGACAACGCAGGAGTGGCTTCGGGACAAGTCTATGAATGACCTTGAGTGGCCCAGCCAGAACCCGGACTTGAACCCGATCTAACATCTCTGGAGAGACCTGAAAATAGCTGTGCAGCAATGCTCCCCATCCAACCTGACAGAGCTTGAGAGGATCTGCAGAGAAGAATGGGAGAAACTCTCCAAATACAGGTGTGCCAAGCTTGTAGCGTCATACCCTAGAAAACTCGAGGCTATAATCGCTGCCAAAGGTGCTTCAACAAAGTACTGAGTAAAGGGTCTGAATATTTATGTAAATGTAATATTTCCGTTTTTTTAATATAATATTTCTAAAAACCTGTTTTTTCTTTGTCATTATGGGGTATTGTGTGTAGATTGATGAGAAGAAAAAAAAACAATTTCATCAATTTTAGAATAAGGCTGTAACATAACAAAATGTGGAAAAAGTTAAGGGGTCTGAATACTTTCCATAGGCACTGTATATCAAGTGTCGTGAAGGGCACAATCTTACAATGTTGCGGTCCAGAAATGAGAGCTTTACCATCTATACCAAAAGCCTGGGCTTCTCTCTAGGAGCATTTGTGTGCCCAGCCCCCATAGGCGTATCGAAAGAATCCCACCCTAGTCACCAATGTAGCTGACCGATGTAGAGAGAGACAAGTGCCTTAGCAGAATGCAATCTAAAGACTGTGTGGTCCAGAGACGAGAACTGTACCATCTATGGCAAAAGCCTGGGCTCCTGACGGGGACAATATAATTCTCACCACTGCATGTTACAATAGTCAAATAATCTGTGTGTCACCTGTCAAACAGATTTCTATATTGAATTTAGTCTGGGCCGGACTTGATTTGGAGGCAGAGGCAGTCTGAAACAAATAGGAACCTTCTCACTATGTCTGTTATGTCCATTTTGTTTTATGGGTTTTATATTAAAGACGTGTAATTTAACTGTAAAAATGTATTACCTGTTAATGTGCCATGAACACAACCAGTCATGATGTTTTCATCTGATCATACAAATCACTTCAAAAAGTAGGTTACCTTCGCACGTCCATCCAAAATACTTCCAGCATCCCAAACAGTGCACTGTGCACCCTCCAACTTTCCTCACCAGAGAAAGCATCTGAGCGAGCGAAACAACGCCCCTCTGTCTTACTATATGTAGCCCATGTATCTGATGCTGTCTAGCCAAAAAGAGTATGACATGCCATACTATTTTTGGCCAGACAGCATCAGATTGATAGACTACATATACTGTATATGTCCTCTGCCTCTGCCTCGATGACGATGGCAGTATTATCAGCAGCTCCTGTCTTTTCACTAAAGAAATGCGTATTGTATCCCCCTAGAGCAGTGGTTTTCAAACTTTTTCAGCCAGAGTTTCTTGGGACCATCAAAGCAAAGGAATATAGTTTGTGAGCTAGAAAATGAACATCCTGACAGTCTGAGGTAGGGTGCTCTGTAATCATCCTACTGCCAACTATTGACAGGGATAACGTGGCATTTGTCAGTATGAATGAAATGAGTTGGTCCTGCCTTGACTGTATTAGCTTGACACTACCTGTCCTATATATTTTTGTAGTCTTAAATTATTACTTGGAATAAACTAATAGCTAAACCACTTATTGTCCCGGAATGACATGCTAGCTAGTGATATCTGCTCCTGCGAGCTAGCAACAGATCTACTTGTTGTAACTAGCTAGCTAACTAGCAAGCCAGCTACATTACTAAAGTTGCTGTGTTCTAAATTGGGAGTCATTTTACATCTTGCATTGATGGTATCACGGTTCTATAACTAAATAGTTAGCTAGATTACAAATAAATAAACAATTATTTACCAGAGGGGTATACTACAAAGCAGGATCAATGAGTTAGCCAGCGAACTTTGATAAACAATTAGAAATAACCACACATTTTCTGGTTCATTAAGAATACTAAACGTATATTGTCGGATGGAGAGCTCTCTCTGTCATCAGCTGTCTGCTACCTTAGGTATGGACAGTGTTGCCAACTCCTCAGTAAGGAAAGTAGCTATTGGCTGTCCTAAAAGTCACTAGAAGTCGCTAAATGACGTCATCACCTAATTTGCATAATTGGCCATGTGCATGTAATTGTGATGGACGCTGTAGGAGAGAGGAATAACGTCGTGGGAGAGACAAAAAGTGAGTAAAAAACACCCTAAATATGTTTAGAACTACAAATGAACTTTCTTCTGTCGATTCTTGTTTTTTTTAATGTTACAATTCCAACCCTTCTCCTTTATCCGGGCTTGGGACTGGCAAAAGTGACCCAAAAGAGACAGTTTTTATTTATGTATTTATTTTTAGTTTAGTTTTCTTAAGTTTGGTTTGGTTTTTAACTTTATGGTCCACTTAGGAGCCTACAACAAGTCACAGTAAAACATTTACATTTTTAACCATAACATTTGTAAAAAAATATATATATACAATCTACATTAACAATCTAAATGGACCAAAAAGAGACAATAGAAAAAACTGTCAATGGCAATGTGAGAAAATGATGGTAACTAGTCTGGCCCTAATTCAGGTTAATTGTTTTTAAAAGGATCTACTTGCTCTCCCTCAAAAGCCTTGATGGCCTGACTTCAAAAAATTCAGATACAATATGTTTTGAGGATCACTGTACATGGAGTATAAAACCTCAGCCATGTAGCAGTGTTCACTGGACTTGGTAACTACGAAATGCAGCCTAAGCTTCTCCCACTGGTCCAAAATGCGTGAAACTGCAGGTTCAATGGAGAGCCAACGTGTGGCAAACACCTTGGTTATCTGTAAAGGTTTCTCCCCACAGTTGATGGAATCATATATGGCCTTGTAGGCCTCCCTGCGCTTTGGAGACACTGAAAACCAGTTATAAGTCTCTCGTACCAAGTACTCCACACTACAGGGGATGATGTCATTGGAAGCATGACTTACAGCAAGTTGCAGAGAGTGGCACACACAGCGAAAAAGAACCAGATGTTTGAGGCCATACTCCTCCTTCAGCACTTTATGGACCCCATTGTTAATCCCCGTCATAACAGAGGCATTGTCAGTCCATATCCCCAGGAGTTTCTATTTTTTAAGACAACACTTCTCGAGGAAAGCCACAACAGCACGGGCTATAGATTTGGCATCTCCTCCCTCCAACTCAACATGCCCCAGAAATGTTGATACAATTGTCTGCTTGGTGTCACTAAAGTACCTTATCACAACCCCCAAGTACTTAGAAACACTTACATCTGTGGACTCATCGAGGAGGAGGCTGAAACGCTGGTCACCCACATCTGCGACCAACTTTTTCAGAAAGTATGGTGCTAGAACACCATTAATCATTTCTGTGCACTTTGTCCTGTGCATTTTGAAGTGGGTAGCAGCAGTGGAGTCTGAGAAAGTAGCTCTACATGCTTGTCCAATGTGATCACATGCCAGCATGGAACAGTGTTCAGCGATAGCTAATGCCATGGTGGCCTCAGCCTTTTTTGCAGAGTCAATTTTTTTAACCATAAATGGCAGCTTGTTTTGGGTGGAACTGTTATAAAGCTTTGCCTTTTGAGTATGTTTTTGAGTTGTCATGTGTTTTTTTACATCACTAAGTTTGGCGTAGAAATCAGCCTTACAATACAGGCAGTATGCCCGCGTATCATCTCCAATAAACGCCATCATCCAGCCTTTGAATTCAGGGTTTGATTCCCACTCCTTTCTGTATTTTTGAGTGTACAGTTTAGACTGAGACCCCGCTGCTCGTTGAGAAGAGTAAGAACGATACGTGCTTTCACGTCAGTCTCCAAAAGTCTCCAATAACACCAGAAAAAGTCGCTAGATTTGTCGCTAGTCGATTTTTTGAAAATGTGTCGCTAGAGGGGTCTGAATACTCGCTAAATATAGCGACGTTTTTTTTTTTTGGGGGGGGGGGGGGGTATGTGCAAGAATTGACATTGCCAACAAACGGAAATGTGTTCAGAATAAATAAATAAACACAATATGTTAAAAGTAGCTCAACCCTCGGCAGAGATCGATCATCTCGGAAAATAAAGCAAATAGCTTGCAACGGCTCACCACCTAGTTACTTCCTGGATCTGAACAGCTATTCTTCCGCACACTGCCAAAGGGTGTCTTCTTTTCTTCTTCTTCGGTGGTATTTTAGGGCGGACTACACTGGAAACGGTGTATTGTCGCCCACTACTGTCCAAAACGGAAAAGGGAAATAAACGAAAACATTTAATCCACTCAAACATCCGAAAATAAAATACAAAACAAAAACCCTCAGCCTTCAAAATACACTCAGAGCTCTATTCAGATGCAGTGACCTGAGAGGACGGAACTGCTGCTCCAGTCAGTAGGCGTACAACATGCAGCCCCTCACTCGTTACATCCTTCATTCCTAGAAGGGTTCAGCTGCAGATACCAATCTTTTTTGAGTTTTTATCCACTCCTGCAGTGCCCAAAATGTACATTCTTCACGACAAGGGTATCTGGATCCTGCACCTTGCGAACGGCACCCACAGCACTGGACTGCGGTGTCTCCACAGCAACAGAACCACTAGAACATTCTTTAACTTTTCTTGCTGCCTCTTCATAGGAGACAAGCTGAATAGCTCTTATCATTGCAATCTCTGCCTCCTTCACCCTTACAGGACATGATGGGAACTCATGTGCATGCTTCCCACCACAATTGGGACATTCCACATCATCATCTTCTACAGTAAAATAATCGCTCAAGTCATGCTCTTTGCAAACAATTGACACATGCCCAAATGCTTTTCAGTTGGAACACTGCAGTAACCTACTCTTACGCCTACTAGACAGCATTTTAACTTTTTAGTTTTTGAATTTTAGTTCTCTTTGGCTGTCTTTTAGCCACTGTAGTCCATCCAGTATTCTCATCACCTTCATTCTCACTCTCATCATTTCTAGCGCATGGCCATCAGATTCTAACTCAGCATCCGCTTCCGCCATTCTCTCGACGTGAATCCTCAGCACCTCCCACTGAGGTACACTATTAATACAAAAGTATGTGGATACCTCTTCAAATTAGTGGATTCGGCTATTTCAGCCACAACCGTTGCTGACAGGTGTATAAAATCAAGCACACAGCCATGCAATCTCCACAGACAAACATTGGCAGTAGAATGGCCTTACTGAAGAGCTCAGTGACTTTCAACGTCATAGGATGCCACCTTTCCAACAAGTCAGTTCCTCAAATGTCTGCCCTGCTAAAGCTGCCCCGGGCAACTGTAAGTGCTGTTATTGTGAAGTGGAAACAGCTAGGAGCAACAACGGCTCAGCCACAAAGTGGTAGGCCTCACAAGCTCACAGAACGGGACTGCCGAGTGCTGAAGCGCGTGGCGCGTAAAAACCGTCTGTCCTCAGTTGCAACACTCACTACCGAGTTCCAAACTGCCTCTGGAGGCAACGTCAGCACAATAACTGTTCGTCGGGAGCTTCATGAAAGGGGTTTCCATGGCCGAGCAGCCGCGCACAAGCCTAAGATCACAATGCGCAATGCCATGCGTCGGCTGGAGTGGTGTAAACCTTGCCGCCATTGGACTCTGGAGCAGTGGTTAATCACAATTTACCATCTGGCAGTCCGACGGACTAATCTGGGTTTGGCAGATACCAGGAGAATGCTACCTACCCAAATGCATAATGCCAATTGTAAAGTTTGGTGGAGGAGGAATAATGGTCTGGGGCTGTTTTTCATGGTTCGGGCTAGGCCCCTTAGTTCCAGTGAAGGGAAATCTTAATGTTACAGCATACAATGACATTCTAGACGATTCTGTGCTTCCAACTTTGTGGCAACAGTTTGGGGAAGGCCCTTTCCTGTTTCAGCATGACAATGCCCCCGTGCACAAAGCAAGTTCCATACAGAAATTGTTTGTTGAGATCAGTGTGGAAGAACTGGACTGGCCTGCACAGAGCTCTGACCTCAACCCCATCCAACACCTTTGGGATAAATTGGAACGCCGACTGCGAGCCAGGCCTAATCGCCCAACATCAGTGCCCGATCTCACTAATGCTCTTGTGGCTGAATGGAAGCAATCCACGCAGCAATGTTCCAACATCTAGTTGAAAGCCTACCCAGAAGAGTGGAGGCTGTTATAGCAGCAAAGGGGAGACCAACTCCATATTAATGGCCATATTTTTGGAATTAGATGTTCGCAGGTGTCCACATACTTTTGGTCATGTAGTGTATGTCCAGCCTAGGGGGACTGAAGCACGCTCTCAACGAATCCTCCAAAGGGCCTTCTAACAGGTGCACACTGTTATTGATTGGTGTGGCACTTCGCCTAATATTCAATTATGTTGATTATTGGTTGTGTATTGGTAAATATGAATACTGAAGGCATAAATATTTACAGGAGATATTTTGAGATGATTACTGTTTATTTATCATTGATATAGGCTACTTACCTGTTATGAGGTTTTATGAAATGTACCCGTTATTGAACCAGATGGTATTGCCCAGGGAAGGGATTGTTGCCCTTATGATTTAAATTTTTTATTAATCATACATTCGAAATATGTGCTTACATTTTGTTTTTACTAGAAAGCTGGTGAATCTCTCTCTCTCTCTCTCTCTCTCTCTCTCTCACACACACACACACTCTCTCTCTCTCTTTCTCCCCCCTCCCTTCCTACCTCCCTCCCTCCATCCATTCCTCCCTCACACACACATAGCGATTGCTGTATAATTAATGTTACTGAATATGCGCCAAGTCCTTTGGTATAGGCCTACATATACTGCATGAATGTCAACGTACTGTATGGTAAAGACAGGCTGGAATTGTATGGCGTGCGAGTGTGTGACTCACTTCCTATTTTCTGCGCACAGAAATCTGATTTTTTTTCTCTTCGGTCGTTAACGATTCCCCAAACTAGGAGGGGCTTGATACGGTGGAGGCATGACTGCTGCTGCTTACACCGTGACTCTGTGTACAACCAATTCAGCCCGCATGCACTAACGACTGACAGATTTCAGGTAGGATTTCAGGTTTTTTATCGTTCCAATGTGTTTTTAACACTGACGTTTTAGGTTAGTATGTATATTTTATTAGGCTAGGGTTTATTCACTTGTTTTCACTTAGGCTAGTGTGTTAATTTCATATGTCGTTTGCCCATAATTGAATGATGGTTGATTTCATTGCACCTGCAAACACGTAGGCTATTTAATATGGGACAATCTTATTACTTCATTAAACATAACTGCCTATTTTGAGTAAATATTTGGACTATAGTTTCCAGAACCTTATCTTGCTAATGAGAAATATTCAGGCCGTTATCCGAAGGATGTGCGAACTTGTGAGGCAATCCCCTATTGACCGGTGTTACGTTGTAACGTTTGATATTATGTAGGCTACATTGTAGGTTCCACAATCCACGGTCACTGCTGTCATCGCTAAAGGGTGAATTTGCAGTCATATTTTAATGGTATGCCCTAAACCTATCAATGCCACGGTCATGTTCCCAAAACTAATAGAATTGGGCTACTGTAGCCTAACCGAAAATGTCAAGCCACTACCCCACCACTACTACTGCTAAATGGCATATTATATTATTATACTCTACTACTTCTAGCCTACATCAAGACAACCATTTCTCAGATGATGAGATTGGGCTGTAACCTAATAAATGGTGTCCTTGGGCTATTTTAGAGCATCAGTGATTTAAAATGAGAACCGGAAGAAAAATATATTTATAAATGTTGCGTGTTTTACTTTAGACTGCATGTAGTTACATTGCAGGATAGCTATAAACGACGAGCCTCCCTCCCCCTCATATCCCTACATAAGCCAATAGCTTACATTAGTAGCCTATGATGCTGAGTGCATGTCGGAAGCAGCAAACCGGTTGCGATTCCTGCTGCTCCTGCCTTCTTGTTCATGTAGTTACAGACCCGAGTTGCGTCCAGATTTGGTCTCAGAAGGCTACGGGTTAGAGTCCTTCAACCATCGCCAGTGGCACTGCATGTTAATACAGCTGCATTGTATTTGAAAGACATCGTAGTAGCAGGTGTCCAAAGGCGCATCCCAAGATGGGGTCATAATAGCGGCCCAAATTTACCAGTCGGAGATCTAATTTATATTTTTCTAGACGAAACCATTTGGAGTGGTAGGAGGACCCATATTAGCATGCTCCAAATATCAATACATGGTATTATAGACATAACTTGTTCATGCAAATGTGTAACTTGGTCAGACATCAAATAAATTAAATATCTTGATAAGTGTGATAGCTTGTGGTCAGCTTTTGTCAACACACACACTGCTTAATAGTTGATATGCCTAAGGCATTCTGCTCCACAGTAAGCTTCCTTGTTAGGTAGCCTATATGTGGACCATTCATTTGAGTCGTGACAAGTTTTGTGCTAACTGGGATCCTTGGAACTTCCCTAACCTAAACCTTAACCCTTCCCAAACCCTAACCTTAACCCTTACCTTAACCATTTGAAATGTCAACTTCAATGGGGGTAGGGACGTCCCAAGGACTTGGACAGCATGGACCCCATCTGATATGCTGAATTCCAAATGTACCCTTAATTAACCCTTTCCCCCTAGGCACTCCTGTAGATCTGAAAGGATTGCTTATGTGTAATGGCAAGATTTCAACTAAGCCAATCAGATGGCAAGTTGAATAAAGTTTATATGAGCATATCACATTTGCTGTCAAATGAAAGATAATCTATATATTTGGGAAATGAAGGCATAGATACGTTTTAAAACAATTTTCCAACCTAAAAATTAGGAATAAGCAAAGGCTTTGATTTCTGGTCACACAGATGAAAAAGGGGTCTTAAAAAACATCTACTAGAAAAAGTCTTAAAAAGGTATTAGAAATACATCAAAACACAATAATGTGGAAGTAAAGGCCCCTGCTAACTAATATCAACATTTATATTTAGTTTTGCAGAAATTATTCTGCCTTTTATAAGTTTAAGAAATATTGCCTAGTGTCTTGTCATTCTGTTACCAAAACCCCACATATCTTTAAAATGTTTTCAAATTTCTCTCCCTCATGAGGAGGGAATATGATGAAAGTAAACAGAATTAGCAAGTAAAGGTAGACCTATCAATTAGTTAGTGTTTTTACTGATAACAATTTTCTTTATGAATTATTAAGTGATTAATATGCGTCACTCTGTTACCAAATCGGTAACAGAGTGACTGAAAAATAAGTAAGAATGACTGCAATTGAATTGGCCACAATGGGAAATCATAGTAGTCACAAACCACAGTTGCAGTAGAGCACAGTAGGGTAAAGTACAGTAGAGCACAGTAGAGAACAGTCCAGTAAAGTAAAGAGAAGTAGAGGTCAGTACAATAGAAATACATGAGTAGAGTACAGTATACTGTAATATACTCTACTCTACTGGACTCTACTGTGCTCTTCTGAACTGAACTATACTCTACTTTTCTTTCTTTCTTTACTGTACTGTACTGTACTGTGATGTACTGTACTATGCTCTACTCTGCGGTACTGTGATGTTTAAAACTTGTGAAACATAGACATTTGGTCTTGTTTGGGGTCTGAGCTCATTAGAATAATAGCCAGTGTGTGGAATAATATCCAAACATGCAAAGGAGAATATTACATTTTTCTACCTTTTGTGTACCTATTCAGGATACATCACCATGAAGAGAATGACGTTCATAACTATGCATTTCTGTATAGTACAGATCATTGACCCATGATGTCATTCTGTTACCCGGTGTTGAGCCACTTCACTTTCTGTAGTTCAATAACCAAAATAGATTTTTCAAAAATCTTTCTGCAGACATCTTTGAATCTGAATGCGAAGTAGATATTTAAGAGTTTTTGGAAAATGTGGTCACATAAAAACTGAGGGAGATTTTACTGTCATTCTGTTACCTTTGCATCTGCACTGTTCCTCAAGTAAATGTGTTTCAGGAAAATGTTCAGTGGCAATTGTTAAATGTAGACTTCTGCATATAGGTGTATGGTTTATTAAACTTTGCCAATCCCTGGTTTATGGTTGGCATACATTTTAAAGTGAAAAAGTGAGTCTCAGTGTCACTCTGTTACCGTGGAATTGTCCATATTGCCCTATCCAGCCCTTTCAGAGCTACATGAGCGCCTTGGGCTAGGGGCTCTGGTTTTTAATAAGGCCTAGACTAAGATGTCTATAGTACAACATTTTTGGCCTTACCAATCACATACATTCCATGCAGATTCTCTGCCTGCCCAGTGCCCAATCCCAATCCCAATGTCAGTTGGCAGTTTGCAGTGTGCCTCCCTAGTCCTGTGAGTCAGCTGTCTGTCTCTGCAATGCCACTTGAGGAGCTGGGACACAAGTCGTCAATAATGTATGTCAGTCACTGTTGGTGGCGAGAGAAAGGGCTCCCTGAAGATCACATTGACATGAGGTGCCAAGAAAGAGTATGCTTAAGACTTTGCTGCTGGAAAGGGTTGAAGAATTCTAAACATATTTCTGCAAAGGGATTGTGCTGGGTGGGTCAGTTGATGAGAGTGTGTTTTAATTTTACACTAGCCACTAGAGCAGGGATCATCAACTAGATTCAGGCGCAGGCCAATTTTTTTTTTTCTGGAGCCAATGGTCAGGGGGCCTGAACATAATTACAAATAATTTGTAGACTGCAAATTGACTGCCCAAACAAATATATTTGACTAAAACATAATAATTTTAAACATTGCTTACATTTGTGTACGATCACATATTTCTCTCTATTATGCGTGGGAATACTTTGGAAAAGATTTCCAAAATTAAAATCACTTGGAGCTGATTTGCTGGTGTTTTTACAGTATTTTATGTCCAACAATTAAAATATATATATTTATATTTTTTCTCCTAAAACTTTAGGGGCCAAATAAAAACACCCACGGACCAAATTCGGCCCTCAGGCCGCCAGTGGGGGAACCCTGCACTAGAGACTGTGTGCCATAATCAGACTTAAAATACACTGTAGGACTTTGCATAAAGTAATGATATCTGAATGTCATATACTGTTTGAAGAACAGGATGGTAAAGGCAAGCGAATGTCAACAGTGTTCAGGTGTTATGCATCCATACTGAACTGTTCCAGAGTTAACACTTGGCTAGTCCATGTTCAGAGCTAGAGTGGGTTCTCCCCATGATCCTACAGTACAGAGCATCTGTGCTCCATCAGTCTATCATGTACCCAGTTATAATTAGCTCACATTACCACAAGTGTCACAAGCTCAGATGGAGCATGCACTTGCCAACGGCAACTGATAAAATCCTATACAGTTAATCTAACATCACCTCATGGAAAACACTGAGGGGAATTTAGCAGCTTCCGATCCAGTGGTTACATCAGCAGGATGACCAGAGGTTACTATATCAGCAGCACTGTACCACTTTTAAAACTGGCTGAGCTACACAGCATATTTCTGGATCCTTCCAACAGAGTTAGCTAGTCAGATCCATGTTGGTGGCTCACAGGTAGAAACTCAATGTTCCTTACTACTGGATGGCTTTCATGATATTCTATCATTTGTTGATGTAGTCATCACAATATGCAAGATATAGGCCTACCTACAGTAGTAGACTACCTGGTTTAGACAATAAACAAGTGAAGTCCTCCTGTCTCTGTCATGTGTGCAGTATCAGATTATATTCAACATACACTCAGTACAGTCAATACACACTGAAACCTGATATCAGGTCAGACTTATTATATGTTTACCTCTTATTGTCATTTCCCCAACTGTATCGGCATCTAGCTGGAGTAATTAAACTTCAGCTCTCTCGTTAGTGGTTTGTACATTGACTTTGCCTGATCACAAGCCACCCATTTAAGAGCATTATGGCTGTGTTTACACATGCAGCCCAATTCTGATCTTTATCAAAAGACCAATAAGTGGAAAAATATCAGAATTGGGCTGCCTGTATAAATGCAGCCTATGAAAATTACTCGGAATTATGGGAAGCTATTAAGGTCCCTGTTAAAACAAGCTCCAATTCATGTAAAATTGCCCTCTCTGTGTAAATTATTCAACTTGGAGGTTTATTGTATTTTGTGGAATTACTAGTACTTGAGATCCCATATGGCACGGGAAATGGCACACTTCAATTACCAGTGATCCATGCTAGAGCAATATTGTATTTTCATTTTAATTTTGGCAAATGAATGTGTTTTGTGGCATGTGTGTTAGATAAACAGGTGCTAATGACAGGCTAATGAACTGTGCTACTCTCTCTTCATCACTCATGATCAAAAGGAATTAATAAATCCAATTAATTACCCCTTCTGTGTTTACTTCCTTAGAGTAGGCCTCTGCTCCAGCAGAGCCATTCTGATTCTCTGGCTATTCTCCGGGCCATAGAGGAAGGACAGGATCCCATCAGTCAAACACATTTGAAGCGCAATGTCAGTTTGAGGAGAAATATGTGGGATAAGACTAATGTGCTTAGACATCGATAGGAGAGTTTTTTTTGCAAAAAGAATATGATCATAGTGACAAAGGTCACTCAGTCAAAGGTTCATTAGAAACAGTCAGTTGTTCTTGATCTAATGTACAGTGCCAGTGAAGAGGACAAGCTGCTGTTTACAGTGTGTGAGATAAGGCCTATGTTTCCCTGTCATCCGTTAGAAAGTAGTTTTCCTCCCAGCTGTTGTAGTTGCTCCGTCACTAACATAACATTCCTGGACGGAATTCCCCAGGAAATGTTTAGTCAGAGGATTTGGAAGTAAGGGGTTGGGTAGGATTGGGGAAGTGAGGGTTTTGGAGTCATCGGAGAGTGTGATTGTTGAGCCATATGAATGCAAGATGATGAGTGTGTGGGAGTTGGAAACTGCAACACACCCTGTGCTATACTGTGCTACTGTGGCTCTGACCCTGCCTTTGTGCTCTCTGTTTACCACTGAAATAGATCTGTACTGCTTACTGCTCTCTATATGGTCACAGCACATCAGACTCCGTAGGGCTTGCCTGTTTTTTAAGGAACACAAGGCAGCTATCTTATTCTTTCTTCCTATGCTTTAGTTCAACCATATATACAGTGCCTTCGGAAAGTATTCAGACCCCTTGACTTTTTCCACATTTTGTTACGTTACAGCCTTTATTCTAAAATGGACAACAAAAAAATTACCCCATAATGACAAAGCAAAAACAGGTTTTTAGAGAGTTTTGCAAATTTATACAAAAACAAAAACAGAAATACCTTATTTACATAAGTATTCAGACCCTTTGCTATGAGACTCGATATTGAGCTCCGGTGCATTGATTATCCTTGATGTTTCTACAACTTGATTGGAGTCCACCTGTGGTAAATTCAATTGATTGGACATGATTTGGAAAGGCACACACATCTATAGACAGTGGCTTGCGAAAGTATTCACCCCCCTTGGCATTTTTCCTATTTTGTTGCCTTACAACCTGGAATTAAAACAGATTTTTGGGGGGTTTGTATCATTTGATTTACACAACATGCCTACCACTTTGAAGATGTAAAATATTTTTTCTTGTGAAACAAACAAGAAATAAGACAAAAAAAACAGAACTTGAGCGTGCATAACTATACCCACCTTTTGCAGCAATTACAGCTGCAAGTATCTTGGGGTATGTCTCTATAAGCTTGGCACATCTAGCCACTGGGAATTTTGCCCATTCTTCAAGGCAAAACTGCTCCAGCTCCTTCAAGTTGGATGGGTTCCGCCGGTGTACAGCAATCTTTAAGTCATACCACAGATTCTCAATTGGATTGAGGTCTAGGCTTTGACTAGGCCATTCCAAGACATTTAAATGTTTCCCCTTCAAACACTTGAGTGTTGCTTTAGCAGTATGCAAAGGGTCATTTCCTGCTGTAAGGTCCGTCCCAGTCTCAAATCTCTGGAAGACTGAAACAGGTTTCCCTCAAGAATTTCCCTGTATTTAGCGCCATCCATCATTCCTTCAATTCTGACCAGTTTCCCAGTCCCTGCCGATGGGAAAAACATCCCCACAGCATGAGGCTGCCACCACCATGCTTCACTGTGTGGATGGTGTTCTCAGGGTGATGAGAGGTGTTGGGTGTGCGCCAGACATAGCGTTTTCCTTGATGGCCAAAAAGCTCAATTTTAGTCTCATCTGACCAGAGTACCTTCTTCCATATGTTTGGGGAGTCTCCAACATGCCTTTTGGCGAACACCAAACGTGTTTGCTTTATTTAACTAATTATGTGACTTCTGAAGGTAATTGGTTGCACCAGATCTTATTTAGGGGCTTTATAGTAAAGGGGGTGAATACATATGCACGCACCACTTTTCCGTTATTAATTTTTTCAAATTTTTCACTTCACCAATTTGGACTACTTTGTGTATGGCCATTACATGAAATCCAAATAAAAATCCATTGAAATTACAGGTTGTAATGCAACAAAATAGGAAAAACGCCAAGGGGGATGAATACTTTTGCGAGGCACTGTAAGGTCCCACTCCTCAGTAAAAGGCACATAACAACCCGCTTGGAGTTTGCCAAAGGGCACCTAAAGACTCTCGGACCATGAGAAACAAGATTCTCTGGTCTGATGAAACCAAGACTGAACTCTTTGGCCTGAATGCCAAGCGTCACATCTGGAGGAAACCTGGCACCACCCCTACGGTGAAGTATGTTGGTGGCAGCATCATGCTGTGGGGATGTTTTTCAGCGGCAGGGACTGGGAGACTCGTCAGGATCGAGGCAAAAATGAACAAAGTACAGAGAGATCCTTGATGAAAACCTGCTCCAGAGTGCTCAGGGCCTCAGATGGGGCGAAGGTTCACCTTCCAACAGGACAATGACCCTAAGCACACAGCCAAGACAACGCAGGAGTGGCTTCGGGACAAGTCTATGAATGTCCTTTTTTTTTTTAGGTCATTTAGCAGACGCTCTTATCCAGAGCGACTTACAGGATCAATTAGGGCTAAGTGCCTTGCTCAAGGGCACATCGACAGATTTTTCACCTAGTCGGCTCGGGGATTAGAACCAGCGACCTTTCGGTTACTGGCACAACGCTCTTAACCACTAAGCTACCTGCCCCTTGAGTGGCCCAGCCAGAGCCGGGACTTGAACCCGAACTAACATCTCTGGATAGACCTGAAATAGCTGTGCAGCAATGCTCCCCATCCAACCTGACAGAGCTTGAGAGGATCTGCAGAGAAGAATGGGAGAAACTCTTGTAGCGTCATACCCAAGAAGACTCGAGGCTGTAATCGCTGCCAAAGGTGCTTCAACAAAGTACTGAGTTAAGGGTCTGAATAGTTATGTAAAAATGATATTTCCGTTTTTTATGGTGAATAAATTAGCAAATTTTTTTAAAAACCTGTTTTTTCTTTGTCATTATGGGGTATTGTGTGTAGATTGATTTGAAAAACAACAACAATTTAATCAATTTTAGAATAAGGCTGTAACGTAACAAAATGTGGAAAGTCAAGGGGTCTGAATACTTTCCGAAGGCACTGTATTTCTAGGATGGTGGATGGGTTTATCAATGACTAACAATGGGTACTATGAACTATCCCTTTGATTCAGTGGCAGTGAAATGCTTGGATGTGGATTTTTAAATTAAGTTAACATGTTCTGTGTGGTTGTTGGCTTGGGTGGTTGTTGGGTGTATGTGTGTGTTCAGGTGAAAATAGCGAAACATTATTAGACTTAGACAGTGAAAGAAAGATATTCGATATTGTTCTGTCCACTAGATTTTGAGTAGGGTGCATAATGGCATGTGGCTTGTCTCATTAGTCTCATGTGAGACACTGGTGGAAAAACGCGATCATAACCTTTCAGTTGAGCAGCAGATCTGCCAGGTGTAATTTCTTTACTCCAGTGGCTTTTCCATGGCATTTTCTAGAATGTCTATGCATGTTGAATGGAATGAAGCAAAAGTGAGTTCTACAGAACTAGGAGTGAGCTCACCTTGTCTCCTGGGAGGAATGAACTGAGTGGGGCTCATTGTTGGAACTATTCAGTCCTCATATACACATTTTCCAGAATCACTCTCCTCACTTCCTCTCTCGCAGTGTGTCAGAGCTTTTCCAGGGGAAGTCCTGGTAGAGGTCAGAAGGTAACAGAGTTAAAGGACAAGTACAGTAGAGAGAATGTTCCAGTGATTAAGAGGCCACTTACTCACTCACTCACTCTACACAACAGCCGAGCAATCGACCTCCACTTTCACTCTTACTTTGATATTATTGATGATGCAAAATTATAGCTACAGTCAAATGGAACACATCTTGCTACCGGAGTCTAAGATGTCAGAGAGGCCAAGGGACTGTTTATGACCACTGCTGATGTGTGGTTGATTTTCTGGCGCTTTACTGCAGCCGAAGCGTCACCCGGGTGGGTGCTACGCTGTCGGCAATGGAGGATCAGCTACCTACGGAGGAGCGGCTACTATGGGGGAACTGGGAACGTCAGACAAAGCGATGGGCCCTGATGAAGAGCTCCTGGTCTGTCTGACAGACTGACTTTCTCCCTGGCTGTACTGTACCGTAGATGTGCCCTCTGCTCAAGCCATACTGACTTTTACAAACTGCCTCAACTCCATTCTTCCATCTTTAATTTGTTGTTCATTTATGAATAAGGAATTTAGTTAACAAGAGGACCACGATGGAAATAAGTATCTAAACTTTTTGTGTTATCCACTGTGATTTAAAAAAAATGTGTTGTGTGGTTGTATTGTGTTTTTTTAAATGGTCAAATAATCATAAAACACATAACATATTTTGATGTGGCTCCGCATTTCAAGAAAGACAGGGTCCTTGCTTTTCGGATGAATATAGAGATATTTTTGAGTGGCATGACGAAGAAGAATAATCTATAGCTGATGATGAAACATGTTATTATCTGTATGTATATCAGTGACAGTAGTGAGTGGAGCTGTGGTAAACTCCACCATAGCAGACATATGACAAGTAGGTCATACTGACTCCAGTATGGTAGGGCCCAGGTCAGGGCACTGGTACGTGCCATGCTGCCAGCCTGCTCATCTATGGGTCAAACAGGGTGCCCGTCTGAGCCAGCGGCCAATGTGACAACACTTGATATGTTCCCTCAAAGGCTCCGTGGCCATGTTTGTGTTCTCGCTAATGTGTTCTCTCTTTGTCTAATAACTTGAAGTAAAGTTGAATATAGCAGTATGCATGGTATTTTGAGGTGGGCTTCCAATAGGCAAGGATACAATTTTAATATTGAAAATGGAGAAGCTTTATTCTTTTTAAGATTCGGAAACTTGGAGGATGGTTGGGAACTGAGTGAATAATTTAATGACTTTCTGATAAGCACTTCTTCAGTATATATTTTCTATTTTTTGGGGGTCATTTAGCAGACGCTCTTATCCAGAGCGACTTACAGGAGCAATTAGGGTTAAGTGCCTTGCTCAAGGGCACATCGACAGATTTTTCACCTAGTCGGGGATTAGAACCAGCGACCTTTCAGTTACTGGCACAACGCTCTTAACCACTAAGCTACCTGCCGCCCTATTGTTAATATTGTTAATTCATCAAGAATTATATATTTTATAGAATTGAATACAGCAAACTGTCATTTAACTTAAACTAGTTTTTGACAGTAATTATGCATGGCATTGTATGCAGTCATCATTGGTAAATATTTTCATTTCTTTTTTTTATCAACCTAATGTCAGAGGGAGAATTATTAACATGTTGTTAATGTGTGTATGTTTGTTTATAAAGATGCTGATTGTTGCTAGATAGAGGCAGTACTTATAGAGAGTTTCTCATGGGAAAAACTGGATCAATATATCTGTTGTGGTATGGAAAAGGAAAGGAATGCCTTTGGACATGGTTCTGCTCCCCTACAGGGAAATGTATTATCTGTGGTAAGGATCATGAGATGTCTTCTATTCAGCTGCATGTGAAAAGGGTGAAAGTTGAAAAGATCAACTGATGCTCCTCAGGGTTTTATATGCTTGTTTCTACCGCTAACGATTTGAATGAGTACTATTGAGTATCTGGCCACAGAATCACTGTGGTCAGTTATGGAGCCACTAACCAGAGCACATACATTTTACATTTTAGTCATTTAGCAGACGCTTTTATCCAGAGCAACTAGGGTTAAGTGCCTTGCTCGAGCACATCGGCAGATTTTTCAGCTAGTCGGCTCGGGGATTAGAACCAGCGACCTTTCGGTTACTGGCACAACGCTCTTAACCACTAAGCTACTGTTCACCTAACATACACAGTTACTAGGGCATGATGTCTAAAGGACAGTGCTTTGCAATTCATAGAACAGAACAAGGTACTTGGCCCGCTTTGTTGGGTGGCAGGTAGCTTAGTGGTTAAGAGTGTTTTTGGCAGTAACCGAAAGGTTGCTGGTTCTAATCCCGAGCCGACTAGGTGAGAAATCTGTCGATGTGCCCTTGAGCAAGGCACTTAACCCTAAATGCTCCTGTAAGTCCCTCTGGATAAGAGCGTCTGCTAAATGACTAAAATGTACATGTAAATGTTGTATCCCGTAATGACTGTTTGTTCCCAGTGAATAATAGTCATCTTGTTGTGACCTGCCTGGGCTTTTTGTTCTTTAAGTATAGTGGACAAGACTCATGGCCTACTGTAACTCTGTTAACTCCTCTAATACTTGTATTATCTATGTAAGGACAAGGATTATATTTGACTCATGTTTACACTAAATAATTTATAGGAGTCTTCATTACACATGGGGCAATATTTGTGCTATGCTGTTGGAGCACAGAGTGTTTGTGACTGGGCCAACATGACCATGAGTGTACATTAGGAGAATTGAGTGAAAAAATACCATGATTTGGGGGATGTTCACAAAATGTGGTGTCATATGAAGCTTTGCAACTCGCTCTGTAATATGAGTAGTATTTTGATATCAATAACTGTTTTCTTTTTACATTTATTTATGAATATTGACATATAAACAAAAATGTTATTTGGCAAAAAAAAAGTATATATTGTTGAACATAATATACTCTACAGGTATATCAAAGTTCCAGTGAGATCTCTGCTACTGTTAGAGTTATGATCCAATTTGTAAGCATTACCAAGTGAGTGAATGTGAAAATGGACTCAAAATGGTAGCCCTCTGCTGGTGATTGGCAGGATGTGCAATGATGCATGTAAAAGGAGGTCTGTGATTGGTTACATTGCCTACTATGACAATTTCTCTGTATGAAATGGGCCATAACTCTAAAAGTAGCAGAGATCCCACTCTGGAACTTTGAAATGCCTGTAGAGTATATTACAGGAGGCCTGGGTATGGCCAAAATGTCATAAATATGTCAACTTTGATACATTATTTCTCAATGCTTTTAGATACAAATGTCAAATATATACAGTATGTCAACAATCCTTCCTCCAAAGGACCATTCTATGGATTACATTTAGTGAAATTCCCCTAAATCATGTTCTTGTTTTGTCCTGGTTTCCTGAGGAATCACTCAATTTTAGCAGCAGGCTCTGTGGGGTCCTGATGGCATTGCCTCCCTCCCTACATCAGCATGCTAAGAGTGCTCTGTGTTGGCAGGGTCTCCCACAGGAGCCCATAGTAGCCATAGGAGTGGGATGCTGAGACTGCTGATCGAGCCACTCATCGATCCGCATTAATAAAACATCACAGCTCAATATGGCAGAGCAGCAGAGCTGCTGGACATAGTCAGTTAGATTTGATTCATTTTAATGAATGTTGTTCTCTCTATTCTAAATGACATTGTCTATCAGACTTTCAAAATGTAAATACTGTATAGTTTGAAGTTCAGCCTACTGTTAGTGTGTCATTATGGCAGTGGGCCAGTGACTTTAAAGGCAGACTCACTGGACAACAGATGAGGCCAAGGGCTGGGGGAGCAGAGAGCTTGGATGGAAATACAACGAAAATGAACCAACAACACAATTATATTGTTGTTGAACTGCACAGTTGATCTTATTTAGCTAGGGAAAATTGACAAGCCAATGCTTCCGGATCAGATCAAGGTCAAGAGGTTCCTGCTTATCAGGCTCCTGGTGCAGGTCAGCTGTCAGGATATTTACATGGCTGTTTGTCTGCTGGAGACGACCCTCCTGTCTAAAGAGCACCACTGAAAATACTGCTGTCCTCTACTAAGATCCTCTGTATCGTGCTGCTCACTGTGATGCTGACCCAGTGACACCTTCAGGCTCCAGCCCTCTCTCTCTCCTCTCCAGAGCCCTGTGTCTCCCCCAGGCCAGCCCAGCCAGGCAGCCACTTTGCTCTGGCTCACGGCTACGGCTTCAGAACCTTGACTCACAGGGAGAGAGGAGCGTGGGCCACTTCGGCAGACAGCAAACAATTTTACATTTGGGAAGGAAATGCACTTGGCTGCC
Source organism: Coregonus lavaretus (assembly GCF_964263955.1). NCBI lineage: Eukaryota > Metazoa > Chordata > Actinopteri > Salmoniformes > Salmonidae > Coregonus > Coregonus lavaretus. The sequence goes on along the minus strand of NC_139996.1, from coordinate 30,068,150 downwards.
AGAAGCTGTGTTGAGTTGAATGCCTTGCTTTAGTCCTGTGCATTCAGCATATCATCAGTAACCTTGTCTTAAGGTCAGAGCCATTCTCAGGTTACCCACTGGGGAAAATGATATCTAGAATCACATCAGTAGCTTTGATCTGTAACAGTGACTAATGAAAGAGACTGATAAGACCTTTTAATGATTTTATAAGCAATGAATTCACATATCATAAAAATATTACCATGTACCACCAATTTGAAACATTTGCTGGAAAATAGTATTTAATTAAGCCATAGTTTCTATCTTGTGTTGTTGGAGTGTTCAGCTTGTTTGTTGCTACCACTCCAGCTCTGGTGTTCATCATAGTTGTACTCACTGTGTGGTCTTCTCTCTCTAACAAAGGAGCATCCGTTGCCTTGTTTTGTGCGGCTTTGGTCTGACAGTCATTGAAGAGCTGGTTGGCAGTTTGTCTGTATTGTGTACCATGTGTTCTGTTCTTTTCTGTCTCTAATTGTGTCAAAAGGGCTCCTAGATAGAGCAGGAGCCCCCACAGCAGGCCCTGATTTAATCTATCAATCCTATTACTTATCCCCTCCATCCCTCCATCCGTATAGCCAGATACTATTAGCAACATCACACTCCTCTCAATTTGTTGTGTAGCTGAGGAACTGGATTGAGTGTTAATTTCTAGTAACCTGCCTGGGTATTTGGTGCATCTCTGGTAGGATTTGCTGTATTATTACTGAACTATGATCCACGTTGGAATCACAACAGCTGTAAGGAGGTTAAGATCAGTACTGTACTATACTGTCAGTATACTGTAGGCCTATATCCACAGAAGCATGGGACTCTTCTAGTCTTCTGACCTATGTAGGAAAAAGAGATTGATTATTTAGAGCTAATGTTCAACAATGCTTGCATATCATATTACTCTACATTCTATTGTGCTCCCCAATGGCTATTTTTTGTTACATTTATTTGACATGCTTATTAGAAACTGTGGAGCTTCTATGGTAGATACGTGTTATTTATAGATTCTTTATTGCATTTTAAACCATAAATACCATTATTGATTATCATCAAAACAAAACAATTTTCATTTAGACCATTTTCTATCTAAAGCAGAGCTACTGCATTCATGCACTGTTCAGCACAATGTATTGAGCTCTATGAGCTGTGCTTTCTACTCTGTGAAACATAACAGCATACCTGTTCTGGGAAATGATGACCTCTCTAGTGTACTTAACCTCCCAGCACAGCACCATGAACATGTCCCAATTAAATAGCTTCATCCTCAATTCCCACTTCAATCATGTCCATGCTTACACTCTGTCTCCTGTTCATCCTCTTGTGTGTGTGATGGTCTGCTCTTTCACTATGCAATATTTATGGGATGAAGCAGCCACAGCGTCGCTTTGAGCACTTTCCACATGTCCTATATGAACAGACGGGAATTCGCTAGAGACACTACAGCTCTCTATGTCTATCAGTTTGTTAGAAGTAGTTTATTTACAATGTCAGGATCTACTTACTTTGGTGCCAGATGCATTCAATAATGAGAAAATATCAAAGTAGTGAAGAAAAAAAAAAGACCTGTTCATGTTTGAGTTATATCCATTTATACAGTTCTGTAATGGGTGGGAAAGGTACAATTTGAATACCTACAGTAAGACACTGACTCAGTGCAGTCATACTGTCATTGTAGGGTTTTGAGTGCACAGTTGGGTACAGGGATATGTAATGTACTATGATGGATCATGCTATTTCATCATAATCTTGATGGAAGACATGTTCATTAGTCTGTTTTTTGTTCATCACTGCATGCATTTAATCATGGCTTTGAATTAATCATTAGTTACATAAATCCCCCCCTTCTCTCGTTCCCTCTGTGTCTCTCTCTCATAATCTTTGTAATGTACACAAACTCAAATGCAATATTTGAAGACTATCTAATAAGGACGAAAATAAATTCATATTTAAGTAAAGGGCATTAAAAGGTACATTCAGCAACCAACCATTGCCTCACTGTAGATATCCACCCTGTCAAAGTAAATGCTTGTGTGCAGCAGAGCAGTGTGCTAAAAACAGCTTCAGTGGACATAGTGACAATGGCATGGTGTCTGTACGGTAGCTGTCACTGTGGAGAGCCTGTTCACACAGCACTTTACTGTACCAATAAACATTACCACTGCTTTCTCATGCACAACCTGTAATGCACAAACTACTGAGACTGCCTGGAGGGTTTTCTCCAGAAGACAATATCTGGGTTGTTCCAACGAAATGAGTGCCTTGTGAGTCACTTTTGATATTTTAAGAAATTGTGCACCAATATTGAATTTTTAAAAGCCTGTTATATTAAATGAAGTGCCCTTTAATATAGACGACATGGAGAATTCAATCAATCAGATATTATATATGAATAAAGACTTGCTAACGTGCTAAAATTCAGCATTTTGACATGTCCCTCCGTGCACCCTCTGTGACTTCTAGGAAGATTTAAACCCACTTAACCTCAAATTGTCACCATTGTAAAGCCCTAGTTATTTTGTTGCCTTGACAGTCATATCTGAAGATTATTATTTATGTGATTAGTGATTCATATAAATGTCCCTCATTTTAAGGTCAACCCTGTTATGTCAACTGAACTCTCGTTAATAAGGTGAAGCTATTCCTTTAAAAATATTTTTTGCAAAAGAATCATTGAACTGGTTCTACTCTTTTTGGCCATTTGCTGGTATTTTGTGGTGGAAAACTGAACGGATCGAGCATAACACATTAACACTGTCACGTATAGACAGACAGGCTAGAAATGTTAACAATGTAACACTGTGAAGCTTGCATTCAATTGCCACTCCCTGTTCAGCTTCCATTCCCCCTGTCACAAGGGTATTTACGGTCAACCCTGTTTCTTTATTTGGCCCCAAATAGGCACTTACTATTGTCATTTTTCTATTTAACCTATTGAGAACATGTTTGTTTTTTTGTTGAACATGTGCTCTTTATGACAGAATATTACAATTAGGTGAAATCAAGTTACACTTCTCTAAAGGCACCGCATTGGTGGAACGACTCATCTAATATACAGCAGCCGACTGGCAATGCAAGGCGTAGTCAGAAGAGTAACTTTTTTAAATCTATGAATAGAAAAAAAGTAAATGCAAGCACTTTTTGTCTATTACCCAAATGGAAATGCTGTGTGTAGGTTTAAGATGATACTGTGTTAATTTCTTGCCTCCTTCTTGCCACCTGTTCAGTTTGCAACATGGCAGCTGCAGTCTATCCCATGTGGGTCTTCAGTTTCCACAGACGTGAGATGGCCCTTTACCCAGTGGTGGGTGGTGGGCCACCCGGGGTGGACAGGCTATCCTCTACCATCCCCAGGAGATGGCTCCTATCCACCCTGAGTCGTTCAGGGCCAGAAAGTGTAATGTAACACCGCCAGGTGCCAGTCTTAGGTCAAAGGTCATACCATCACTATGACCACTGTTGGTCTCCCGTTTTGATATACACTCATTGGCCAGTTTGTTAGGCACACCGTTCATGAAAATGGTTAGCTCCTACAGACCGTGAGTCAAGTGGTCGTGGCTTGTTATATAAAGCAGGCAACGAGGCATTCAGTTACTGTTCGATTGAATGTTAGAATGGGCAAAACTAGTGACATAAGCGACTTTGAGCATGATATGATCATCATGCCAGGCACGCCAGTTCAAGTATCTAAAATGTAAATGTAAATGTAAAATGTATCTCAGAAACGTCCGGCCTCCTGGGCTTTTCACGCACAATAGTGTCTAGGTTTTACAGAGAATGGTGCAACAAAGAAAAAACATCCAGTCAACGGCAGTCCTGTGGGCGAAAACAGCTTGTTGATGAGAGAGGTCGAAGGAGAATGGCAAGAATCGTGCAAGCTAACAGGTGGGCCACAAACAGGCAAATAACGGCGCAGCACAACAGTGGTGTGCAGAACGGCATCTCGGAACGCACAACTTGTCAGTCCTTGTCACGGATGGGCTATTGCAGCAGACAACCACACCGGGTTCCACTCCTATCAGCTAAAAACAAGAAGAAGCGGCTCCAGTGGACAATTTAAGGACTGCAAAAACATCACCTGGTCCGACGAATCCCGGTTGCTGTTGTGTCATGCTGATTTCAGAGTCAGGGTCAGGTGGTGTTATGGTGTGGAGAACGTTTTCCTGGCACACGTTAGGTGCTAGCTGCTGTGCTGGAGGCTTACCGTAAAGGGTAGCTGCCTCTTCTTGTCATGCGACAACAAAGGAACCATGGCAGTTCGCTCTGTACTTTGATGGCCGTAGCATGCAATCTGTTCACCTTCACAGGCTTAGGTTGTCAAGGTGGCAGAACAGAGTTTTTCAGAGCTTGTGTTTACCGCCTGGGGATCTATAGTATGTTAGACTGGCTTTAATGCTCACCACCGTTGCCTGCGACATTGATGAGTGGCGCAGTGGTCTAAGGCACTGCATCGCAGTGCTAACTGTGCCACTAGATCCTGGTTCGAATCCAGGCTCTGTCGCAGCCGGCCGCAACCGGGAGACTCATGGGCGGCGCACAATTGGCCCAGCGTCGTCCAGGGTAGGGGAGAGAATGGCCGGCAGGGATGTAGCTCAGTTGATAGAGCATGGCGTTTGCAACGCCAGGGTTGTGGGTTCGATTCCAACGGGGGGCCATTATAAAAATAAAAATAAATATGTATTCACTAACTGTAAGTCGCTCTGGATAAGAGCGTCTGCTAAATGACTTAAATGTAAATGTAAATGTTGTCCTCTGTGTACCAGTAGCGTAGACAGAAATGTGTTGGTGGGTGGGCCAAAAGAACAGCTAACTTCCTGCAATTCTACACATTTTCTCATAGGGCAGAGAGGAAAATGTGCAGTTGATTAGCTCATCTCATGCTATTCTACACATTTTGTCATGAGGCTGAGAGAAAATATTGAATTTTTAAAGCTCAAATATAGGTGTGTTGACTGATAAAGGCACTGGATTATGAGCTGTCTTGTTTGCTAAATGAACAAATTAAGTAGGCAGTGGCATGGTGCATATAGCCATAGAAGCACCGTGACATACAGTATGCCCCATTGCGGTCATATTCATGGCTTATTGGGGGTGTGGCTTTCAGTTAGTTATTTTTGGCCACACAACCCATGAGAGTGAATGTCGTTCCAGTTAATCAGAATCTCATTCCAGTGTACTGCTTTTATATGAATTCCATCTGATGGTGTGTGCATGTTTAGGTAAAAAGACTAAGGTCCCGTTTGTAGATGTGGGTACAGCACTGAAAATCTGTACTTAAGTAAAAGTACTGTTACTTAGATTGTAATTTACTCAAGTAAAAGTAGGTTTCTTAAGAAACTACTCAAGTAACAGTAAAAAAAAGTATCCAGTCAGAAAACTACTTAAGTAGTTACAAATTTAGTTTGGTAATTTTTTTACACCTAAAGGTAAACTGTGACAGTAAACAAAAACAACAACTTAGTGCAATTGATTTTACATAAATGTATTATTTAAGCCTGCCAGCACCATCTTGTGGACCCCAGGAATAGTAGCAGCTGCATTAGCAGCAGCTAATGGGGATCCTAATAAAAATAATAAATTACAGGTGTCCTCCAGCACAGGTAGTCTCCAATGAAGACTGACATTAAACAAAGTCCTTAGGCTGTCCAGTTTCAATTACAGTCTTATTCAAAGTTGATCTTAATATTGATCAATGTGCTCAATTTCATAAAAAGGTCAATGGTACTCGAGACATTGGAATAATTTCACAATTTCAATAGCATTAATGAACATTTATTTCACAATATAATTTCAAGTACATGTGATGGTGAATGCATACTAAAAAGATTTACAGCAAGTGTGATGTTTCATTTTTTTACTCAAAATGAAATATCAAGGATGATCAGGTAAGTTTTACAACAGTCAAACTATCAATCACGTTACTAGTATGCAAATCAGACACATTTCAGCATGGAATTAAACATGAAGGTAGGTATTCAGGTAATAAATAATCAAACAGTGCGGTTATCAATTGCCATAGTCAACTCAATCATCTTTTTGCTGCCAAGGTAGGATTTACCCTCCATCCTCCTTCTCTTCCGAACCTATCCTTTACACTTTGAAGGGTATTTTATTTTCTTGGTTGGCCCATTCTCCTCCCCTTCGGTTGTGCCACTACAAGCAAAAATTTACTTAAGTGCATGTAACGTGTTACTTGTAGCAGGATACTACCCACCTCTGCCCATTTGGAACACTGACAAGTAGAGAGCATTTTTTTGCTTTATCTGATTGGGTGGGCCTGGCTCCCCAGTGGGTGGGAACGGGCCCACCCATGCCTACGCGGCTGCTGTGTACACTAGATCCAGTATAATGTAATATAATCTACCTCAGTGAGATGGATATGTCTGATTCCCTTCACAGCTCAGCACTGGTGCAGAGCTGAGAGGCTAATTGAATTACCCCCATCCCTATCCTTCTTTATCCCCCTCTGTCCCACGGGAAGGCACAACTAATCATTTGGGATCAATTTTTTTTCCAGGAAAGGGGGGTGGGACTGGAAGGGTGTGTATTTCTGCAGTGAGCAGGGGGGCAGGCTCAATGTGACCCTTGGTTCAATTTTCATGTTGGGATTAGATGGTGTCTCTCCAGAAGGCTGCTAACCTACTGACCTCTAAAGACGGCTGGGCCAGGCCAGGTTGGCAACAGCTGCTCCCCAGATGTGCCCAACTTCTAGTTCTCTTATGAAAGACGATTTGAAAGTTAGAACTTGATAGAAAGAGCCTCTTGATGCCTCTTATGACACAATTACTAATGGCTCATTTCACATGTCTGTCTGAGCATTTAAATGGTGGTTTTGGTGTGTTTTGTTCAGAAGTATTATTCGAGTGCTCTGCTCAGTTTTAATATTTGACCATGTTATTTGTATTTGTTTGATTAATTTATATAATGTGTCCTGTACCCTCTGTGGTTTAGAGAGCTGTTATAAGTACTCTACATTCTGAACTCACTTGTAAAGGAACACATACAAAACAATTTGGAGTTCCCATGATGTATTCTAATTGCTACAATTGGGATAAAAAACACCCAGGCTGGAGTGTGCTTCTTTATCCTTGACCTTTTTGCCTGAAGCTGTTAAAGCTGTGGCTAGGCATCAGTCGGCTATTATTGTTGCTAACATCCTAACATTTAGCAGCAGGTAATTTCCATGTAAAAGGACCCATGAGCACCAACATCTGATAGCATTTCAAATTTGCTGTCAAATGAAAGCAAAGAGTCTAAACCTTGGGGAAATGAAGGCATTTCCATCCCCAGAAATGTGGAACAAAACAAAGGCTTTGATTTCAGGGGTCTTTAAAAAAGTCTACTAGAAAAGTCTTATAAGGTATTAGAAATACATCAAAACATAATAATGTTGAAGTAATGCCCCCCTGCCCACTAATATCAACATTTACTGTATATTTAGTTTTGCAGAAAGGATTTGCCTTCTGTAAGTGTCTTGTCATTATGTTACCAAAACCCCATATATCTTTAAAATGTTTTTTTTAAATTTCTCTCCCTCATGAGGAGGGAGGATTATAAAAGTCCACAGAAGTAACAAGTAAAGGTTGACCTACCAATTAGTTAGTGTTTTTACTGATAACAATTTTGTTTATGAATTATTAAGTGATTAAAACGTGTCACTCTGTTACCAAATCAGTAACAGAATGACTGCAATTGAATTTGCCACAATGGGAAATCATAGTAGTCACAAACAAAATTTGGTCTTGTTTGGGGGCAGAGCTCATTAGAATAATAGCCAGGGTGTAGAACAATACCTAAACATGCATTCAGGATACATCACCATGAAGAGAATGACATTCATCATTTTGCATTTTTGTATATTACAGATAATTGACCCATGATGCCATTCTGTTACCGGGAGTTGATCCACTTCACTTACTGTAGTTCAATAACCAAAAGAGAGATTTTCAAACTCAAGGTGTCATATCATAGCTGACACCCCATTCTTTCTGTAGACCTCTTTGAATCTTAATTCAGAGTAGATCTTTAACCGTTTCTGGAAAACGTGCTCACATAAAAAAATGAGGGAGATTTTACTGTCATTCTATTGCCAAACTTTGCACCTGCACTGTTCCTCAAGTAAATGTGTTTTTTAAGAACATTTTCGGTGGCAATTGTTAAAAGTAGATTTCTGCATATAGGTGGTTTGTTAAACTTTGCATTCAATAGTTTTTGCTTGGCATACATTTTAAAGTGAAAACGTGAGTCTCAGCATTACTCTGTTACTGTGGAATTGCCCAGCATCCACCCTGTCTGTCTGCTGTGGTTTGGTTTGGGTGCTGTCTGTCCTAAATCACATTTACTGCTGCTACATCTGTAGCAGCCATGCTAATAAAGTCACACACAGGCCCAGGGAGGAAAAATTGCATTGATTTTATTTCCTCTGTCTGTCTGCGTTGCTCTCAGGGCACTGGGAAGGAGATTACATGGAAATGTCATATCTAAATGGGGAGATTAAAGAATCCTGCTCCGTGTCTGGAGGGGATGGGACTTTGTGCTCTGCCTCACAAGATGTGGAAGTTTAAAGATATGCTCCGGAACTTTGGCGACTACTAAGTCTTTTTTAATACTTTGGACTGGAAGTGTCAATGTGTAGTTCATACATGCATAATCTATGAGCAGAATTACTGTTTTACCCCAATTAGCCACGAAATCCCTAGTTTGAAAGCAATAGTTTTTCTGGATGCTGTGCTATGCCATTTTCCCCCATGTGGGCCAGCCCCCTAGCAAGTCAAGTTCTAGCCAATGAGCTTCAGCCCCTCTCCATTTTGAGTGACAGCTAGCAAGATGCACACACAGCCGAGCGAGAGAGAGAGCAATGACGTGGTGCACATATCTGCACATATGTGACAGTAACGTCATTTCCTGGGACCACTTTTGGCTAATGAGCGCTACTTTCAGAACTACTGGCTAAAAAGTATACACAGTGTTGGGGAGTAACGCATTACAATAAAACTGTAAATGTAATCTGTTACGTTACCAGCAAAAATATTGTAATCAGATTAGATACTTTTAAATTCAGAAAGGTATTTGACACCATTCTGTTTTCTCAATTACATTTAAATCAGCATTGAAAAAAGGCGCAAATGTACATTTGTTCCTCCTGAGCAAGTCTGGCCATAAGTCACTATGATGACATACCAAATGCGTTTGATGGATTGCGGGGAAAGAGCAGGAATAGGCTTTTGTAGGCTACAGTCCAAGCTATATCTTCCAATGGTGCGACTGCTGTAGGCATCCAAAGATTATCCAACTTGAATAAACGCTTGAAGATAAGGACGTCAGCAGTGCTGTAGCCTACGGGCGACACGGATATCACTTATTATTGATATCTACATAGCGCATTGATGTGGATCACACTGCTGCTCTCTCATTTAGCTATAATTGCACCTTACGGATTGTGGTTGTTGTGGATGGCTTTTCACAATTGTATATGTGTATTTTAACCCAATAATGGTTGCATTGAAGAAGTTTAAGCTGCCTATCAATCATTGCTTTTGCGACCAGGGAAGCAAACAGAGCAAAACGAGAGTTACTATTGGACAAATTCAGGTAGGTCCCTCCCGTTTCATTCTGTTTGCTTCCGTTTAAGAAAGAACAGAATCAACATAATGAATATGCCCCAGTGGACAGCCAGTATAAAATGCACGGTAACACTTCATTTTAAGGGGTCCTTATTACAGTGTAATTACAGTGTAAGTTGTGTCAATAAGGTGGTTGGTATTCAATTGGCTAACAATTAGTCCCCCGTGGTATTGTGCTCCACCCTGTCAAAAACAAGTTTAATTTAAGAAGGCCATGAGTTACGGCTTCTATTGCTCAATCTAATTTGTGCTGATAAAAAAATTAATGACATAGGCCTAACGAACACATGCTCAAACTCGCGCACTTTTGATAGACTTAAGCAGCTGCTTAAACAAAGCCATTCAGAGAGCCGCATTTCTTTCTCAACTTGAAGCAATGAGCCCAATCAGTCCTCCATGGCAACAAAATCATAAACAACAGAGTAGACTAATTAGTCCTTTGTTTTTGGGTTATGCTCAGGTAAAACTATTTGGCTAATCTATATTTCCAAGTCCTATTCTTGAAGATCAAGGGGTATCAAATAATTGGAATCTCTGGAAATCTGACAGACTGTTTTTTTATTTTTATGTAAAGATATATAGCCTAATCGTATTATCTGTAGTACAAAACAATGGGTTAAAACATACATACATAACCATACATAACCAACCCATAAAGTAAACTGCAACATCTATTTATGGCCAGCTATGTCAACTCTAACATTGATTTTTCCTGCAATAGATGTCATTCAATTGGTAATATACATTTTTGTCTTCTTCTAATGTCTCTTAAGCAGGTTTAGTTTATTGGGATGAGTCTTGTCCTTGAGCAAGAACTAAGCGAATTCCGCTAGATGGGCCAGCTGCAAAGTCAAAATTGGCTGTATAATATATATATTTTTTTTAATAGCTTTTTGTTCTTCATTTTAAGGTTACGGTTAGGCATCAAGTCAAATACATTTGTATTTGTCACATGCGCCGAATACAACAGGTATAGACCTTACTGTGAAATGCTTACTTACGAGCCCTTAACCAACAATGCAGAGTTTTTAAAAAGTAAGTAAGAAAAATATGCTAAAAAAACTAAAGGAAAAACAGGAACACAATAAAATAACAATAATGAGGCTGTATACAAGGGATACCGGTACCGAGTCAATGTGCAGGGGTACGGGTTAGTTGAGGTAATGAGGTAATATGTACATGGAGGTAGGGGTAAAGTGACTATGCATAGATAATAAGCAGCAGCTTATGTGAAGGAATGTGAATGTACAGTGCATTCGGAAAGTATTCAGACCCCTTAACTTTTTCCACATTTTGTTACGTTACAGCGCTATTCTAAAATTGATAAAATTGTTGTTTTTCTCATCAATCTATACACAATATACCCCATAATGACAAAGCAAAAATTAAAAATACAAAACTGAAATATGTAAATATAATAAGTATTCAGACCCTTTACTCAGTACTTTGTTGAAGCACCTTTGGCAGCGATTTAAAGCCTTGAGTTTTCTAGGGTATGACGCTATAAGCTTGGCACACCTGTATTTGGGGAGTTTCTCACATTCTTCTCTGCAGATCCTCTCAAGCTCTGTCAGGTTGGATGGGGAGCGTCACTGCACAGCTATATTCAGGTCTCTCCAGAGATGTTCGATCGGGTTCAAGTCCGGGCTCTGGCTGGGCCACTCAAGGACATTCAGAGGCTTGTCCCGAAGCCACTCCTGCGTTGTCTTGGCTGTGTGCTTAGGGTCGTTGTCCTGTTGGAAGGTGAACCTTCGCCCCATCTGAGGTCCTGAGCGCTCTGGAGCAGGTTTTCATCAAGGATCTCTCTGTACTTTGCTCCATTCATCTTTCCCTCGATCCTGACTAGTCTCCCAGTCCCTGCTGCTGAAAAACATCCCCACAGCATGATGCTGGCACCACCATGCTTCACCGTAGGGATGGGGCCAGGTTTCCTCCAGGCTTGACGCTTGGCTTTCAGGCCAAAGAGTTCAGTCTTGGTTTCATCAGACCAGAGAATCTTGTTTCTCATGGTCTAAGAGTCCTTTAGGTGCCTTTTGCCTAACTCCAAGCGGGCTGTTATATGCCTTTTACTGAGGAGTGGCTTCCGTCTGGCCACTCTACCATAAAGGCCTGATTTGTGGAATGCTGCAGAGATGGTTGTCCTTCTGGAAGGTTCTCCCATCTCCACAGAGGAACTCTGGAGCTCTGACAGAGTGACCATCGGGTTCTTGGTCACCTTCCTGACCAAGGCCCTTCTCCCCTTATTGCTCAGTTTGGCCGGGCAGCCAGCTCTAGGAAGAGTCTTGGGGGTTCCAAACTTCTTCCATTTAAGAATGATGGAGGCCACTGTGTTCTTGAGGACCTTCAATGCTGCAGACAGTTTTTGGTACCCTTCCCCAGATCTGTGCCTTGACACAATCCTGTCTCAGAGCTCTATGGACAATTCCTTTGACCTCATGGCTTGGTTTTTGCTCTGACATGCACTGTCAACTGTGGGACCTTATATAGACAGGTGTGTGCCTTCCCAAATCATGTCCAATCAATTGAATTTACCACAGGTGTACTCCAATCAAGTTGTAGAAACATCTCAAGGATGATCAATGGAAACCGGATGCACCTTAGCTCAATTTCGAGTATCATAGCAAAGGGTCTGAATACTTATGTAAATAAGGTATTTCTGTTTTTTATTGTTAATACATTTTACAAAAATCTCTAAAAACCTGTTTTTGTTTTGTCATTATGGGGTATTGTGTGTAGATTTGATGAGGTGAAAAAATAATTTAATCAATTTTAGAATAAGGCTGTAACGTAAAAACATTTGGAAAAAGGGAATGCGTCTGAATACTTTCCGAATGCACTGAGTGTGTGTGTGTGTCCCCGTGTGGGTTTGTGTGTTGGAGTGTCAGTGTAGTATGTGTGTGTGGTTAGAGTCCAGTGAGTTTACATCGAGCCTGTGCAAGAGTCCGTGCAAAAAAAGTATAATACATAAGAATAAAATAAGGGTAGTCCGGGTAGCCATTTGATTAACTCTTCAGCAGTCTTATTGCTTGGGGGTAGAAGCTGTTAAGGATCCTTTTGGTCCCAGACTTGGCGCTCCGGTACAGCTTGCTGTGTGGTAGCAGAGAGAACAGTCTATGACTGGGTGGCTGGAATCTTTGACAATTTTTAGGGCCTTCCTCTGACACCGCCTGGTATAGAGGTCCTGGATGGCAGGAAGCTCGGCTCCAGTGATGTACTGGGCCGTACGCACCACCCTCTGTAGCACCTTGCGGTCGGATGCTGAGCAGTTGCCATACCAAGTGGTGATGCAACCAGTCAGGATGCTCTCAATGGTGTAGCTGTATAACTTTTTGAGGATCTGAGGTCCCATGTCAAATCTTTTCAGCCTCCTGTCGTGTCCTCTTCACAACTGTCTTGGTGTGTTTGGACCATGATAGGTCCTTAGTGATGTGGACACCAAATCCACGATCAGCTCCTTTGTCTTGCTCACGTTGAGGAAGAGGTTGTTGTCCTGGCACTACACTGCCAGGTCTCTGATCTCCTCCCTATAGGCTGTGGGTTAAGGTGTGGTTAAGGTTAGATTGAAAATCTGATTGTATGGCTTTGTGGGTGTGCCAGCTAGTGACCACTCTGCGGAGCTGCCTCAACAAGATTAATGGTAAAAAACGCTAACCTGCACCTCTTAAGGGGAAAGTAATCAGATTACTGAGTTTGGGTAATCCAAAAGTTACATTACTGATTACAATTTTGGACCGGTAACTAGTAACTGTAACAGATGACATTTTCAACGTAACCTACCCAACCATGAGTATACAAAAGTACCGGAGAATCTCTTTAAGAGCGAGAGGGCCGGGAAAATGTTTTCCTGTACACGCATAACCTAACCTCAGCCTACAGTTTGAAGTATGGTGTGGCAGGCTCCTCTCAGCTCCACTCGTCTGGACCATGGAGGCCATCTGATAGTGTCGGCTAATCCCTGTCAGGGATCTTTCCCCTCACAGCTCTGAGCTGGGCCTCACTGAGGCCGGTCCAGTTATTATAGGCCATTGGTAGAAACAATTCACTGCCTGTCTACCCGTTCTGATGTAGCTAGGGGAGAAGGGCAGGCTTGGCAGAGCACTTCTCCACAGCTCCAGTGGCCTCTGCTCTGATGGTGGCGGTATCACGTACAACATTAATGGCATTGGCACTGTAATAAAATCCACCACTGCAAATACAGTAGATAAATCATTCTCATTTAAAGTGTTTTCAATGTGCTTATGCCAGCTTTTCCTAATGTGGTTCTGTCCAAGGGTGCATCAGTAAGTAGTATTGAGTTTGTATTGATAACAAGCTGATAAAGGCTTAACATGTGAGCTGTACATTCTGTTATAACTCTTCATAAGCACAGCATTGGATAACATACCTTTTGTACTTTGATAAATCTGCAGTGGATGGTTTACATATATGTAAATGTTATACATAAAAGTAAGATAGATACAACTTGAAGAAGAACTAAGCTGCTTCTCATAATATCTTTCCTGCCCTGATATTGTTAGATCTCATTCTATAATGACATCTCAACAAAGGCACTCATATGGAGAGACACAGATTACTAAGTAGAATACTATGTACCCTTACAGTAAGTTACAAAAGCCCTATGGCTTATCTGTCCCCTCTCAGTATCCAAGAACCAATGTATTTTTCATGAAAAGAGACGTGATGCTGTATGCACTCGCTAACACACCCTCCTCTATTCTATACCATAATTCCCTAACTCTGGGTTCCTCAGTTCTAAGAACTGCTTCACATTGTGTTCCCCCTATATGTACTGTTCAAAACATAAGCCCTATACTGTAAATTGTATAAGCTGCTCTTTTGAGATTGTCATCTATATGAATATCCCCATTGAGAAATGCCATATGTCTTGTGATACTGTATGTCCATGGAATCTCTCTGTATGAAACATGCATAAAGATTGCATCTCAAGGAAAAGAATGCTGCAGTTGCCAACATGTCACCATTGAACTCATTGGTCCCAATTCATATTGTAGCCTATTTAAACCTACACTTTAAAAAAGCCAACTTAACCAAGTGCTTAATCAGCTTTATTCTGTGACTTGAGTGGACATCAAAAGTACAAGAATTTGAGATAATGTGTTAAAGTTTGTTTACTCAACAAACTCTGCTCGAAGTGAGCTGAATTTTAACAAGCAATTACAAATTCATGTTTGATAAAAACCACGCCCATAATTATCATATTTCCCAGCATGCTCTATTGCAGGTTAATTTTTAGAATTGATTGTTGCAATACCTGTGTTTTTGCATGTACAGTGCCTTCAGAAAATATTCACACCCCTTTACTTTTTCCACATTTTGTTGTAGTACAGCCTGAATTTAAAATGGATTCAATTGAAATCTTGTCACTTATTTACACACAATTCCCCATAATGTCAAAGTGGAATAAAACATTTAAAGCTTAAATATCCCTTTGAACATGGTGAAGTTATTAATTACACTTTGGATGGTGTATCAATACACCCAGTCACTACAAAGATACAGGCGTTCTTCCTAACTCAGTTGCCAAAGAGGAAGGACACCGATCAGGGATTACACCATGAAGCCAATGGTGATTTTCAAATCAAATCAAATTCTATTTGTCACATGCGCCGAATACAACACTTTTCAGCAGGAGGGAGCTGTTGAGGATGGATGACTTATTGGTGAGTGTTGCTTACTCATTTTAAGTACAGTACCAGTCAAAAGTTTGGACACACCTACTCATTCCAGGGTTTTTCTTTATTTTTACTATTTTCTACATTGTAGAAAATAGTGAAGACATCAAAACTATGATAGAACACATATGGAATCATGTAGTAACCAAAATTCTTGGCATTCTCTCAACCAGCTTCACCTGGAATGCTTTTTCAACAGTCTTGAAGGAGTTCCCACATATGCTGAGCACTTGTAGGCTGCTTTCCTTCACTCTGCGGTCTGACTCATCCCAAACCATCTCAATTGGGTTGAGGTCGGGGGATTGTGGAGGCCAGGTCAACTGATGCAGCACTCCATCACTCTCCTTCTTGGTAAAATAGCCCTTACACAGCCTGGAGGTGTGTTGGTCATTGTCCTCTTGAAAAGCAAATGATAGTCCCACTAAGCCCAAACCAGATGGGATGGCGTATTGCTGCAGAATGCTGTGGTAGGCATGCTGGTTAAGTGTGCCTTGAATTCTAAATAAATCACAGACAGTGTCACCAGCAAAGCACCCACCTCACCATAATACCTCCTCCTCCTCCATGCTTTACAGTGGGAAATACACGTGTGGAGATCATCCGTTGACCCACACCGAATCTCACAAAGCCACATCTGTTGGAACCAAAAATCTAATGTCCCTTGCTCGTGTTTCTTGGCCCAAGCAAGTCTCTTCTTCTTATTGGTGTCCTTTAGTAGTGGTTTCTTTGCAGCAATTCGACCATGAAGGCCTGATTTATACAGTCTCCTCTGAACAGTTGATGTTGATGTGTCCATTACTTGAACTCTGAAGCATTTATTTGGGCTGCAATTTCTGAGGCTGGTAACTCTAATGTACTTATCCTCTGCAGCAGAGGGAACTCTGGGTCTTCCATTCCTGTGGCGGTCCTCATGAGAGCCAGTTTCATCATAGCGCTTGATGGTTTTTGCGATTGCACTTGAAGAAACTTTCAAAGTTCTTGAAATGTTCCGTATTGACTGACCTTCATGTCTTAAAGTAATGATGGACTGTTGTTTCTATTTGCTTATTTGAGCTGTTTTTGTCATAATATAGACTTGGTGTTTTTTTGTGTGTTTTTTTTACATTCACTAAAGCCGCGTTCACATTGGCAGTTTGAAGTGACTATTTTTTTTGTTGCATATCTGATTCGAATCTGTTCTTTTTCCTGCAGTCTGAACAGCCAAAAAGCACATTGAATAGGATATTTCAAGCCACATTTCAAACCACCTACGAAGTCTGATACAAATCTGATTCCTGACCATGCGACTTTATTTGCCCTCAAGTGGTTTTTAGACTAATTTGGCGTATCTTGTTTCTTGATAGCTTCTCTGTTGACAGTTTGACAAGAACATGTTATAGCTAACTAGATTGATAGTTGTTTACAAACAAACTCCTGAATTTGCTAGAAAGCTAAATGGCTACCTAGCGTCCTAGTTGACTGCTGTGGCTAGCCAAAAAGGACTCATTTTGAAAGTTGGATCATCTTATCCATTGAGGCTTTAAAAGTGTTCTCCATGATTTTGAACATTCAAAGCACTGGGAAACATCCATGGCAGGCATTGTTGTCACCTTAGCTTGCAACTTAACTTCTGAGTGATAGGAAGCACGAGCACCACCACCAATCAGCCTACACCACTGTGCACAAACCTGTCATTACTATGACAACTAGCATAGCCATTTCAGCAAATGACTGCTGTCTGAACACACACATCCGATTTGGTCACTTATAACTTGCTGTTTGGACAGTCAGTATTCCAAAATGGATTTGAAAAACAAAACTGATTTGAGCATTAAGGCCTGCAGTGTGAAAAAGGCTTTAGACACTCATTTGGTGAAGGCTACAGGACTGAAAGCCATTGAATACAACAATAATGTCTCTGTCGCTAACAAATACAGTCATGGGTGGTAAATACAATTCGTCTGAAAGGCACACTAAGAAATATGCAAATAAGGTAGAATAAATTCTGAAGTTGAGTTGAGTGGAGATACAATTCAACTGAGATTGTATGTTGGTTCAGCTATATGCCCAAATGTTGAGCAAACTCTCAATCCTATTGCAGCTGTTTGGCTTACAATTGTTTGTTGAATAAAAAATAAAAACGTATTTAAGTGTAGTTCAACTTGACCGTTTTCAGTTCTGTCCTATTTCTCAACTATCTAACTATGTAACATACAATGAAATACAGATGTGTTTGTCCATTAATAGATCTATAAAACTTGTTATGCAGTCTAGATATTTTCCATGCCCTAGAATGAATGTATTGATTTAACAGTAGGTGGTTGTGTATGTGGTCGAGATAATGAAATGTCACCATACTATGCTATGCTAAAATAGTAAGTATTGCATTCGATGCCCCCACTTAACTAATTCGAAGTCTGTGTCAGCGTTAATTAATTGTGAAAACTCATTAAGGCAATTAGTAGCCTCAGTAAGCAGCTACAGCAAAATGCTGAGCTCCAAATATTGAGACACTTATGATTGAAAGAGGTGTGAGGCTAAAGCTATGTGCTAAGCTGCTGCCAGTGTTATGTGGATTTTGACAACACATAACAGCACTAGGTGCATGTTTACTACATGGATTATGGTGGGGAATTATGTTTTCAAGTGATTGAGCCTGAAGTGTGTGGCATTTAAGTCTGGGCTTGTTGTGGAAGAGAGAAATGTTGTCATATGACTAGAGAATTGGGATACCTTTAGCCCAGAATCAGTGGCAGATAATATAATATTTAGCCTATGCTGCTAAAGGAATGCTAACGGTGTCTACATGTTATGTTTTCACCCCAGTGTATTGTTTTTGGATAGAGCTGTAAAGAGTCTTAATCTGACTGGTTACCCTGTTCAGAGTGGTTCACTGTCACAACCTCAGTGTTGGCAGCTGTTTATTCTCTTGGCACCAGGTCTCACAGGCACCACTCTCACTGACCTTGGTGAATAAGAATAGACTAAGCTAATAATGACAAAGATGATATCTCACACAGGCCAATAATGCTTTCCAGATCATCACAAGGAAAAAAGGAAAAGCATCATTAGAGATCATTCAACACATTAATGATTTATGGTAACAGCTGACAGGTTTTTTTTTTTTCTTTACATGTTAGTGATTTACTGCTGCTGCTGCTCAAGCTTCAACTCATATTCCAAGTCACTGTATGCTCTAGCACCACAAACGTTCACAGGAACACAGAGAGATTTTGAATAAGGGTGTTTATTTAATCTAAATCAGCTCAAAGGCAGTGTTATCATTTGGAACACGTGATAAGATCTCTCTTACAATATAGTAACAGTTCACTGGCTGGATATAGCATGAGCCACAGATAGCTAACTGACTGAGGTATAGTAGCTAGAGAATGTAGCAGCAGCTATCTCACAAATGAGCCCCTTCCCCTGTTATCATGCCTTAAACCCCTAGACTTATCTGAAGCCAAAACATGATGAAAGTGACGGAGATAGTGTGTCAGGTATTATTTCCTGAATAATGCCTTATGATCTTATTTTACCTCTTCAGTCTACAAGCGATAGTTAGAAGACTAAACAAGTAAAGGTAATGTAGATTGCTGCTTTCCTTGTTGGGAGGATAAGGATTACCACCACCAGATTCTCCAGATGGATTGTCTTCATAAATGAAGTGCTGTTGATAGTAAACCTAATAAATTAAGGAAATACAGTATGAGCATGTTGGTGATCATATTTGTGATATTATAAAAAATAACAAGCAAAGTAGGCTAATACACATTTCATCCGGCAAAACTGACAGATGGTCTGCGTAAATAATTGTAGTACACAACATTCCTGCAACCACATTCGCCAAAGACCATATACTGTATGCCCTTGATTGTCTTGCCTCATGAAAGTGTCTGTCCCAGACCCATACAGGTATCCTTTTCATGCCCTCGGAATATCACATCACTGAGGGGACCTTAGCTAATGTCACCAGCACCAAAACAGACAAAATAATCTATTTAGGCCTATCTCAATGTGCTTGAATTTCACTAACCTTGGTACATATTTTCACATGTGCTCCTCCGCGTCCCTGGAATCCATTCAGTGATTTTGTGTGGACATACCCTGAGTGTATAAAACATTAAGAACACCTTCCTAATATTGAGTTGGACCATTGATCATACACACGGGAAACTGTTGAGCGTGAAAAACCCAGCAGCGTTGCAGTTCTTGACACAAAACAGTGCGCCTGGCACCTACTACCATACCCCGTTCAAAGGCACTTAAATGTTTTGTCTTGCCCATTCATCCTCTGAATGGCACATACACAATCCATGTCTCAAGGCTTAAAAATCCTTCTTTAGCCTGTCTCCTCCCCTTCATCTACACTGATTTAAAGTGGATTTAACAAGTGACATCAATAAGGGATCATAGCTTTCACCTGGATTCACCTGGTCAGTCTGTCATGGAAAGAGCAGGTGTTCTTAATGTTTGGTACACTCTGTGTAGACAGTGATGTACACTTCAGGGGTATGCTTAGGCAATGCTACTTTCAGTGGGTTTTTAAGATAAATTCATAGAAAAGACAGATTGCTGTATATTTTGGGAACCATACAAATTGCCAGTTTGTGCATTTGATGGTTGTGGATTGAGTGCTGAAACATGCAGTAAGACCATATAATAAAAGATTGATCAGTCTTTCTAATCGGGGCTCATTCCATCAGACATGTCCTCCTCCCTTCTGAGCAGTGACCAGGCCCCAGCTTCCTCCAACAGCTGCTGCAGAGAGCCATCAGGAAGTACTCCTGTCCCCTCCTGGGTTAGCTCCATCCAGCCAATGTCAAGACTGGACTCTTCTCCCATAACTTCTCCATTACTTTTACTGCTTACGGAACATCTTCCTCTATGACGGCTCTTTATTCCTCCCTAGGAAGTTAAAGAATTATAAATCATCACAGTTTTATGGATTTATCTTCGAGACGATGACATAGGTTGGCTTCCAGAATGTACACCATGGGCAGGCAAGCCTCCGGTCTTTTACAGATGTGAGGAGTGGACTGTTTAACAGTTTGTTCCTTTCTACAGTAAGTGCTTCACTGTGCAGAAGGAGGAGGCGGTGTGTTAAATTTTTCTGAAGAATAAAATAACTACCCCTGTAAAGTGTATCTTATTTCATCTAATATGTCTACCTCCCTCATGTTCTTTCAGGGTTGTTGACATAGTACTTTAGTGTGTGTTTGTTTATCTAGTGGGTGCACTATGCATATTTATTAGATGGCAGAAAACATTGCACTCCCCTGTGCCCAAACAAAGTGTATGTACTGTACAGCTTTAGGAATTGTTAGTAGTAATATTGGGACCACTACTCTATGGATACTTTTTAGCATGAATATCTATAGGATGTTAACCTATAACAACCCACAAGGGGAGAAAATAGTTTGGGATGACCCTCTTTGCTATTTATCATATTTGGGCAATGCAGAATATGAGCAAAATCAGTTTTGTTATGCACTGTAACATAGACACACTATTTCACAATTAACCAGCACTTCTGCCTCCTAGAGCATTATGACACACTAATCCTGAACACTGTTGCAACTGTATTTTGTATAAGTATTTTGTGCATTCACTGCAGCTGCATTACTCTCTAACCCAGCACACTGAGTCCATATCTCTTGACCTTATTTTCTATGGCAGTATGGCAATTTCTGACATTTTGTCACGCATACTGAATTGTGCATAGGGACCGCTTGCATTTATTACCTGTATATCTCATACATTGAGTTGAATATGCATTGCCAGTGCATTCTCACCAATAAGGCACAATGAGGCCTACAGTTCCCCCGCTCTGATTAGACCCTTTCATCTGCCAATGAGGAAGTGATTGATGAAGGAATGCAGGCAGTATTTTTGTCTGCATGTGTGTCTGGTGCTGTGCATCTGCAGTCTCTAAGCTCATTACAGTAATCAGGTTAAAGACTGGGGTTCAGGGGAGCACTTGGCCTCAGGCATTCTTCCTGCAGCCTATGAGCCTGCCCCTGTGGTGAGGGGAGTTCCTATCACAGACCCAGTGTAGAGCCTGTCCCGCTATGGCCCTGTCCCACTCCTAATGATCAGCTCAAACAGCCTTGGTGCATGCAGCATGCACACTGCTATTCAACTGCACCCATGCTGTCATAATGACTTCCTTCATTGTAAGGCCCCACGGAGTCAGACATTCTTGTAATACAGTTGAAGTCGGAAGTTTACATACACTTAGGTTGGAGTCATTAAAACTTGTTTTTCAACCACTCCACACATTTCTTGTTAACAAACTATAGTTTTGGCAAGTTGGTTAGGACATCTACTTTGTGCATGACACAAGTAACTTTTCCAACAATTGTTTACAGACAGATTATTTCACTTATAATTCACTGTATCACAATTCCAGTGGGTCATACACTAAGTTGACTGTGCCCTTAAACAGCTTGGAAAATTCCAGAAAATGATGTCATGGCTTTAGATTTTTCTGATAGGCTAATTGACATAATTTGAGTCAATTGAAGGTGTACCTGTGGATGTATTTCAAGGCCTACCTTCAAACTCAGTGCCTCTTTGCTTGACATCATGGGAAAATCAAAAGAAATCAGCCAAGACCTCAGAAACAAAATTGTAGACCTACACAAGTCTGGTTCATCCTTGGGAGCAATATCCAAATGCCTGAAGGTACCACGTTCATCTGTACAAACAATAGTACGCAAGTATAAACACCATGGGACCACGCAGCCGTCATACCGCTCAGGAAGGAGACGCGTTCTGTCTCCTAGAGATGAACGTACTTTGGTGCGAAAAGTGCAAATCAATCCCAGAACAACAGCAAAGGACCTTGTGAAGATGCTGGAGGAAACGGGTACAAAAGTATCTATATCCACAGTAAAACGAGTCCTATATCGACATAACCTGAAAGGCCGCTCAGCAAGGAAGAAGCCACTGCTCCAGTTTGGGTCCTGCTACGGTTTGCAACTGCACGTGGGGACAAAGATCGTACTTTTTGGAGAAATGTCCTCTGGTCAGATGAAACAAAAATGTAATTGTTTGGCCATAATGACCATCGTTATGTTTGGAGGAAAAAGGGGGTTGCTTGCAAGCCGAAGAACACCATCCCAAACGTGAATCACGGGGGTGGCAGCATCATGCTGTGGGGGTGCTTTTCTGCAGGAAGGACTGGTGCACTTCACAAAATAGATGGCATCATGAGGAAGGAAAATTATGTGGATATATTGAAGCAACATCTCAAGACATCAGTCAGGAAGTTAAAGCTTGGTCGCAAATGGGTCTTCCAAATGGACAATGACCCCAAGCATACTTCCAAAGTTGTGGCAAAATGGCTTAAGGACAACAAAGTCAAGGTATTGGAGTGGCCATCACAAAGCCCTGTCCTCAATCCTATAGAAAATGTGTGGGCAGAACTGAAAAAGCGTGTGCGAGCAAGGAGGCCTACAAATCTGACTCAGTTACACCAGCGCTGTCAGGAGGAATGGGAGAAAATTCACCCAACTTATTGTGTGAAGCTTGTGGAAGGCTACCCAAAACGTTTGACCAAAGTTAAACAATTTAAAGGCAATGCTAATTGAGTGTATGTACACTTCTGACCCACTGGGAATGTGATGAAATAAATAAAAGCTGAAATAAATCATTCTCTCTACTATTATTCTGACATTTAACATTCTTAAAATAAAGTGGTGATCCTAACTGACCTAAGACAGGAAATGTTTACTAGGATTAAATGTCAGGAATTGTGAAAAACTTAGTTTAAATGTATTTGGCTAAGGTGTATGTAAACTTCCAACTTAAACTGTATGTGTATTTATGTTGTTTATTTTGTTTTTGCAACAAGATATAAAGTAATTACATTTCCATTTCATGTTACTATGTCATCCAAGAATGAAGATAAACCACACACTGCTTTGATTGATCCCTGGGTGTATGTTTTGAGACTATACATGCTAGTATTCCTGGTTCATGCAGTAGCAATCTGGTTATGGGGAGAATCTTTTAGTAGGCTATAGTAACAGAATGTGCTCTGCTGAGAATCTGTGATTCAGCAGTATTATATTGTCAGTTGTGCATATTACCTTCCTTTTTCTTACTGAGTCTTTGTTTCTTTCCAGCTGTAAAAACCTGCTGAAATCCTTGGCCATTTTATGCTTCAGCAATAAGGTAAGCTTTGGTATTTTCTCTCTATGATCAAGGGAAATCGATGCACAATAATCAAATGAGAGTGAAGTTTAAATGAAAAGCTCACAAAATAAGAAATAAAGTTACTCTTCTAGACTCCAGTCACAATCTTTCACTTGAAGTGTTGTGAGTTTGTAGGCAGCGATTAGCTAGAGAAACTTCAATGACCATTGAAATTCAGTGGCCTTTGTCAGTCTTTCACAGCACCAGGCCCAAGCTAACAGCACAACAAAGGCCCAGTGCCATCAAAAAGGTGATTTTCCTGTGTTTTATATTTCTACACTATGAGGTTGTAATAATACTGTGAAATTGTGAAAATTATGATAATGAAATTTCAGCCTATTTTGGTCAGATGGAATTTTGGCCTGCCTGGTGACATCACCAGGCAGTAAATTGGTTACTAGACCAATAAGAAAGAGAATTCCAAACATCTCTGCCAATGACAGCTAGTTTTCAGTTTTCTCCTCCCCACTCAGACCACTTCCAGGCAGTCCTAGCAAAATTCTTGCTTAAGAAATTGTTCTTTGATAAGAAACTTTTTTTGTTTATTGTTGACCATTTTTATTGAAAACAATGATTTTACATTGAGATAAAAACAGTTGCATTGGACCTTTTTAAGGGTTTTTTCACTGCATGGAGCTGACAGAAGCCATCTGACCTGGGGATTTCCACAAAAGGTTGTTGCTATGGCAACCCACAGATGTGGCGCATGAAAAAGTGTGCTTGCGAGTTAACTAAGGACGGCAGCATCCTTCACATACTCCAATCCCTAATCCTGTAGCTGCTCTTGTAGCTCCTCGGTGGGTCCGTCAGTCCAGCCACCAGCCCTGTCCTGCCCTGTCCTGGAGGGGCTCATTGTACCCTTCCTTATTCCCCTATAGCACTCTGTAGGGAGCCTACAGACCCAAGTACATCCCAGTAATCACCACACGGTAGCTCTCCTCAGATGACCCTTCAGATCTAAAGCATGTGTTGCACAATGACTGTGGGAGCGTAATCATGGTGGAGAGGGATGTGTTGAGCTGATCAGATGTTTGAGGTGGATTTCTGCTGGTTGTTTGTTTCTCTTAATCAGAAACGGGGCTAGGCCTAGGGTCTGGTCGTAGGGCATAAATGCAGTTCTAGGGGAAAAGTGCATACAAGGGAGTTCTGATTTGATGGCTAGATGACTTTCAACATTTTAGAATTGCAGTGCACAACAGTATCAAATTCTGTGACAGAACTGTATGCCAAGGAATAAACACAAACAAGTCGATTACCTTTCCTCTCTGCTACATTGTGGAGGCAGATGTTCTGAAGGGAGTTTTTATGTTCTTTCCATAAAGTATGTTTGGAAATGTGGCCAGTACAGGTCATTGGTGCTCTGGTTGGTGGTCTTGAATCAGAGGGAAAATGTGGATGTTGGCTGGGTAGTTAATGGTTCTCAGCTGTCAGCTTGTGACACACCCAGACCCCATCTGAGACTAAGGATAACAAAAGGGGGTGAAATCGTATGGGTAAAATGCTTAATGATTGGGAGAAGGCTATGTTTCTTCCTTCTCCTCTTCCTCCTCCTCCTTCTCTCACTTTCTGCCATATTGTGCTCTGGATGTTTTGCTCGGACAAAGTGTGAAGTCGCAGATGTTGATGAACATGGTTTGTGCTAGTTTTCACTTAATAAGAAACATTACAAAAAATGAATCCTTATTTTAAATATATTTGAGTATTGGCATAACTGGGCTGTCAGGGTAGGAATGGGAATACATGTATTTTGGTATTTGTGTGTCTTCTCAGGGGATTGTATGGGAATATTGGAGGAAACAAAATCAGCCAAGTGTGTCTTTGCGTAGCTATCTTCAGAAACGGCTTCCAATTTGTCAGCAGGCCTCCAGCACACGGTACCCTTTAGGATAACTTTCTGAAGTCGATAATATTTGTTGCAGGAGAAGCTGTTTGTTTACACCTTTTCCAGCCAATTTAAACATTTGATTCTCCTTTGCTTTCAGACCGTGCTGCTGAGAGAAAAGCAAACCTGCTAGAAGTGGCACAGAGATGCAGTGTGTTTGGAATGTGCTCAGTGTTCATTAGATAATGGAGGAGAGGTGCTGTTGGTTTGCTTTGACCTTTTATTGTTCGCTCTGGATGTTGACCAATCATTAATCATCTTGAAAGGGAACATACAGTAAAACACTGCCTTCCTAATTCAGTTTGTGGAGAGGAGTCTTGCCTGAGTGCTTTATCTGCTGGCTGGCTGGCTGGCTTGTTTAGTTTAGTTTGGTTACCTCGCCTCCATGGCGTGTAGGAAAGTTGTACTTTGTTTTCAGGCCAAGTGAGTCCTGTGAGAGGATAATTGTTCCACAGCAGTAATCGTCTGTAGCCAGGGTCCTGGATCGATGTACAAGCAGTAGTAATGTGGTTAGATAAAGGACAGGTCATACCAGCTGAACACCAAATAAGGCCCCTCTGAAAGCAGTGGTTGTTACTTTTACCTTTTCACTTCAGTTTGTTTAAAGTACAGAAATAACAGGTCTCAGGTTTATACAATGTATAAACTTCTTAACAGTTTTATAATGCACTCTTACACAGAGCACCCTCACTGAAGATGACAGTTTTACTGAGAGGTGTATTCATTTTTCAGGCACACTCCGTCAAAATGAATCCGTCATCATTCTCAATCTCTTTTCCTGCCTCCGAGATGGCTGAGCTCTTAATACTAACTTTGTTTATCTGACATTTGAAAGCAGACTTTGTTTTAAATGTTAAAAGCACAGCAGTGAATGCTTTTGTGAGGATGACCTTGCAGGCAGTGGCAGCTCTGAACCTGTGGTAACTGAAGTGGCCCAGCCTGCCCCTGCTGTCCAGCCTTATATGTCTAGGAAAAGGTGGGCAATGCAGCGTCATGGCAACAGGGGGCAGAGTCAGTGAAGTGGAAACAATGGGCCAACAACATGCCCTCTCTCTGAACTTCTTCCATCAGAGAATAACAAGGTTTGACTCAGTTCTGAAGTTTTTTATGATTAATAAAACATTCACATGTATGTTGTTCAAAATACAGTATGCAACCTTTATCTAAATACAATTAGTCAAAAACCTGCATGCAGATAAGAAAATGAAATTATATTCCACAACAGTAGTGTGATGGTGATATATACTGAAAGAAAATATAAACCAACATGCAATTTCAACGATTTTACTGAGTTACAGTTCATATAAGGACATCAGTCAATTGAAATAAATTCATTAGGCCCTAATCTATGGATTTCACATGATTGGGCAGGGGCGCAGGCACTTGGGAGCCAGGCCCACCCACTGGGGAGCCAGGCCAAGCCAATCAGAATGTGTTTTTCCCCACAAAAGGGCTTTATTACAGACAGAAATACTCCTCAGTTTCATGAGCTGTCTGGATGGCTGTTCTCAGACGATCCAGCAGGTAAAGAAGCCGGATGTGGAGGTCCTTAGCTGGCGTGGTTACACGTGGTCTGCGGTTGTGAGGCCGGTTGAACATACTGCCAAATTCTCTAAAATGACATTGGAGGCAGCTTATGGTAGAAAATGAATATTAGATTCTCTGGCAACAGCTCTGGTGAACATTCCTGTAGTCAGCATGCCAATTGCACCCTCTCAAAACTTGAGACATCTGTGACATTGTATTGTGTGACAAAACTGCACATTTCAGAGTGGCCTTTTGTTGTCCCAGCACAAGGTGCACCTGTGTAATGATCATGTTTTAATCAGCTTCTTGATATGCCACACCTGTCAGGTGGATGGATTATCTTGGCAAAAGAGAAATGCTCACTAACAGGGATGTGAACAAATTTGTGCACACTATTTGAGAGGAAAACGTTTTTTGTGCATATGGAAACTTTCTGGGATCTTCTATTTCATCTCATGAAACATGGGACCAACACTTTACATGTTGCGTTTATATTTTTGTTCGGTATACATCTTTCTTTAGCTTAATGTCTAAAGATATCTAGCTATCACTTATAGAAAGTATCATAGTCCATCACACTTTGGGGCACAGCCACTGTTTATAAGTTATTTTCCAGTGCTTGATAATACAATCAGTATGCTGCTGGTAGCAGACAGCGGGTACATTTACATTACATTTTAGTCATTTAGCAGACGCTCTTATCCAGAGCGACTTACAGTTAGTGAATACATATATATATTTTTTTATACTGGCCCCCCGTGGGAATCGAATCCACAACCCTGGCGTTGCAAACGCCATGCTCTATCAACTGAGCTACATCCCTGCCGGCCATTCCCTCCCCTACCCTGGTACTCAGGGATCTGCCTCCTCTAGCCTTCTGATGGATGAGAGAGAGCGAGGAAAGCTGTGAGCTGCAGAGGAGAGGCTGGACCAGAGATTTCAGTTACCTGATTTACAGGACATGACACACTGGCCAGGATTTATATGATTGGCAGGCAATGCTCTAAGCATGCTGCTAAATACTGATGCTCTGAGGCTCCCAGTCTCTTGATCTGAAGGCAATGGGGATATACCTATCTCCCAGAGCAACACAGATTGACCTACTACAGTACATGTTGTGCTGTATTAATGGTGATTCAATTTCAAATCATAATTACCCATATGTGTAACAATGCACAACTAGTAATTCAATCACAAGATCCATTCATATTGTAGTTCACTCCCGAGTGGCGCAGTGGTCTAAGGCACTGCATTAATGGTGATTCAATTTCAAATCATAATTACCCATATGTTTAACAATGCACAACTAGTAATTCAATCACAAGATCCATTCATATTGTAGTTCACTCCCGAGTGGCGCAGTGGTCTAAGGCACTGCATCGCAGTGCTAGCTGTGCCACTAGAGATCCTGGTTCGAATCCAGGATCTGTCGTAGCCGGCCGTGACCGGGAGACCCATGGGGCGGCGCACAATTGGCCCAGCGTCGTCCAGGGTAGGGGAGGGAATGGCCGGCAGGGATGTTGGTAGAGCATGGTGTTTGCCACGCCAGGGTTGTGGGTTCGATTCCCGCGGGGGGCCAGTATGAAAAATAAATACAAATATGTATGTACTCACTAACTGTAAGTCGCTCTGGATAAGAGCGTCTGCTAAATGACTAAAATGTAATGTAAATGTAGTTGTTGGTATAAGATTCCCTGAAAAATAATTCTCTAAGCTTTGTTCCTTGTACGTCACTCTGTACAGTACAGTATGTGTTATTGTTACTGTAGGTGTACCTAAGGGCAGGGGAAAGCTCTGCCAGCCACATTGTGTTTGTATGGCGTCTGTGCTGGTTCTACTGTGTGTGAGGGACTGGAAGAGGGAGTATCCCAACTGTCTGTTAGCCTTTGGAAGCAGCAGCACACTGATTTCATACGCCCACTTGAATCAGTCCAGAGAGGAAAAGCATGTTTGCTCTAGAGCTGTTCACAGAGGGAGGTCATACACTCAGATGTTTGTTTCTGTAACCCCGCCGTAGCCATGATCTCTCCTTAATTACTGTCATATTACATGATTCTCCTCTCTCCCGCTGTCCTCTCCCTCTGGTAATAGTGCATATTACTCCAATTACGACCTGTGTCAAACTCTAGAGTTACTGTAGCATGCACCAGTCAGCTTCAGTGCAGGAGCAGAGAGAAGAGCAACATTATTGCCATAATTGAGGACTTTTTTGTTTTCGAGGAGATGGATAACTGTTTTTGACCTTGATTCCATTTAATTTATGAGAATACTCTCATTTTCTCTAAGCTTTTTGTTTGGCCGATAAATAATAGGAAGGCCGTTACCAAAGCCCTACAAATACTGTATATGCGGTCTGATCCATCTTGGATGTGCACCCAGTGGTGTTCGCAGAAGACAGTAAGTAGAGCAGGGTTTCCGTTAGCCGGCTTTTGGCCGTTGATTTTTTTTTTTTTTAAAGCCGATAAATAAAATTGCCACGAACAAGCCTGGAGAAGAAGAAAATATCAAATTTCTAAATAATGCTTGTTAGCCTATTCATTTATGTAAATACCAGTAGATGTAAATACATTTGACCGGTCATGCTTATCGGTCTATAGGTTAATTTGCATAATTTAGTGGAATAAAATTGGCATGTGTGTATATTCACTATGTATCTTATTTATCACATGTGCACAGCATAACGATACAGAGCTTTTGAGTGGACAATCTGTCAGACAGCTGCTGCTACAACATCTCAAACAGCAATGCATAGGCAACGGAAGGCAGGCTTAATCAGCGCGTCACACACCATTTTGCAATGAGCTGGAAGCAGTATGCATTTTGAAAACATATACTTAAGTGTTGGAAACCTGAACATTTTACTACATATTTTGAGGCATCTCTTACCTCGCTTTAAAGTAGCCTAGCCAAAATCTGACCATATCTGTGGAGGCAGTTGTTTTATATAAACCTAGTCATATTAGCAACCCATGTTAGTTGTTGCATATTAGATCTCCCTTCTGTCTACATTTCTAACAGATATTTTCATTTCTGTCACATGAAACAGCTGGCTTTTGACAACGTTTTCCTACTAATTGCATTATGAAATGAACATTCGGGCGTAGCCTACTGCCTTGTGCGCAGTGCTGCACTAATAATAGTTGATCAACATTTTAAGTTAAACATTCTGTAACCTAGGCCTACTGGTTGTATGAATTTAGGATCAGGTTACACACCCAATTTTCCTACCTGAAACCCTGCAGCAGAGCTGTCCCTGACTGACTGACATCATCATGACAGTGGCCTGAGGATGAGGGGGGATGATCTGTGTCACAGTTCTACTGTACCACTAACTCTGACTCATACTGCCAGCTGTCAGACACATCCATCCACATCCCTTATCATCCGCCACACCAATGATATTATTCACCTGCACCTGGTGTTTTCAGCTTTGAATGGGTTGAAATCTGTGAAGTGTGTGTGTGTGTGTGTGTGTGTGTGTGTGTGTGTGTGTGTGTGAGAGAGAGAGGGAGAGTATGACCTCATGCTGCATTGTGTGGGATGAGAGGAGAGAGCATGTCAGACGCAAGCTGATCTCTTGACACAAACCATACTCACTAGATCAAATCACTAACTTACAGTACACACTTATGTAAGACCAACATCCTATGCACTGGATATTCAGCAGAGATTTACAAAAGATCAAAGATGTTATCAAGAAAAGTTAGTACTCATTGACTTAGTACTCTAATGCTGCATGTAGATAAGCCAGGTAAGGGCTCTGTCTTTCATCTGTCTTTCACTGCCCTCTTGACCAAAGGGACCACTCAGGCTTGAAGAGAGGAATCCAAATGGACCCTCCCACAGTCTTGAAGAGTGGAGCCAGGGAATCCAGTCAGGCTTGGACGCTGTGACTACCCTGGGTAGGCGTACAGCCCAGTCAGTGACTGACTGACTGCAGCTGTTGGGGTGGAGCTCTGCTCTGCTCTATTCTCTTATCCTCTAGTAGATCATCCTGCCTTGGCCTAGTCACAAGCTGATTCTTCATGTCTTACAATGTATACTATATCCTCTGAGTGCCGGATCTATTCCCTCTAGGATGTTTTAAACATTACATAGTATATTATAAATCCCATGAATGTTCTACAATTATTTGGACAAATGTAAACTAATAAGCTGTGCTCTTTTGAAAGTAGTCTAAGTGGAGCAAGTATCATTTTAGAACCACTAACATAATGATCGTAGAGGATTGACTCTTTGTTTTACTTACAAAATCCTCAGATACTGTGTGGTATGTTGGTTTAATCTAAGGATTTATCTTCATGATTTAGGAATAAAGATTTTTGACCTGATTTGAGTATCAATGGAGGTTTTGTAGAGGTAAACCATCATATTAGCTCTACTAAATGGCTGAGTGGTTTCCTCTTAAATGCTCAGGGAGACAGGAGTCTATTTATTGCATGTATCTCAGAGGATCCGTGTGAAGCAGTGCTGGAGGACGTTCTACTTTGCTGGGTATTTTTAGCTAGAATAAAAGGAGCTGCTTTCTCCCTCCCCGCTGCGACGAGGGCAAGATTAACCATTTCTGTCAGGATCTGTACCTTCAACTGACATTAGAGGAAAGCCTATATCCTCTCTGAGTCAGGGTCAGTGGAGACACAACAGATTGCGCCTCGTTACTGTTGGAGACATACTTCCTGTATGCAGGGGTCAAATTGTGAATTTGCTGGTGGTTTAATGTTGTTGGTGGCTGCACCTTTGGCCTTAGTTATAGTACAGTGGGCCTCGACAACCAAAAACACTTCTACTTAGGATATTTTATTCAATTTATACTGTAACATGAAGTATGACAGTTCTTTCAAAGCCTCTCCTGATGACCTTACAATATCCTTGTACTGAATTAGATTTTGTGCAATGCATTTTCTGTAGAGAAGGCCGAACATGGTTCATTGTTCATGGGCACAAGGTCAGTCTGAAGATGTATTTTTCAGATTGATGGTTAATCATGGTGGCTGTATTTAGTTCAGGAAAAACAGAAAGGAAAACGCCGTACACTGCTGCTCATGCTCCCAGGTGATATTTATTTATAACAACGTTTCGACCCTTAGGTCTTCATCAGGCATGTATTTAGTACAGCACACAAATAGGCCAAACTATGGCTAAGTATTCTGAGAAGGGAAGTGGATTAAACAAGGACATCTTGATATGGAAAGACTATTAGGAAGGTATTGTGTTTGATTTTGCCGTTGCTTTCTGTATGCAATTGCTTTCTGCGAACCAAACTTGAGTCAAATGTACAGCATGTTTGTATGAATGTATATTAGTGGAACAGATAATCGTGTGATTTACAGTATGTTTACTACTTCAGATTTGCTCTCCTCCTGTCCATCCCATCCATACAAAAAATATTTAGGTTCCTAAAACATCTCACTAGCTGCACTATAAATGTGATATTTATGTGAAACATGCTGATGTTGTGGATGTATGATATGATAAGTGTGATGAGGATCCATCTGACAGAGTGAAGTAACTCCTGTCTCGTTTGATATTCACAACTCAGGGTAGTTAAAGGCCCAGTGCCATCAAAAAGAGGTGATCCCAGGAGACATGCCCTGGGCCTGCAGCAGATTTACCTATCTTTTAATCAGATGGGAATAGAAAGGGTGGCTAATTTAAAGCATGAGTGGAGAGATGAGAGAAAGGAACCCAAGGAAAGATGGCATTCATCAGCATATCCACCTCAGCACATGAAACCTTTAATCCTTCTCTCTCTCAGCCACTCAGAGAAATGCTGATGATGGATTTAACCTCATACCATTTCAGCATGCCAGGGACATATTTGTTTAATTAACAATCATAATGATTAGGTATGTGTAAAAAATTCATTAAAATAATACTTTTTTTAAATGACTATTCAATTAATTTAAGATTAATGTACAGCTTAGGTATTTGCATGTTCTTAGACAAGTACATTAGTTTGAGGTCTGAGGTTGTTTTAAATATTATTAGAGCTTGTTAAAATCTCCTTCTCGTCCTTAACAATGACTAGGCTGGGATATGGAGCTGGTATGCTAATCCACCTTTGATCCTATTTACAACTAGTGCTGCTGCAGAGAGGGTTGATTATATTAGTAAAGCCAGAGAAATGCATTTAAAGCTTGAAACAGTATTATTCTTCTATTCCTATTTGCTAATAGAGGATGGGCGTTGTTAAGAAATGACATGTTTATGATCATTGTCCAGTGATCTTTGTTTGCCATTAAGATTCTGTTTGTCTTTGTCTCTGCCATGACCTTAAAATTCACTTAGTTGCTAAGGTGATGGGGATGGGTGTTTTTGTTTATCTATGTAGCCTAACAAGAATACAGAATTCAGTCTAGATTTTGGTGTTGCAAGAATAATTAATAGAATTGAGAGGTTTCTGTTTTCTGTTACTGCCTGATCTCATTTGGTTGTAAACCTTCATGTTTTATTATGGTGTGTGCACCGAGTGTATCAGTAAGGGATCATAGCTTTCACCTGGCCAGTCTGTCATGGAAAGAGCAGGTGTTTTTAATGTTTTGTACACTCAGTGTAGGTCAGGTTATTTTGGTAAAGTGCTGAGCGATTAACCGAAATCTCGGTTATTTTTCGGTTTTTAAACAACTAATTGACCGACATCAGTTCAATTATTTTAATTCCATTTAGTTCTGTTTTTTTCTGTGAGCTTCTCTAGAGATAAATCAGATCAAGCATGAATTGTGCGATTTAGTAGGGAGTTGTAGTTTCCAACAGGCCAATATTCTACATACATTTAGCGCAGAAAACGTCTAATTAACAAATGGAACTGGTACATTTCTTTATTTATGCAAAACAATATGCTGCCAATTTTTATATTTAATAAAGGGCAGACATACAAGTTCCCTACCTTCTCCCCTTCCACTTGACTTCTCAATTTCTGTGGTAATGCTGTAATCAATTGGTTGTTACTTTGTATTGAGCAAACATTCCCATATATTTTCGATAGCTGCATGTGTGACAACTCCACTAGCTTCCCACTGGGCACAGACGTCAATTCAACATCTATTCCACGTTGGTTCAACGTAATTTCATTGAAATGACGTGGAAACAACTTTGAGTCAACCAGTGTGTGCCTAGTGGGTTATTTTTATTAGTATATTCATAATCACTGCACATTTTGTGCAGCCAGTCTAATTGGTTTTGAACACATTGAGAGGGTTCATCAGTTCTGTATGTTTCACTATTGGGTTATCATTTGACTTTAAAGATCCTCTTTTAAGCCATTAAGCAGCTAGCTAGCTGTAAGTGTGTAACAAACACATCTTGAAGTCATGGCCATAGCTATCTTCCCATGTACCTCTTCCCATGTACCTACAGTCTGACTTTAATTTTGATAGGGCATGAGAAAATATTGGACTGAGCACGCCCCCATTCTCATCGATGGGGCTGTAGTGGAACAGGTTGAGAGCTTCAAGTTCCTTGGTGTCCACATCACCAACGAACTATCATGGTCCAAACACACCAAGACAGTCGTGAAGAGGGCATGACAAAACCTATTCCCTCTCAGGAGACTGAAAAGATTTGGCATGGGTCCTCAGATCCTCAAAAAGTTATACAGCTGCACCATCGAGAGCATCCTGACTGGTTGCATAACTGCCTGGTATGGAAACTGCTCAGCCTCCGACCGCAAGGCACTACAGAGGGTAGTGCGTATGGCCCAGTACATCACTGGGGCCAAGCTTCCTGCCATCCAGGACCTCTATACCAGGCGGTGTCAGAGGAAGGCCCTAAAAATTGTCAAAGACTCAAGCCACACTAGTCATAGACTGTTCTCTCTGCTACCGCACGGCAAGCGTTACCGGAGTGCCAAGTCTAGGTCTCACAGACCTGTTAGTTTTTCTTTAAGAAGCCCTCCTGTTCTCCACTCATTACCTGTATTAACTGCACCTGTTTGAACTCGTTACCTGTATAAAAGACACCTGTCCACACACTCAATCGAACAGACTCCAACCTCTCCACAATGGCCAAGACCAGAGAGCTGTGTAAGGACATCAGGGATAAAATTGTAGACCTGCACAAGGCTGTGATGGGCTACAGGACAATAGGCAAGCAGCTTGGTGAGAAGGCAACAACTGTTGGTGCAATTATTTGAAAATGGAAGAAGTTCAAGATGACGGTCAATCACCCTCGGTCTGGGGCTCCATGCAAGATCTCACCTTGTGGGGCATCAATGATCATGAGGAAGGTGAGGGATCAGCCCAGAACTACACGGCAGGACCTGGTCAATGACCTGAAGAGAGCTGGGACCACAGTCTCAAAGAAAACCATTAGTAACACACTACGCCGTCATGGATAAAAATCCTGCAGCGCACGCAAAGTCCCCCTGCTCAAGCCAGCGCATGCCCAGGCCGTCTGAAGTTTGCCAATGACCATCTGGATGATCCAGAGGAGGAATGGGAGAAGGTCTGATGAGACAAAAATAAAGCTTTTTGGTCTAAACTCCACTCGCCGTGTTTGGAGGAAGAAGAAGGGTGAGTACAACCCCAAGAACACCATCCCAACCGTGAAGCATGGAGGTGGAAACATCATTCTTTGGGGATGCTTTTCTGCAAATGGGACAGGACGACTGCACCGTATTGAGGGGAGGATGGATGGGGCCATGTATCGCAAGATCTTGGCCAACAACCTCCTTCCCTCAGTAAGAGCATTGAAGATGGGTCGTGGCTGGGTAATCCAGCATGACAACGACCTGAAACACACAGCCAGGGCAACTAAGGAGTGGCTCCGTAAGAAGCATCTCAAGGTCCTGGAGTGGCCTAGCCAGTCTCCAGACCTGAACCCAATAGAAAATCTTTGGAGGGAGCTGAAAGTCCATATTGCCCAGCGACAGCCCCGAAACCTGAAGGATCTGGAGAAGGTCTGTATGGAGGAGTGGGCCAAAATCCCTGCTGCAGTGTGTGCAAACCTGGTCAAGACCTACAGGAAACGTATGATCTCTGTAATTGCAAACAAAGGTTTCTGTACCAAATATTAAGTTCTGCTTTTCTGATGTATCAAATACTTATGTCATGCAATAAAATGCTAATTAATTACTTAAAAATCATACAATGTGATTTTCTGGATTTAGATTCCGTCTCTCACAGTTGAAGTGTACCTATGATACAAATTACAGACCTCTACATGCTTTGTAAGTAGGAAAACCTGCAAAATCGGCAGTGTATCAAATACTTCTTCTCCCCACTGTATGTGTGTGTGTGTGTGTAGTCCCGTGTAGCTCAGTTGGTAGAACATGGCGTTTGCAACACCAGGGTTGTGGGTTCGATTCCCACGGGGGGCCAGTATGAAAATATATGCACTCACTAAAAAACTGCTGTAATGATCCACCAGGCTGAGTAGCAGACAGTGCCTGGGTGTCCTCAGGAGCTCTCCTCTCTGCTATTGTTATTACAACAAATCATGTGACATATACTGTATCCCTTCCAGATGGCACCCTACTTCAGCTCTTATTGAATTGTCCATGTTTACACTGCCCTCCCAGCTGCTCTTAGACACTTTCCTTATCTTTTCAGATCTCTAATGTGTTGAGGACTAAACAAACCTAACTTAATACTGGAAGCCCTGTGGATGGAGGAGAGAAAGCCCCTTAGAATGGTGTAAGAGAGGACAGGGGGCTGGTAATACTATTTTAAGTCCACTTTGAAGCATCATGTTGCAGTGGATACAGTAGAAGGCCATTCGTTCTGTATGTTGATATATCTCTGGTTGCGATCTGCTGTCTATGTTGTGTCCTCTCTGCCTAGTAATGGTTCGGTGTCGGCCTGAAAGCAGAGCTAATTAGAAGCTTGCTGCTGTTGAGTGTTTGCCAGAAGAGAGAGAGGAGATTAACTCAGTGAGAAATGGGTTCTCACGCTAGCTCCTACTAGCTCCGCTCCAGAGTAGTGATTATCCGCCAGGGTTTCATCATGTGGCTGCTCCTGAGCGCGCTCTCTCTCTCTCTCTCTCTCTCTCTCTCTCTCTCTCTCTCTCTCTCTCTCTCTCTCTCTCTCTCTCTCTCTCTCTCTCTCTCTCTGTGTCTCTCTCTCTCTCTCTCTGTGTGTCTCTCTCTCTCTCTCTCTGTGTGTCTCTCTCTCTCTCTCTCTGTGTCTCTCTGTGCTGGCATTCACTTCAGAATATTTGTAATTTGCGGTGTCAAGGTATTTTTTAAGAAATTATTTCTGAATTGCCTACAACAGGAATGTTATCATTTTTCATGCATGATGTATTTATTTGATTCTCTGAAGCTTTTTTATGATGGGTAACATCACAAATGCATACTGGCATATTTAGACAGAGCTTTGTGCCTCCTAATCCTGCTAGGTATAGATACCAAGGTCCCAATGGAATATACTGTACAGTTCCTTTTGATTATCCCCACACAGCTATACTCGACTGCACCCTCAGGCCTGTGTGTGGCATAGACCATCCTCGTTGTGTGCACAAATGCCTGTGTGTGTGGCCTGGGCAAGCTGGGCCTCATGCGGCCTGTCTAACAGAGAATAAACATATATCTGAGCCACAAAGGTGTTGTAGGACTCCTGTGGCAGGCTGTATGGAGCAGGTCCCATGCAGAGCCATTACCTCTGGCTCTATGAAAGACTGCTAGTCAGAGGGGACATCATTCACAACCACATCATTAGAAATCATTTTCCTCTCCCTTTTCTCTGAAATGGCTCACAGAACAATTGTACGGAACACACCTCCAAAGTATGGGGAAGCATTTTGTCATGGGTATATCTAGACTCTAAATGGAGTATTCACAAGCACAGCTTCCATATGACCTTTGTCATTAAGAAGCACATAGAGAATGTCAACTCATATTATCCATAATACAGTGTTTTTTTTTTTTATATCTAACATGAGAAAATGTAGGGTTGACTGAAAATCCTGATTTGACAGCGCACTCGGTAGAGGAAAGAATTCTTTAACTGTATTCTGAACAAAAAGGGAACTGTTGGAGAGATCCATTGTGAACAGTTTTCCCTCCCGGCTAAGGGAGATAAAAAGAAAATAAATGGTGTCATTAGAGTTTTTGTCTGCATGTTTTCTCTTAAGTATGAATAAGAACTACAGTGTACTTCAATCGGTTTGCCCTTAAATGGGTGACATAACATCCACTGGTTTGACTCCGATGTCTGCTTGTAGGGGGAGAGAGCGCATAATGATGAATAATGTAATTTCATTATTCAGGTAGCATCTTCTGTCCTATTATTGTAGCTTTGGAGAGACATTTGCTTTCTGCTGAAAGGTTACGCTGCTCACCTTGGCTCAGCTCAGTGTATGCTAAACACTGCCAGTTAGGAGTTCTACCTTCTTCTAAACCTTTAAGAAATAAGGAGGGATGGAAACTAGCTGATGCAGTAGACTCCCTCAAAGCAGCACTTCTACAATGTACCTGCAGATAATAACCATATCCCTTGTATGCTGTTCTGATGTACACTACCGGTCAAAAGTTTTAGAACACCTACTCATGCCAGGAGTGTGCAAAGCTGTCATCAAAGCAAAGGGTGGCTATTTGAAGAATCTCTAATCTAAAATATATTTTGATTTCTTTAACACTTTTTTGGTTACTACATGATTCCATATGTGTTATTTCATAGTCTTCACTATTATTCTACAATGTAGAAAATAGTAAAAATAAAGAAAAACCCTTGAATAAGTAGGTGTTCTAAAACTTGACTTGACCGGTAGTGTATATATCCAGTGTCGTGTTATACACATTTCCTTGGCTAAGTCAGAGTTATATCTGAACTGATCTGTTTGTTTTTTCCAGGTGTGTAGGTTGGCAACGCCAATACACCACCAGTCAAGATGGTGGCCCTTTCACTGAAGATCTGTGTCCGCCAGTGCAATGTTGTGAAGACCATGCAGTTTGAGCCCTCCACTCCTGTGTATGACGCCTGTAGGATCATCAGGGAGAGGGTTCCGGAAGCCCAGACTGGCCAAGGTGAGAGATTGGGGAAAGCTACTGTTAATGGGTAATGTCAGAATGATTCACTTGCAAAAGGCTCACTTGCACTAAGAAAAAAATTGAAATACAAAAACGACACAATTACTTTGTACTAAATACACCAAGAGTGTCATTGTAATCCAAATGTCAAACAAGGCATTAGTGTCTGATCATTGGTGTCTGTTTAGCTTCAGAATGTATGTAATGAATAAAAGCTGTTTAAGCAGGAGATACAAATGGATGTCACCCACAGCATGGCTTTCTGACTACAGACAGACTGAAAACAGTTTCAAAACCGAACAGTCGATGCTGGTTCAATCTGGGTCTGTGGGCGGTATTCCTCCCTTTGGGAGGTGTTAGTTAGGCAGGTTGGAGAGGCTCTCTGTGGTGTTAGCTAGGCATGCTGGAGAGGCTCTTTAAGCTGTGCGCTCTCTTTAGGCTTTAGAACAGATTTATATCAGCTAGATATGTCTGATGGCAGACATGATTAACTTTCTTTCCCAACTGAATGTCATAACATGGATTATTCATATGAATGTCAATGAGATCAGAAAAAGAGGCATCCTCTGTATCATAAACAATAACTACATGAGATGCCGTTAAATAGCATTGTCTTGTCAACATGTGTTCACTTAGTTGGCTTTTGCCATTTAAACAGTCAATCGAGCAACTGTTCCCATTACTAAACGTTACCCTAATACGTTCTCCGCTGTGTGTTTCAGCTTCTGATTATGGCCTGTTTCTCTCTGATGATGATCCCAGAAAAGGAATCTGGCTGGAGTCTGGGAGAACTCTGGATTACTATATGCTCCGGAACGGGGTAAAGCCCAATCATAGAGCCCAGGGCAGAGTCCCATCAGACATTCAATCAAAGGAACTGCATCTCATTCCCCTCTTTCCTTGTTTCTCAGGATGTCTTGGAGTACAAGAAGAAACAGAGGCCCCAGAAGATCAAGATGTTGGACGGGGCAGTTAAAACTATCATGGTGGATGACTCTAAAACCGTGGGAGAGCTGCTTGTAACCATATGTAGTAGAATAGGTGGGTAACCTCTCTTCAACTGGAATCTATAACAGTCAAACCATCCACTAGCCTCTCAGAGTACAAGTGCTGATCTAGGATCTGTCCATATATTCTTATTCATTAAGATCTAAAAGGCAAAACAGATCCTAGATCAATACTCCTACTCTGAGACCTTTTGTGGATACGGGCCATGATCCTATTTATAGCTCACGGTTACTGGCTCCGCCATACATTATGGTTGCACATCCCTTAGCTTTTAGAACATGATAATTAGCTATGGTACTGGTATAGTCAACGTTTTATATAGATATTTTTGATGGTGTAAAAAAGCCTTTTTCCCCTATGTTGAAATTATGAGTGGTAATTGTGAAGCCATAGACTGTGCTGTCCTCCTGTCATGTAGGTGTTCCCACAGCCATATACTGTATTTCAATTACGCTGGGCTGCCTGTGCCCAAACTCAATTGGGTGAGGAGAAGAAAGACGTCTGGCAAATCTCTTTATTGGCTGGTGTTTGTTTAGAAAGGGCTTTCTGCTTGGCTTCTCCTCTTCTGAGTTCCCCCTTTAGTTTTCTGGCTGCTCTCCAGTTTCCCCCACTGGGGCTTCGGATATGGCACAGCTCAAAGTGCTGGCTCTGTGCTCTACACTGCTCCCTCTCTGAGAGTTTCCTGGCTGCCTCTCCTCTTCAGGAATCACCAACTACGAGGAGTACTCTCTGATCCAGGAGGCGGTGGAGGAGAAGAAGGAGGACGGTCATGGGTCGGGCACCCTGAAGAAGGACAGGACTCTGCTCCGAGACGAGAGGAAGATGGAGAAGCTCAAAGCCAAGCTTCACACAGATGATGACTGTGAGTTTGAAAAGCACTTCCAAAAGAAGACAAAATGTGTTGTTTTATAGTCCAGTATTACATGCTTCCAGTCATCACCTCTACCCCTCTCTCATTAAGTCCAATATCTCACTATAATAAGTCCAGGATCATCTCATTTGAACATGTTTTATCACTCAACTCAAAGTCATAGTACTGTATCAATGTTTAATGAAATGAAGATTGTTATCTTACCCCCAAGGAACAGAAATGACATTTGGAAAATATTCATATAAAAATCATCCTCAAACCATCACAAAATCGATCCTTATTCTCAGCAGAACGTTATGCAAATTACTGCCCTTGTGGTTTTAGACAAAAACAAATAATAATTTCCTTTTGGCATTGAGGTCTACCTGTCTTTCTGACTGTTTTATTTCACTGTCAGCATGCCCAATCCCAGTAGTAGAAGTGTATGCTACTGTGTATTATACATACGTGAGTATGTGTTTCTCTGTTGCCAGTGAACTGGCTGGACCACAGCCGGACGTTCAGAGAGCAGGGAGTGGAGGAGAGCGAGATGCTGCTGCTCAGACGCAAGTTCTTCTATTCAGATCAGAATGTGGACTCACGAGACCCTGTCCAGCTCAACCTCCTCTATGTACAGGTCAGACTTCTCTCTCTCACTGTGCTCATTGCTGTCCAACATGTAGTAAACTAAGCTCTTCAATATATTCACAAAATAATTGATTAAAAAACACTGTTTTGCAATGACGTCTACAGTAGCCTCAACAGCACTCTGTAGGGTAGCACCATGGTGTAGCCGGAGGACAGCTTGATTCCGTCCTCCTTTGGGTACAGTGCCTTGCTAAAGTATTCATCCCCCTTTGCGTTTTTCCTATTTTGTTGCATTACAATCTGTAATTTAAATGGATTTCTATTTGGATTTCATGTAATGGACATACAAAATAGTCCAAATTGGTGAAGTGAAATGAAAAAAATAACTTGTTTAAAAAATTCTAAAACATAAATAACGGAAAAGTGGTGCGTACATATGTATTCACCCCCTTCGCTATGAAGCCCCTAAATAAGATCTGGTGGAACCAATTACCTTCAGAAGTCACATAATTAGTTAAATAAAGTCCACCTGTGTGCAATCTAAGTGTCACATGATCTCAGTGTATATATACACCTGTTCTGAAAGGCCCCAGAGTCTGCAACACCACTAAGGAAGGGGCACCACCAAGCAAGCGGCACCATGAAGACCAAGGAGCTCTCCAACAGGGCAGGGACAGTTATGGAGAAGTACAGATCAGGGTTGGGTTATACAAAAATATCAGAAACTTTGAACATCCCATGGAGCACTATTTTAAATCCATTATTAAAAAATGGAAAGAATATGGCACCACAACAAACCTGCCAAGAGAGGGCCACCCACCAAAACTCACGAACCAGGCAAGGAGGGCATTAATCAGAGAGGCAACAAAGACACCAAAGATACCAAAGATATCCCTGAAGGAGCTCCAGAGCTCCACAGCGGAGATTGGAGGATCTGTCCATAGGACCACTTTAAGCCGTACACTCCACAGAGCTGGGCTTTACGGGAGAGTGGCCAGAAAAAAGCCATTGCTTAAAGAAAAAAATAAGCAAACACGTTTGGTGTTCGCCAAAAGCCATGTGGGAGACTCCCCAAACATATGAAGAAGGTACTCTGGTCGGATGAGACTAAAATTGAGCTTTTTGGCCATCAAGGAAAACGCTATGTCTGGCGCAAACCCAAATTCCTCTCATCACCCCGAGAACACCATGGTGGTGGCAGCATCATGCTGTGGGGATGTTTTTCATCGGCAGGGACTGGGAAACTATTCAGAATGATGGATGGAGCTAAATACGGGGAAATTCTTGAGGGAAACCTGTTTCAGTCTTCCAGACATTTGAGACTGGGACGGAGGTTCACCTTCCAGCAGGACAACAACCCTAAGCATACTGCTAAAGCAACACTCGAGTGGTTTAAGGGGAAACATTTAAATGTCTTGGAATGGCCTAGTCAAAGCCCAGACCTCAATCCAATTGAGAAGCTGTGGGATGACTTAAAGATTGCTGTACACCAGCGGAATCCATCCAACTTGAAGGAGCTGGAGCAGTTTTGCCTTGAAGAATGGGTAAAAATCCCAGTGGCTAGATGTGCCAAGTTTATAGAGACATACCTCAAGAGACTTGCAGCTGTAATTGCTACAAAAGGTGGCTTTTTTTGTCTTATTTGTTTCACAATAAAATAAATTTTGCATCTTCAAATTGGTAAGCATGTTGTGTAAATCAAATGATACAAACCCCCCAAAAATCCATTTTAATTCCAGGTTGTAAGGCAACAAAATAGGAAAAATGCCAAGGGGGGTGAATACTTCAATACAAAACCTAGGAGGCTTGTGGTTCTCACCCACTTCCATAGACTTACAAAGTAATTATGACGTCCTCCAACCTATCAGAGCTCTTGCAGCATTAATTAACATGTTGTCCACCCAATCAAAGGATCAGAGAATGAATCTAGTACTGAAAGCATAAGCTACAGCTAGCTAGCACTGCAGTGCATAAAATGTGGTGAGTAGTTGACTCAAAGAGAGAGGAAGATAATAGTTGAACAGTTTTGAACAAATTAATTACTTCAAAAATTAAGAAGCAGTAGAGCTAGCTATATTTTCTTGTATTGCAGCAAATGCAGCTAGCTAGTTTAGCCTACTCAAACACCCGGCTCAAACAGAGAGTGATGCTATGTTAGCTAGTTGGCTATGGCTATCCAACACTGGAACTCTTCCAAGTCAAGGTAAGCTTTTGGTTGTATTAATTTATTGCCACCGGCTCTCGCCGGTGTAACTGCTAAACTGCATGATTGTAGCAGGTTTACGAACGCGTTAGTCAACATAGCTACTAGAACTATGACATTAATATGGTGACAACGATGTAGGTTAGCGGTTATAATATGAAGGTTTGGCCTGGAAAGATTTTTTTGCCTGGTCACAGACAGCTGATGTGTTGTGCACTGAACTCCACAAGCGAACGGAGACAGTGAGAGAATGAGAGCACGTAGATGCTAGAAGGAATTGTACAACGATCAAAGGGATCATGCTAGGTTGTAGCATCCTAATGATGGGTATAGGGAACATTTGAGTATCATATATTAGCCTAACCTATCGATGTTACATTGAGCTGGGTGAATGGAATATGAATGATAGTCATCCAATATGCTATAATAGGAATAAGGCCACGCTCATAAAAAAAAAAAATTGTCCTCCCTCATCTTAAACGTCACCGATGTATAGTCACTTTACCCCTACCTACATATTACCTCAATTACATCAAATAACCCATACCCTTGCACATTGACTCGGCACCAGTACCCCTTGTACAGTGGGGAAAAAAATTATTTAGTCAGCCACCAATTGTGCAAGTTCTCCCACTTAAAAAGATGAGAGAGGCCTGTAATTTTCATCATAGGTACACGTCAACTATGACAGACAAATTGAGAAAAAAAATCCAGAAAATCACATTGTAGGATTTTTAATGAATTTATTAGCAAATTATGGTGGAAAGTAAGTATTTGGTCACCTACAAACAAGCAAGATTTCTGGCTCTCACAGACCTGTAACTTCTTCTTTAAGAGGCTCCTCTGTCCTCCACTCGTTACCTGTATTAATGGCACCTGTTTGAACTTGTTATCAGTATAAAAGACACCTGTCCACAACCTCAAACAGTCACACTCCAAACTCCACTATGGCCAAGACCAAAGAGCTGTCAAAGGACACCAGAAACAAAATTGTAGACCTGCACCAGGCTGGGAAGACTGAATCTGCAATAGGTAAGCAGCTTGGTTTGAAGAAATCAAATGTGGGAGCAATTATTAGGAAATGGAAGACATACAAGACCACTGATAATCTCCCTCGATCTGGGGCTCCACGCAAGATCTCACCCCGTGGGGTCAAAATGATCACAAGAACGGTGAGCAAAAATCCCAGAACCACACGTGGGG
Source organism: Coregonus lavaretus (assembly GCF_964263955.1). Classification (NCBI taxonomy): domain Eukaryota; kingdom Metazoa; phylum Chordata; class Actinopteri; order Salmoniformes; family Salmonidae; genus Coregonus; species Coregonus lavaretus. The sequence continues at coordinate 30,023,418 of NC_139996.1, read as the reverse complement.
ACCTAGTGAATGACCTGCAGAGAGCTGGGACCAAAGTAACAAAGCCTACCATCAGTAACACACTACGCCGCCAGGGACTCAAATCCTGCAGTGCCAGACGTGTCCCCCTGCTTAAGCCAGTAATGTCCAGGCCCGTCTGAAGTTTGCTAGAGTGCATTTGGATGATCCAGAAGAGGATTGGGAGAATGTCATATGGTCAGATGAAACCAAAATAGAACTTTTTGGTAAAAACTCAACTCGTCGTGTTTGGAGGACAAAGAATGCTGAGTTGCATCCAAAGAACACCATACCTACTGTGAAGCATGGGGGTGGAAACATCATGCTTTGGGGCTGTTTTTCTGCAAAAGGACCAGGACGACTGATCCGTGTAAAGGAAAGAATGAATGGGGCCATGTATCGTGAGATTTTGAGTGAAAACCTCCTTCCATCAGCAAGGGCATTGAAGATGAAACGTGGCTGGGTCTTTCAGCATGACAATGATCCCAAACACACCGCCCGGGCAACGAAGGGGTGGCTTCGTAAGAAGCATTTCAAGGTCCTGGAGTGGCCTAGCCAGTCTCCAGATCTCAACCCCATAGAAAATCTTTGGAGGGAGTTGAAAGTCCGTGTTGCCCAGCGACAGCCCCAAAACATCACTGCTCTAGAGGAGATCTGCATGGAGGAATGGGCCAAAATACCAGCAACAGTGTGTGAAAACCTTGTGAAGACTTACAGAAAACGTTTGACCTGTGTCATTGCCAACAAAGGGTATATAACAAAGTATTGAGAAACTTTTGTTATTGACCAAATACTTATTTTCCACCATAATTTGCAAATAAATTCATTAAAAATCCTACAATGTGATTTTCTGGATTTTTATTTCTCATTTTGTCTGTCATAGTTGACGTGTACCTATGATGAAAATGACAGGCCTCTCTCATCTTTTTAAGTGGGAGAACTTGCACAATTGGTGGCTGACTAAATACTTTTTTTCCCCACTGTATATGTATGTATGTATGTATGTATGTATGTATGTATGTATGTATGTATGTATGTATGTATGTATGTATGTATGTATGTATGTATGTATGTATGTATGTATGTATGTATGTATGTATGTATGTATGTATGTATGTATGTATGTATGTATGTATGTATGTATGTATGTATGTATGTATGTATGTATGTACTGTATATAATTTTTCTTCCACTTTCACATTACATAGTATTTTGTGTAGATTGTTGACAAAATATGACAATAAAATCCATTTGAATCCCACTTTGTAACACAATAAAATTTGAAGAAATCCAAGTGGTCCGAAATATTTTTGCAAGGCATTGTACAATAATACTGTACTGTACATCCATAGTTAACTCCCTCCTTGTAATCCAGGCTGCCTCGGAGCTACAGCCCATAAATACATCTATAGTTAAGTCTCTCTCTTTCTCCCTATCCTCCCTTTCACTCTTAAATCTTCCTCTTGCCCCGACTCCCTCCCTCATTCTCTGTTTTTGCCTCACGCCCCCTTAATCCCATAAACATCCTGACATAATCACACACATCCACACCCGCTTACTCTGGCACACATTGCAGTGCAGTGCTCCATCATGCACTCCCTTCCTTTACAAACACAAGGCAATATCTTTTCACACAAAAACACAATTCTTCCCTATATCTATTCCTCCCTTTGCTCCTCTTTCAGCTTTCCCTCTCTCTATTTCTTTTTTTTCACTCGGTCACACACAGTCACACACGCGCATGCACACACACACACACACACACACACGCAGAGAAAGGCTGTGGATTTCCTGTAGTAGTGGAGAAGAGATGTGTGTCAGGAGGGGAGTGTCTGGGAATTAAGGCTGGGGCTGTATCTGACAGAGACCCCCGCTGTGTGGAGGGGTGGGAGGATGAGATCATGGAAGCTACACATCATTAATAAACATTGGGGCTCATCACTAGGAGGCTCTCCCTAAGGAATGCCAGGGATGATATCATAATCTACACACTCACAAAATTAACCTACTAACTCAGATTCCTATGGTAATGGCTGCATGGGGAATGAGGACTGTTCCATCGTACCAGAATATAGACATTGACAGGAAGCATATATAGTACGGTCATGTGCTGGAGACGTGTCTGAGGAGAGCACTGCAAACGGCTCTTGGAAGGAGTCAGAGAGTGGATGTGGGGTCTGGGGTGTGTTCCAGCCTAAGAATGCTGCTACTCTTCTCGCTCTGTCAGGCCACTTTAATATTTTTGGCAATTTAGAGTCACTGGAGTCTGAGGCAGTGACATGTGGGGGGACTCTGTGTTCAGCCTGTGTGTGTGTGGCGCTAAAGTGTTTGAGCTCATTGTTTTTCCAATTGATGGGGTTGTGTCACGCTTTTGATCGTGTGTTCAGTATCCTGATTGCTAGATTATCATACAGTATGCAGTATATGTGTAGCCAATCCAGTCTACAGGCGTTCTAAACCGAATATCCCTTGTGTTTTGTTGTCAAACAACGGTTCTCGTTATTGATATGCCAATTGATTGATTGGCTGGTTAGTCAGGTGAATTACGATGGTATTCATTAAACAATTTTACCTTTGTCAGCATTTATGTTTATGGCTGTAATATTCCGCCCAAGTGAATGGTTGAACTCTTTAGGGTACAGTACAGTGGGCTGATTGACATCAGTGTTACACTCCCAGGCTGAGTCAGGACATCTGGGCTGTTATGAAGCTCCTCCTCCAGTACAGTACAACCCTGCTTCTTCTAAAGGGGCTCAGAACTAGTTGTCCCTGAATGACCTTGTACTGGAGGGCAGATGGCCCCACCCATACTGATCAGCTGATCAGCACCACTCTAAAGAGGTGTTTGTTGAAGATTGTCTAGCTGTTTAGCTTGCAGTTGATGTAATGAGACATTAAAATGAGCTGGGCTGAGTCTGTGCCCTCTGAGGATTAAAAACACTGAGGAAGGCTTTCTCACTGTCAGTCAGGCATCTCAGCATTAGAAGCCATTAATCTTGGGAGGGAGGGAGGGAGGGAGGGAAAACACACACACAAGGTACTAATTTGAAAGATGTCCAGAAGTACTGGGTTCCTCTCCACACAGAATCAATGTATCACCCTCAACTACCTAAACGGTTTTAGATAGTGTAGTGTAGAGTAGACCACGTTTTGAGGTAATGCTTTAATGGATGGATGAGACATTGAAATGTAACAGATGTCTTAGATGATTGGTGCAAAATGGTACATTCCAACTAGGCTTTCATTGAAGTGGATTGAAAATATCATTCTTGTTGTGGCCAAACGAGACAGGTTGCTACAGTACATGGCTGCTATCAGGCATTATTGTGGCCTGGGTAGTCTTAATGTAGACTTTATTTACGTCCTGTTTATTGTTTTACATACACTTTGTGCATATTCTAATAATAAAAAACTAATACAGAATCACTCTAAAGTTGCTCTTTAACAGTTTATTAATGACACATTGTGGATCAGTCTGCAATATTGATGCAATATTCTGAGAAATTGCCATATTTTTTGACATCTTTGTGATAATACTGTACGTCACCATTGACTGTGATGATGAATGGTTGAGGCTGTTCGATTTTATATGTTAGCTAATGTCATGGATTGCTATACAAACTAATCTTGTTTGGTTCCCCTGAGTCCATTACTCTCAGTAAAGTGTTTGTGTGATGTCCCTGCTCTTGGTTTACATTTATTCACTTAGCAGGCAATCTTCTCTGAAGCAGAAAAAACAGAAAAAGCAGCATTACTCTCTAGTTTGAACTCAGTATAAAGTAAAACTTAATCTGTTCTCTTATCTCTTCTGTCTCTCTTTCTCTCCTCTAGGCCAGAGATGACATACTGAATGGCTCCCACCCTGTTTCATTTGATAAAGCCTGTGAGTTCGCTGGAATTCAGGCCCAGATCCAGTTTGGCCCCCACGTCGAACACAAACACAAGCCTGGATTCCTAGAGTAAGCCCTTTTATCAGATGGCATTATCAACAATAACACTATTGTATCCAACACTACCATTCTATACATTTCAATCTTATTTAGACACAACACTACCATTGTAGTTTAGGGGAAATCCTTATTTTTGTCATACCTATTTGAGTGCAGTACTCAAAGGCATACGAGAATGTTAACACTTGTGAGTGTTTGTGTCTCAGGTGAAGAGGGTGGATCTGATCTCCATCACCTAGGACTTGACATAGATTAAATAGATTAATCAAATCTCACATTGTTGTCCATTTTTGCTCAATCTTGCATGCTTTCTCAAACAGCTGTAACTGTATATGCATTCGTAAATCAGGTCCTTTCTTGAGTTGGGCTCTGGGATGTAACAACCGTTGAGCATCTGATCTTATGGTTGATTGTGGAGGAAAGGGGTTGAGTGTGTTAGAGTATGTGCGTGTATGTTTATTTCACATCTGTTGCAAGGGGGTAAGGATGTTAGCTCAGTTGGTAGAGCATGGCGCTTGCAATGCCAGGGTTGTGGGTTCGTTTCCCACGGGGGGCCAGTATGAAAATGTATGCACTCACTAACTGTAAATCGCTCTGGATAAGAGTGTCTGCTAAATGACTAAAATGTAAAAAAATGTTAGGGAGAATATAGGATGAACCACAATAATTGTTTGCTAAAATAATAATTTTTGGTCAAAAATGTAATGTAATACAATGGCAATCCGGGTTATAGGTTAAAATCCTACGCATGAACTGCCAACATTATTACGCATATTAATCGATAATGATGGAAAATAAGATATGCAAGATATTTGAATGGATATATATTTTTAAATAGCTATATACACTGCTCAAAAAAATAAAGGGAACACTTAAACAAAACACAATGTAACTCCAAGTCAATCACACTTCTGTGAAATCAAACTGTTCACTTAGGAAGCAACACTGATTAACAATACATTTCACATGCTGTTGTGCAAATGGAATAGACAACAGGTGGAAATTATAGGCAATTAGCAAGACACCCCCAATAAAGGACTGGTTTTGCAGGTGGTGACCACAGACCACTTCTCAGTTCCTATGCTTCCTGGCTGATGTTTTGGTCACTTTTGAATGCTGGCAGTGCTTTCACTCTAGTGGTAGCATGAGACGAAGTCTACAACCCACACAAGTGGCTCAGGTAGTGCAGCTCATCCAGGATGGCACATCAATGCGAGCTTTGGCAAGAAGGTTTGCTGTGTCTGTCAGCGTAGTGTCCAGAGCATGGAGGCGCTACCAGGAGACAGGCCAGTACATCAGGAGACGTGGAGGAGGCTGTAGGAGGGCAACAACCCAGCAGCAGGACTGCTACCTCCGCCTTTGTGCAAGGAGGAGCAGGAGGAGCACTGCCAGAGCCCTGCAAAATGACCTCCAGCAGGCCACAAATGTGCATGTCTGCTCAAACGGTCAGAAACAGACTCCATGAGGGTGGTATGAGGGCCCGACGTCCACAGGTGGGGGTTGTGCTTACAGCCCAACACCGTGCAGGACGTTTGGCATTTGCCAGAGAACACCAAGATTGGCAAATTCGCCACTGGCGCCCTGTGCTCTTCACAGATGAAAGCAGGTTCACACTGAGCACATGTGACAGACGTGACAGAGTCTGGAGACGCCGTGGAGAATGTTCTGCTGCCTGCAACATCCTCCAGCATGACCGGTTTGGCGGTGGGTCAGTCATGGTGTGGGGTGGCATTTCTTTGGGAGGCCGCACAGCCCTCCATGTGCTCGCCAGAGGTAGCCTGACTGCCATTAGGTACCGAGATGAGATCCTCAGACCCCTTGTGAGACCATATGCTGGTGCGGTTGGCCCTGGGTTCCTCCTAATGCAAGACAATGCTAGACCTCATGTGGCTGGAGTGTGTCAGCAGTTCCTGCAAGAGGAAGGCATTGATGCTATGGACTGGCCCGCCTGTTCCCCAGACCTGAATCCAATTGAGCACATCTGGGACATCATGTCTCGCTCCATCCACCAACGCCATGTTGCACCACAGACTGTCCAGGAGTTGGCGGATGCTTTAGTCCAGGTCTGGGAGGAGATCCCTCAGGAGACCATCCGCCACCTCATCAGGAGCATGCCCAGGCGTTGTAGGGAGGTCATACAGGCACGTGGAGGCCACACACACTACTGAGCCTCATTTTGACTTGTTTTAAGGACATTACATCAAAGTTGGATCAGCCTGTAGTGTGGTTTTCCACTTTAATTTTGAGGGTGACTCCAAATCCAGACCTCCATGGGTTGATACATTTGATTTCCATTGATAATTTTGTGTGATTTTGTTGTCAGCACATTCAACTATGTAAAGAAAAAAGTATTTAATAAGATTATTTCATTCATTCAGATCTAGGATGTGTTATTTTAGTGTTCCCTTAAGTTTTTTGAGCAGTATGTATATATATATATATATATATATATATATATATATATATATATATATATATATATATATATATATATATATATATATATATATATATATATATATATATATATTGAGGTGAGAGCATTGGAAATTATTTTGGCGGTTGACCTGCTTCTGTTTTGTGGGTGGCACTGTGTGCTGTTTTCGATGGATGGGTCCTGGCCTCTCGGGGGCCTAGGGATTCGGGGGGACGTGGGTGGTATGCTGATCACTGGGATGACGGCCCAACTTGGGATGGGGAGGGGCTTTAGCAGGGGGAATTAGTGGAGAACAATTGGAGGGTTACTTAGTAGCAATGGAAATATCATGGTACAGCTATATGGACAGTCAATCGCTATGGTATTTTTTATTGGTAAATTTACAAACATATATAATGATAAATAGATTTGAAACTTGTATCCCATTATGGCATGTGGTGAAATAAGTATAGCTAGTTATAATTGTAATGGCTTAGCAGATAATAACAAAAGAAGAACAATATTTACGGGGCTCCAAGAGAAGGAATATAATATCTATTGTTTACACGAAACTCATTAAACAATTCTAGATGAAGTTGCGTGGAAAAAAGGAATGGGGGGGCTAAATATACTTCTCCCATGGGCAAAGAAACTGTCACGTTCGTCGTGTAAAGGATTGGACCAAGGTGCAGCGTGGTATGCGTACATGTTTAATATTATAATAAAGCAACTGAACGTGAAGTTCTAAAGGCTAACATAAACAGAAACAAGATCCCACAACTAAAGGTAGGCAAAATGGCTGCCTAAGTATGATCCCCAATCAGAGACAACGATCGACAGCTGCCTCTGATTGGGAACCACACCCGGCCAACATAGAAATAGAATAAACTAGATTCTATCCAAATCACACCCTGACCTAACCAAACAGAGAATACAGGTGATCTCTAAGGTCAGGGCGTGACAGAAACTCAAAAGGGGTGGTGATATTAATTAACAGTAATTTTGATCCGAATGTGCACATTTTCCAAACAGATACGCAAGGTAGATGGATTATTTTAAATATGTTATTGGACCCTAAACAGATATGGCTCATTAACCTTTCCGGACCAAATAATGATGATCCACACTTCTTTGACAATATATATAATAAATTATCAACTCTGCAAGCAATTCAATACTCTATTATTATGGTGGGAGATTAAAATACTGTTTTAAATAGCTCAATGGACCGTAAAGGAAATCACACTACAAACAATCCCTCTCATGCTCTTAAGGAAATCGTGAATGTCATGGATACATTAGAACTAGTAGATATATGGAGGCTTAAATATCCTGATCTAGTGAGATATACATGGCGGAGACTCAATCAAGCTAGTCGTCTTGACTTCTTTCTTATGTCATTCTCATTGGCACCAAAAGTTTAAAAAGTGTTGATAGGGGACAGAATGCCGTCGGACCATCATATAATTGGCATATACAGTGGGGAAAAAAAGTATTTAGTCAGCCACCAATTGTGCAAGTTCTCCCACTTAAAAAGATGAGAGAGGCCTGTCATTTTCATCATAGGTACACGTCAACTATGACAGACAAAATGAGAAAAAATCACATTGTAGGATTTTTTATGAATTTATTTGCAAATTATGGTGGAAAATAAGTATTTGGTCAATAACAAAAGTTTCTCAATACTTTGTTATATACCCTTTGTTGGCAATGACACAGGTCAAACGTTTTCTGTAAGTCTTCACAAGGTTTTCACACACTGTTGCTGGTATTTTGGCCCATTCCTCCATGCATATCTCCTCTAGAGCAGTGATGTTTTGGGGCTGTCGCTGGGCAACACGGACTTTCAACTCCCTCCAAAGATTTTCTATGGGGTTGAGATCTGGAGACTGGCTAGGCCACTCCAGGACCTTGAAATGCTTCTTACGAAGCCACTCCTTCGTTGCCCGGGCGGTGTGTTTGGGATCATTGTCATGCTGAAAGACCCAGCCACGTTTCATCTTCAATGCCCTTGCTGATGGAAGGTTTTCACTCAAAATCTCACGATACATGGCCCCATTCATTCTTTCCTTTACACGGATCAGTCGTCCTCGTCCCTTTGCAGAAAAACAGCCCCAAAGCATGATGTTTCCACCCCCATGCTTCACAGTAGGTATGGTGTTCTTTGGATGCAACTCAGTATTCTTTGTCCTCCAAACACGACGAGTTGAGTTTTTACCAAAAAGTTCTATTTTGGTTTCATCTGACCATATGACATTCTCCCAATCCTCTTCTGGATCATCCAAATGCACTCTAGCAAACTTCAGACGGGCCTGGACATGTACTGGCTTAAGCAGGGGGACACGTCTGGCACTGCAGGATTTGAGTCCCTGGCGGCGTAGTGTGTTACTGATGGTAGGCTTTGTTACTTTGGTCCCCGCTCTCTGCAGGTCATTCACTAGGTCCCCCCGTGTGGTTCTGGGATTTTTGCTCACCGTTCTTGTGATCATTTTGACCCCACGGGGTGAGATCTTGCGTTGAGCCCCAGATCGAGGGAGATTATCAGTGGTCTTGTATGTCTTCCATTTCCTAATAATTGCTCCCACAGTTGATTTCTTCAAACCAAGCTGCTTACCTATTGCAGATTCAGTCTTCCCAGCCTGGTGCAGGTCTACAATTTTGTTTCTGGTGTCCTTTGACAGCTCTTTGGTCTTGGCCATAGTGGAGTTTGGAGTGTGACTGTTTGAGGTTGTGGACAGGTGTCTTTTATACTGATAACAAGTTCAAACAGGTGCCATTAATACAGGTAACGAGTGGAGGACAGAGGAGCCTCTTAAAGAAGAAGTTACAGGTCTGTGAGAGCCAGAAATCTTGCTTGTTTGTAGGTGACCAAATACTTATTTTCCACCATAATTTGCAAATAAATTCATTAAAAATCCTACAATGTGATTTTCTGGATTTTTTTCTCTCAATTTGTCTGTCATAGTTGACGTGTACCTATGATGAAAATTACAGGCCTCTCTCATCTTTTTAAGTGGGAGAACTTGCACAATTGGTGGCTGACTAAATACTTTTTTTCCCCACTGTACATTCCTCTTACTGAATTTCCACGTGGGCGAGGATATTGGAAATGTAATCAAAGCCTATTGGATGATAACTTGTTTTTAACTAGGACAGAGGAATTTATAACTGATTATTTCCGACATAACATAGGTACAGCAAATCCCCTTATTGAATGGGACACCTTTAAATGTGCCTTTAGAGGCCATGCAATTCAGTACTCATCTCGAAAACAAAAGCAATTTAGGTCAAAAGTGTCCACACTAACAAAGGAAATAGGTCTAACAGAACAGATAGATAGCAATAAAAACTGTAACATAGAGGCTCAGAATAAATTAGAGGAAAAACAAAAAGAAATGGAGAAACTTATTCAAGAAATATCAAGTGTAATATATTATAAAAATAAAGCAAACTGGATCGAATATGGGGGAAAATGCACCAAATTCTTTTTTAATCTTCAACATAGGAATGCTACCAAAAATAATTTATTGAAACTGGTTACAAATGACAGTCACCCATGATTCACCAAATTATATTTTGAAGGAGGAAACAAAGTATTTTAAGCATATGTTTTCAGTCACCTCCATCTCCTCTAACTGAAGCAAATTGTAGAGATTTTTTTAAATTGATAATGTAAACAGCCATACAGAAAGACTCATGTGAAGGTGAAATTACAGTGGAAGAACTTCTGGATGCAATTAAAGACTTTAAGTCCGTGAAAACTCCAGGGCTGGATGGCATACCAGTCGAGGTATACTAAACCTTTTTTGATATACTCAGAGGATCGTTATTAGCATGTTTTAACCACTCCTATGTAAATGGTAGATTATCAGACACTCAAGAAGAAGGTCTGATTTTAATTATTACTGAAACAGGATACAAGTGTAAAATATAAAGATCAGTCCATTAAAAAAATTGGAGGCCCCTTACACTTCAGTGTTGTGATGCAAAAATTCTAGCAAAATGTATAGCGCATAGAATTAAAAAGGGATTGTCGGACATTATTCATTCTAATCAGACAGGTTTTTTACATGGGCAATACATTACATTTACATTTGAATCATTTAGCAGACGCTCTTATCCAGAGCGACTTACAGTTAGTGAGTGCATACATTACGATACATTGGAGATAATATAAGGCAAGTACTGGAAACAATAGAACACTATGAAAAATCTGGGAAACCAGGCCTACTATTCATAGCAGACTTCGAAAAGGCATTTGATAAAGTACGACTGGGGTTTATATATAAATGCCTGGAGCATTTCAATTTTGGACAATCTCTTATAAAATGGGGTAAAATCATGTATAGTAACCCTAGGTGTAAAATAGCTCAGTTGAAGTCGGAAGTTTACATACACTTAGGTTGGAGTCATTAAAACTAGTTTTTCAACCACTCCACACATTTCTTGTTAACAAACTATAGTTTTGGCAAGTCGGTTAGGACATCTACTTCGTGCATGACACAAGTAAATTTTACAACAATTGTTTACAGACAGATTATTTCACTTATAATTCACTGTATCACAATTCCAGTGGGTCAGAAGTTTGCATACACTAAGTTGACTGTGCCTTTAAACAGCTTGGAAAATTCCAGAAAGTGATGTCATGGCTTTAGAAGCTTCTGATAGGCTAATTGACATCATTTGACTCAATTGCAGGTGTACCTGAGGCTTTATTTCAAGGCCTACCTTCAAACTCAGTGCCTCTTTGCTTGACATCATGGGAAAATCAAAAGAAATCAGCCAAGACCTCAGAAAAAAAATGGTAGACCTCCACAAGTCTGGTTCATCCTTGGGAGTAATTTCCAAACTTCTGAAGGTACCACGTTCATCTGTACAAACAATAGTACGCAAGTATAAACACAATGGGACCACGCAGCCGTCATACCGCTCAGGAAGGAGACGCATTCTGTCTCCTAGAGATGAACGTACTTTGGTGTGGAAAGTGAAAATCAATCCCAGGACAACAGCAAAGGACCTTGTGAAGATGCTGGAGGAAACAGGTACAAAAGTATCTATGTCCACAGTAAAACGTGTCCTATATCGACATAACCTGAAAGGCCGCTCAGCAAGGAAGAAGCCACTGCTCCAAAACCGCCATAAAAAAGCCAGACTATGGTTTGCATCTGCACATGGGGACAAAGATCGTACTTTTTGGAGAAATGTCCTCTGGTCTGATGAAACAAAAATAGAAATGTTTGGCCATAATGACCATCGTTATGTTTGGAGGAAAAAGGGGGAGCTTGCATGCCGAAGAACACCACCCCAACCGTGCAGCACGGGGGTGGCAGCATCATGCTGTGGGGGTGCTTTGCTGCAGGAGGGACTGGTGCACTTCACAAAATAGATGGCATCATGAGGAAGTAAAATGATGTGGATATATTGAAGCAACATCTCAAGACATCAGTCAGTCAGGAAGTTAAAGCTTGGTTGCAAATGGGTCTTCCAAATGGACAATGACCCCAAGCATACTTCCAAAGTTGTGGCAAAATGTCTTAAGGACAACAAAGTCAAGGTATTGGAGTGGCCATCACAAAGCCCTGACCTCAATCCTACAGAAAATTTGTGGGCAGAACTGAAAAAGCGCGTGCGAGCAAGGAGGCCTACAAACCTGACTCAGTTACACCAGCTCTGTCAGGAGGAATGGGCCAAAATCCACCCAACTTATTGTTGGAAGCTTGTGGAAGGCTATCCGAAATGTTTGACCCAAGTTACATTTACATCATTTAGCAGACGCTCTTATCCAGAGCGACTTACAAATTGGTGCATTCAACTTATGATAGCCAGTGGGACAACCCCTTTTGTTTTATGGGCGGATGGGGGAGGGGGGTAAACAATTTAAACAAGTTAAACAATTTAAAGGCAATGCTACCAAATACTAATTGAGTGTATGTAAACTTCTGACCCACTGGGAATGTGATGAAAGAAATAAAAGCTGAAATAAATCATTTTCTCTACTATTATTCTGACATTTCACATTCTTGAAATAAAGTGGTGATCCTAACTGACCTAAGACAGGGAATTTTTACTAGGATTAAATGTCAGGAATTTTGAAAAACTGAGTTTAAATGTATTTGGCTAAGGTGTATGTAAACTTCCGACTTCAACTGTAAATAATGGCTATTTCTCAGTAAGTTTTAAACTGTCAAGAGGAGTGAAACAAGGTTGTCCACTATCGGCATATCTATTTATTATTGCCATCGAGATGTTAGCTATTAAAATCAGATCCAACAATAATATCAAGGGATTAGAAATCCAGGGCTTAAAAACAAATTTGTCATTGTACGCTGATGATTCATGTTTTCTTTTAAATCCACAACTTGAATCCCTCCACAGCCTCATAGAGGATCTAGATACAGTGAGGGAAAAAAGTATTTGATCCCCTGCTGATTTTGTACGTTTGCCCACTGACAAAGACATGATCAGTCTATAATTTTAATGGTAGGTTTATTTGAACAATGAGAGACAGAATAACAACAACAAAATCCAGAAAAATGCATGTCAAAAATGTTATAAATTGATTTGCATTTGAATGAGGGAAATAAGTATTTGACCCCTCTGCAAAACATGATTTAGTACTTGGTGGCAAAACCCTTGTTGGCAATCACAGAGGTCAGACGTTTCTTGTAGTTGGCCACCAGGTTTGCACACATCTCAGGAGGGATTTTGTCCCACTCCTCTTTGCAGATCTTCTCCAAGTCATTAAGGTTTCGAGGCTGACGTTTGGCAACTCGAACCTTCAGCTCCCTCCATAGATTTCCTATGGGATTAAGGTCTGGAGACTGGCTAGGCCACTCCAGGACCTTAATGTGCTCCTTCTTGAGCCACTCCTTTGTTGCCTTGGCCGTGTGATTTGGGTCATTGTCATGCTGGAATACCCATCCACGACCCATTTTCAATGCCCTGGCTGAGGGAAGGAGGTTCTCACCCAAGATTTGACGGTACATGGCCCCGTCCATCGTCCCTTTGATGTGGTGAAGTTGTCCTGTCCCCTTAGCAGAAAAACACCCCCAAAGCATAATGTTTCCACCTCCATGTTTGACGGTGGGTATGGTGTTCTTGGGGTCATAGGCAGCATTCCTCCTCCTCCAAACACGGCGAGTTGAGTTGATGCCAAAGAGCTCGAGTTTGGTCTCATCTGACCACAACACTTTCACCCAGTTCTCCTCTGAATCATTCAGATGTTCATTGGCAAACTTCAGATGGGCCTGTATATGTGCTTTCTTGAGCAGGGGGGACCTTGCGGGCGCTGCAGGATTTCAGTCCTTCACGGCGTAGTGTGTTACCAATTGTTTTCTTGGTGACTATGGTCCCAGCTGCCTTGATCATTGACAAGATCCTCCCGTGTAGTTCTGGGCTGATTCCTCACCATTCTTATGATCATTGCAACTCCACGAGGTGAGATCTTGCATGGAGCCCCAGGCCGAGGGAGATTGACAGTTCTTTTGTGTTTCTTCCATTTGCGAATAATCGCACCAACTGTTGTCACCTTCTCACCAAGCTGCTTGCTGATGGTCTTGTAGCCCATTCCAGCCTTGTGTAGGTCTACAATCTTGTCCCTGACATCCTTGGAGAGCTCTTTGGTCTTGGCCATGGTGGAGAGTTTGGAATCTGATTGATTGCTTCTGTGGACAGGTGTATTTTATGATCATGAGAACGGTGAGGAATCACTTGTCATCTCCCATCTGGACTACTGCAACTCGCTGTTGGCTGGCCTCCCTGCCTGTGCCATTAAACCCCTACAACTCATCCAGAATGCCGCAGCCCGTCTGTTGTTCAACCTTCCCAAGTTCTCTCACGTCACCCCCCTCCTCCGCACACTCCACTGGCTTCCAGTTGAAGCTCGCATCCGCTACAAGACCATGGTGCTTGCCTATGGAGCAGTGAGGGGAACGGCACCTCTGTACCTTCAGGCTCTGATCAGTCCCTACACCCAAACGAGGGCATTGCGCTCATCCACCTCTGGCCTGCTGGCTCCCCTTCCTCTGCGGAAGCATAGTTCCCGCTCAGCCCAGTCAAAACTGTTCGCTGCTCTGGCACCCCAATGGTGGAACAAGCTCCCTCACGACGCCAGGACAGCGGAGTCACTCACCACCTTCCGGAGACATTTGAAACCCCACCTCTTTAAGGAATACCTGGGATAGGATAAAGGAATCCTTCTACCCCCCCCCCCCCCCCCCAATTGTAAAGTGGTTATCCCACTGGCTATAGGGTGAACGCACCAATTTGTGAGTCGCTCTGGCTAAGAGCGTCTGCTAAATGACGTTAATGTGCCCTTGAGCAAGGCACTTAACCCTAATTGCTCCTGTAAGTCGCTCTGGATAAGAGCGTCTGCTAAATGACTAAAATGTAAATGTAATACAGGTAACAAACTGAGATTAGGAGCATTCCCTTTAAGAGTGTGCTCCTAATCTCAGCTCGTTACCTGTATAAAAGACACCTGGGAGCCAGAAATCTTTCTTATTGAGAGGGGGTCAAATACTTATTTCCCTCATTAAAATGCAAATCAATTTATAACATTTTATACATGCGTTTTTCTGGATTTTGTTGTTGTTATTCTGTCTCTCACTGTTCAAATAAACCTACCATTAAAATTATAGACGGATCATTTCTTTGTCAGTGGGCAAACGTACAAAATCAGCAGGGGATCAAATACTTTTTTCCCTCACTGTACATTTTCTAACCTCTCTGGATTACAACCAAATTATGATAAATGTACTATATTACGTATTGCATCACTAAAAATTTAATTTTTACATTACCATGTAGTTTACCAATAAAATGGTCTGATGGTGATGTGGATATACTCGGAATACATATCCCAAATGAAATAAATGATCTCACTCCAATACATTTTAATAGAAAGTTAGCAAAAATAGATAAAATCTTGCTACCATGGAAAGGTAAATACCTGTCAATTTGTGGAAAAATCACCCTGATTAACTCTTTAGTATTATCCCAGTTTACCTATTTGCTTATGGTCTTGCCTACGCCTAGCGAACAGTTTTTTAAATTACATGAGAAAAAAATATTCAATTTTATTTGGAACGGCAAGCCAGACAAAATTAAACCGGCCTATTTATATAATGAATATGAATGAGGACATAAATTATTAAATATTAAAGCATTAGACCTATCACTAAAAGCTTCAGTCATACAAAAGTTATACTTAAATCCGAACTGGTTCTCTAGCAAATTAGTAAGATTGTCTCACCCAATGTTCAAGAATTACCTTTTTCCCTTTATTCAGATTACAACCTCTCACTTTCAGTTATTTGAAAAGGAAATAATCTCCCAAATATCACTATTTCTAAAACAAGCCATAGAAAGTTGGTTGCAATTTCAATTTAATCCTCCAGAAACGACAGAACAAATTCAAATTAAACTCAAATATACTAATTGATAAAAAACCTTTTTTTTTTACAAAATGTTTAAAAAAGGTATAATCTTTGTAAATTATATTATCGGTAGGACTGGTGGAGTTATGTCGCACATGCAGCTAACAAAAACATATGGAAATGTCTGCTCTACCCAAAATTACAACCAAATAATTGCAGCATTACAGCAAAAATGGAAAAGGAAAGTGGAAGGGGGAAAAAGTAAGGAACTTGTCTGTCGGCCTTGCATTAAAGAATATAATTGGTTAAAGAAAATTGTGATAAATAAAAAAGTATACCAGTTTCATTTAAGGACCAAAGGATTGACAGCCATCCCATATAGATTGCAAAATAGTTGGGAAGAGATTTTTGACGTACCGATTCCATGGCATAGTGTTTATGAATTGATACGCAAAACGATACCGGATTCAAAACTTATAATTTTTCTATGTAAATTATTATATAAAATTGTTGCTACCAATAACATTTTATTTATATGGGGGATACAATCTTCCCAGCTCTGCATATTTTGCTGCGAAGAGACAGAATCATTAGATCATTTGTTTTGTTACTGTCCATTTGTAGCTTGTTTTTGGACACAGGTCCAGGAATGGCTAAAGGATTGCAATGTTTACCTGGAGCTAACCCTGCAGATAGCACTACTGGGTGATCTGAAAAGTCATAGTCAATCGATCAATAATATAATAATACTTCTAGCAAAAATGTTTATTTTCAATTTACGATCTGTAGAAACAATGAGAATAGAAAGGTTCAGAACTTTTGTAAAACATCACAGAACAGTTGAAAAATATATGGCAAATAGAATATAACACTTGTGAATGTAGGTACTGAGGCAAGAATGACCTTGTGTGAAAGCATGTTTTGGAAAGGGAATGTCTGTACATCATGAGTGTAAACTTGTAAAATGTGGTTTATCTCCATAGCCTGAAGGAGTTTCTACCCAAAGAGTACATCAAGCAGAGAGGGTCGGAGAAGAAAATATTTGTGGTATGTTCAGTATTATGCAATATGTTGTAGACATATGGATTCATATGTTATCAAAGGAAAATTAAAAGCTGTGAATTAAAAGCAATGCATTTCCCAAATTTGATATTGTTTAAACTCTAGGTTTCTATTGCTGTATCTATTTCCCTCTGACCCTCAGGATCACAAAACCTGTGGAGAAATGACAGAGATTGAGTCCAAAGTAAAGTATGTGAAACTAGCGAGGTCCCTTCCGACATATGGGGTCTCCTTCTTCCTGGTGAAGGTAAGATATAAGTAGAGAGGCTTGTGTTCTCCAACAGACAGTAAAATGAATGATTTACTGTGTAAATACAGCTTACTGCAAGGTTAAGATTAGGTTTGAGAGGTGTGTGTGTGTGTGTGTGAGAGAGGTGTGTGTGTGTGTGTGTGTGTGTGTGTGTGTGAGAGGTGTGGGTGTTTGTGTGAGAGTGTGAGAGTGTGAGAGAGAGAGAGTGTGAGAGAGAGAGAGACGCTCACACAGAAACAACAGCCAAAAACATAGATATACTGTAGGTAAAGCACATTTTGGGAATTTATTGCAACCTTCCATTTGTTATGTGTCACTCTTAAACCAGCTCAGTGCTCCAGAACAAGCCTTCCATAACTGTAAGGATCTTAGATATGATCAAAGTTTATTGGTTGCGTACACAGTTTAGCAGGTGTTATAGCGGGTGCAGCTAAATGCTTATGTTACTAGCTCCTAACAATGCTGTAAAATGTCAAAAAATTAAAATGTTAGGGATTTTTTCCCCCTAAAAAATACAAGAAATCAAGAAACGTTGAATGAATGATATAGAAGGCCTGTCTGTGATGGTGGGACTACGGCCAATAAAAGCTCTCTGACATTAGTTCAACCTGTGCTGCTGTGAGTCCCGACCAGCAGGTGTTTAAAAACCTCACCAACTTGCCTTGTATGAAATACAAGCTTACTGATTTAAGATACTATCTCTAACATGGCAAACCACTTCAGATTCCAAAATCTGACTTCCTGAGTTGAATACACTGTGAACAACTACTTGAATAAGCTAAGACAATGAACAATTGAAATAGTTCTCTATACATAGCTACCATGATAATCAAGATAATGTTATCTGCCCTTGTATAAAAAGCATTGAGTCTGTTCAAGCTGCTCTAAAGCTGTTACCTTGTTCTGTTGTTGGAGCTCTACTTTTTGACCCTGAAATAAAAACAATAGCCTGGAGAAGTGAAAAGGTATTTTTCAACTCCCCTGTCCTCCTAACCATTAATTTTGTGTAGTGTTCAGCTTTGCTGGAGTGGAGCCAAGAGTAGGCTCATGTTCTGAAGTGAGGCGTAATGGATTGTGTGTGGGCAGAGAGGAGGAGGGCACTAGAGCCAGTCAGAGTCAGTGTGCTGCTGCTGGTGGAAGCTCCATCCTGCCACACTGACAGCCAGGTTGAGGCTCCCCTAGCAACAGAGGCCTAGCCTGGGGAAGGAGGGACTGGGGATGGCCTGTTCAGCAGAACAGCAGGGAGGCCCGGTTAAACAAGCCTGAACTCTGCAGGGTCAAACCCCATCCGCCCTCCTCCTCCTCCACTGGGGCTCCTGACTCAGGACAGACAAACAGAACAGCGCATGTGTGCTATCTATGGCAGGCAGCTTTGCTCTGCTGCTGTTTTCATTTCTCTGAGTAAAGAGATGCCCCCAGTTATTCATCTGTGTAGGCGTTGAACACCTATGAAAATATTGTCTCATGTCTTGTCTGTTAGGAAAAGTTGAAAAGCAAGAATAAGCTTGTCCCACGGTTACTGGGGATAACCAAAGAGTCGGTGATGCGGGTGGAAGAGAAGACTAAAGACGTGGTTCAGGAATGGCCCCTAACCACAGTGAAGAGATGGGCTGCTTCTCCCAAGAGCTTCACCCTGGTATGACCTGGTCTCAGTCCACTCCAATCCCACATTCACAGGAACACATTCTACACTCTTAAGGCTCACACACATCACACCGAATGTATATCTAGCATTCGTCTGGCGATCGTTCGGCGCGCTGTGTTTTAGGGACCACCCGCTGTAGACGTCTGACTGCCGCCATTTTTCACCGTGATTCTACATGGAATATTGGTGCGCAATTTACGTTCAGAGGTGCTAAGAACCCTCGGCCAGCAAACACTAGTGGTGTATCTGAGCCTTTAACCTCTCTTCTGTCCGTTACATCTCATTATAACAACAGAAATACACTATATATACAAAAGTATGTGGACACCCCTTCAAAATATTTCGGCCCGTTGCAGACAGGTGTAGTGTAACTGCAAAATAGTATGTGTTGTTGATACTACCCCCAATCCACAGTGTTATTGTGTTTTCTTTTCAATAAACAGTTATGTTAGTGTATATATTAGACTGTGTATACAAGGGATTTTACTGAAAGAATGTGAAGCACTTGGACGTTTTATTTATTTGAGTGCTTTTTCAATGTAGTATTTTGGTTGTTGTCAGCAGTGCTGTTTTTTTTGTTTGTTTGTTTTATCTCGGTTTATTAAGCCAGATTGCATTCAACTGAAATGAATAACCCATTTTAAGATTAATAGGGAGTACAATTTTTAAACATACTCGGAGGTACATTTGCCAACATTGATTTGAATGGAATATTACATTCCTGTCTCGCTTAGGAAGCCTTTGAAATGTGTGGAGTTATATATTGAAAACGAGTATGTCTCATATTTTATCAGCTCTTTGAAGAGTTCAGAATCGTAATGGAATGGAGTCAAAGTTTGTCTGTTCATTAGGAGAAGGAATGGTGAAGGTGTTGCCGACATACCATTAGTCCATTCAAAGCTTCTTTCTAAGCACTACCACATCTTCCTGTGCTTGTGTAGATGGAAAGGAACTTTGTGAAATTAGAGCGCAGCATGGCAAATAGCTGTGACACGTGAAAGTAGAAGGCCCTGGTTCAACCTTGATCTCTGAGAAAGCTGCTGTACTCCACATACGACAACACATACACTTCTCCATTTCCTAGAGGTATCACCAGAATACTATGAGCCTATGTACTGACAGATAGGGATTAGTTATGTGATTAAGTTATTGCTATGAGAGTAGTCCATTGTAGTGGGTCTGGACTGTAACTTCAGTATCTCTCCTGACAATCTGGTTGTATCCTGCAGGATTTTGGGGAGTACCAGGAGAGTTACTACTCTGTTCAGACCACAGAGGGGGAACAGATCTCTCAGCTGATTGCAGGATACATCGACATCATTCTCAAAAAGGCAAGTCAAAATAAACCAGAAATGAGCAAACCAGAAACACTTCCCACAAGTATTTTCTTTTGACACCTTTTGTTATTCCCTTCCACAGAAGCAGAGTAAGGATCGTTTTGGTTTGGAGGGAGATGAAGAGTCCACCATGCTGGAAGAATCTGTCTCTCCAAAGAAGTAAGGATCCCTCATACTGCACATACATAGGGTGCTGGCCTATTTACATTGATAATGCTGACCAGCCATATTCAGAGACTACAGACAAGTTATTCCTCATGTGAATGTAAACCTTGATTTTATTGTGCATATAATCACATTTCTGCCTGCCCGGCATTACACCCCTGAGAAAAATAACACGAAATGAGTTAGACTCTGCATCCTGAATTTCCAATAACATACAGTATCTGTGAGTTCATTTGTTCTCTGAAATATGATCACAGAATACCATCTGTCCCTCTCTCCTGAAGGAATATTAGCTTTTATTTGTATTTTCTCTAACCTCCATAAGAAAAATACCCCAGGGCAAGACAGCTATATTATTATTTTGCAAACAAAGATCATTTGTATCTACTTCCCCAGAATCAGATGAACTCGTGGAGACCATTTTTATGTTTTATGCGAGGGGGGGTGCATTGGGATTATTTAAAATACTCTTTGAAGAGGTAGGGTTTCAGATGTTTTCGAAAGATGGGCAGGGACTCTGCTGTCCTAGCTTCAGAGGGAAGCTGGTTCCACCATTGGGCTGACAGGACAGAGAAGAGCTTGGACTGGGCTGAGTGGGAGCGGGAGGGCCAAGAGACCAGAGGTGGCAGAACGGAGTGCTCGGGTTGGGGTATGAACGTAGTTTTGCAAGATTTTGCTAACTAGTGACTGGAAGTCTATGGGCATCTGCTAGTCAGTCATTACGCTAACACTAGTTTGCAATTGCGATAGTGCTAGTTATCAACTTCTTTCAAACTGCAAGCAGAGACATGAAAATGGTATCCACAAGTTATCTGACTCTGGGGAAGTAGATAAAGGGCCTCATTGGCAAAATCCTGAAGTATCCCTTTAACATGTAATTTCTTCTCATCTCAGATGATCACAGCTGCCTAGTTTTTATTTTTGCTTGGCCTTGCAGCTCGACTCCTACAGGATATCTAATACAGATAGACTGTTGTCCTGTCACCCCGAGCCCAGACACCGGTTGTTATTGGAAACCTGTTTGTCTCATAGCGGATCCTGCTGGGATAGACACTGGGCATCATATCACTCCCTACTGTTTAGGTGCCAATTGACTCATGTTTTGTTTCTCAGCACAGAACATAATTGCTGCCTCTCAAAATAAGCAGTAATTAACCAATAGTGAATGTGACAAACTGTTTACAGGGGCAGTGGAACAGCTCTTTTCATATCAGTACTAACTCACTGTTATGGCTCTGTTACTGCTGTCCTATTGTAATGGAGAAAATAATGAGTATTATGTTTCCTTATCAGAAGATGTCCTATAAAGGTCCTAACATCTCTCTCTCTCTCTCTCTCTCTCTCTCTCTCTCTCTCTCTCTCTCTCTCTCTCTCTCTCTCTCTCTCTCTCTCTCTCTCTCTCTCTCTCTCTCTCTCTCTCTCTCTCTCTCTCTCTCTCTCTCTCTCTCTCCCCCCCCTTCCCCCCTCTTCAGGTCGACCATCCTGCAGCAGCAGTTTAACAGGGTGGGTCGTGTGGAGCATGGCTCGGTGGCACTGCCAGGTATCATCCGCTCCGGGTCCATCGGTGGCCCTGACAACACCTTCAACATGGGCACCATGCCCTCTGCCCAGCAGCAGATTACCACAGGGCAGATGCACAGAGGACACATGCCCCCGCTGGTGAGCATGCCCGCTGGCACCCATGCCAATGTCACACAGTAGGAGCAGTGATGTGCAGAAAACCTTGCTTACACAATCACTAACTACGATCTTTGTCTGTTTGTACAAAAATCTTTAAAATGTGTGTGTGTTGTCAGAGCTTGGCCCAGCAGGCCCTGATGGGGACCATTAACACCAGTATGCAGGCAGTGCAGCAGGCCCAGGCTGATCTGGGGGAGGTAGATAACCTGCCTCCTCTTGGACAGGACATGGTGAGTTCCCTCCTCCATTCACTGGACTAATCCCCCTTCACACACCACAGCCACAAAATTACACCATTCAAAACTGCTCAACTTCTCCAACACTTTGAACCTTTTAGTCCACGCAGCCTAGTCAGTGAAGATTAATTCTATTTCTTTGTGTGTTTTTGGAAAATATATTTTTGTATCCCATTACATGTATTATTTTAAAGGTGCAAGTTTGGCGTTTTCCCTCGGTAGATGTGCTTAGCTAAGCATATAGAAGGGCTGACTTTATGTTAGTCTTTTTGAACTCCCATGTTTCACGTGTAATTAGGTGGTGGAAATTGACTGTAAATATGAAATATGCACTTTAAAGCTGGAAACTGGTGCTTCAATAGCTGTAGGAGTTGTGAAGAAGCCCTAGTCCTGATAACAAAATATATATGAGCTAAAACTCTCCCACTGTGATGAAAGCCAAAACCCGTCCTTCTCTCTCTCCTGAAAGGCATCCAGAGTTTGGGTTCAGAACAAAGTGGATGAGTCCAAACATGAAATCCACTCTCAAGTAGATGCCATAACTGCTGGAACAGCATCTGTGGTCAATCTTACTGCAGGTGAGTGCCCAAGAGTTTCCTTACAGATGTTTGGAATCATGTAGAGTTTTCTGTTATATTTTCACTAGAATCCTTGTTTATAAAAGGCCTCTAGACTTAGCTCGAAAATGACCTATTAAAAATAACAGGCGCTTATCTTCAAGGGCAAAACCCACAGGGATAGAATCAATACACACATTTTCCAAGCCGATGTGGAACACCCAGAGAGGAGGGGTCTGAATTCCGTTTACATAATGGAACATTTCCCATTTGCCCTAATAAATATTTCCATTGATGAATAAATAGTGAGCGTGTTGTCCTGAAGCTTAACTAGCTGGCAGCCTCTCACTGCCTCCTGGCTGGAGCTGTGCCATGCTGCTCCACACTGCTCCCTGCCAGCCTTTCAATAGGTTTTAATCTTTCCCAGCCATCTGTTGAATGGCACTGAGGCTCCCTGTTATCATCCAATAGAAACTTTTACCTCTCCATAAATAACTATCACTTCTCTCTCTCTGTGCTTATCTCCACAATACCATATCCAATGTGTTTTCATTGTGATGATGGTGACACTGATGTGTGTATTATTATGGCATCACTCAGGTTGCTGCTTGCGGTTTGGGCTGAGAGAGTGGAAGAGTAGAAGGTATAAGAAAGGGTTAACGAGGACTGTCTCTCTTCCCTAGGTGACCCTACAGACACAGACTACACGGCGGTTGGCTGTGCCATCACCACCATCTCCTCCAACCTGACAGAGATGTCTAGGGGGGTGAAGCTTCTGGCAGCGCTGGTGGAGGACCAGGTGGGCAGCGGGCAGAACCTGATGGGAGCTGCCAGGACCCTGACAGGGGCCGTCTCTGACCTGCTCAGGTCTGTGGAGCCTGCAGCTGGAGAGGTACAGACACAACACAGCACTGTTCTACCCATTACATCTGCTCTATTCTCCTTATTACAATGATTACACAGAGATTGATACGGACTGTACTGCATGTGGACTCCCTTTTAACAAAGACACTAGTGTGTTTCTTTAGTATGTTTTCAAAACAATAATGATGTGTTCTGTAGAAATAATCACTGGGAGCTGGTGATGTGAACTGTATCTGAGAGCAGCGGAGTGCTGTGATTGTGCTGTGGTGTTGCAGTGGGGTCAGTGTTGTGAATGTGGTGATGTCACCCCCTCCCATGCAGCCCAGACAGACGGTGCTGACTGCAGCAGGAAGCATAGGCCAGGCCAGTGGGGACCTGCTGCATCATATGGGGGAGGGCGAGACCGACGAGAGGTTCCAGGTTGGACTGCACTTTACTCACTATTTCTATAGTACTGCTGCCAAACAGGGAAACACACATGTTCCCCCAGTCCCTGTTTAAAGCTTCACACACACTTATGTAATGGTATCAGGCTTTGTTTTCTTTAGCTATTGCAATTGAATGGAGAGCAAAAAGTCTGCTCAGCTCTGCTGTGAGTCAGTGAGTGACGTTGATGAATGTGTTACAGGACATTCTGATGAGCCTGGCCAAAGCGGTGGCCAACGCAGCTGCCATGATGGTCCTCAAGGCCAAGAATGTGGCCCAGGTGGCAGAGGACACTGTGCTGCAGAACCGAGTGATTGCAGCTGCTACTCAGTGTGCCCTTTCCACCTCACAGCTGGTGGCCTGCACCAAGGTACTGTCCTGACTGACTGCCACACCCCGGTTCCCTGTCTCCTGTTGCCATGGAGGACAGCTCAGGGCAAGGACTGTGATAAGAGAAGAGCTGTCTTACTGAAATGAAATGGCTGTGTGTTTGTCCTATCTCTTGATTTCTAGTACAGGATAGCGTATGCTAAATTAGTTATGTCAACAATAACATTATAATTCTTGTACACGCCAAAATGAGTCCCCTAGCATCTCTGAATGTGTCGTTTAATTTTGAGTGGCCAGTCGAGACTGATCGTGGACTGTGTTCGTCCAGGTGGTGAGCCCCACCATCAGTTCTCCGGTGTGCCAGGAGCAGCTGGTTGAGGCAGGGAAGCTGGTGGACCGCTCGGTGGAGACCTGCGTCAAGGCCTGCCTTTCTGCCACAGACCACGGGGAGCTCCTGAAGCAGGTGGGTGCCGCGGCCAACACGGTGAGCCAGGCACTCAGTGACCTGCTGCAGCACGTACGCCACTACGCCAGCTGTGGTGAGCCCATCGGACGCTACGACCAGGCCACAGACACCATCATGACCGTCACCGAGAGCATCTTCACGTCCATGGGAGACGCAGGTGAGCTCTGGGAGAGGAGGGGAGTGGAGGGGGGAGGGGAGTGGTTGAGCACTTTTTGGGAGGTGGGGAGAGAACTTTTCACTCTTGATTAATCTTGCAAGTATTTTCACATTCCTGGCCAGTTCTGGCATCCAGCTGTTTGAGTCTCAAACCTTTAGCTAGCTATTATTAAAGGACGTAAGAATTATCATTCA
Organism: Coregonus lavaretus; assembly: GCF_964263955.1. Taxonomy (NCBI): domain Eukaryota; kingdom Metazoa; phylum Chordata; class Actinopteri; order Salmoniformes; family Salmonidae; genus Coregonus; species Coregonus lavaretus. The sequence goes on along the minus strand of NC_139996.1, from coordinate 29,998,309 downwards.
AGTAGACAGGACTGTCCAGCCTGTTTCTTGTCTTTTATTTTCTCTAGACTTTCACTGTGGTTGTTCCCATGTATTTTGACTGAGTGGGACCAAAGATGTTTTCTGGTTATGGTTTATATTAACTGACCTTCAATACCCTGCTATTGAAACATTTTCAAGGCCTGAAGTGTTTGTTATGGGTTGCCCATGAGTCTGAAGAATTCCCAACCCCAGCCAATCCTCAAGGGGTCGTAGAAAGCATGTCATCGAAAACCACTACAGAGCTTAAAATCTGCTCTCAATCACATTCAGTGCGGCTTTGAAATTTAACTGGAAACAAATGACCTTAAAATGTTTTATAGGGCTTAACACTCTGACTTTTGTAAAACATAGTCAAATAAAAACTGCAGTAGATCAGCCAAGTATCATTTATTATGAAATATGTCTTTAAAAGTCCCATTTCACTGATAGGGAAAAACATGTGTCTCTAAAGGCTGTAGGCTGTAAAGGACCCTGGATGTCATGCCTTTGATAGTCTTCTCTCCAGTTATTTCTAGCTGGAGGTGGGTGTTTAGCAATAACAGTTTTTATAGGCTGACTGGGGGAAATACAGTAGCTTCTATACAGCACTATAGAGGTTTTATAGTGCTTTTATTATTCTATTTCCTCACAGAAATACATATAAAGACAGATTAATTTTTTATAACCAGTGGGGAAGGCAAAATTAAACTGCTGTGATACTATCAGTATGATACCAGAAGGTGAAAAGGAAATCATGTAGTGTACTATTGTGTGTGAGGTCCAATGAGGGATCAGTAATCAGTGAGTTTATTCTAGGCCATGTTTCTGTGTAGATAGCACATTTGGGAGGTATTGACCCTGGCTCTGTCTCTCTCCTCTCTCTCTCTCTGACCCTGTGTAGGGGAGATGGTGCGTCAGGCCAGGGTGCTGGCTCAGGCCACCTCTGACCTGGTCAATGCCATGAGGTCAGATGCTGAGGCAGAGGTGGACGTGGACAACTCTAAGAAGCTGCTGGCTGCAGCCAAACTCCTGGCTGATGCCACGGCCAGGATGGTAGAGGCTGCTAAGGTACGGGTACGGGGACAACCACTATGCTAGCCTACTTAGAGTTCTAGGATAGATTGTTGTATGCCACTAGTGTGTAAACTGTACAGTATGCCATGTTAGTGTATTATCATTAGTGTCATGTCTGCAACTTAAACTAGAATTGTACTGCTGTCATTTGTTGGAAAGGAGATGTATAGTATTCCTAATGTAGTCTGGGCTGTAGCTTCTCTTTAGAGCTGAAATAATGAAAGGGCAGGACCAATGGTTCTTAATAAGCCCTTGGTGCTGTAGACAAGTATAAATGAGCAGGATATTATCAATGTAAAAACACCAGGCAAGTGAAACGATGCTTATGGCTTGTAAGATGCCTTTGATCTGTGACAGATTCATCACAACATTGCTGCTATTACAAAGAGGAAATGGGAATCTTGCACTGGCGGTTTCCTTGGAAACTGTCAGAAAGCAGAGTGTCTAATGCTGCTCTGCATTTAATGTACAGTCACAGTGTTGGGACATTTTTCAGAGTGCTAGTGAGACATTTAATGTACAGTCACAGTGTTGGGGGAAATGGTCAGAATGTTACTGAGACATTTAATGTACAGTCACAGTGTTGGGGAAATGTTCAGAGTACTACTGAGACTATGAAAGAGGGTTTGATATTCCCTTTGCCACTGCAGAACTATGATTGTAATTAGTGGTGCTTTTGCTTGTTGTGTCTGTGTGTGCCTGCGTGCATGTGTGTGTGCGTGAACAGGGAGCTGCAGCTTACCCAGAGAATGAGGACCAGCAGCAGCGGCTGAGAGAGGCAGCAGAGGGGTTACGTGTTGCCACTAACGCTGCAGCTCAGAATGCCATCAAGAAGAAGCTGGTCAACAGGCTGGAGGTGGGTTGGATGGAGAATGAGAGAATATTGTAACCTTTGTGCTAACTTTGAGTCCCTGTCCAGCTGTAGCTTTGTAGCAATGAACATTTGAGACTTTACACTAGTATGTCCTTTCTCACAAACAAACCCCATAAGTCCATCCAACACCATGACGCACCATTAAAGAGGAGAGTGTGTCAGACACCACTACCTAGATATGTGTGAAGATGCATAGATCCCCTCCCCCCAAGCCTTAGGAAAGAGCATAGCAAAAGAAAAATGTTGCACAAATTAGGTGTATTTAGCATATTCTCTACATTATTTCTGTTCCTGCAGCAGGAGTATGTGAATCCCATTATTTGTGTGAATGAGTTAATCGTAGTGTAAAGATCTGGGTTTAGCCCCTAGTATTAGTAGGCCCCTAATGACCAGACCCCCACTGCACTGGAGCTTCCACTGAACACACTAACCTAAGGCTGAATTCAGTTGGTTATCTGATGCATCTCTCTGTAGCCTGTAATACTAATGGGTTCCAGCCCAAAGAGGATGCAGAGATAATAAAAACAATTTAGAATTTAATGGGTTTAGATTAACTGACAGCATACCATCACCTGCCCATTCATATGGCTGAAATATCTCCTACTGATCTCCTAAAGCTTTGTATCTTTTGGGTTTCAACATTGCCATTTGTGTTGTGTCGCCCTTACCAGCATGCTCTGCTGTTAAGAAAATGCTAAATATGTAGTCTGTTTGTAGTTGATCTGTTTGTCTGTTTCACCAGAGAGAAATTAATTATCTCTCGCTCTCTCTCTCTCTCTCCCCCTCCCTCCATCCCTCCCCCTCTCCCTCTCCTCTTGAGAGATGTGCCAGACAGGCAACATTGTGCAGTCTGTTTGTTTTCCACAGGACAAAGATAGCATTGTTGTTCAGGTTCTTTTTCATCCTCCATCCTTCCACCCACAAAAGATGGAATCTCTTTTCTCTCGCCACTTTCCATTTTGTTGTTACTTCAAAGAAAGTAATCTGGGTGTGGATTAATGGCAATACAAAAAGTGTATTGTACAGTGCGTATGTATTGCATGTTGAGAAAATGTTGTCCTCATCCCAAAATACAGTATACAGTGGGGAAAAAAAGTATTTAGTCAGCCACCAATTGTGCAAGTTCTCCCACTTAAAAAGATGAGAGAGGCCTGTAATTTTCATCATAGGTACACGTCAACTATGACAGACAAATTGAGGAAAAAAAATCCTGAAAATCACATTGTAGGATTTTTAATGAATTTATTTGCAAATGATGGTGGAAAATAAGTATTTGGTCACCTACAAACAAGCAAGATTTCTGGCTCTCACAGACCTGTAACTTCTTCTTTAAGAGGCTCCTCTGTCCTCCACTCGTTACCTGTATTAATGGCACCTGTTTGAACATGTTATCAGTATAAAAGACACCTGTCCACAACCTCAAACAGTCACACTCCAAACTTCACTATGGCCAAGACCAAAGAACTGTCAAAGGACACCAGAAACAAAATTGTAGACCTGCACCAGGCTGGGAAGACTGAATCTGCAATAGGTAAGCAGCTTGGTTTGAAGAAATCAACTGTGGGAGCAATTATTAGGAAATGGAAGACATACAAGACCACTGATAATCTCCCTCGATCTGGGGCTCCACGCAAGTTCTCACCCCGTGGGGTCAAAATGATCACAAGAACGGTGAGCAAAAATCCCAGAACCACACGGGGGGACCTAGTGAATGACCTGCAGAGAGCTGGGACCAAAGTAACAAAGCCTACCATCAGTAACACACTACGCCGCCAGGGACTCAAATCCTGCGTGTCCCCCTGCTTAAGCCAGTACATGTCCAGGCCCGTCTGAAGTTTGCTAGAGTGCATTTGGATGATCCAGAAGAGGATTGGGAGAATGTCATATGGTCAGGTGAAACCAAAATAGAACTTTTAGGTAAAAACTCAACTCGTCGTGTTTGGAGGACAAAGAATGCTGAGTTGCACCATACCTACTGTGAAGCATGGGGGTGGAAACATCATGCTTTGGGGCTGTTTTTCTGCAAAGGGACCAGGACGACTGATCCGTGTAAAGGAAAGAATGAATGGGGCCATGTATCGTGAGATTTTGAGTGAAAACCTCCTTCCATCAGCAAGGGCATTGAAGATGAAACGTGGCTGGGTCTTTCAGCATGACAATGATCCCAAACACACCGCCCGGGCAACGAAGGAGTGGCTTCGTAAGAAGCATTTCAAGGTCCTGGAGTGGCCTAGCCAGTCTCCAGATCTCAACCCCATAGAAAATCTTTGGAGGGAGTTGAAAGTCCGTGTTGCCCAGCGACAGCCCCAAAACATTACTGCTCTAGAGGAGATCTGCATGGAGGAATGGGCCAAAATACCAGCAACAGTGTGTGAAAACCTTGTGAAGACTTACAGAAAACGTTTGACCTGTGTCATTGCCAACAAAGGGTATATAACAAAGTATTGAGAAACTTTTGTTATTGACCAAATACTTATTTTCCACCATAATTTGCAAATAAATTCATTAAAAATCCTACTATGTGATTTTCTGGATTTTTTTTCTCATTTTGTCTGTCATAGTTGACGTGTACCTATGATGAAAATTACAGGCCTCTCTCATCTTTTTAAGTGGGAGAACTTGCACAATTGGTGGCTGACTAAATACTTTTTTCCCCCACTGTATATACACTACCATTCAAAAGTTTGGACACACCTACTCATTCAAGGGTTTTTCTTTATTTTTAATATTTTTTACATTGTAGCATAATAGTGAAGACATCAAAACTATGAAATAACACATATGGAATCATGTAGTAAACAAAAAAGTGTTAAACAAATCCAAATATATTTTATATTTGAAATTCTTCAAATAGCCACCCTTTTCCTTGATGACAACTTTGCACACTCTTGGCATTCTCTCAACCAGCTTCACCTGGAATGCTTTTCCAACAGTCTTGAAGGAGTTCCCACATATGCTGAGCACTTGTTGGCTGCTTTTCCTTCACTCTGCGGTTCGACTCATCCCAAACCATCTCAACTGGGTTGAGGTCAGGGGATTATGGAGGCCAGGTCATCTGATGCAGCACTCCATCACTCTCCTTCTTGGAAAAATAGCCCTTACACAGCCTGGAGGTGTGTTGGGTCATTGTCCTGTTGAAAAACAAATGATAGTCCCACTAAGCCCAAACCAGATGAGATGGTGTATCGCTGTAGAATGCTGTGGTACCATGCTGGTTAAGTGTGCCTTGAATTCTAAATAAATTACAGACAGTGTCACCAGCAAAGCACCCCCACACCATAACACCTCCTCCATGCTTTGCGTTGGGAAATACACATGCGAAGATCATCCGTTCACCCACACCGCGTCTCACAAAGACACAGTGGTTGGAACCAAAAATCTCCAATTTGGACTCCAGACCAAAGGACAAATTTCCATCAGTCTAATGTCCATCCTTTCCTGTCTGTGGTGGTCCTCATGAGAGAATACCAAGAGTGTGCAAAGCTTTTGTTATTGACCAAATACTTATTTTCCACCATAATTTGCAAATAAATTCATTAAAAATCCTACAATGTGATTTTCTGGATTTCTTTTCATCATTTTGTCTGTCATAGTTGACGTGTACCTATGATGATAATTACAGGCCTCTCTCATCTTTTTAAGTGGGAGAACTTGCACAATTGGTGGCTGACTAAATACTTTTTTCCCCACTGTATATGAGACAATTACTTGTTTACTATTCTAATTACGTTAGTAACCCGTTTATAATAGCAATCAGGCATCTCTGGGGTTTGTGGTATGTGGCAAATATATCACGACTAAGGGCTGTATCCAGGCACTGTATCCAGGGCTGTATCCAGGTTCTTACGCGTCGTGCGTAAGAACAGCCCTTAGCCGTGGTATATTGGCCACCTACCACAAACCCCTGAGGTGCCTTAATTATACCACCCTCATCTATGGTTCTGATGTAAAACACGTACCTACAACAATCTCTGTCAATATCTCTCTCTGTTTCTGGAACAGATTGCTGCTAAGCAGGCTGCGGCTGCTGCTACTCAGACCATCGCAGCTGCCCAGAACGCTTCTGCATCCAATAAGAACACTGCCTCTCATCAACAACTAGTACACAGCTGCAAGGTACAGTAATATGGATAGAGATTGAGCCACAGCGAGCAGGATCACTGTTAGATCACTTTGGTGAAATACCTACAGTATTGAACCGATTGCTACATTGGCAGCATTTATATTGCAGGTTTCATTACATTGTTTTAATCAAATGATATGTGTACTTGTAGGCAGTGGCAGACCACATCCCTCAGCTGATCCAGGGGATGAGGAGTAGTCAGGCTCAGCCAGAGGAACTCAGTGCCCAACTAGCCCTCATCATGGCCAGCCAGAGCTTCCTACAGCCTGGCAGTAAGATGGTGACGTCTGCAAAGTCAACCGTCCCCACGGTGACAGACCAGGCTGCAGCGATGCAACTTGGCCAATGTGCCAAAAATCTGGCAACCTGCCTAGCTGAGCTACGGACAGTCACCCAAAAGGTAAGTTCTGTACCCACAGGCGTAGCACACACCCCCGCACACACCCATGCAGCCCACAAGTTTTCAGGGCCCCCAATCCATGAGCTCTAAAACAGCAACATTTTCTCTCAGCCAGACAGCAAAATGTGGAAAATAGCATGATATTTGCTATAAAACTGAAAAATGTTCTCTCTGCCACATAGCGAAAATGAGCTACGCCACTGCCTGTACCCACAGCTACTGATGGTCATGTTTTCATACAGGACACACAGCCTCTGGGCTCTGTGTGAGAAAGGTTTGTGTCTATGTGCTTCTGCAGGCTCAAGAAGCCTGTGGTCCTCTGGAGATAGACTCTGCCCTCAGTGCAGTCCAAACTCTGAGGAGTGAGCTTCAAGATGCCAGGATGGCTACGCACGATGGGCAGCTCAAACCACTTCCTGGGGAATCGGTCAGTTCATTGTAGAATACATTGATTTGTTCCAATCATGCAAAGCAAATCTGCAGATGTGTGAAAAGGCGTGACTTGGTGCTCTTGTGTCGTCCCTACAGCTAGAGAAGTGTGCTCAGGACCTGGGTAGTACCTCCAAGGCTGTTGGCTCCTCCATGGCTCAGCTGCTGACCTGTGCTGCACAGGGCAATGAGCACTACACAGGTAGGAAAGCAAACAGAGTGCGCTGAGAATGATTGAGTAGTACAAGAGGAATGTTCACCTAAACTTATGGCAGACTTCATTGAGTAGCTGTGTAGAATGTTTTTGCTCGACTAGACTTAGTTAGATGTTATTATTTGACATTACAGTTTGCAAAATGTCACGATCAGCTACAGGGTCTCAGTAAAGCTCTACTCTACTAAGTGGGGTAAGAGAGGATATAAAGTAGGTAGCAGAATCCCGAACAATCATTCACTTTCCCTCCACCAATAGATATCAAAGTGTAATTCAATTTTTGATTTAGTGATGTTGTTATCACTATTGCCTATGAGCAAGCAATAAACCCAATGGGTCCTGCTGCACAGCTTGACATTTTCTTTAGCCTCCATTCTAGCTCCATTTAGTCTCTCAGGAGAATTGATAAAGACAGATTTGAATAGTGTATTCTAACAATGGCTGCTCCCTCCCTCCCAGGCTGTGCTGCTTCACATTGGGGCACAGGGTGCTACTCTCTCCTCATTCATCTTATTTTTACTAGATTTAACTTTCCATCAGCAATGGGCTCCACTCGGCTGGATAATGAAATTTGATGCAATTTGCTGCATTCCCTCATCTCAGCTTTGTGTGTAATAAGTAAAGCCCCAATCCCACATGGTGCCTCGTTCTCCTATCTATCTAATTTGTTTTAACAATAGGGGTGCTTTAGGTTGGGCTCGCTGTGCTATTCCTACTGTTCAGTTACACATTACCAACAACTCGTTCTATTCATTTTAAGCACTAAAGCTTCACCTCTGAATGTGTGTATGTCTTAATGCAGGACATATTTAGTGACGTGATAATGAGATTGAAATGAAGTAAGATTCAGCTTGGAGTTTGTCTAATGAATAAATCATGATGTAGCTATCCAGAGTCAGTAGGTTGTTTAACTGCATCTTAAAGAACAATGATGAGGTACAGTGGGACGTTGACACCAGGTTTTCCATAATTATTTCCTGGACTAGCTTTGTTATTCCAACTCCAAGACTTCCACTCACTCCAACACTGTCTGTCTGTCGCTATTGTGTGTAGGAGTGGCTGCCAGGGAGACTGCCCAGGCCTTGAGGACGTTGGCCCAGGCAGCCAGAGGTGTCGCGGCCAGCACTAAGGAACCCCAGTCTGCGGCGGCCATGTTGGATTCTGCCCAGTACGTCATGGAGGGCTCTGCCATGCTCATCCATGAGGCCCACCAGGCCCTGGTCTCCCCCGGCGACGCAGAGAGTCAGCAGAGGCTGGCACAGGTGAGGAACTCCTGACATGCTGACCAGACAGCTCACGTCACGTGCGTTGCAAAATAAATGTATACATACATGTTATTGAATCATTGCATCCAAACTGCTCGCGCGTGTCAACAAGCCAGGCGCTAAAATAGAACTTGGTTCCATTTGTGACGCTTGAAGCGCTGTAAGTCCCGCCTCTCCCATCTCCTCATTGGTTTTTAGGAGCATATACCCACATGGATGATTGAAAGATGAACTGAGGTCCACACTCCAGTCCAGTATGTGGTGGTAATGCACCTTAAAGTTGGTTGCCAACTGCCATAAAAAGTCCAAAGAAGAAGAAGAAGCCTGAAGGAGGAGACATTACTAGAAACTAACTCGGTTTACCCTTTTATCTGTGGATTAATTGTCGGAGTAGAGGACCTTGTGTATTTCAGGTAAAATAACAACCCAATGTTTATATCCCAGGACATATTAGCTAGCAACAGAAAGCTAGCGAGCTAAATTGTCATGAATGTTTAATGCTTTTCAAGCTGTCCTCAAATTAATATAGATGGTTCAGAGATTGTTTTTGATATTTCAACCTGCGTGTCCTGATCGCGTCTGCTATTGAAAGGACAGAGTCAACATCAAATCAAATTTTATTTGCCACATTTGCCGAATACAACAGGTGTAGACCTTACAGTGAAATGCTTACAAGCCCTTAACCAACAAAATAAGTGTTAAGTAAAAAATAGATAAGTAAAAAATACAAAATATCAAATAATTTGTCGGAGGGCATAGCGGGATTTCTTATAATTTCTTTAAAGCGGCAACTCTACCCTTTACCTCAGTGCGGATGTTGCCTGTAATCCATGGCTTCTGGTTGGGGTATGTACGTACGGTCACTGTGGACGACATCATCGATGCACTTATTGATGAAGCCAATGACTGATGTGGTGTACGCCCTCAATGCCATCGGAAGAATCCTGGAACATATTCCAATCTGTGCTAGCAAAACAGTCCTGTAGCTTAGCATCTGCGTCATCTGACCACTTCTTTATTGACCGAGTCACTCGCGTTTTCTGCTTTCATTTTTGCTTGTAAGCAGGAATCAGGAGGATAGAATTATGGTCAGATTTGCCAAATGGAGGGTGTGGGAGAGCTTTGTATGCGTCTCTGTGTGTGGAGTAAAGGTGGTCTAGAGCTTTTTTTCCTCTGGTTGCACATTTAACACGCTGGTAGAAACGAGGTAGAACAGATGTAAGTTTCCCTGCATTAAAGTCCCCGGCCACTAGGAGCGCTGCTTCTGGATGAGTGTTTTCCTGTTTGCTTATGGCCTTATACAGCTCATTAAGTGCAATCTTAGTGCCAGCATCGGTTTGTGGTGGTAAATAGACAGCTACGAAAATTTGAGATGAAAACTCTCTTGCTAAATAGTGTGGTCTACAGCTTATCATGAGATACTCTACCTAAGGCGAGCAAAACCTTGAGACTTCCTTAGTATTAGATTTCGTGCACCAGCTGTTGTTTACAAATATACACAGACCGCCACCCCTTGTCTTACTGGAGTCAGCCGTTCTATCCTGTCGATGTAGCGTATATCCCGCCAGCTGTATGGTGTCCATGTCGTCATTCAGCCACGACTCTGTGAAACATAAGATATTACAGTTTTTAATGTCCCGTTGGTAGGATATCCTTGATCTTAGGTCGTCCATTTTGTTTTCCAATTATTGTACGTTGGCTAATAGGACGGGTGGAAGAGGCAGATTACTAGCTCGCTGTCGGATCCTTACAAGGCACCCCGACCTACGTCCACGATATCTCTGTCTCTTTCTCATGCGAATGACGGGGTTTGGGGCCTTGTCGGGTGTCTGTAGAATATCCTTTGCTTCCGACTCGTTGAAGAAAAAATCTTCGTCCAATACGAGGTGAGTAATCGCTGTCCTGATATCCAGAAGCTCTTTTTGGTCATAAGAGACGGTGGCAGAAACATTATGTACAGAATAAATTACAAATAACGCAACAAAACACACATAATAGCACAATTGGTTAGGGGGCCGTAAAACGGCAGCCATCTCCTCCGGCGCGATGGCGCACGCACGCGCCCGGTCTAGTCAGCATGACAGATTTCCTGTATTGACGTCCTACTCAGACAGTAGTTAATGTTCCAAGCACAGTGTTTTCTGTCAGGCTCTTTCCTCTCCTCTGCATTCTGGCTGATAACCGATTTGTAAACCCTGCTACTTTTCATAACAATTATCTGCTTTAAGGGTTGCTATTTTCTCTTCTCAGTCTCCTGCTTAGCGATCCTCTCACAGTTCTGTTAGCTCCAGTAAAACTGCTTATTTGCAGCGGGGCCCTTTGGGAGATAAACATATTGGTTGGCATATGTCTGTGACGGTAGCATATATTAGTGACATGGATTGTCGTGCTCCGCTTGCAGGCTGATTTGCATTTAAGATGTTTTTCCTTCTCAGAGCTGTGCTCTGGGACTATGGAGCGTGGTTAGAATATGTAATGTCAGCCCACTGACTGGCTGATCTGTGCTGTGTTGCAGGTGGCCAAGGCAGTGTCCCACTCTCTGAATAACTGTGTGAACTGCCTGCCTGGCCAGAAGGATGTGGACATGGCCCTAAGAAGCATCGGAGAGGCCAGCAAGAAGCTGCTGGTGGACACTGTGAGTCCTGCTGCCATACCGGCGAGGCTGCAGTTTGGAGTGTTGACGTTTTATTACGCATCTGAACATGAGTGCTTATAGAGGGTCAAGTCAATGCTGTCCTCAACCTTAACACACATTTGGCATATATTACCTCTAGTCATTAATCATCTACACAGACATTTCACAACTATCCAGGGAAAAATGTAACATAAACATAACACAAATACCATACGGATAATGATGTAACAAATGATACCGATGAAAATGTACGGACTACTATACTTGTGTTTTTCCTGTGTCTCTCCAGCTCCCCCCCTGCAGTAAGTCATTCCAGGACGCTCAGAGTGAGCTGAACCATACTGCTGCAGAGCTCAACCACTCAGCAGGGGACGTGGTCCATTCCTCCCGGGGTACCAGCAACCAACTGGCCGTGGCTTCTGGGAAATTCAGTGAGGACTTTGATGAGTTCCTGGACGCCGGTGTTGAGATGGCCGGACACACTCAAGTAGGTATCATTATCTGTAGCAGGTCCCAACAGCCCCATATAAATATCTGATTAATCTCCCTGTGAAATAGGTGTGGATAAATGTTATGACACCTGAATATACTGTTGGTAGACAGGAGCAGTTTAGATTTAATAGGATAAAATGGAAATGCCTCTGAGCTAGTCATGTTGAGTAGCTTCACATTTTTCTGTCGCTTGAGCACTTAAGCTATTTTGATTCATTTGTTAATTAGTCCTTTTCATCTAATTCACTTAGGCACATGATTGTCCCTGAGAGCGCTAACACAGTCAGACGTGATGAGATCTTTGATGATGTTCTGGTTATTTTGCTCATTAATTTGGATAGATTGTGTAGGAGAGCAGTTGATGTAGCATGACACACAGGCCTTAATCAGGCTTAAATGAATAGGGGACTGGCTGGCTGAGGTGGGGGACACCATTCACATGATGCCAGTTTCATAGGCCATTCCACCAGATAGACAGTGTGACAGTTGTTGACAATACGTACAGTTTCATTTTCCTGGAAAGATGTGACTTGAATAACATGTTGACCACACACACATATTTTATTCTAAGAAACAGCTGAGTTGTCTTGTGACTTTGTCTTTGCAGTCCCAAGAGGACCAAATCCAAGTGATTGGCAACCTGAAGAACATCTCCATGGCATCCAGCAAGCTCCTTCTGGCAGCCAAGTCCCTGTCAGTGGATCCTGGAGCAGCTAACGCCAAGAACCTGTTAGCTGCTGCAGCAAGGTGAGGCCACTCTATATGGAGCTGAATGGCATATAAGAATGTCTCTTATCACAACCTAGTTGAGTATAAGGAGGGTCTACATTAAGCACAAAGTAAGACTGTAAGGAGTGACTGTATTAAGTCAGTTAGAACAAAAACATATTCATATACTGTATATTCTGACCCAGTTTCCATTCAAAGCCACATAAAACAAGTACACTACTATCATAGTTTATATCCATGCTATGAAACATCTCTGCTTCTCACAGGATGTTGCTAGGCTGAGAGATAGACAGAGATAGTAGGGTAGAATCCCCCCTGGTGGAGAGATGGCAGGTAGCTGGCCCCGCTGGGCTTTGGGCCTGACTGACTTCCCTCTCTTTAATTAGGCAGATGGAAGCCATGGCTGGAGCTTGTCTGTGATCACTAAGCGCAGCCTCCACACTCCTGTACAGTGTTAGATTGTCACAGGGAGAGATGGGCGATGGGCTCTGCCATGCATGTGTAAAGTAGAAGTGTATGCGTGTGTGTGTATATAGAGAGATGTGAGCGCTAAAAAGCCGTGTGCTGCTGCTCTTGTGTTTCAGAGCGGTGACAGAGAGCATTAATCAGCTCATCACACTGTGTACCCAGCAGGCACCGGGCCAGAAGGAGTGTGACAACGCTTTGAGAGAACTGGAGGTAGCCGTTTTACTGTACACTACACAACCCTTTTTATGTTCATGCTAGCTAATATTCATGTTTATTTCAGTCTACACAAAATAAAGGGTTTTGATGTAGTAACTTTTTGTCCCCCACGATGAAATCAGGGAGGGAACTGTGGATTTGCCTCCATCTGTTAGTACATTTGTAAGTTCATACATTAGTCACATGTGATATCTCAGACAGCACTGGCCCGATGTTGTCAAAACTTGGGGGAATGATGCGTCTTGCCATAGAGATCCATCATTTACAAAATTACGCATATTGGCTCAAGGGGGGGGCTGCGTCATTCGTGGGGTATGAGATATTTACTGCTGCCTTGTTTTGTGTTGATTTGAATCCTGAAAAAGCAATGGTTTTCCATTACAATTCATTAATTGGGATGATATTTAACGGCTGAATGAGATGCATGTTGCTGAGGGTTTCTGTATTGACATTATTTCATGCACAGCATTGCTCTGTCTCCATGGGGAATAATTACCAAGTCGTTTACTTCCTCTGTGCCTTGAGCCCCTTCAGCCCATGTCCCCTCCTCTTCACGCTTTCTGATATTTATTATCGGTCTCTCTCTGTATCCCTTCTGCTTAACATTGAATGACAGTCACCATTAATTTCAACCCCTGGAGTACCACTAATGATGCTTTCATGTAACTCACAGATCTGTGGGTTATTCTCCTAAATTATTAAGTAATAAAGCTTGGCGACATGACTTCCCTCTATAAGTTAAAGATTAACATGACTTCAAAACAGACCGATTAAAAACAGTTGGACTTGTTTTTCATGTAGCACACATTTTAATTCCCCCAAGTTGGCTATCAGATTGGTTCAGTAGTTTGTGCTCTCCTTATTGTTGAGCCCCTCTCCCGCTGCGTACAGGCTGTGAGAGGATTGCTGGAAAACCCCAGTGAGCCTGTCAGTGAGCTCTCCTACTTTGACTGCATCGAGAGCGTCATGGAGAACTCAAAGGTAAAGCCTTACAAAACAATCACATGCATCATAGACTTTAAATGTCAGTGATATATAATGGAATAGACAGTTGAAGAGGTAATCTTACAGTTTATTTCTATTTCCACATGTGCAGGTTCTTGGAGAGTCCATGGCGGGGATTTCCCAGCACTGTAAGACGGGCAACGTGCCAGCGTTTGGGGATTGTGTGGGGGTGGCGTCCAAGGCCCTGTGTGGGTTGACGGAGGCGGCTGGACAGGTGAGATCCCAGGCTAGTACTGACTGACTGGCTGGAGCTTCCAGCCTCCCTCCCACTCCTCCCTGCTATCAGGTCTGAGTCTGAGTCTGAGTCTGAGTCTGAGTCTGAGTCTGAGTCTGAGTCTGAGTCTGAGTCTGAGTCTGAGTCTGAGTCTGAGTCTGAGTCTGAGTCTGGGTCTGGGTCTGGGTCTGGGTCTGGCACACAACCAACACTCTATCAGCTCTAGACCTATATTCATGTTTAGTTACAGCACCTACATGCACCTCTCCCTAAAGCAGAAACGAAGCCATGAGCATTCCGCTCTCTCCTTCTCCCCACACTGCAGGCCTCCTACCTGGTGGGTGTGTCCGATCCAAACAGCCAATCTGGTCATGAGGGCTTGGTGGATCCAATCCAGTTTGCTAGGGCCAACCAAGCTATTCAGATGGCCTGTCAAAACCTGGTGGACCCAGCCAGCAGCCCCTCTCAGGTGAGAAGACCAATGTAGAGAGACATTTATTGACATATTGAGTCTATTATACGAATAGTGACTTAATCAAATGGATTATTACATTTGAACATCAACATCACATCAAACTTCTTCCCACCATATGCCTCTTTAGAGAAATGTTTATACTGCTTTGTTTGTCGTTTGGTTGTTTGTTTGTTAGGTTCTGTCTGCAGCAACGATTGTAGCCAAGCATACCTCAGCTCTTTGCAATGCCTGCCGCCTGGCCTCGTCCAAGACATCCAACCCTGTGGCCAGGAGACACTTTGTTCAGTCAGCCAAAGAGGTTGCCAACACCACAGCCAACCTTGTCAAAACTATAAAGGTATGTGTACTCTCTGCCATGGTCCACTCATAAATGGGATTCTTGTCCTTTGTGCCTTCAGCAAAAGTAGATTTATTGATGTTCTCTGTTTCACTTAAAATATTTCCATCATTTGTAATGAAGACAGATGGCTATATTGTGTAGCTGAGTTGGGGTGTTGGCTAAGGAGGTCATGTCCTGTTGTTTTCTTCCAGGCCTTGGATGGGGACTTCTCAGAGGAGAACAGAAACAGATGCCGTGTCGCGACAACTCCACTCATCGAGGCTGTAGAGAATCTATCCACATTTTCCTCCAACCCAGAGTTTGCTAGTATCCCTGCACAGATCAGCAATGAGGTTATTGTGCGATATATAAGCTCTTCAATGACAATGTGTATTTTCACTATCTGTATGAAAATGTAAATGCACATCTTGCTCAGAGTACTATTTTTTATCTCCTAAGAGATTTCTTCAGCCTACAGTGTCACGTTGTTTTATTTGTCTGGTTCCTCATACAGTGGGGGAAAAAAGTATTTAGTCAGCCACCAATTGTGCAAGTTCTCCCACTTAAAAAGATGAGAGAGGCCTGTAATTTTCATCATAGGTACACGTCAACTATGACAGACAAATTGAGAAAAGAAAATCCAGAAAATCACATTGTAGGATTTTTTATGAATTTATTTGCAAATTATGGTGGAAAATAAGTATTTGGTCACCTACAAACAAGCATGATTTCTGGCTCTCACAGACCTGTAACTTCTTCTTTAAGAGGCTCCTCTGTCCTCCACTCGTTACCTGTATTAATGGCACCTGTTTGAACTTGTTATCAGTATAAAAGACACCTGTCCACAACCTCAAACAGTCACACTCCAAACTCCACTATGGCCAAGACCAAAGAGCTGTCAAAGGACACCAGAAACAAAATTGTAGACCTGCACAAGGCTGGGAAGACTGAATCTGCAATAGGTAAGCAGCTTGGTTTGAAGAAATCAACTGTGGGAGCAATTATTAGGAAATGGAAGACATACAAGACCACTGATAATCTCCCTCGATCTGGGGCTCCACGCAAGATCTCACCCCGTGGGGTCAAAATGATCACAAGAACGGTGAGCAAAAATCCCAGAACCACACGGGGGGACCTAGTGAATGACCTGCAGAGAGCTGGGACCAAAGTAACAAAGCCTACCATCAGTAACACACTACGCCGCCAGGGACTCAAATCCTGCAGTGCGAGACGTGTCCCCCCTGCTTAAGCCAGTACATGTCCAGGCCCGTCTGAAGTTTGCTAGAGTGCATTTGGATGATCCAGAAGAGGATTGGGAGAATGTCATATGGTCAGATGAAACCAAAATAGAACTTTTTGGTAAAAACTCAACTCGTCGTGTTTGGAGGACAAAGAATGCTGAGTTGCATCCAAAGAACACCATACCTATGTGAAGCATGGGGGTGGAAACATCATGCTTTGGGGCTGTTTTTCTGCAAAGGGACCAGGACGACTGATCCGTGTAAAGGAAAGAATGAATGGGGCCATGTATCGTGAGATTTTGAGTGAAAACCTCCTTCCATCAGCAAGGGCATTGAAGATGAAACGTGGCTGGGTCTTTCAGCATGACAATGATCCCAAACAAACCTCCCGGGCAACGAAGGAGTGGCTTCGTAAGAAGCATTTCAAGGTCCTGGAGTGGCCTAGCCAGTCTCCAGATCTCAACCCCATAGAAAATCTTTGGAGGGAGTTGAAAGTCCGTGTTGCCCAGCGACAGCCCCAAAACATCACTGCTCTAGAGGAGATCTGCATGGAGGAATGGGCCAAAATACCAGCAACAGTGTGTGAAAACCTTGTGAAGACTTACAGAAAACGTTTGACCTGTGTCATTGCCAACAAAGGGTATATAACAAAGTATTGAGAAACTTTTGTTATTGACCAAATACTTATTTTCCACCATAATTTGCAAATAAATTCATTAAAAATCCTACAATGTGATTTTCTGGATTTTTTTTCTCATTTTGTCTGTCATAGTTGACGTGTACCTATGATGAAAATTACAGGCCTCTCTCATCTTTTTAAGTGGGAGAACTTGCACAATTGGTGGCTGACTAAATACTTTTTTTCCCCACTGTATATTCTGTAATAAAAACGAGACGGCAAAGCTACTCCTACAGATTCCATGAATACATTGGTGACTACGGCATTCAATCCCCTTGAAATATCCCCTCCGATATAGAGCCAGTACAGAGTCGTTTGTGCAGGAAAGCTGGCGGGATTGGTTTGATGTACTATTTCCCTCTAATTTATTTAATGTTGGGAAATGGCTCAAGGAGAAATTGGATGTATTTTATGTTACAATCTAGCAGAAAGAGTCCTCACACAGCCCTAAAAGCTTTGACTGTTATCTGTTGGAGGGCAGTGTTTAACTGCCCTCTCTCTCAGCACAGCTGCTCTAATCTTCAGCATGTTAGTCTAATTGTCGAGGGAGGCTTTGGCTGCCATCATAAAGACTGAAGGTGTGCCTCTGCGTCTCCGTGTAAAGCAGAATAATATGAATAATAAGAGATCAGTGACAGCTGTGTAGTGTGTTGCTATTGAGCTGTTAGTTAGAGGCTCTTTAACCTGTGTTGTTTTATCACCTTCACTGTCCTCCCCTCTCTCCCTCTCTCCCATTTCCAGGGCTCGGCAGCCCAGGAGCCCATCATGCGTTCAGCCTGCTCCATGCTGGACAGCTCCACCCTGCTCCTGGAGACCGCCCGCTCGCTCATCATCAACCCCAAAGACCCGCCCACCTGGTCAATCCTGGCTGGGCACTCCCGCACCGTCTCTGACTCCATCAAGAGCCTCATCACCTCCATCAGGTCAGCACAGACCCCTCTGGTTCTGCACTATGGTGCTCTGGGTATTATCCTGTTAAGGCCTTGCCTGATAACTCACCCTGAATAGAATTCCACTGCTCTATCGATCGCTACATACATTCAGTCTGAATCTGCCATCCTAGAAGTTGTTTGTATGACTTCAAAAGTGAAGGGCGTTGTACAAAAAAAAAAAATCAACGATTGGATCGTCTTTAAGAAATCTATCCAATCAGAGTATCAAAGTTGATAACAAATCAAAACAGTCAGAATGTGACAAGGTGTAAAATACAGAAGTCCAGAGTTTAATCCGTTTGCATAAATCAAATGTCCCAAGTGTCAAACGAAACTGTACAAGGGAAAACATCGACCTTGGCAATAACACAGCTCAACCGAGCTACACGCTCTCACAACAAAACAATCACTCACAAAGACAAGGGGAACAGAGGGAACACTTATACACATACTAATTAGGGGAATGAGCACCAGGTGTGTGTGACTGACAAGACATGACAAGTGGAGTGATGAGAATGGGATCGGCAGTAGCTAGTACTCCGGTGACGACGAACGCCGAAGCCTGCCCGAACAAGGAGGGGGGGCAGCCTCGGCGGAAGTCGTGACACAGAATGTGTTTGCATTCTAGAAATCGTAGGGGAGGGAGGAAAATCCAGACTCATGGTGGAGAAAAACGTCAGTTTGGCCAGAGCTATGGGGATGGGTAGCCAGGCTGGGTATGGGGGAGTTCAGCTATCTCTGAGTAACTGTCAGTTCCACTGAGTGGTGAGTTGTCATGGTAATTTATGGTGGCTGGGTTTCCACCTCCCATGTAATATGAAGAGGAATGCTCTAGGGCACTGATAAAGATGAGTAGGCAGAGTTCCGTGGAGGATCTGCTGTGCTGCTGGTGCTGCTTTGACCGCTTTCTTATACTGAGAAAGTCCCTCCTGCTGTTTTGAATAGAAGTGTCTCCCCTCATTATCTCACACCCACAGAGTAACTTGCCCCTTAGCTACAGAACATTTTGCATCTGGTCAACCTCTAGAGACCATGTTTGCAAAAAGTGTACCTAGTATACATGATTTCCCTTCTTTGAGGTCCTGTGATAATGCATTGAAAACCTGCTTGTAGAAGTACTGCCCATCACTAGCCGGCTACCAACCGGTTACTCAACCCTGCACCTTAGAGGCTGCTGCCCTATATACAAAGACATGGAATCACTGGCCACTTTAATAATGGAACACTAGTCACTTTAATAATGTTTACACACTGCTTTACTCATCTCATATGTACAGTACCAGTCAAAAGTTTGGACACACCTACTCATTCAAAGGTTTTTCTTTATTTTTAATATTTTCTACATTGTAGAATAGTGAAGACATCAAAACTATGAAATAACACATATGGAATCATGTAGTAACCAAAATATATTTTATATTTGAGATTCTTCAAATAGCCACCATTTGCCTTGATGACAGCTTTGCACACTCTTGGCATTCTCTCAACCAGCTTCACCTGGAATGCTTTTCCAACAGTCTTGAAGGAGTTCCCACATATGCTGAGCACTTGTTGGCTGCTTTTCCTTCACTCTGCGCTCCGACTCATCCCAAACCATCTCAATTGGGTTGAGGTCGGGGGATTGTGGAGGCCAGGTCATCTGATGCAGCACTCCATCACTCTCCTTCTTGGTAAAATAGCCCTTACACAGCCTGGAGGTGTGTTGGGTCATTGTCCTGTTGAAAAACGAATGATAGTCCCACTAAGCCCAAACCAGATGGGATGGTGTATCACTGCAGAATGCTGTGGTAGCCATGCTTGTTAAGTGTGCCTTGAATTCTAAATAAATCACAGACTGGTAACTCTAATGAACTTATCCTCTGAAGCAGAGGTAACTCTGGGTCTTCCATTCCTGTGGCGGTCCTCAGGGGAGCCAGTTTCATCATAGCGCTTGATGGTTTTTGCGACTGCACTTGAAGAAACTTTCAAAGTTCTTGAAATGTTCTGTATTGACTGACCTTCATGTCTTAAAGTAATGATGGACTGTCGTTTCTCTTTGCTTATTTGAGCTGTTCTTGCCATAATATGAACTTGGTCTTTTACCAAATAGGGCTATCTTCTGTATACCCCCCCTACCTTGTCACAACACAACTGATTGGCTCAAACGCATTAAGAAGGAAAGAAATTCCACAAATTAACTTTTAAGAAGGCACACCTGTTAATTGAAATGCATTCCAGGTGACTACCTCATGAAGCTGGTTGAGAGAATGCCAAGAGTGTGTGCAAAGCTGTCATCAAGGCAAAGGGTGGCTACTTTGAAGAATCTCAAATATAAAATGTATTTAGATTTGTTTAACACTTTTTTGGTTACTACATGTTTCCTTATGTGTTATTTCATAGTTTTGATGTCTTCACTATTATTCAAAAAAATTTAAAAATTAAGAAAAACCCTTGAATGAGGAGGTGTGTCCAAATTTTTGACTGGTAGTGTATATACTGTATTCTATTCTACTGTATTTTAGGCAATGCCACTCCAACATTGCTCGTCCTTATATTTATATATTTCTTAATTCCATTATTTTACTTTTTGATTTGTGTATTGTTGTGAATTGTTAGATGCTACTGCACTGTTGGAGCTAGGAACACAAGCATTTCGCTACACCCACAATAACATCTGCTAAATATGTGTATGTGACCAATAAAATGTGATTCGATTTGTTCATATGTATCATGATACTGTTGGTAGGGACAAAGCGCCAGGGCAGAGGGAGTGTGACTACTCCATTGATAACATCAACAAGTGTATCCGGGACATCGAGCAGGCTTCTCTAGCTGCTGTGGGCCAGAGCCTACAGGGATGTAGGGATGACATCTCTTTGGAAGTAAGTTTGAATTGTCAAATGATCACTATAATGGCTTTTTCTTCATTTTCATTTTCCCCATCGTAATTCTTTGCTGCCCCCTTAGGCTTTGCAGGAGCAGCTGACATCGTCGGTGCAGGAGATTGGACATCTCATCGATCCCATCAATACTGCAGCCAGGGGTGAAGCTGCCCAGCTGGGGCACAAGGTACTAGTCTGGGACCATTCACCTATAGGGAGAAATTCATGTCTCCTAGATCTGTGTTTCATACTGTTACATGATACTGTCTCTCCCAGGTGACCCAGCTGGCCAGCTACTTTGAGCCCCTCATCGTTGCGTCTGTTGGCCTGGCCTCTAAGATTGTCGACCAGCAGCAGCAGATGAACATCCTGGACCAGACCAAGACCCTGTCAGAATCTGCCCTGCAGATGCTCTATGCAGCCAAGGAGGGAGGTGGAAACCCCAAGGTAATGTTACTGTATAACACAGTGCACAGAGGCCATGTTTGAGCAATGGAGCAGTACGTAATTAGTATAGATTTGTGTGCACCTCATTCCACAATCTATCATATTCCTTATTGTAGTTGCATAGCCATGTGTATTGTTATGAAGAAGATTGTTGAGTTTCACAGTGGTCTGGTGTATTTACTGCGTGTCCAGGCGGCCCACACCCACAACGCCATAGCGGAGGCTATCCAGCTAATGAAGGAGGCTGTGGACGACATCATGGTGACGCTGAATGAGGCGGCCAGCGAGGGTGGCATGGTGGGAGGCATGGTGGAGGCTATTGCTGAGGCCATGAGCAGGGTGAGTGGGGTTGGTGTCCTGTACAGCAGGGTGTAGTAGTGTGTATGTGTGTACATGTGAGTGTACAGTATATCACAGGAGGTTGGTGGCACTTTAATTGGGAAGAATGGGCTCGTGGTAATGACTGGAGCGGAATCAGTGGAATGGTAGCAAATACATCAAACACATGGTTTCCAGGTGTTTGATGCCATTCCATGTGCTCCGTTCCGGACATTATTATGAGCCATCACTGGTGTATGTGCGTGTGTACTGTGGCCCCAAGCAGCTCAGGAGTAGAGCTCTGCTGAGAACACTCATCTCTTCCTACTGCTTTAAGATGTCTCCACCACGGTGGGCGGGCAGAAAAACATCCTCTTAACTGACACTCATTAGTGAGATGGATGGGAAGTGTCAGGTCCAGGCCTCAGAGCTGTCAGCTGTCACTCATCCACTGGCTGTCACCCTCC
Organism: Coregonus lavaretus; assembly: GCF_964263955.1. NCBI lineage: Eukaryota > Metazoa > Chordata > Actinopteri > Salmoniformes > Salmonidae > Coregonus > Coregonus lavaretus. The sequence goes on along the minus strand of NC_139996.1, from coordinate 29,976,432 downwards.
TTCTCCTGAGATCTGTCACAGACTTGATGATGGAGCTCATAATAATAAATTATGCCTGCATATTTGATTGCCTGAATGCTTCTATCAGATGTTGTTCTCTATATGTTTCCAACCTATTGAATTCGATTTATGTTTCTGCATAGAAAATAACACATTGCGCAGCCTTATGTGGATATTTGCATTCTGCAACATATTTATGCATAGAGTTCATTGAATAAAGAAAAGCTTTATTCAAATGTGTGGTAGATGCTTGGTTGATATTCATATGTGTAGATTATGTACAGTAAGTAGCTAGGTTGAATATATTAAACGAGCCGTGGTTTTCCCTCTGCAGTTGGATGAGGGCAATCCCCCTGAACCAGAAGGATCCTTTGTGGATTACCAGACCACCATGGTGAAATACTCCAAGGCCATCGCCATCACAACTCAGGAGATGGTGAGCACAAACAACTACCCCCTAAATATGCAATGTATCCTTATAGATGTACCTCTTCATCATTTCTGAAATAACTATATCACAGTCATGTTATGACCTTGTTCTGATTGTGTCCCCAGATGACTAAGTCAGTGACGTGTCCAGAGGAGCTGGGTGGCCTGGCCTCTCAGGTGACTGTAGACTACAGCCAGTTAGCCCACCAAGGTCGCCTGGCAGCTGCCACCGCAGAACCAGATGAGGTGAGAGGTCAAGCGGTGCCTATGGGTGCACTGTCAAAGCAGGATACTGTTAAAATATGGGATAATTTTTCTGTGGTGCCCCTATAGGCAAGCCCTATGGGAGATTCTCAATTGGTTTGCTCAACTCCTCCATCCTCCTTCACCTTCCTCCGTCCTCTCCTCACCTCCTTTTGAAAAAGGTAACCGAGGAGAGGAGAAGAAATGTGGAAACAAATGTGCTTGTATGAAATGAGACTCTCCTTCTTCACTCGAGTGGCATTGTGCAAATTACGTTTACAGGGGTGGAATCTCAAATTAAATGTGTAAAGTAGTAAAAATAAATGTAGCTAGACATTTTATAAATAAAAGGATAAGTAGCATATTGTTTTTAAATATGTGTATAAGTAAACAACAGCTGATTCAAAGGGTGTGGCGGTGATACTCTTGTACTTCCTCGGCGGGAGGAGGCTATCGAGGAGACCAGGACACTCCTCTGTTTGCCCTAAAAACCAATTGACACTCTCCTTGACCCCTCAACCACTTATCGGTTTCCGGGTCACAGAGGAGAGAGGATGGAGGAGGAGAGGACAGTCTTTTTCCCAAATGAGAATCTCCCTTGTCTTTATACGGCAACATATCAAAAGAGATTTGAGATGCAAGAGACTTGCATATGCTTAGAAATTATGCAGAAATATCACACATATATGCAGATATGTCACAGGGTGGATGGCATTCTTTGAAATGATGCATCTTCCTTGAGGCTGTACTTGATAGTGTGAGATCAAACTCTGGAATATATTTCCACCTCTCAAACCTCATTCTCTCTGTCTCAGCTGCACCCACATAGTCTGTTTAATGCTCATCTCTGAGAGGGAGACCGCTATCTATTGTGTGTGAAAACATAGCCTAATCACCACACACTCTTATCAATTCTCTTTACATAACTGGATGCTGGAAACCCTTGTTACCATAGCGACATTGTACCCATCCAAGCCTAAAAGCCTATAGTGATGCTGGTAATGAAGTACCACCCACCCATTCATTTCTGTGTCAGGAAATTAAAGGTGTAGTACCATCAGTCCCTCTCAGGTGCTGGAAATCAGTTTTTACCCAGCAGCCTGATAAGAGGCAGTCAGTCAGTCAGTCGAGGACATGATGAAACATTGTCTGCTGTGTGGAAGGAGGCAGGGAGTGGGTGAGATGGCTCTGTAGTACTGATGGACTGGCTGTCTGGCTGTGTTGCAGGTGGGCTTCCAGATCAAGACACGGGTCCAGGAGCTGGGCCATGGATGTATCTACCTGGTTCAGAAGGCTGGGGCCCTGCAAATGAGCCCCACTGACAGCTTCTCCAAGAGGGAGCTCATTGAGTGTGCCCGTGCCGTCACTGAGAAGGTAGGCTGGGAACGGGGCTGATATAGTATAATTATTTGCCTGAACCTTGTGGTAAATTGTGATAACTTTGAAGTCTTTAGGTTTAATTTATTTGCACCAGAGAAAATAAGTAATAAACAACAATACAGATTTAAAAAATAACAACATAAAAACAGTGTGGAGGTGTGGTTGGAAGCCCAAGGGCTTATATAAAAACCACACCACAAAAAAACAATATACAATACATAAGTAAAAATAAATAAAAAGGTTTGCTAAAACAAATGAACTGATCAGCAATCACAAATAAAACAGTATATGTTTTGTTTAAATGTGTGGATTTGAGTGCGTGAGAGTTGGGCTATATGGAGGAGATTACTGAGTAGTTTGGTTCATCAGGCTGACCCCCAGTCTTTGCTTGAAGTTATTGAGGGATGATGAGGTTTGGTAATGTGAAGATAATAATTCCAGAGTATGGTACCTCTGTATCTGGTAGAGAATTGACTATGTGAGGTGCGGCAGTGGGGAGGGTGAAGGTTATCAAAGTATCTTGTGTTATATAGATGGATTTCAGAATTAACCTGGAAGAATCCATTGAAGGGTTTAGGTAAACTGTCTGGGAGGGATGAGTATTTGTAGATGCATAATTGGCGGAAATGTACGTCGTAAATAGACAATATATTGCGTTTCTTAAACAAAGCCAGGTAATTAGAAGAGGTGGCTAGTCTTGCAAATGTATTTTGTATGATGAGTAATTTGTGTAGGTAGGAGGCATACAGGATGTACTGGCCCAGACAATGTACAGTAAATGAGATGTGGGTAAATTAAGCAATAGTAAAGAGTTAGGAAGCAAGCCTGATGAACCAAACCGCTAATCTAAGTCTGCAATGTTATAATCTGAATGCCAAAAAATAAATGTCAGTTGATTTGTTCTGCACCTTTGCTTTTGTGACTGCATATTAACATTACTAGGCTTCGAGGATTTCTACTTTAAGTGAAAGAGAGAATGTTATTCCCTTGAACGGCAGTTGCTTACTGTGTTCTGGGTCTGATGCCGGTAACAGAATCACTAAGGGGTTTTTGTGAAGAAAGAGTCCAGGTGTGAATGTTGTTTTGGTGTCATGGGAATAGCTGAGAATCGGCTCTAAGGATAATGGATTTTTATAATGGAGCATTCTCCACTGTGACTGAAAGACCTTATCCCCCTGAGCCCTGTGGCTGGGGGAAGAACTGTGGGAGTGAGTAAAGCAGACCTACATTAGCTGTGAAAACACTGTTTTTGCTATGTGTTGTACACAACTTGTGCTGTACAGTAGCTGTGAATATGAATATCAATTCAGTCCTTCAGTTCATACTCTCATGATTACACTTACTGTACATAGTGAAATTAGACCAATTAGTCATTTCTGTGACCCTAGCACTAGCAGAAGATATAGCTGATTTTCAATGAGTCTGCATTATAATTTCTCTCCTCACCCACCGTATGATTTCATTCAAGACTCATTTCAGACATGAATAATTTGTGGCCTCATGCATGTGGGGAGCTGGACCTTGAGGTGCCTCATTTGAATGCTTGTGAGGGACTGTAGACGTCTGTCTCTGTCTGGATTAGGAAGGATAGAGAGCACTGTGTGATGCAGCGTCCAGAGTCATTAGTTTAATGTGTCTGTGCAGCAGTAGGCTCAGGGCTAATGCACGGTTCCCCCTCTCTCTCCTGCTGCCAGCTCCCTGCTCAGTCCAGCTCTCTCAGATTGCCTCACAGTCGGCCCTCCCATTACCTTGATTCAGATCTTGATTTGAATGCAAATGGGAAGCTTTAATCAAATTACGATTTCACCAACACATTATTTGGTGATGGTGGATCATGAACTGTAAGCCGTGGATCCTGAGTGGTGGTTGTCATTCACAGATAATATCAGATGATATGCCACAGCTCCTTTGTTTTCTCTTAACAACATAAGGTCAAAGGGAATGATTAGTTTATGATCATGCTGTGTTTGGATGTTTATTGAGATAGACCCGGAGGTGCTGCTGTTAATCCACACCACTCTCTCACTTGAGTATCTTACCTAGTAATTTTTGGACAAGAGGAACACCTACGTGAGAATGCTATTCATTGACTACAGCTCAGCATTCAACACCATAGTGCCCTCAAAGCTCATCACTAAGCTAAGGATCCTGGGACTAAACACCTCCCTCTGCAACTGGATCCTGGACTTCCTGACAGGCCGCCCCCAAGTGGTAAGGGTAGGTAACAACACATCTGCCACACTGATCCTCAACACGGGGGCCCCTCAGGGATGCGTGCTCAGTCCCCTCCTGTACTCCCTGTTCACCCATGACTGCATGGCCAGGCACGACTCCAACACCATCATTAAGTTTGCCGACGACACAACAGTGGTAGGCCTGATCACCGACAACGATGAGACAGCCTATAGGGAGGAGGTCAGAGACCTGGCCGTGTGGTGCCAGGACAACAACCTCTCCCTCAACGTGACCAAGACAAAGGAGATGATTGTGGACTACAGGAAAAAAAAGAGGACTGAGCACGCCCCCATTCTCATCGACGGGGCTGTAGTGGAACAGGTTGAGAGCTTCAAGTTCCTTGGTGTCCACATCACCAACGAACTATCATGGTCCAAACACACCAAGACAGTCGTGAAGAGGGCACGACAAAGCCTATTCCCCCTCAGGAGACTGAAAAGATTTGGCATGGGTCCTCAGATCCTCAAAGAATTCTACAGCTGCACCATGGTATGGCAACTGCTTGGCCTCCGACCGCAAGGCACTACAGAGGGTAGTGCGTACGGCCCAGTACATCACTGGGGCCAAGCTTCCTGCCATCCAGGACCTCTATACCAGGCGGTGTCAGAGGAAAGCCCTCAAAATTGTCAAAGACTCCAGCCACCCTAGTCATAGACTGTTCTCTCTGCTACCGCACGGCAAGCGGTACCGGAGTGCCAAGTCTAGGTCCAAAAGACTTCTCAACAGCTTCTACCCCCAAGCCATAAGACTCCTGAACAGCTAATCATGGCTACCCGGACTATTTGCACTGCCCCACCACCCCATCCTTTTACGCTGCTGCTACTCTGTTAATTATTTATGCATAGTCACTTTAACTCTGCCCACATGTACATATTACTTCAACTACCTCAACTAGCCGGTGCCCCCGCACATTGACTCTGCACCGGTACCCCCCTGTATATATAGCCTCCCTACTGTTATTTTATTTTACTTCTGCTCTTTTTTTCTCAACACTTTTTTTTTTGTTGTTTTATTTTTACTTTTTTGTTAAAAATAAATGCACTGTTGGTTAAGGGCTGTAAGTAAGCATTTCACTGTAATGTCTGCACCTGTTGTATTCGGCGCATGTGGCCAATAAAATTTGATTTGATTTGATAAAATTTTTGCTCTTTTTGTAGCTTTGGCAACTGTGTGTGTTTTCTATACCTGTTCGCTCGTCTCCCTATAGGCTTTACAGACGCTCCCCACCCCTTGGCTGCAACACTTCTAATTTAGTGTACCCTGCACGCACAACCCATGTGGAATTTCGGGTCTCTGGCAGCGTTTGGAACTGCCAATCTGTGGTCAAGAACACCAAGTTAATCTCAGCCTATGCTGAGAGAACACTGCTACTCCAGCTGCTCTTTTTTCATCTGACTACGTTTTCTCTCATAGTCCGAGAGCATCTGGTCGTCGCGGTAGTGGCACAGGTCTACTCATTTCTCCTTAGTGGAGATTTTCTATTTTCTCCCTCTCTCACCTGTCCATCTCCTCATTTGAATTCCATACTGTCACTGTCACTTGTCCACTCAAGCTTAACATTATTGTCATTTATCGCCCACCAGGTGCTCTTGGAAAGTTCCTCAATGAGCTTTACACCTTGATAAGCTAATTTCCTGACGATGGCTCACAGCTCTTCGTACTTGACGACTTCAACCTCCCGACGTCTGCCTTCGATTAATTTCTTTCCAACTCTCTCTTTCCACTCCTTGCTTCTTTATGCCTCACCCTTTCCCAGTCCCCTCCAACTCACAAGGCAGGCAATACGCTTGACCTCATCTTTACTAGAGGCTGCTCGCCTACTAATCTCACTGAAACCCCCCTCCAGGTCTCTGATCACTACTTTGTTTCCTTTTCTGTCTCCCTTTCCTCCAACCTCAACACTCAGCCCCTACCCAGATGGTCATACACCGTCGCAATATTCGCTCTCTCCTCTTCTATCCTATTATCTTCTCCTCTTCTATCCTATCATCTTTCCCTTCTGCTAAATCTATCTCCCTCCTGTCTCCTGATTCTGCCTCTGTCGACCCTACTCTCCTCCCTTTCCGCAACCTATGACTCGCACTGTCCCCTTTACTCCCAGCTGGCTCGGCCCTCCCCTCCTACTCTGTGGCTGACTCAAACTAAATGCATGCTCTTCAATCGAACGCTGCTGGCACCCGCCCACCCGACTAGAATAACTACTCTCTGCGGGTCTGACCTAGAGTATGTGGACAACTACAAATACCTAGGTGTCTGGTTAGACTGTAAACTATCCTACCACACTCCCATTAAGCATCTCCAATCCAAAGTTAAATCTAGAATCGGCTTCCTATTTCGCAACAAAGCCTCCTTCACTCATGCTGCCAAACATGCCCTCGTTAAACTGACTATCCTACCGATCCTTGACTTCGGAGATGTCATTTACAAAATAGCCTCCAACACTCTGCAAATTGGATGTAGTCTATCACAGTGCCATCCGTTTTGTCACCAAAGCCCCATATACTACCCACCACTGTGACCTGTACGCTGTTGTTGGCTGGTCCTCACTACATATTCGTCGCCAAACCCACTGGCTCCAGGTCATCTATAAATCACTGCTAGGCAAATCCCCGCCTTATCTTAGCTCATTGGTCACCATAGCAACACCCACCCGTAGTATACGCTCCAGCAGGTATATCTAACTGGTCATCCACAAAGCCAACACCTCCTTTGGCCGCCATTCCTTCCAGTTCTCTGCTGCCAATGACTGGAACGAACTGCAAAAATCTCTGAAGCTGGAGACTCTTGTCTCCCTCACTAACTTTAAGCATCAGTTGTCAGAGCACCTTACCGACCACTGCACCTGTACACAGCCCATCTGAAATTAGCCCACCCAACTACCTCATCCCCATATTGTTATTTATTTTGCTAATTTGCACCCCAGTATCTCTATTTGCACATCATCTCTTGCACATCTATCATTCCAGTGTTAATACTAAATTGTAATTATTTTGCACTATGGCCTATTTATTGCCTTACCTCCATAACTTGCTACATTTGCACACACTGTATATATATTTTCTGTTGTATTTTAGACTTTATGTTTTGTTTACCCCATATGTAACTCTGTGTTGTTGTTTTTTATCGCACTGCTTTATCTTGGCCAGGTCACAGTTGTAAATGAGAACTTGTTCTCAACTGGCTTACCTGGTTAAATAAAGGTGAAAAAAAAAAATGGTGAGCTTACTGAACAGGGCTGCGGGCAGCTGAGCGAAAATTGAGGAAAACTAAACTTCCAGAGGACCTATCATCCTTTCACACCCTCCTCTCTACATTATCTTCCTCTGTATCCACTGCTAAAGCCACTCTCTACCACTCTAAATTTCAAGCTTCTTCCTCTAACCCTAGAAAACTATTTTCCACCTTCTCCTCCCTCCTTAATCCTCCACCCCTCCCCCTCCCTCCTCCCTCTGCGGACAACTTTGTCAACCACTTTGAAAAGAAGGTTGAGGACATCCGCTCCTCATTCACTCAGCCTATTGAGTCCACTGGTCTCACTCACACAGAACTACCCTACGTCTTGACCTCTTTCTCCCGTCTCTCTCCAGATGACATCCTGCGACTAGTGAGGTCTGGCCGCCCGACAACCTGCCCGCTCGACCCCATCCCCTCCTCCCTTCTCCAGACCATCTCTGTGGACCTTCTCCCATTCCTTACTTCCCTCATCAACTTATCCCTGACCACTGGCTGTGTCCCCTCTGACTTCAAAATAGCCCAAGTCACTCCCCTCCTCAAGAAACCAACACCCGACTCATCGACATAAAAAACTATAGACCTGTATCCCTTCTTTCTTTTCTTTCCAAAACACTTAAGCGTGCTGTCTCTGATCAACTTTCTCGTTATCGCTCACCCTAACCAATTAGGTTTCAAGACGGGTCACTCAACCGAGACTGCTCTTCTCTGTGTCACGGAGGCTCTCCACACTGCCAAAGCTGACTCTCTCTCCTCTGTTCTCATCCTCCTAGATCTGTCCACTGCCTTCGACACCGTGAATCATCAGATCCTCCTCTCCACCCTCTCAGTGCATCTCAGGCTCTGCACACTCTTGGATTGTATCTTACCTGGCAGGCCGCTCCTACCAGGTGACGTGGAGAGGATCTGTGTCTACACCACATAATCTCATTACTGGTGTTCCCCAGGGCTCGGTTCTAGGCCCTCTCCTCTTCTCTCTATACACCAAGTCACTGGGCTCCATCATATCCTCACATGGTCTCTCCTATCATTGCTATGCGGATGACACTCAACTACTTTTCTCCTTCCCCCCCTTCTGACACCCAGGTAGTGACATGCATCTCTGCGTGCCTGGCAGATTTCTCAACTTGGATGTCGGCCAACCGCCTCAAGCTCAACCTCGACAAGACGGAGCTGCTCTTCCTCCCAGGGAAGGCCTTCCCACTCAAAGACCTCTCCATCACAGTTGACAACTTCACAGTGTCACCCTCCCAGAGTGCAAAGAACCTTGGCGTGACCCTGGACAACACCCTGTCGTTCTCTGCAAACATCAAGCTTCTGCAGGTTCATGCTCTACAACATCCGTAGCGTACAACCCTACCTCACACAAGTCCTAATCCAGGCACTTGTCATCTCCCGTCTGGACTACTGCAACTGGACTACTGCAACTCGCTGTTGGCTGGGCTCCGCGCTTGTGCCATCAAACCCCTGCAACTTATCCAGAACGCTGCAGCCCGCCTGGTTTTCAACCTTCCCAAGTTCTCTCATGTCACCCCGCTCCTCCGAACACTCCACTGGCTTCCAGTCGAATCTCTCATCCACCACAAGACCATGGTGCTTACCTACGGAACAGCAAGAGGAACTGCCCATCCCTACTTTCAGGCTATGCTCAAACCCTACACTCCAACCCGAGCACTCCTTTCTGCCACCTCAGGTCCCCTACGGGAGGGCAGCTCCCGCTCAGCCCAGTCCAAGCTCTTCTCTGTGCTAGCATCCCAATGATGGAACCAGCTTCCCCCTGAAGCTTGGCCCTCCCACCCCTATGGGAGGACAGCAGAGTCCCTTCCCATCTTCCAAAAACTTCTCAAACCCTACCTCTTCAAACAGTATCTTAAATAATCCTCCTCACCTAGATTTTAACACCCCCCCTCTCCCCCAAACCCTCCCCTCCCTTTCTCGCTCTGACTCTACTGATAGCTAAACATTTACTTTCTATGCCTGTGATATGTGGTTGTCCCACCTAGCTGTCTTAAGATGGATGCACTAACTGTAAGTCGCTCTAGGTAAGAGTGTCTGCTAAATTACTAAAATGTAATCATGTGTTGTATGTTGCGTCCCCTGTCTGTCTGCTGTCCATGCAGGTTTCCATGGTGCTGTCTGCACTGCAGGCAGGTAACAAAGGTACTCAGGCCTGCATCACAGCAGCCAGTGCTGTCTCAGGCATCATCGCTGACCTCGACACCACCATCATGTTCGCCTCGGCTGGAACACTCAACCCCGAGAAAGAAGAGACCTTCGCTGACCACAGGTGAGACTAGAGCAGGTCACAGTAATGAGGTGAACACTAATCTGTTGAGGAGATTACCTTGGGCCAAACTCATTATGTCCACAGAAACCACAAGTCAAGTAGTGGTCAATGAAGCAATAGAATAGAATGCATGGACTTTGACCTCATACAATATGTCTTTCTTTTAAGGAAAGGGACTGTCTCTTCCCATGAACTGCAACTGTATGACTATAGAGTGTTCAATTCAATAAATCTTTATTTATCCCAATGGGTATTTGACAAGATGTTGTGTGGTGTCCCTCAGGGAGAGCATTCTGAAGACAGCCAAGGCTCTAGTGGAGGACACTAAGCTGCTGGTGTCTGGGGCAGCGTCCAGTCAGGACAGACTGGCCCAGGCTGCCCAGTCCTCAGCCAAGACCATCACCATGCTCACTGACGTGGTCAAACTGGGAGCCACCAGCATGGGCTCTGACGACCCAGAGACTCAGGTAATACACTGACCACACCATGTTGGATAGAAATGACAACACATAAATGTAACGCTACAACAATCTTTCATTCTAAATTCAAAAACTACTTTTTTCCCCCTGATAAAGATAAATCTGTCCTATTTCTATATGTCCACATATTTATATTACACACCTCTAAATAGTCCAATAGTGATTTAACATGTATGCCCATGTATTCTATAAAGGTCACCCTGATAGACCTGTACTGTTCTGTTAGTCTTTTGTCATTCTGTCTAGCCATTCCGTAATCAGGCCTTTTGACACATACTTTTCCTCCCTGTGTATCTCTCCCCTCCACACTATCAGAAGCATAGCTCCAGGTAGAAGTGATAAGGCCAGGCTCTGTTAAAATCTTTACCTCAGGTAGGCATGATAAACCTGTACTCTGTCCATTGTATTGTATTAATGTGGTCTCTTTCCTTCTTCTCCCTCCCTCCCCTAAGGTGGTCCTCATAAATGCGGTGAGAGACGTGGCCAAGGCTCTAGCTGAGCTCATCGGCGCCACCAAGTGTGCTTCAGGCAAGCCAGCTGACGACCCGTCCATGTATCAGCTGAAGAGTGCTGCCAAGGTACTGTAAGACAAACACTGCTCTAACATAGAGAATACCACACAGAATGTTACACACTTTGGAGTGTCTATTTGTCTATTCAGCCGCCCTTGTTTTACAGAAATGAAGCAGATCATATCTATACAAGATGCTGTCTCTGTGTCATGGCAGTATTTTCTCCAAGAAACACATATGGTCCTGTTTCCAGAAGGATATGACAGTTCCCTTATCATTGTGTGTGTGTGTGTGTGTGTGTGTGTGTGTGTGTGTGTGTGTGCGTGCGCACCCTTGAACGTGCGTGCCACTGTAGCAGTGTCACTGAGATGGGTATCAGGGTGTGTGTGACTCATGCTTGTCACAGGGGGTGTGAACTCTGAGCAATCTGTGATCACCACTGTGACTAGAGGACTAGAGAGGCTCCTTATCTCCCACACTCTGTGGAGAGAGAGACACTGACTGGGGCTTTTACTGAAGCCCCGCCTGCCGTGTCCTTTCTACTCAGAATATCCAAGGAAAACAAGTTTTGGGGGGTTTTTGCTTCAAGGTTTTTTCCTCCTGGTCTGAAATGTGTATAGTATTGTCCTTCTTTACTGTTGCCATTCTATCTGGGCTGTGTCTACTGAGATCCCATTCTGGTCTCTGGTGCTAGTGGGAGACAATTCCACCTGCTGGCCTGACTCTCTGTGTTCAGTGAGTGTCACATTTCTCTCTCTCTTTATCTCTGACAGGTGATGGTTACCAACGTGACGTCCCTGCTGAAGACTGTGAAGGCAGTGGAGGATGAGGCTACTCGCGGGACGAGGGCACTGGAGGCCACCATTGAGTGCATCAAACAGGAGTTGACAGTAAGACGCCCTGAAAGTCTCCCCTCGCCACTCTGTACTAGTGGGATATCATAGAGGAGACACAGGCTGCCAGGCTGGTTAAAGAAAGGGAGGTGTGGCGGTGTACCTAAGTGTTTTTTACTCAACCTTAAACTCTCTGATATCTAGTCCACCTTTGCCTCCTCTCCTCCTTTCCACTCCTCCCCAAAGCCCTGCAGTCTTCTCATTGCTCTGATCAGGGATTGTGTAGCAGACACAGGGGGAAAGAGAGCATGAAATGTTCATCAGCTTTTTTTTCTAGTGATTTACTGCTAATCCTTATCAGTGCACCCTCAGGACCACAACAGGCGTTACCTAGGCTGCAGCGGCAAAATCCAAATCAAACACAGCTCACTTAGCTCACAATTACAGTGGCATCAATAATACTAGGACATTTGTCCACCTCACTTGTTTACTCTAACAGTGGTCATGACCCCGGGCTGACTGTTGACAGTTCTAGACTAACAATGATAAAGGCCAGGAGTATTTTCTGGTCAGGTCATATGGTCAGAAACAACTCCTGTCCTTAGTAATGATGAACCAACCTGTGAATGAAAGTAGATCACCCTCAGTGGCTGTCAGTGCAGTCACAGTGACTCATGCTGTGTGTGCACAGGTGTTCCAGTCCAAGGACGTCCCCGAGAAGTCGACCACACCAGAAGAGTTCATCCGCATGACAAAGGGCATCACCACGGCAACGGCCAAGGCTGTGGCAGCAGGAAACTCTGCCCAGCAGGAGCACGTCATCGCCACGGCCAACCTGAGCCGCAAAGCCATCTCTGATATGCTGACCACCTGCAAGGTGATAATCCACCCCAGCTCTGCCAACTCAGGCCTCACATCCTCTCACTGACACCACATCACTCCCATATTGCCGCTTTGCCAGGAAAAAAACATGAAAGCAGGGCAGCAGGGGCTAGTTCATATGGCTGGTGTGACTCACACTGTTCAATGTCACTCAGTCTGGAACGTTAGTCATGATGTCCTTCAGGCACATCACAAAAGTGGACAGTAAGTGAACAGACCAGGGAAAAAGGAGAAAAAGGCTGATGGCGAGCTTAACAAAATGACTTTCGCTGCCCCACATATCAATGATGTAGCAATGCAGTAGCGATATTAAGGCTGTAGTTCTATAAAGGAGAGCCTAGTGGTCTTCAGCATACCTTTTAGACACCTTTTATATATTACTTTGCCTTGATAGTCAATATCATTAGGCAGAGAACCTTATTTTCTGCAAATAATATATAAACGTCCAGTCTCTTGTATGTTTTGAAAATGTTGTTGTTGTCTCGCTTCCCTCTAGCAAGCGGCCTGTCATCCAGAGGTGAGTGAGGAGGTGAGGAATAAGGCCCTGCACTACGGGTCAGAGTGCACCACTGGATACATCGACCTGCTGGAGCAAGTACTGCTGGTGAGATGGAGAATACAATACATCACACAGACAACACCTAACCTCTGTTCGCTTGGCCTGATAACATGTGGCTCCATGATTGTTGTGTGTGTGTGTGTGTGTGTGTGTGTGTGGGTGCGCGTGTGTGTCCAGGTGCTCCAGAAGCCCACAGCGGACCAGAGGCAGCAGCTGGCGGTACACTCCAAGTGCGTGGCGGGGTGTGTGACAGAGCTCATCCAGACTGCTGAGGCCATGAAGGGTGAGGCTGCCACACACACATTCACCTAGAGAAGCATAGTTAGACCAGACTACAGCATATTGCAGAGACCCAGTAATCCATTCTGACAATTTATTCAAACAGTAGCACACAATGTAAATGAGTTTAGAGATGTTTTCTTCCCAGGGCCTATAATGGCCTTGTGTGAGTAGAATATTCACAATAATTAAAATACCAAAACCACCCCATTTATCCACAGGTTATGTAGACAGATAATATAGAACATGTGCTGTAGAGTGGGCCTAACATCCTGAGTCATTGCAATGTAAATTGTCAACATATTAGATCAGTAGGTTGGTGTCTTGTTTTGTATGCTTTGTACAAAATAATAAAATGCAGGACGACAGGATATTTATAAACGTAGCTTTTTATTAACTAGCTATAACGTGCATGTCCATGTGTCTCTGGCCATGATCATCTTAGAATGACCTCACCACCTGGGTGGTCTTAACCAATCATTGCACAGTATGATGCATCCAATTACAATTCAGTATGGTGACACATATGAATATTACATCCCCCTTCTTTTAAAAAAAAGAAAAAATATGTGGAACAATAAAGCGTTTCTTTTGAATATATGCTCTGTAGTTTGAACTCGAGGTAAGTAACCATTTAAACTGCACCAACTGCATCAACATAACAGACAAACAATGATTCAGCATATTGTTATTTTTAGAACAAATATTTCTCAGCAACTCAGCTTTTCACTGTAGCAATGACATCTCAACATATCAAACAAATACAATACCAAAGCATTTCAAGTTAACTTTCAATAACAAGTTTACAGTCTGGAAACTCTTTTAGGGCAGCGATCCGCCTACACCCTTTGACATTTCACAGGTCTAGGACAGCTCTAGGCTTGACCTCTCTTCCTGACCTTGTGTGATATGAAGCTGAGCATGCTTCTGTGTCAGTCAACAGTTCTTGTGGTGTTGCAGGTAAGTATGGTGTATGTTGTGTTGTGTCTGTGTTTAGTCCACCCCGTTCTCTTTCAGGGGAACAGTTCATCTCGTCAGTGTGTTGTTCTTTTGTGTTCAGTAGGTGACGACGATTGCGGCGGTACACCGCTCCTTCTGCGGTGCGAACGTGATATGAACGTTCAGTGTCAGCTGGTTGGATGACGACTGCTGGCTTCCAGTAGCCATGCTCCTGGATTCTAACTGACTCTCCGTCGTTCAGTGGTGGCAGTGGTCTGGCTGACCTGTCGTAGTATCGCTTTTGCTGTTGCTGTCTCTGTGCACGTTTTGCATGCACTTCCTTGTAGCTGACGACCTCAGGTTGCAGCTGCTGGTTGGTGCTGGGGAGGATTGAGCGAAGTCTGCGGCTCATCAACAGCTGGGCTGGTGATTTGAAGTTGTCAACTGGAGTGTTGCGGTATTCAAGGAGACTGAGGTAGGGGTCTCTCTTGTCTGCTTTTGCTTTGTCCATGAGTGATTTAGCGATCTGCACAGATTTTTCAGCAAGGCCATTACTTTGAGGGTAATGTGGGCTTGTGGTGACGTGTGTGAACTCCCATGCTTTTGTGAAGGATTCAAACTCATTTGATTTGTAACAGGGCCCATTGTCAGATATTAAAGTCTCTACAATGCCATGCCTGGCAAAGGCTGCTTTCAGCTTGTGTATCACAGCTGCAGATGTGGTGCTGTGAAGCTTGTCGAGTTCGAAGTATCTGCTGTAGTAGTCCACTGTTATAATGTAGTCCTCGTTGTTCCACGTGAACAGATCGGTTGCCACAACCTGCCAGGGTCGGTCTGGGATACGGTGAGGTAACATTGGCTCTTTGGTGTTCGAGGGGCGTCGTTCAAGACAGGTGGGGCATTTACCAACCATGTCCTCTATTTGTTTGCACATTCCGGGCCAAAACAAAATGTCCCGTGCTCTCTGTTTGCACTTTTCCATGCCCATGTGTCCAGCATGGATCTTTGTCAAAATCTCTTCTCTGAGACTGGTAGGAATGATGATTTTCTCTCCTTTGAAAATGATTCCGTTGATCTGTGATAGTTCGTCACGATGGTTCCAGAACTCTGAGACGCTCTGAGGGCATTTTCTCCTCTCCTCAGGCCATCCTGACTGTATGACTTTCCTCAGCTGTGTGAGTTGTGTGTCTTTTTCTGTTTCTGCTCGGATCTCCTTCAGTTTTGTGTCACTAACTGGTAAGTTGCTGTACACAGTGTGCACCTGCATGTCCATGCCTTCACTGAGGCTGCTGTCCTTGTAGGTAAGAAACTTCCTGGAGAGTGTGTCTGCGACAGGGATGTCTTTGCCTGGACGGTGAGTGATTGTGAAGTCGTATTTTTGTAGTTGAAGGATCATTCTCTGTAGCCTTGGCGGGGCTGCGGCTAACGGTTTCCTCATGATTGACTCGAGGGGCTTGTGGTCTGATTCCACAATGACTTGTCGTCCATAGACATACTGATGGAAACGCTTACATCCGAACAGAATGGCATACAGCTCCTTTTCGATTTGAGCGTAGTTGATTTCACAGTCTGTGAGAGATTTGGAAGCGTAGCCGATGGGTTTTCCTTCTTGCAGTAGCACTGCCCCTAGTCCATACTTTGACGCGTCCACCTGGAGTCTGAGCTCTTTGTTGGGGTCGTAGTAGGCAAGGATTGGTCCTGGTTCTCTCGTGATCAAGTCTTTCACTTTCTGGAAAGCGATGTCGTGTTGGTTGTCCCAGAGGAACTCACTGGACTGCTTTAGCAGCTGACGCAGGGGTGCATTAGCATTGGAGAGGCTGGGTGCGAACTTGGCTAAGTAGTTGACCATGCCAAGCACTGTTTCCAGCTCTGCGCGGTTCTTTGGTGGCTCCATTTCCTTTATGGCTGAGATCTTCTGCGGATCTGGCTTGATTCCATTCGCTGTGAGAAGATGCCCGAAGTAGCTGACCTCTGTAGCGCCGACTGTGCTCTTCTCGGGGTTGAGCCGGACTCCTCTCTCGCGGGACCTTTGCAGCATCGCGTTGAGGTTTCTGTCGTGTTCCTCTTTGGTTCGACCATAGACAAGGATGTCGTCCACAATTGCCACGACTCCGTCGAGGCCTTCGTACACCTCGTCGATCTTTCGCTGAAACTCGTCTTGGGCTGAGATAATCCCAAAAGGCAGGCGACGGAACCTGTAGCGTCCAAACGGTGTGTTGAACGTTGTGAGCTTAGATGACTCTTCTGTGAGCTTGATAGCCCAGTAGCCTGATCTGGCGTCCATGACACTGAAGTAGCGTGCGCCCGCTAGCTTGTGTGTGATGCCATCTAGCGTCGGTAAGGGGTAATGGGGGCGTTTGATAGCCTTGTTCAAGTCTCTTGGGTCGAGACATACTCTGAGCTTGCCTGTCCGTGGTTTCTCCACCACCACTAACGCGTTGACCCAATCCGTCGGTTCTGTAACCTTGGTGACGATGTCAGATTGTTCCATGCTCTCCAACTCTTTCTTCAGACGGGCGCGGAGAGCAAGTGGAATCTTTCTCGGTGGGTAGATCACAGGGGTTGCGTCTGGGTTAAGGTGAATGGTACATTCTCCTGGGAATAGTCCTATTCCTGTAAAAACATCAGCAAACTCCTCCATGACATTCTCTATCTCTACTGGTGCTGTCACTGATAAAACTAGCTTGATAAGGTCCATGTCTAAACATGCTTTAAGACCTAGCACTGCAGGTGCTCGAGTGTCAACAACGTAAAAGTCCAACATCATGTCCCTTTCCTTGTATTTGCATTTGAGAGTGCATGTGCCTTTTACTGGGAGCTGTTCACCACCATAACCAGTCAGTCTGCGCGTGGTGGGCTGTAGCTCACACTCAGATGTCAAGCTTCTGTACTTACTCAGAGGAATAATGTTTACTTGTGCACCAGTGTCTAGTTTGAATTTTAGCTCTGTGCCTTGTCTTCCTATCTCAATGTCAGCAAAGGCTTGCTCTGTCTCTGATATCTGACTTTTCTGTGTCACTGAATCAATAAACAGTTCATCAGCATTTGACTCTTTGATTGACATTTCATCTTCACTCACTGTATGTACTGTTTTTCCACAGTAAACTCTGCACACTTTTGCAAAGTGATTCCATTTTCCACATTTAGTACACTGTTTGCCTTTAGCTGGGCAATTCCCCTGTTCGCCATGCACTTTGTATCCACAATATCCACATGTTTTGGGGCGTTTGGAGTCTGTGTCGCTCTGTTTTGGAGTTCTGTCTGTCTCCGTTCTGAAACATGCTCTCTGGGCACTGGAGGTGTGCTTTGATGTCTGCCTGACTGCGTGCACTGCTTGTTCACGTGATGCGCTCGTGCTGCCGCCTGAAATGGTTTTCATCTGAACCTGTGCTAGCTCGTGAGATCTGGCTATGTCGATAGCTTTGTCCAGCGTTAACTCTGATCCAACATTCAAAAGTTTCTCTCTCACTCGCGGTGATTGTATTCCAAATACAATACGGTCCCTGACCATCTCATCCTTGTTTGCATAATCACAGTCTTTCACAAGCAGACGCAGCTCAGTGACAAACTGTTCAAACGATTCACTAGCGCCTTCTACTTTCTCATGGAATTTGTACCTAGCGAAAATTGTATTGGTCTTTGGCAAAACATATGCTTCAAAACGATCGTAGTATGTTTTCAGTACCTTTGATTCAGCCTCGGTAAGTGTCCATGTGTTGTAAATGTCTCTCCCTTTTTCACCGATCCAGAGGAGCAGGTAGCTGCACTTTCCCTCTTCTCCTCTTTCCTTCAGAGGACCCGTGAACATCAGCTCCACATGCTGTTTGAACTTACGCCATGCATCGGGTAGATTTGTAGACCCCCAATCCATTCGAGGTGAAGGAACTCCAGCAAAATCCATCTTTTAGTCCTTTTACTCTGACACCATGTCTTGTTTTGTATGCTTTGTACAAAATAATAAAATGCAGGACGACAGGATATTTATAAACGTAGCTTTTTATTAACTAGCTATAACGTGCATGTCCATGTGTCTCTGGCCATGATCATCTTAGAATGACCTCACCACCTGGGTGGTCTTAACCAATCATTGCACAGTATGATGCATCCAATTACAATTCAGTATGGTGACACATATGAATATTACAGTTGGAATGTATGTATACCAGGAATGTATCCTCCAGAAGCCCTGCTGCCTGCCTTCCATATCTCTGACAGGACTAATATATTGTGTTTGGGTGAGAATTGGATCCCAGTGTACAGCCAACAACCCACTGGGGCTATCCATTTCAAATCTCTAATGCCTCTTGTTTTCCTTCTCTCTTTCCTGCCTCAGATGGAGGTAAGTGAGAGATGGGGCTGTTTGGTTCCTGCTGATCACTGTTCACACAGGCACATAGGGGAGGTAGAAGAGTGGGGGAGGGGGATGGGGGGAGAGGGGAGAGGTACTGAACAGATTTCCCCAGGGTTCAACATAATCTGGAAAAACATAATTCCATCTGCTTTTCCAAGTTGTTCCCAAATAGTCCTGTTTTATGGCCACTTTAAAACCTATAAAGAGTGACAATGATCCATTGAAAGTACACTTCTTCAAACTCTTATTCAACCGTATTTAACTTTGAGGCATTAGAATCACTATCAATCAATCAAATGTATTTATAAAGCGCTTTTTACATCAGCAGTTGTCACAAAGTGCTTATACAGAAACCCAGCTTAAAACCCCAAAGAGCACGGAAAAACTCCCTAGAAATGCAGAAACCTAGGAAGAAACCTAGAGAGGAACAAGGCTCTGAGGGGTGGCCAGTCTTCTTCTGGCTGTGCCGGGTGGAGATTATAAGAGTACATGGCCATTAAGGCCATATCATTCTTCAAGATGTTCAAACATTCATAGATGACCAGCAGGGTCAAATAATAACCACAGTGGTTATAGAGGGTGCAACAGGTCAGCACCTCAGGAGTAAATATCAGTTGGCTTTTCATGGCCGAGAATTCAGGGGTCGAGACAGTAGGTTCAGTAAGACTGACCCTAGCCCCCCGGCACATACCTAGACTATTGCAGCATAGATACTGGAGACTAAGACGGGAGGGGTCGGGGGACACTGGCCCTGTCTACAGACAGAACTCGGCAGAGTGAAAAACGTGCATGGTAGATCTGCTTGGCGTTGTATGTTCAGAGGTATAATGCTTGTTATCATTGCATGTGTGGAGTTGTGCTTGTGTGTTCTAAATTGGTGGGTTGTATTATGTGTGGTGGCATTTGTATAGAAAGGGCTTAAGTGAAGTGGCTTTGTCTGAACTGGTGATCTGCCTTGGTGGTGTATGCTTTGGTTATTTTTGTGTCTGTGTTAAGAGTTGTAGGATTTGTATAATGTGTTGTGATTATGATCTCTCGTGGTGTGGTTTAGGGTTAGAATGGGTGGACCCTGAGGACCCAACTGTCATCGCTGAGACTGAGCTGCTGGGAGCGGCAGCCTCCATCGAAGCTGCAGCCAAGAAACTGGAGCAGCTGAAACCCAGAGCCAAGCCCAAGGTAGGCCTACCAGTCCCCTTCTCAACCACCTCCAACACCTCCCTCCACACCTCCCTCCACACCTCCCAGACCTCCACCACAGAACACACCTGTCTACTAACCTATCTACTCACTCATCAGGAAGGCTACAAAAGTTCACATTGTCTTTGAAGTACGGTAATCTGTTAGTCTCAGAGCTGCTTTTAGAGGTTGTGATATGTTGGGAGGGAATAGAAATATTGTGTGAACTGTAGCCTACCTCTAAAACTAAGCTGACTCAAGACAGCCTACTTGTGTGTTCTATGAGCTCGTAGAATGTTGATGTATTTACATCTGTTGGAAGGTTTTGTCTGGGGAGAAATCTAGTGTTTTTAGAGAGAATCTGTAGAGCAGTGTTGCCAGGAGACTCAATTGCATTACTGGGACCTGAAGCTTAGGTTGGAATGAGTTCACATTTGTGATGATCTGTCTGAAGCCTATTGAAGGAAAGGTCCTCTTCCTTGTTGAACCTATTTCATTTGTTTTATTACAGCATTATTTTGTTTTTACACAAAAATGAGAGGGGCCTTTCTCAGCCCAAGGTATTCATCCACTTCATGGAGTGATATTGCACAAACCAACGTAACTTCTCTGAAAGAAACAACTGTCTGTAAGAAAACTATGAACATCTTTGTGAGCTTTGTCTGAAATTGAAGTACAAACGTTACACAGCTAGTATGTAAGGTTTGAGCTGTATAGATCTGTGTGTGTGCATATGTGCATGAGGGTGTGTGTATACCGTACCAGTGTACAGGTACGTGTGTAGATTGGACCTCAGATCCTCCCAATACTCTTCCTTCTCTCCCTGTAGTGCTGTGTGGTCTACTTGTTTTGTGCCTTTGGTTGATCAGATCTGGTCCCTCTCTCCAGCTCTCTGGTGCACAACTGAACCTGGCTGGAGAACCTCCTGTTTTCATTAGAAACTTCCTGATGGCCCTCCGGTTCAGATTTCAGCAGGGCCCAGTGTTTATAAGATGGAGGTGAAGGGTGGTTGGCGTCTTTAGGATGTCAGTATCTTGCTGCCCTCTAGTGATCTGTTAAACATAGTGCATGCTTTCTGCTTCCACAAGGCAGAGAGGCAGGGCAGAGATTTTGAGATCTTTTTTTTCTATCATGAAACAATCATTCTTACCAGCTACAGTATACTATGTTTACTACTATATCATGCAAGGTGTAGATTTACTTAGACCTCCAAATATCAAGCCCACAGTACAGCGTGTGAAAGGGACACTGTGTAAAACATCTAAATGATGAGGTACTGTCTGACTGGTTATCTACAACCCCTGCTGTTCACCTTCTGCTCCCTCCTTCCATCCTTCCCTCTCTGTGCCCCTTCTCCCCTCCCCAGCATGCTTCACTCTCCCTCCATTCTCTTGAGTTGTAGACCTGGAAGCCTTCTCTGCAGGCCTCTGTCTGATATGTTTGATATATTAGGTTGTTATTCAGTCCAACTATATATCAAACATATTCCTACAGTGTCCCGCCCTGTCTCCAGCCACGTGTGCCTTGTGTGTTGATGATGCTGGCATGATCTATGGTCACTGACTGGTGTAGTCTACTGAGACAGGAATGACATTATTTGTAATTCCCAAGTAATTCATTATCCTTTTAGAATGGGTGCTTCTCTACTGTATGAATCTTGCAAAGTGTTTGGTTTGGATTTTCCAACAGCAAACAGTATTTGAAGATCTGTTGGAAGGATTCCCCATTATGAAATGTGTTGGTGGATGTGATTGGCCAGTTACTCAACATAGCACCATAAAACAACCAATGGAGTTTGTTGTTTTGTCTTATTGCCACAAGATGTCCCCCTAAGTGCATTTCCATGGTTAAATGTGTGGTTTTGCCATAGTGATAGATAGAGGACTCATCTTTGTATCTGGGCCATTATAGCGTCTGTGACAGCATGGGCATCTTCATTTTGAAGTAGTCAATTTTCTTCTTCACTATTGGCTGATCGCTCCTGATGACTTGGTCTGGCCCAGACCTAGTTCACTGATTTTAATTTGGTATTGTGATCAGGGTCACCAGGAGGGATCAGCCAATGAAGTTGGTAGTCCCACCCAGTTGACTACATTAAAATGGTGGAAGCCCTCAAGGGCGCTGCCCATGCTAATACAGCCTTTTGGCCACTAGAGGCCTCTATCATTCTCTATGGGTTTTGCTTTCAGCAAGCAGATGAGACACTGGACTTTGAGGAGCAGATCCTGGAGGCAGCTAAATCCATCGCTGCAGCCACCAGTGCCCTGGTGAAGTCTGCTTCTGCAGCCCAGAGAGAGCTGGTGGCACAGGGCAAGGTCAGTTACAACTGTTTTAGAATCATCAGTGTCTGAATGTAACCTCAGCAATAAACTAAATATGTATGTGAAATGTTACACAGTACTGTATCTCTCTCACTCTACTCTCCAGGTGGGATCCATTCTTGCCAATGCTGTGGATGATGGCCAGTGGTCTCAGGGTCTCATATCTGCTGTGAGTTCCCATCATTGTTTCTTTTTATATGTAGTATTATGACAGAACTTTACTGTGAAACTGTGCATGGTGAATCAGCCTCATATCTACTGAGTTGTGTCTGTCTGAGGCCGTACCCTGATGTATGGTTGCTGTTCCCTATAGGCGCGAATGGTGGCGGCAGCGACCAGTAACCTGTGTGAGGCGGCCAATGCCTCTGTGCAGGGCCACGCCAGTGAGGAGAAGCTCATCTCCTCAGCCAAGCAGGTGGCAGCCTCCACAGCTCAGCTCCTAGTGGCCTGTAAGGTCAAAGCTCAACCGGACTCCGAGGCCATGAGGAGACTGCAGGTATAACCCTGTCTCTCTGACTTCACCTCTACACACTATGATGGCATTAACCAAGGGCTTTGTCTCCCTAAGGCTGCTGGGAACGCGGTCAAGCGGGCATCAGACAACCTGGTGAAGGCGGCTCAGAAAGCTGCCTTTGACAAAGCTGATGACAACAGTGTGGTGGTCAAGACCAAGTTCGTGGGTGGCATTGCTCAGGTGAGACTTTAGAGTTTAGATTCTATATGTTACTTTGTTCATTTTCCACCTCTACCTCCTCAACTGTTCCCAGCTTTAATGTTGCTTTCACATGCAAACATTTCCTCTCTAACTAAATGGTTCTGAAATTGAGTTGGGCCACTACAGTATGACTGAATCATACATCAGCTGCATTTCAAATCTGTGGTTTAGCAGGCATCCACAGCTGCCTCAAGATCAAGTCACAAAGAGTTATTCTGCCCCAGCAGACTACTTATCCACTCCCTTTTAATCCATGGCTAAATGTAGAGTAATTGAAGAGTGGATGTCTACCCCATAGCCTGTGGTGTGTGCGTGTGCGTGTGTGTAACACTGAAAGTCTCCGAGCCAGCACCCCTCCGGAGAAAGCAGGTCTCTCTCAAGTGGGCCAGTCAACACCCACCCACTGCCATCTCCCAAATCCATAAGAGCTATTTGCTTAAGAAAATAAATAGATACTTACTGCATACTTACATTTAAGACATTTCACTAGTTAGCACAGAAGAGTTATGTTAATTGTAGGTTTTCCATAACCCGCTTTAAAGAAACCTACTGAGAAATCTGGGAAATGAGTATGAGCTGTATTCTAAATGTTTTGAAGAAAGTATATTTCCTTTGTATTTGTAGAACTCATATCAATCAAGTCCATGTTCACTAAAGGGACTGGAGGAAATTATTTGATGATATTATAATCTGTTGGGTTGGAGAGTTACAGGACAGATTTAAGATGAGCAGACTGAAGCATGTATTTAACCATTTCCTCCTCTCCTCAGATCATTGCAGCCCAGGAGGAGATGCTGAGAAAAGAGAGAGAGCTGGAGGAGGCCAGGAAGAAGCTAGCTCAGATCAGACAGCAGCAGTACAAGTTCCTGCCCACTGAGCTGAGGGAGGATGAGAGCTGATTGGTCGAGAGTAAAGTAGATGGACATCTGATTGGAACCTTTTGTTACACAGAGATGTAGCTGACTACAGTGATTGGCTGTTTCTCTCTCACACGGGTGGAGTGTATAACATATTTGGGCCAGGCCTGTTTCATGAGTGGAACGGGCCAGGCCTGTTTCATGAGTGGAAATAGTGCGTGCTTGCGTGTGTGTGTGTGTTTGTGTTTCACAGAGGATGATACTGACATTATGACATAAGGACCAGCTGGCTATAGCTGTACTGTATTAGCGGGGTTATGACCTGCAATCTTAAAATTGAGACAGATTATTTTACAGATTTTATGGTAGGATACATGAATAAGGACATCACAGTTAAATGAACACTACTGGATCCAATAATGGTAAATACTATTAATACTTTTCATGGATACATCTCTAAATCAGTTGAAGGTAGTTTAAAACTTGTAAAAGCTAATAAAAAGGCATAGCTCACTCTCCAACTGGCACAGCTGACATAGGGATCCATAGCTTCAGTTCCTCACACACCATCTTAGTGTTGATCTACTGTAAGTATTGCAGTACTCTAATGCTTCATTTGAATCATTGGCCTGCATGCACCATTAAAACTAGACAGGTCTGGTATCTTAATTTGATCACTCTGTTGCAGAGAATTTTCCTACGCAGCAAGAAATGCAAATTGTAGTGTATTCAAGGTTTAAAAAGGCTTCTAAATTTTGTAATTTCCACTTAAAAATGTCAGACTTGATTTGCCCTAATGAATAATGTATCAACTCCTACAAAAATGCCCATTAATTTATAATCTACATAATAATTCAAATGTCCTGTTGCTACAGGATTATTTTCCTGCTGTGAGAAGCAGGGTCAATTTAAGATGCATCTGTACATATCGATAAAGCTACTAACCAATAGTTTAGCTTAGAATTGGGCATTTGTAATATGTTAGTATATGAATGTGATCTTTGGAATTGCTGTTGAATAAGTAAATGTTTCGATTTTATGTACTATATTTAATGTAATAGAACTTCAGCTTCACACCAAATTCATAGTGTCATTGAGTGTGTCTGAGTGGATAGTAAAGCCAACAGCAGACGCTAGTTCATCTCTTACAGCATCATAATACCTTTTAAAGTAATACTTCTCGAAGTAATAATGATCCCTGGTGTGTCAGTAGGGTGATCACTGCCTCGGCTCCCATGTTTGGACTTTCGGCTGTCACTCATATTTCAGGAGCAGGGAGCAGTCACGGGCAGAGGGTTGTTAATGGGTTAAATCTCGAGGTCTATGTGCAATCTTTTTGCCAGACTGGTATTCTCTCCCGCCAAGCCCTCTCACACTCTTTCTGGGCTGCCTGGTGCCTGCAGGTGGAGGCTCTGTTTACATTCTTTCTCATGTTTGTTCTCTCTTGTCTTTGTGTTTTAATGCCAGTCTAATTGACAGTAGCCAGAGTTTGGTTGGGAGTTCCACCATACGCACGCAAGAGCAAAGCTATGCTCTGTCTGTCCATGGCCTGTTCATCTGGTGGTGTTTGGTTTATACTTATTATAGATTTCATTGAATTTGGGAGATGATCTTATTCTCGTGTTCATGTTCTTATTGTTACTCTGACCATAGCAATACATTAACACTCATTATACTGTATCAGACTGATGACAGGGCAGCACTGATTGGAATTGTGTATGCAGCTGTGAATGGCTTTTTCCCACTTAAACATGTAGGAAACTGTAGGATGCGGTGTAGACTGGCACTGAGATGGCTGGTATAACCTTATGCACTGAGGAGAGCAAGCAATGCCTTCAATGTTCAACCAGGATTACTACTAACGCTCCTGTCAAATGTATTAGTGATTAAACCACATACAGTACAGTCATGACTAGGGCCGGGACGATACCAGTATCGCAATACTCGTTAGTAAAGTGGCAAGGAAACAAAACACGAAGTGGATTAAACTTATTTAGGAAAACAGCCCTAATGTTGGAAACAAACATCATTATGTTGTCATCCAGAGTCATATGTATTTATTTTCCAAGCTATAACACACAATATTTTACATACAGCAGGTTTTTAAAGGACCAAAGAGTTGTGTCTGCTTCGTGTTTTCATTTTTGCCATGGAAAAAAAATATTGCGATACTGGTATCGCCCTAGCCCTAGCCCTGAGTAGGTAAATAGTTAATTTATGTTATTCCAGTATTGGTGTAGTATAAGGTAATTAGTATTGTGTCCACTCCAACAGCTCAGTCCCTCATTGTCAGGCTGTGGTCTGCATTGTGTACTAGTGCCTTAATTGATTCTGCTGTACCAACATCTAAAGGCTTGTCCTTCTGGATAAGAACATTTATCCCGTCTAACCCAAACTCTCTCTGGGTCATTAACTATCACCTAGTCCTATGCCATAACACAATGTATTGCCTTGGCTGGTAGCCCATCTGCCTGCCGTAAACCATGCTGGTATATAAAGTGCATCCATGGATATGTTTAGGTTATAGACAATATACAGAAATTAACACACACTACACTGCATTCCATGAGCATGTGGCAAGTTGTTATTGAACTCTTAAAGATGAGAATTTGCTCTGCCTTTAAATTCATTCAACATACACATAATCCTTATAAATAGGACTAAATAACGTCCTTCTTTCATTGTTAAACCACTATAAATTAAGTTTTTATCGATAAATGTAACGACTATCCTGAGATCATGTATATTGTCTAAGCAATTTGTCTATAAGCATTAACTGGAATAGGAAAAACGACTAGCTGTTATTCAAATGTAGGTGTTGTGCTTTCTTTAACAGACTGAATTCATCAACAGTTTAACTGATGCTGTATGTATAATATTTATCTTGTCACAAAAGTATTTTTTGTATTCACTGAAAATAAAGAGTTTCAAACAAACATGGCCCAGTTTGTTAGTGGTCATTGTGATTAATTTACTGTATGTATCATTCATTCATGAACAGGAATCTTGAATTAACTGAAAGGAAATTGAATAGCTAAATGAAGCAAAGCCTTTATCAGCTCACCAACATTCTTTCCAGTAGATGTCACTGTTAGTCTTTTCAATGTAGAGGTTGGGGTCACTGGGTGTTTTGAGACCTATGCTGTAGTGGATGGAGAGTGCAAATTCAGGCAGACCAAATATGGTCATACAGTATGTGCTGTATTCCCCTGGTTCACAGACCAGACCCTGAACCATGCAGGGACTGACTGCCATTTTAGCTGTTTGTACTTTTAGTTCACTTGAGTAGATTCCCAATAGATTCAAATGAATTGCCCATTTCTGTAATGTTGTCTGTATAAGTCCTCTGATGTTAAAAGTGATGCCATGCAATTCAGATCAGCTGTTCTATGTCTAGTAGACCTTACGTTGGCAGTGAGCACATTCTCCTCAGGTGACAAATCTTCCAGTAAGTCTGGAGCTCACATGCCAGTCCTCCTCACAGTGCCCAGCCCTGGGCTCCCCAGGACAGACTATATGAAAGACGGTCAGAGCAGAGGTGCCCAGCAGTACTATACACATAGCCAGCCTAATGAACACCATATTTGGCCGTTTGACTGTTTTGGTCTCATGCGAGGCCA
This sequence comes from Coregonus lavaretus, assembly GCF_964263955.1. NCBI lineage: Eukaryota > Metazoa > Chordata > Actinopteri > Salmoniformes > Salmonidae > Coregonus > Coregonus lavaretus. The sequence continues at coordinate 29,949,104 of NC_139996.1, read as the reverse complement.
CACAGTGGAGAGGGGAAACTCAAGCCATGTGTCCAGCAAGGAAGGGAGTGCCATTCCATCGCAACTTAGACCAGAGGAAGAGGATGATGTTTGTTTGGGGAGCTTTGGCTCAGGAATAGGACTATCAAAACCCTCAATGGGATGAGTAATGCTTTGAAGAACCCACGATCTCCAGTGTGTCCGTCCTCTTATTGTCATGAACTTCATGATTGCAGTCTGATTAGGAAACCACTGAATTAGAGTAGCAATCAAGATCTGCAAAATTTCTGTTTGGCACACCAGCATGAATAACTTCATGACTCCAACATGATTGCACTAATAGTGATTTTTCTTTGTTTAGTACTTATTCCACATTTTGTTGTGTTACAGCCTGAATTCAAAATTGATTAAATATTGTTTCTTCTCACCCATCTACACACAATACCCCATAACGACAAAGTGAAAACATGTTTTTAGACATTTTTACAAATTTATTGAAAATGAAATACAGAAATATCTCCTTTAAATAAGTATTCACACCCCTGAGTCAGTACTTTGTAGAAGCACCTTTGGCAGCAATTACAGCTGTGAGTCTTTCTGAGTAAGTCTCTAAGAGCTTTCCACAACTGGATTGTGCAACATTTGCCCATTGTTCTTAAAAAAATTATTCAAGCTCTGTCAAATTGGTTGTTGATCATTGCTAGACAACCATTTTCAGGTCTTGACATAGATTTTCAAGTAGATTTAAGTCAAAACTGTAACTCGGCCACTCAGGAACATTCAATGTCTTCTTGGTAAGCAACTCCAGTGTAGATTTGCCCTTGTGCTTTAGGTTATTGTCCTGCTGAAAGGTGAATTCATCTCCCAGTGTCTGGTGGAAAGCAGACTGAACCAGGTTTTCCTCTAGGATTTTGCCTGTGCTTAGCTCCATTCTCTTTATTTTTTATCCTGAAAAACACACCAGTCCTTAACGAATACAAGCATACCCATAACATGATGCAGCCACCACTATGCTTGAAAATATGGAGAGTGGTACTCAGTAATGTGTTGAATTGGATTTGCCCCAAACATAACACTTTGTATTCAGGACAAAAAGTAAATTGCTTTGCCACATTTTTTGCATTATTACTTTAGTGCCTTGTTGCAAACAGGATGCATGTTTTGGAATATTTTTTATTCTGTACAGGTTTCCTTCTTTTCACTCTGTTAATTAGGTTAGTATTGTGGACTAACTACAATGTTGTTGATCCATCCTCAGTTTTCTCCTATCACAGACATTAAACTCTGTAACTGTTTTAAAGTCACCATTGGCCACATTGTGAAATCCCTGAGCAGTTTCCTTGTTCTCCGGCAACTGAGTTAGGAAGGACGCCTGTATCTTTGTAGTGACTGGGTGTATTGATATGCCATCCAAAGTGTAATTAACAGTGGTGGAAAAAGTACCCAATTGTTAAACTTGAGTAAAAGTAAAGATACCTTCATAGAAAATGACTCAAGTAAATGTAAAAGTCACCCAGTAAACTTCTACTTGAGTAAAAGTCTAAAAGTATTTGGTTTGAAATATACTTAAGTATTAAAAGTAAATGTAATTGCTAAAATATACTTAAGTATCAAAAGTAAAAGTATAAATAATTTCAAATTCCTTATATTAAGCAAACCAGACAGCACCATTTTCTTGTTTCTTTAATTTGCGGATAGCCAGGGGCACGCTCCAACACTCAGACATCATTTACAAACGAAGCATGTGTGTTTAGTGAGTCCGCCAAATCAGATGCAGTAGGGATGACCAGGGATGTTCTGTTAATAAGTGCATGAATTGGACCATTTTCCTATCCTGCTAAGCATTCAAAATACTTTTGGGTGTCAAGGAAAATGTATGGAGTAAAAAGTACAATTCTTAAGGAATGTAGTGAAGTAAAAGTAGTGCAAAATATAAATAGTAAAGTACAGACACCCCAAAAAACGACTTAAGTAGTATCTTAAAGTACTTTTACTTAAGTACTTTACACCACTGGTCATTAATAACTTTACCATGCTCAAAGGGATTTTCATTGTCTGCTTTTTTTTCTATTTTTCTTACCAATCTGCCAATAGGCGCACATCTTTGTGAGGTATTGGAAATCCTCCCTGGTCTTTGTGGTTGAATCTTTGTTTGAAATTCAGTGCTCAACTGAGGGACCATACAGATAATAAGTACAAACGTTACACACTATTATTGCACACAGAGTGAGTCCGTGCAACTTATTATGTGACTTGTTAAGCACATTTTTACTCCTGAACTTATTTAGCCTTGCCATAACAAAGGGGTTCAATACTTATTGACTCAAGACATTTCAGCTTTTCATTTGTAATTAATTTGTTTTAAAAAATTGAAAAACATAATTCCACATTGTCATTATGGGATATTGTGTGTAGGCCAGTGACAAAAAAAATCTCAATTTAACCAATTTTAAATTCAGGCTGTAACTCAACAAAATGTGGAAAAAGTAAAGGGGTGTGAATACTTTGTGAAGGCACTGTATTTATTAGGGCTGTCGGGTTAATCAGTTAACTCGAGTTTACCTTTTTGTAATTTTTGTGAACACATTTTTTGTGATTAATTGCATTGTCTGAAAGTGTTCAAAATACACTGAAAACATCCAACATACAGAATCTATACAGCTACTGTAAAAACAACAATGCCATGTCAAAACAAGTTGACATTGAGGTTAAAAAAATAGTTATTTATCAATTTACCTTGGACATAATCAAGACATCAATATTCTTGTAATGCTTTTTGTATACAAAATCTTAAATTACAGCTCAATTTGAGCAAATTCTAAATTTGCGATTAATCACAGCAAATCCTGCGATTAACTAAATTAAACATGTATCACTTGACAGCCCTAATATTTATGCAGCACCACCCCCTCCTCTTTCTTTCACTCACTCTCTCTCACACTCAATTGTAGCTCAATTGGTAGAGCATGGCGCTTGTAACCCCAGGGTAGTGGGTTCGATCCCCGGGACCACCCATACATAAAAATGTATGCACACATGACTGTAAGTCGCTTTGGATAAAAGCGTCTGCTAAATGGCATATTATTATTATTATGTAAACACACACTCATCACTCACACGCTAACTCTTCTCTAGTCTTGACCAGGTCCATCCAAAGGTAAGAGTGGAAGCCTAGAGAGAAAGCCATCTGTTGGTGTTATAATATAGAAGTGGAGTTTTTTGCCCACTCACCCCTGTCAATCCTGCTCACTCATGTATGGAGGCCAGCTGCACCTGGTAGTAGTTTTGATGTCTGATCTCTTACACAAGGGAGTTTGTCATTAATATCCAGAGAAACCTCTGAAGGGCCCCTGTGGGTGCCTAGAGGCTCATGGACATCCAGTAATCCCAGGCACCCACACCAGGGAGCTGTGACCCTCCAAATGTGTTACATTAACAGTGTGGAGTGTTTTTATTAGAGGGACTGTGGCTTGTGCCGTGCCTAATCCCCACAGCCTGGCAGCCATTTACTCCCTGCTTTGTTCCATGCTCAAGTTCACAGAGAAGGGGCCATGCTAAGCCATGGCTAAACTGGATGAAAATAGGTCAATGTTTCGCTTTCATTTATGCACACAGATGATATTCATCAATGTGTAATAAATAAAGTATGTAGCACTTCATACACCTTGTAAAAGCAACTATCAGAATTTGACTGGACTATTGTCTGAATGCTTTTGTGTTGTTGACCAGTTAGTTGAGATAGATAGTTCAGTCATGTTTCATTTTGTAAATTAAACTGAACTGACTCAGAAATGGCTGACATTAGTGTAAATGGCTGGTGATAGATGTATCCATAATTATTGTGCTAAGGAATGTCTTGGTAACATGTCTTACTGTCATTGCTGATGATTGCCTGGAGATGGTACCAAGGATTGAGCAGTGCAATCCCACAGCATTCTTCAGAAAGTTTATTTGTCAGGATGTTGCTAATTATATTATTTGAAATGGCTGGATATTAAACATTTATATTGGTCTCTGGTGGTATTGCTTATTGAGTTATATTGCAAGACTAAACAGAATTAAGGGATCTATTAAATGAGACAGCAGCACACACTAAATTCTTGGGATAGAATAAACCCATTGTCTGTGAATGGGCCCTGTCTGGTATGCAGAATTTTCCTCATGAAAACTAGTCCAAGATAAGTAAGGCTGAAGTTGGACTGAGTTCAGATAGCATCATGCTTTTTTTCTCACTTACAGTATATCAATACTGAAGCAGTAACTGCTCTGAGCCAAACGGATCTGGTTCTACTCCTGCTGTAGATATTGGAGAGACAGGAAGCAGAGAGTTTGAAAAATGTTTTGTATGTCAGGAAAGGAATATTTTTTGGTTTAAGCTATGCCTTCTTCAACATCTCGGGGCACTACAGACATGATGTTATATAGACTGTCAAAGTGTAGGCACTGAAGCTATGAGTATGTGGCGTGAAATCAAATGTTGAATGTGAAACTAAAGAGAAAATCCTAAGCTAACCGAACTGACAAAAGAGCTGAAACCATTATTGTTCTTAGGTAAAATGCCATGTAGCGAGTGTTTAGATTTTGGTTATTTTTGTCAGGATGCTCCATTAAATGCAGCCCAGAGCCTGGAGCACAAGAATGGTGGTGTAATAGTTTATTTGAACTGGCTCCCCAAATCCAAGTCGCAGGTTGATATGTTATGGTGAAAAGCCCTTGACAAGTCATAAACAAATTATCCAACTCTAGTGAAGTTTTTTTTTTCTGGCCTTGTCTGTTTCAATTATGTTTTTACAGCTGGTTTCCCAACTTCATTTTGTATTTCTTCTTTGTCATCTACTTAATGTTATAATACTCTGTTATCTTCGACAATGCTCTTATATACTGTACCATTAAGCATTTACAATTGGCCTTTCTCTACCTATAACACATGACAAATAGCTAAGTGATGTCTTGCCTAAGTCAGAGTGAGTGAGGTCATTGTGACCCTGCAGAGAATGGATGACTGTAAAACACGTTTCGTCTTCTTGTATGGACTAAATGTAATCTGCTTGGAGAGGTATTTCTCTTTAACATAAACCCAGGTGACAGCAGCTAATGGATGAGCGAGAGGATTCTGCTTTGCAGCGCTGCACATTACTATTTTAGGCCATCAATGGGGGGGCTCGCCCAACATCCTGGCTTTCACTTAACAAACATACAACAAGAGTCTTCTCAAGAATACAGAACATAGTTCCAGTGATGCCGTCAGTGGTTTCATAAAATGAGGCGCTGTCTATGGTCTTCCACATTTTGATAATCTCTCACACTTTCTCTTTCTCTCTCTTTTCCAAAATGTGATGTGTGGTATTGACTAGGATGGTTGACTTGACAAGCCATTACATCTTTCAGTTATAAAGCACTATTTGTAAAATGTTTTTGATCTTAGATGGAGAGACCGGCACTGAACTGTATGGCTGGCTGAATACCACTCCACAGAGCACCACTTTGGCAAGATACAGTATACTATAGGAAGACATTTTGAAATGGCTGGATGAGGAGTGTAATGTCCTCCAAGAAGGAAATCTCCCTTTGAGCAGCAGGCACTGGACTGGAAGAAAATATCATAATACAGTACAGTACCTTCAGAAAGTATTCATACCCCTTGACTTGTTCCACATTTTGTTGTGTTAAAGCCTGAATTCAAAATTGATTCAATATCATTTTTTCTCACCCATTTACACACAATACCCCATAATGACAAAGTGGAAACATGTTTTTAGACGTTTTTGCACATTTTATTGAAAATGAAATACATAAATATCTCATTTAAATAAGTATTTACACCCCTGAGTCAGTACTTTGTAGAAGCACATTTGACAGCGATTACAGCTGTGAGTCCTTCTGGGTAAGACTCTAAGAGCTTTCCACAACTTCATTGTGCAATATTTGGCCATTATTCTTTTCAAAATTCTTCAAGCTCTGTCAAATTGGTTGGTGATCATTGCTAGACAATCATTTTCAGGTCTTGCCATATATTTTCATGTAGATTTAAGTCAAAACTGTAACTCAGCCACTCAGGAACATTCACTGTCTTCTTCGTAAGCAACTTGTAGATTTGGCGGTGTGTTTTAGGTTATTGTCCTGCTGAAAGGTGAATTCATCTCCCAGTGTCTGGTGGAAAGCAGACTGAACCAGGTTTTCCTTTAGGATTTTGCCTGTGCTTAGCACCATTCCATTTATTTTTTACCCTGAAAAACTCCCCAGTCCTTAACGATTACAAGCATACCCATAACATGATGCAGCCACCACTATGCTTGAAAATATGGAGAGTGGTGTATTGGATTTGCACCAAACATAACACTTTGGTTCCTCAGCTCTCTCCCCGGCCTGGTTCATTACCTCCCCGGCACCTTTACCCAACGCCTCTTCTCACCAACACCTAACGCACCGTCCAGGTGCATCCTTGTTCTCTGCCCTGAAACTTCATCAACATCCGCCCCATCTCCCCGACCCAGCTCCAATGGCCGGAAGAGGAAGACTGCTGAGGATCCTTTGGACACTAACATTATTATGCAGCGGGTGGATGACTTAAAGAAACGGCAGCAGGATCCAGCAAAGGCCGTCTACGACGTCATGGTACCATGGATGGTGTCAAGAGGCGACGTGTATGCGGTGAGTGAAGTCAAGTGCAGGACACAGAGATACTAGCAGACGTACTTTACTAATAGTAAAGAACATACAAAACAAAACCTCCTAAACAGGGAGGAAAAACAAATACACGTATACGACAAAACAGCAATGCCGATACAGCCTAGACACAGACATGGGCAGTTTTAACCTATAACATACCTCGTTCAATCTCCTCAGGACTTTAAATGGCCCCACAAACTGCAGACCCAGTTTCCAGCAGGGCAGGCGAAGGGGCAGGTTTCGAGTTTCGAGCGGCACGTACTTCCGCCCCTCTGGACACTCAGGAGGAGTAGGGTCTGTACGTAACGCCCGCTCGATCTCCGCATCGACCTCCCACACCTCCGGTGCCACTAGACAAGACTCCAGAAGTATGGGAGTGTGCTCAATGGACCTCTCCTCTGTGTCATATCGCCGGGACAGGGCGTCTGCCTTCACGTTCTGTGACCCTGGTATATACGTGAGCTTAAATACAAACCGGGCAAGAAACATGGCCCACCTAGCCTGACGAGGGTTCAGTCTCCTCGCTGCCCGGATGTACTCCAGGTTACGATGGTCAGTCAGAATGAGGAAAGGGTGTTTAGCCCCCTCAAGCCAATGCCTCCACGCCTTCAGGGCTTGAACCACTGCTAGCAGCTCCCTGTCCCCCACGTCATAATTGCGTTCCGCCGGACTGAGCTTCTTAGAATAAAAAGCACAGGGACTGAGTTTTGGAGGCGTGCCCGAGCGTTGAGACAGTACAGCACCAATCCCCGCCTCGGACGCATCCACCTCAACTTGGAACGCCAAAGAGGGGTCCGGATGTGCCAGCACCAGAACCGAGGTAAACAGGTCCTTCAGATGTCTAAACGCCCTGTCCGCCTCAACCGACCACTGCAAACGCACCGGGCCCCCCTTTAGCAGGGAGGTGATGGGAGCTGCTACATGTCCAAAACCACGGATAAACCTCCGGTAGTAATTGGCAAAACCCAAAAACCGCTGCACCTCCTTAAACGTGGTGGGAGTCTGCCAATTACGCACGGCTGAAACGCGGTCAATCTCCATCTCCACTCCTGACGCGGACAACCGATGTCCCAGGAAGGAGATGGACTCCTGGAAAAACAGGCATTTCTCCGCCTTCACATACAAGTCATGCTCCAACAGTCTACCCAACACCCGACACACCAGGGACACATGCTCGGCTCGTGTAGCGGAATATATTAGAATGTCATCAATATACACCACTACACCCTGTCCATGCAAATCCCGGAAAATCTCGTCCACAAATGATTGGAAGACTGAAGGAGCATTCATTAAACCGTATGGCATGACGAGATACTCATAGTGACCCGAGGTGGTACTAAATGCTGTTTTCCATTCATCTCCCTCCCTAATGCGCACCAGGTTGTAAGCGCTCCTGAGATCCAATTTTGTGAAGAATCACGCCCCGTGTAATGACTCCGTCATACTCGCAATCAGAGGGAGAGGATGGGAGAGCTGTATTTAATGGTAATCTGATTGAGACCACGGTAATCAATACACGGGCGCAAACCCCCATCCTTCTTCTTCACAAAAAATAAACTTGAGGACGCAGGAAAAGTGGATGGCCATATGTATCCCTGTCCCAGAGATTCGGTGACGTATGTCTCCATAGCTGCCGTCTCCTCCTGAGACAGAGGATACACATGACTACGAGGAAGTGCAGCGCCTGCCTGGAGGTCTATCGCACAATCCCCCTGTCTATGAGGTGGTAATTGAGTCACCTTCTTCTTACTGAAGATTAGTGCCAGATCTGTATACTCAGGAGGAATGTGCATAGCGGGCATTTGGTTTGGACTTTCCACCGTCGTTGCCCCTATGGAAACACCTATACACCACCCGACACACTGATCAGACCATTCCCTGAGAGCCCTCTGTTGCCATGAAATGTTGGGGTCATGAGATATTAACCAGGGAAGCCCCAACACCACGGGAAATGCAGGAGAGTCAATCAAATACAACTGTATAATCTCCTCATGACCCCCCTGCGTCTTCATCTTAAGTGGCGCTGTGACCTCCCTAATCAATCCCGACCCCAAAGGGCGGCTGTCTAGGGCATGGATGGGGAAGGGCACATCAACTGGTAAAAGGGGAATCCCTAACTTATATGAGAAACAGCGATCGATAAAATTCCCAGCTGGGCCTGAATCGACTAGCGCCTTATGCTGGGAGTGAGGAGAAACCTCGGGAAACACAACTTTAATACACATGTGTACAACAGAGAGCTCTGGGTGAGTTGGGTGCTTACTCACCTGGAATGACTCATCAGTGCGTGGCCTGCTGCCTCGATCCCTAGGAGACCCTCCCCAGCACCGAACCGCAGTGTGTCCTCTGCGGCCACAGTTGGTGCAGGGGACGGCCTCTCTCCTGGTCTCTCTCCTCTTCTCTCTAGCACCAGCACCCCCGAGCTCCATAGGGCTCGGCTCGGAGGTGCTGGGGGATGGAATGGACGGCCCCAACTCCGGACATCCGCGGGTAGCCAACAGGGTATCCAGACGAATCGACATGTCCACCAGCTGATCGAAACTTAGGTTGGTGTCCCTGCAGGCCAACTCTCGGCGAACGTCCTCCCTTAGGCTGCACCTGTAGTGGTCGATGAGGGCCCTCTCATTCCATCCCGCATTGGCAGCCAGAGTCCGGAAATCCAGTGCGAATTCCTGCGCGTTCCTCTTCCCTTGTCTGAGGTGGAACAGACGCTCACCCGGCGCTTTCCCCTCTGGGGGATGATCGAAAACCGCCCTGAAGCGGCGGGAGAACCCCGCATAGCTGACTGTAGCCGCGTCTATTCCCCTCCACTCGGCATTGGCCCACTCCAGTGCCTTGCCAGACAGACAGGAGATGAGGGCGGAAACGCTCTCGTATCCCGAGGGCGCCGGGTGGATGGTTGCCAGGTAGAGTTCAACTTGGAGCAGGAAATCCTGACACCTGGCCGCAGTGCCATCATAAGCCCTCGGGAGCGAGAGCCGAATCCCACTGAACTCCGGAGATGGAACGATGGGTATGGCTGATGGTGGTGGTATCGTTGGAGGAGGTGTGGGCAAACCTCCTATCTCCCATCGCCTCAAGGTGTCCATCACCCCTTGCATGGCGGTGCCCAGGTCCTGGATCATGGCCGCTTGGTGGATTACGTGCTCCTCCAGTGATCCCGTTGGCACCGCCGATCCTGCTGACTCCATGATGGTGTGTTATTCTGTCAAGAGGCGACGTGTATGCAGTGAGTGAAGTCAAGCGCAGGACACAGAGATACTAGCAGACGTACTTTACTAATAGTAAAGAACATACAAAACCTCCTAAACAGGGAGGAAAACAAATACACGTATACGACAAAACAGCAATGCCGATACAGCCTAGACACAAACAATAACACACAATACCAAACGAGAGACATGGGTAAATATAGGGACTACAATCAAACATAATAGCGAACAGGTGTAACCACTCAAGACAGAACAAGACAAACACCGAAACATCGATCGGCAGTAGCTAGTACTCCGGGGACGACGAACGCCGAAGCCTGCCCGAGCAAGGAGGAGGAGCAGCCTCGGCAGAATCCATGACAGATGGTGTCTATTCCTGCTGATCAATGTCTCCCTTTTCTCAGGGACATGACGATGTACTTTCACAGAACCATTGATCAGTAATGTGTTTTCGCTCCGTCCGTCTCACCCCAAAAACTGGTCTTGTGTACTTCTCTTATTCATACGTTAGGGTGGTGGGCAATTTACTGGGGGTATTTCTGCATGTTTTTCATATTTATTTCCTCATTCCCGTGTTACTGGTGTTTACTTTGTGTTTTTTTCTCTTATTTACCATTTGATTACACTTTCACATGTGTATTACATTGTTTTACATTGAACTATTTTCCTAAATAAATATCTAAAACGTCTGCAAATGTTTTTGTCTGGTTATTTGTACGTGGCATAAAATATTACTGTTTTGAATCAGTCACTCAGTAAACTTGTACCATGTAGATGAGGTTAATGTCTTGGGGGTCTGTCCTTATTGTCTCCAGCTGGACACTCACCTCATGTACCAAAACAGGAAGGTCTCCATTGAAAGACCACAACACATGACCATGTACAATCTTGTGTTATGTTGTTTAGGTAAATGTCTTGAGGGTCTAGCGTAATTGTTTACAGCTAGACAGCCATCCTCACCCACGTACCATCCATGTACCATAGCAGGAAAGTCCTCATTGAAAGGCCACTACACAACACAAGGTTAGGTAAATATCTTGAGGGTCTAGGAATAAGAAAAACTGCAAAACCAAGTGTGTAGCTCACATGATATATAAACTGTCATCAACCAGAGGAAGAGAACATATGTGCACATGTTTTCCAAACCAAACTCCAACATTTAATGTAAGGTGCCACGTGTCATGGCAGCATCCTGGATAGACACTTGACCAGCTGGTGTGAGGAAGTAGTCCTTGAGGTTGTTGCGCACATCTATAGCAACTCTGGTTGCCCTGTCTGCCACATGTTTCTTGGGTCCAGGAAGCTAGTGTCCCCTTGTACCACCTGTCTCCACTCTCCTGGACACAGGTCCCCAGTGGGTGTGGAGTGGTCAACAAACGTGGGGTTGATGACTCGGTTGACAGTATTTGTAGTGGAAAGGTAATTGTAGACGGCCACGCAGGCCTTCACAATGGTCTCAGCTTTCTCTGGGGCAACCTCAAGGGCTTGTCCCAGGATCCTCCATCTTGCAGGAAGGATCCCAAAGCAGTTCTCTGAAATTCTTCTGGCTCTTGAGTGGTGGTAGTTGTAGATCTTCTTGGCGTCATCAAGACCAGAAGAACCTTTGAATAAAATAAGCGTTTCCATTAGTATTGAACAGGAAAATTAAGGCTATCAAATGTGTACTGTAACAACTGTGTAGCCTATGCTTTGGACATAGGCCCCCATCCTCAGATCACCTTTATGTGAGGCATATAATTACAATGTCTATATTGGTATAATTTTCACATCATATGTATAGTCACATGTATTTAGCTTATCTTACCTGGATATGGATACATCAGGTTTACCATCAGAGGGAATGTCTCATCTCCCACAAAGACATGGGCTCAGTGTTTGGGTCCCTGGCATTGACTCTGGCCTTGGTAGCGGCAGCTGGCCTGCTATGAATTGGGAGCCAAACTTGCTTCATGAGAAGATTCCTGCATCTCCCTCCTGACTATGCGCCCACGTCGATCATGGTGAAGCCCATTTTGCCACGGAGGGATAAACAACAAAATCCTCCTTCAGGATATGCCAGATAGCGTGGCACACTTTCGTGACGATGGCACAAACTGTCGCGATTCCTAGCTTATAACTTGCAGTGATACTTTGCTGTGTGCTGCCACTCGCCATAAACCGAAGGGTCACAGACATCCTTCCTGTAGCAATTACGGGCAACCTGTGAGTTCTTTCATGCGAGATGTGAGGGGCAAGCCGCTGAAGCAAGTCGTCAAATCTGGTAGCCGACATCCAAAAGTATTTCAAATGTCTTTCCTAGTCAATGCTTCGCATAGGTTGGACAAGAGACGTGTATTCCCCCATCGTCCCCTCTTGTTGTGTTCAGTGGACGAACTCGCCATTTTCTCAGGGGGGTTTTCTTCTCCTCCTGAGTAGTAAGAGCAGTTCAAGCTCTTGCTGTTCAAACTCTAGCAATTGCAATTCATAGAGAGACATGTTTGCTTCTGCTTCTGTGGCTAAAAAGTAGCATCATAAAACATAGAACACCAGACTAGCTTGACATGTAGATAGCTAGCTAGCTAGTATTTGTAAACAGGCATATAACACCGGATCCGGAAGTTCAAATGTCGTCGCTAGCTAGAGTAAAAAAAAGTGCCTCGCCCCTCTTGATTGGTAAACTACTCTGGCTCCCCAAGCCCCCTAGTGGATATACACGACACAAGGCGGACTTCCTCTCTGGGTGGAACGCAACTAAAAGAGTCCGCTACTCCCAAAAAATGAGTCCACCCACTAACAGATCTATGCACGTAAACCGTCTAGCCGCCTTTAGCAGCACCCAGTCCCCTGCTCTGTGACGGTAATGGATGCCTCTCTCAGTCTTAGGCACGGCAGCTCCTTTAGAGGGGGGGTGTAAGAAAGAGACAGCCTTTCTGAGTCAGCAGTGCCGTAAGAGCTGAGCTATATTGGGCCAAAGCTATGAAGCTCAAATCTTCAGGGGCTAATTTTGGACACCTCTAAAAACTAAGGAGGTAATGTAAATGTATCTGCTGCAGCTGGTCTCAAATAAATAATAGCACCTATAACTGCCAACACATACTGAGCCTAATACCAAACCTGGGTTTTGGATGAGATGGGATAGTTCAGCTGGTATCTGATACAGACCCATGATGGTGAGCAGTCGGAGAGCTCTGTCTCAAACTGTGCTGCTGCAGACTGAAACCGAGCCACAGTGTCCCCAGGGATTTAAGCTGTCTCAAATGAAATGTAACACTCATCCTTTCGTCCCTTCCCCTTCTGGAAACTTTGCAGTGCACACTAGATGAGAGCCCAAATTGGCTGCACACAAACGTCCTGGCAGGGCTACTTTTTTCTCTCAATTCCATGGCTTCCCCTCCATGTATAAAGCTGAAAAAACAGTTACTCTGGATACTCAGCTGTTTTTTCTCTCTTGACTGATGCCATTTTTCTTGACAGGGTTTAGACTGTGTTGAACTAGAGTGATTAATCGGTGACTAAACTCTACTCTCTATTACTCTGAGAGCTTGGCTGTCCACTCTTCCAGTGTACTGTTCACCCAGCAGCTCTGGCTGATGAGACTGACCCAGAGACTGGGCTGGTTGAGGAAGTGGGATCCTGGGATAGCTAGCTCCAAGAGTTTTGTCAGACTTCCTCTTTCATCAAGCCCTTTCCCAGTTTCTTTATATGTGACTCGTGATATGAGTGTTCCTCTCAGCAGCCTCAGGAGATAATGACAAGAATCATATGCTGTTATCTCTAACAGTGTGGCCTCAGGGCAGGGATCACTCAGACCACACCTCCACCACCGGATGTCTATTGTCACGTCTATGCATTCAGACAGTTGTTTTATTACTTTTTCCATGTGCTCTACCTGACGGGGAAGTCTAAATGTGACGGGAAAAACAGTCACAGCATCTGAACAAACACAGACAGGGTCACAGCCAGGCTTTGGTATGAGCAGCATACAGTTACTATAGATATGTGGGTTCCTGTAGCATTCCTTGCTGTAGGGAGACTGCTGGGCCAGGTCATAGTATGAACACTCTGTCAGCCTTTCACCAGTCACTCAAAACCACACTGGAATGTATCATTGCCATAGATTCTCCCGCAAGCTCCAAATGACTGTTTTACTTTAACTTTAAAAGTAATTTTGGGGTTTGCAGTTCATTCCCCAAATCTAGTTTAAAACCCCCACTTTCTGATTTTATTTTAGAAATGTTATTTAACAAGGAAAAATAAAATTTCACATTTTGGGGAGATGAGGCACACAGTAGTACAAACTGGCCCAGATTTCAGTTTGAGAACTGATCAGATGGGCTATGCCAATCTATGTACATGTGCTGGCCATACTGCTCATTGTGACAATAGATTGCCATTATTCCAGGTTAACTAGCAATAATGAATTTGTACCATATATGTATGTAATTGTGACAAAGTACAGCATAAAATATTAGCAGAAAAGTGGTTCAGTAAGTATTCCATAACAAACCCTTATTCTTATTCTAACATTCGCTTCCCCTTTACTTTGCTTCTTCATCTGTCTCTCTCTGTTCCAGTAGGTTCTGAAACAAGCAGGAGAGTATTGGAGAAGAACAGTGGCTCATTTGTAAGTGCACACCGAAGAGTTTTATAGCACTGTGGAATGGAAAAATATATAAAGTAGGACTTAGACCTCACAAAAAGGCTCTCCAACCTAGCCCTCCACCTCACACACACACAGAGGCTACAGCACAAGAGACTCCATATATGGACACGTATGGAAGCGTCTCTCTGTGTGTGTAGACACAGAAAGTTCTAACCTTGTGACATTAGGGACAAAATAATTTAGGCAACAAGATGCTAGGCTACAAACTGTGTAAATGCAAAACGTGTAGTTTGACAATATTCGTAAGAGGGTCAACCATTCAGAACGAGAAGTTGTCAACACAAGACCACTCGAAGAACAGTGGGTTTTCAGTTCAACCACTTGTAAAGATCTTCCCCATATCAGTAGCTTTCAACATCCTCTGATCCATGGAGGGAGAATTCCTGACTAGGACACGGCCCTGATGATGCTGGCAAGGAATCTCTTATCTGAAACTTGGAGAAATTCAAGCTGCCAGTAAACAGTCATTTACTTTCTCCTCCCCCTTGTTGGCTTCCCCATTGGAATTTGAACGGGGTTACATGAATATCTGCCATAAGAAAGCCCAAGTTAGTGTTTTAAAAGTGAATGATAGGGCTGATATTGGTATTAAAAAACTTTCAGGCTTGTATAACTTTTCTTTTGTATTTGGGTTAAATTGTGGTACTGGCACACACTATGACTTAGAAATTAATTATGGCGTTTCCCCCCTCAATTATTTCCCCCTCTTTATGACAGAGCTGCATCAGATATGCCTGACATTCTTCCCTCTGTGTCTTCCCAGATGTGTAGGGGGAACACAAACAAACGCTTTGGGAGGAGTCCTGGCTAGCCCACAAATATTCCACCATTATGGCTACCACCCGCAGTGGTCTTTTTGGAGCAGAAAAAGGACATTCTTCACATGGGTTTCTTTACCTCAAGTTCTTCATGTTTCTATTCCATATACTCCCAGCTAGCACATTTCGTTCCTTGGAAGTTGTGGGAATGTACATTTTTCAATTAGTGGGCTCGGCCAACACACCTGAACAAACTTAACAAGATAGAGCAGGGGCAGGCAACCCTGTTCCTGGAGTGCCGCAGGGCACCACACTTGACCAACTGAGCTAATTTGTCATTTCAGTGATTGCCTAAATTCAAAACACCTGGTCTTCTAGGTTGGGCAAATCAAAAACAGGGTTGCCAACCCCTGAGATAAAGGATAGAGAGAGTTTTGTTGATGCTGAGAACATATTGTATGTGTTTTTAAATAACATTCTTAGAACATTCTCTGAACGTTTCAAAAGTTTTCTTGTGATTTTTATGGAAAGTTTTCTTGACATTCTGAGAACGGAATGTATGTTTTTAAGTAACATTCTTAGAACGTTCTCTGAATGTTACTAAAGTTTTCTTGTGGTTTTTATGGAAGGTTTTCTTAACATTCTCTGAACAATTTGAGAACATGACTTTAAATAGAACCAAGAGGAAACCTGTAGGAAACGTATGCTGAAGTACTGAAATTCCCACAGAAGAATGTTGTTTCTTAACGTTCTCTGAACTATTTCTCCAAACCAGTTGGAGAATGTTCCTAGAACATTAGCAACATTGAAATTAAATGTAACCATGTTTGAACTTTTAGGAAAAGTTCTGTTAAAGTAATGAAATACCAATAAATAAATACAAATGTTGTCAAGTTCGTTAAGTGCTAGCTGGTCTCTTTCTGTCTGTTTGAAGTGCACTGGAGGCTAGATGTAGGCTTATTACTTTACTCTAGACAACATATGAGTTTGAATTAAAATAGAAAAAAATATACATGTTTCTTTACTTCAACTATGACAGATTGATTTGTACCTCAGGACAGAGTCTGCCCTAAAACAGCATATGAACTACACAGGTCAACCTAAGACAAAAAATTATGTTGTAGACTTTGAGGTTAGCCTTGATGAGTTTCATAATGGTTTGTGCTACTTGGAAATGTTTTTCAGTGGCAGACAGGGACTCCAGTGAGGACAAAGAGGGTGCCCCATTCCTGGCCCATACAAGACTCACCCAGGCAAGACACAGTTTGAGTAGTGAAAGAAACCTCATATAGCAAAATACCTGGCACAGGTGGAATTCTGTGCAGCTTTAATGGGGCACCTCTAGCTGAAACATGACCTCCCCACCCCTGATTCTGTCTCTAATTTCTTAGTCATGATAAGTGAAAATGTACCTGGTTGTGAAGGCATTGGCTGTGGCTAGATGTCGGTCTATGCTAATTTAGTGTGTGAGATCTGTAACTCAGTGGAACATAATGTGCAGAGAGACCCGGGACTCTATGACACCAGGGCATTAATAGGCCATGGCACTCAGGTTACAGGAGGGTAGGTTTACGCCACCCCCACCCCCCCACCCCACACCCACCCCCACCCCCTCCCCTCCCCAACATACTCTCTCCATATTTGCTGTTCTAAATGTATGCCCGTGCATGGCACTGTAATCCTTAGGGAGCGGCCACAGGGATCCAATGGGCTCTATATATATCTGGACCATGTCTGTAGAATCCTCAAATAGTATTTTACGAAGAGCCTTCCAACACTGCACTCCTCAGAGACTCACAGAGACTGACTTGCTGTATAGTGGGTTCTAAACCAACTGTAGGGTACCATCCGGACTGGGCCTCTGCTCTCAGTAACATTCTTGTCTGTCTGACTAACTGACTGACTGACTGTAGTCAACATGGCTTGGGTTCACACCATGGACCACTTTATTGTGTGTCAAATGGTAGATGTGATTTTGTCCAGACAGGAGACAGCACAGGTGTACAAAGGTTGACATACAAACAAAGCGAGCCCAAACAAGCAAGTCCCTTACCACTGGTGAAATAATTATGTAATATTCATAGGTAACACTGTACTCATGAAGTCCTTGCCTTTTCAGCTACTGGCTCTGGCTGGTACAGTATCCTCAACCTCTGGCCTAGAGGACTGCTTCCCAGATGTAAACCACTGCAAGCACGACAAGAGTAAACTTCATTGTTTGCAGGCTTGACAGTATTGGACAGGCGTAACGATTTCATTCAATTTTCTTCCTATGCATATATAAAGTTGTGTGGGATATGCTACTTAATGTATCTACAGTATATTTACTTTCCGAACAGAGGTGGCAATCCGACACACTGTGAAGTTTGGAGTCCACTTCCTGTGAGGCTCTGAGGCCGAGTGATTGGCACGTGCGACGCAAGAGTATTTTCAGCCATGACAAAGTCCCATAGCTTCTCTCCCATGGGCTCTCTGGCTTGGATAAACAAGCTCTCATACAACAGTCCAGTGCAGCTCAGCTCAGCTCCTCCCTATGCAGCCAAGGAGGGTAACTGGACATTTCATACACACAGGGGGCCCTTACTGTAAGAGATCAGCAGACCTGATAGACCCTCACTATCATCTTCATTAGAGTATGAAGACTGTAAGTCGCTCTGGATAAGAGCGTCTGCTAAATTACTAAAATGTAAAATGTAAAATGTAAATGCTGAAACAGACCTGGCTGTGGTACCAGTCAAACAGACATTATTCTCATGATTCAACCCGTCTGTAATACTCTTCCTATGTCTTGTCGGACTTGTGTCTCATTCGACTGGTCTGGATCTGATCATGTCCATAATCACAACCTAACAGAGTGGTATAAACCCATCTCTGGAGGAACTGTCGTTGTGAATTATCTTACATGCTGCCCGACACAATATAAGGCAAGCCAAAGGAATGAGTTCTTCATCAGGTATCACTTCATTGGAGTAGTACAGCCGTCTGACTCCCTAAAGCACTGGTAAAGCGTGAGGATCCCCAGCTGATCCACTGTGATCTCCATGTATGCCAGGCATGCTGCTATGTTGTACTGGGCTCAGACAAAGCCAAGTGTCAACTCTCTCACATAATAGAAATTACAACCTTAGTTTGACAGAGGGTGACATGATGGGAGCCAGGGGAGAGAGTGGTGGTAAATGACCATGAAAGTTAACCCAATGCACTCTGTCTGAAACTATTTATAATGCATTTATGATTTAAAAATATAATTTTAATGGAAAACACTTTATTATTTAATTATTTATTTATTTAATTATTTATTTATATTTTTTCGCATTGTTTGTAACTTATTTTGTACATAATGTTGCTGCTACCGTCTCTTATGACTGAAAAGAGCTTCTGGGCATCAGAACAGCGATTACTCACCTTGAACTGGACAAACAATTTTTCTTTAATGAGTCGGACGAGAGGGATTTGCTCCAGACACCCTACAGGGCCCTCATCCCCGTCATTCATGGTAGAAAGAAAATGAGATATCGCGGAAGGAGATCAGGGTGCTTTGTTAGGAGCCGGCGACGAGTGGCTAATCTGCCTTTGCCATCGATACTATTGGCCAATTTACAATCATTTGATAATAAAGTGGACGAACTACAGGCACGAATATCCTACCAACGGGACATTAAAAACTGTAATTTCTGTAATTTCTGGTGCACGATGTCTGAGGAAGTCTCAAGGTTTTGCTCGCCTGAGGTAGAGTATCTCATGACAAGCTGTAGACCACACTATCTACCAAGAGAGTTTTCATCTATATTCTTCGTAGCTGTCTATTTACCACCACAAACCGATGCAGGCACTAAGACCGCACTCAATGAACTGTATACGGCCATAAGCAAACAGGAAAACTCTCATCCAGAGGCGGCGCTCCTAGTGGCCGGGGACTTTAATGCAGGGAAACTTAAATAAGTTTTTCTTAATTTCTACCAGCAGGTTAAATGTGCAACCAGAGGGAAAAAGACCACCTTTACTCCACACATAGAGACGCATACAAAGCTCTCCCTCGCCCTCCATTTGGCAAATCTGACCATAATTCTATCCTCCTGATTCCTGCTTACAAGCAAAAACTAAAGCAGGAAGCACCAGTGACTCTTCAATAAAAAAGTGGTCAGATGAAGCAGATGCTAAGCTACAGGACTGTTTTGCTAGCACAGACTGGAATAGGTTCCGGGATTCTTCCGATGGCATTGAGGAGTACACCACATCAGTCAATGGCTTCATCAATAAGTGCATCGATGACGTCGTCCCCACAGTGACTGTACGTACATACCCCAACCAGAAGCCATGGCTTACAGGCAACATCCGTACTGAGCTAAAGGGTAGATCTGCCGCTTTCAAGGAGCGGGACTCTAACCCGGAAGCTTATAAGAAATCCCACTATACCATCAAACAGGCAAAGCGTCAATACATGACTAAGATCGAATCACACTACACCGGCTCCGACGCTCGTCGGATGTGGCAGGGCTTGCAAACTATTACAGACTACAAAGGGATGCACAGCAGCGAGCTTCCCAGTGACACGAGCATACCAGACAAGCTAAATTACTTATATGCTTGCTTCGAGGCAAGTAACACTGAAAAATGCATGAGAGCATCAGCTGTTCCGGACGACTGTGTGATCACGCTCTCCGTAGCCGATGTGGGTAAGACCTTTAAACAGGTCAACATTCACAAGGCCGCAGGGCCAGACAGATTACCAGGATGTGTACTCCGAGCATGCGCTGACCAACTGGCAAGTGTTACTGACATTTTCAACCTCTCCTGTCAGAGTCTGTAATACCAACATGTTTCAAGCAGACCACCATAGTCCATGTGCCCAAGAACACTAAGGTAACCTGCCTAAATGACTACAGACCCGTAGCACTCACGTCTGTAGCCATGAAGTGCTTTGAAAGGCTGGTCACGGCTCACATCAACACCATTATCCCATAAACCCTAGACCCACTCCAATTTGCATACCGCCCCAACAGATCCACAGATGATGCAATCTGTATTGTGCTCTACACTGCCCTTTCAGACCTGGACAAAAGGAACACCTATGTGAGAATGCTATTCATTGACTACAGCTCAGCGTTCAACACCATAGTGCCCTCAAATCTCATCATTAAGCTTAGAACCCTGTGACTACACACCTCCCTCTGCAACTGGATCCTGGACTTCCTGACGGGCCGCCCCCAGGTGGTAAGGGTAGGTAACAACACATCCGCCTCAGGGGTGCGTGCTCAGTCCCCTCCTGTACTCCCTGTTCACTCATGACCGCATGGCCAGGCACGACTCCAACATTAAGTTTGCCGATGACACAACCGTGGTAGGCTTGATCACCGACAACAACGAGACAGCCTATAGGGAGGAGGTAAGAGACCTGGCCGTGTGGTGCCAGGACAACAACCGCTCCCTCAATGTGATCAAGACAAAGGAGATCATTGTGGACTACAGGAAAAAGAAGAGGACCAAACACGCCCCCATTCTCATCGACGGGGCTGTAGTGGAGCAGGTTGAGAGCTTCAAGTTCCTTGGTGTCCACATCACCAACAAACTAACATGGTCCATGAACACCAAGGAGACATAAAATTTTTGGCATAGGTCCTCAGATCCTCAAAAGGTTCTACAGCTGCACCATCGAGAGCATCCTGACTGGTTGCATCACTGCCTGGTATAGAACTGCTCGGCCTCCGACCGCAAGGCACTACAGAGGGTAGTGCCTACAGCCCAGTACATCACTGGGGCCAAGCTTCCTGCCATCCAGGACCTCTATACCAGGCGGTGTCAGAGGAAGGCCCTATAAATTGTCAAAGACTCCAGCCATCCTAGTCATAGACTGTTCTCTCTGCTACCGCACGGCAAGCAGTACCGGAGTGCCAAGTCTAGGTCCAAGAGGCTTCAAAACAGCTTCTACCCCCAAGCCATAAGACTCCTGAACATGTAATCAAATGGCTACCCAGACTATTTGCATTGCTTCCCCTCCACTACTCTCTGTTAATTATCTATGCATAGTCACTTTAATAACTCTACCTACAGTACATGTACATATTACCTCAATTACCTCGACTAACCGGTGCCCCCGCACAATGACTCGGTACCGGTACCCCCTGTATTTAGCCTCACTATTGTTATTTTTACTGCTTCTCTTTAATTATTTGTTACTTTTATTTCGCATTATTTTATATAGTATTTTGTTATTAGTGATTTTTTGGGGGTATTCTTTCTTAAAACTGCATTTTTTGTTAAGGGCTTGTAAGTAAGCATTTCACTGTAAGGTCTACACCTGTTGTATTTGGCTCATGTGACAAATAACATTTGATTTGATTTGATTTGATCCCTCTAAAAAAGTTCACAAAAGCTTTGAATTACACAATAGTTATCAAGAGTTATTTTAATTATTAGATTCCAATCAAACGCATAATTATACCACTTTAGATTTTTTTTTTGCTTGACTTCAGTGGCAGGGAAATAGAAATGTTGGGTTCTGCAGCTATAAAGAGCTACCAGGACTGAAACATGGTTGACACACTAAGCCAAACAAAACACGGACTACTCTCTGCGTTCTGAAACTTGCATTACAAAATCATATTAATGTGTCGATTTGATAATAGGGGAAACCTTTGTTTTCCACAATTACAATAAGACCTTTTCCTACTCTGACCATTCTAATAATTATAGAAAACATCATAATAGAGCTTATTTTCTTTCCCAGAATACCGCTGCAAATTCAACATGCCACCACAAACTTCCTCTTCCTGCTCCACACTGAAAATACTGTAGGGACAATTGAAGAACAAGGTCATACAATATTAAAATCAATCTATATAGTACTAAACATAACTTTGCTATGACAGCCTTGCAGTGTCTGGTATGAATTGAGGTAAATGTTGTATATGTTGCAGCTGTAGTGTATATCTATGAGCATTGATGACCCGTCATTTAGGGCAGGTGGGGCAGAGCCCCACATTTTTAGCAAAAAAATAAATACAATAAAAAATAAATAATAGTTTTTTGGGGGGTGGGCTTGCCTGTTTTGCATGTTATTTTGGCATTAATACGTGTCACATATCAGTTTGCAAACAATGTTAAAAAAAAAGCTGCGTACAAACATGGTCTCTTTATTGCTTTCTTGAGTAAGGCAGCTCCAAAATGCAGGTGTTTCAGCCTAGCTCAGTGTGGTGGTGGGGCAGCCAGCGGAAAATAAGGAGCGTAGGTGTTGGTAATGTTCTCTAGTTGCGCCGTGATTGGCTCAGTGTTCTGTCACTCATGGGGACACTACATCCCGCCAAGTCTAAGGGTAGAACTCGAAAATTCAAGCCCCTTGGGTGCTGCCATAGAGTTACATTAGAAGTGCCCATCCAAGAAGGCTCAAGGTCATTGGTCACAGATAAAATGACGTCAAATCACGTTATATCTACAGTAGCTTTGATTGGACTGATCATGTCAACATCATACTTTCAAAATTTTAGCTAGCAGTCAACATCATGAACCAAGTCGACAATCTACTGGCAAATCCTTTTTAATCCTTGTCATATGAAGAGAAATTATAGATAAAACACATCGGTGTTCATCGGCCATTGGACATAAACATTACACAACAAGTTGGAAATCGCAAATTCAACAATGAGTGGTTTGGAAGGAATCAGTGGCTAACTGCAAGCATTGCAAAGCAATCACTAGCCTGCTATTCAGTGGAGTGGCTGTGTGGTCCCAAATCTGGGATTAAGGGCCTCTTTTCCAAGTTTAAAATGATAAACATTCAACATTGGCCATGTTGTCAATGAAGCATGATTTGTGCCGCGTTCAAAACAACTGTTTACTCGGAACTGCGAAAACTTGACTTCAGTGAGTTCAAGACAACTGGGAACTCGGGGGAAAAATGAGCTCCGACTGGGAAAATAAGTTTTGAACGGTCATCCCGGAACTCGGGCCTCTTTCTAGAGCTACGACCTGAAGATCACTGACGTCATCATGATTCGACCTTGTTTTTTTTCTGAGTTCCCAGTTGTCTAGAAAGCACCATAAATCCAGAGAATGCTAGACTTTGATGACAAAATTTTCCCACGAAGGACCGCCGCGCCACCTTCCTGTTCAAGTGAGCGCAGCACAACAAGGTGAGTCCAAAAATGTATTGTATGCTGCTGCATAAATGATGTAATATGTCAGGGAGATATGTATACTGTAGCTAAGAAAGTAATACTAAGTGTATGTTGTGTAGTAATTAATTTTGCCTACGACTTGGTGGTGCACATGTAGCCTATAACCTGTTTTAGAGAAATGTAATCAACGAATATTGTAAGAGCTTTCATTGTCTGCTTATATGCCCCCTTTATTTATCCTACGGTTCTGACTTGGTGTACAGGGAGAACACTGTAAGAACGGCCCATGTTTTGAATTCTGTCGCTGTACATTTCAAAAGTGCTAAACAAATAGTTAAATTGACTACGTCCGTCCTAGCTTGCTCATTAATGTCTTAATCGAAATGTACGGATTGCCTCTTATCCGCTTGTCATCCCCTTATGACATAGTTTGTACATCTCAATTGTCAGTAGAAACCATATTTGTTTAAGCAAGTCAGCCATATAAGCTATGTTTTTTTTAAAGGCAGTAAATGAGGCTGAATTAACTGTTTCGCTGCCAGACAAGGCTCCGCTGATAGCCAGGTGTAGCAGTGGTAAGGATTCACTCCATGGTACTGAAAAGAAAGCTCTGCTGTTGGGACAGCTAAATGTAGGCCTTAACAATTTGTGGGCACCATTTGTCACCGTTATAGAGCAATTAATGTATTGTTTAGTGTTGTGTTGTGTAGTAGCTTTGCTGGCATGCATCTAAAAAAAAATGTGGGGGGTTTGCCCCACCAAGTATGTATAGACTATTGTACTGGCCTGTGTGGTACTCTTTCATATGTGATGTAGTTTGTTGCATCGTATTGCTTAGTTTATCATTTGTGTCAACTTTGAATTAAATCTAAGCCACAGATTGTTAAATTCCTCAATTTTGTACTTTACCTTTATAGTCTCCAATGGTCCCAGTACTGGTTGATGTGCTACCTAAGTGACCACACACACTCAAATTGACCTACAGCTGGGGTAAGATTCTTTCATCATTCACACACAGTAGACATAGTGTAAACCACCATGTTGTCAACAAAATGCTGTCCTCTATGCTTAAATTGTATTGTGTTTGGCTCAATTTGTGGAAATGCTGTGATTACTCATCGTCTTTGGAACTCTCCATCTTATCGCTATAAACCCACCCTACCTTCACTCATTTTCCCTATTCACTTATTCTTCTCCTGATTTGATAACATCTAGACTCAGTAACACGTTTAAAAGTTTTGTGGTGTACTGTTTTTGCTACCTTTTTTTCACCTTTGTAATGCTGTCCTCCTCCTGCTTATTCTGGATTTCAGACTGAATGCAGTGGTAAATCTGCTGCTCACAATTGACAGCAGCAACATGGACAAGAAGAGGGTTGATATAGCTGCGTTTAGGCATGGCTTCCTTGTTTTGAGTCTGTTAAGTGTGTTTCTCATCCTGCTGGAGTTCACCTAGTATTTTATATTAAACCTACCTTACGCATCCAGTTGTTTCTCCATTTGTAACTCAACCATCAAAAATCACTAAATGCTGTTTTACATTTTGTGTTATTCGTGTTGGTCTAATTCCTATAATGAAAAAGCAGAAGAATCTGTGCGCTCTCGGGTAGTATTAATAGTTCATATGGTGCTCTTCGATGTCCCAGGTTTGTGGCATTGATTAATAGATAATTGTATTTGTACTTTCAAATCAGATGTTTATATGTTATTTTATGTTTAAAAGGCATATGTATGCATTGTCTACTGTTTTAGATTTATTTAAAACAATATAATTGTTGGAGTTCAGGTGTTTGAGGTGATTGATGGGTGACTAGGTGCATTCTTGTCAAATAAATATGCTTATTCATTCATGATTCTTAATACATTCTGCAATGAGTTAATCTGGCTTTGAATCTGCAACAGAACATGTTAACAAGTTAGTTGACACCATGCATTCTGTCACCATGAATTTAAATAGATTTCACCTCTTTCATATAGTTGGCAGAAATTATAAGGGATTAAATATAGACCTCAACCGGCTGAAGGAGAAGAGGATCTGGTAAAATAAAGGTAGCCTATGTTGCTAATATCATCTAGGCAAATAACTATCCTAGTATTCATGGCACATTGTAAATATCTGACTGCTACTAGGATAGTATTCTGTACAAGACACAAGACCAAATGCATAAATAAACCAACACATTTTTGTTAAATAAAATATGGAATAGTAAATTAAATTGTTCAATATATATTTCGTTTTGGATCAAGGTAGCTTCCTGCTAGCTAGCTGACAGCAAAGATGGCCTGCAGGAACTTGCAGGGATTTGTAGTCTTGCATGATGTCTACTTTGATGCTAGTTACCATTTTCTAATCTGAGATTAAATAAAGTGGAATATATTGATAAAAGTCACCTTGTCCGAGAGACATTTACACGGTTTTCAAAACATCACACCAGGGAAAGCCTGCATGAAACACAAACCTTGTTTAAAGTGGTTCTAAATTTCCCCATGGGAAAAATGAATGATGAAAAAATGATTTAAATCAAATGTTATTTGTCACATACACGTGTTTAGCAGATGTTATTGTGGGTGTAGCGAAATGCTTGTGCTTCTAGCTCCGACAGTGCAGTAATATCTAACAAGTAATATCTAACAATTTCACAACATATACCCAATACACACAAATCTAAGTAAGGAATGGAATTTAAGAATATATACATATATGGACAAGCAATGACAGAGCGGCATGGACTAAGATACAGTCGAATATTATAGAATACAGTATATACATATGAGATGAGTAATGTAAGATATGTAAACATTATTCAAGTGACTAGTGTTCCATTTCTTAAAGTGGCCAGTGATTTCAATAGGCAGCAGCAGCCTCTAATGTGCTAGTGATTGGAACCATTTCCGTGTTTGACCTCTAGGTTTTATGAGTATTATGATGCGTTCACTGTGGGGCTCTATGGTAGACTGTGACAGAGCAGGTAAATGTTGAACTGGAATGCATAAAATGCACTGAAAAGTTACTTACTGGCCCTATCGGGCCAGTGAGTGACGAGATCCACTGGCCGACACATGTTTTACTTGCCCCGGTGTGCCATCGTTAATGTCGGACCCTGCATGCGAATGAAAATAAATGAATGTGCCAGAAAACAATAGGCTAAGTGGATTTTGACTCATTGCCACATTATATGGGATGTGCTAATTCACTCACATTATATGGGACGTGCAAATTCATGCTCTCTCCCTCCATGTAAAAATCTGCAACCACAGCGCACACAATACACACCCGTGAATGGCAATCAACCTATGCCAGTTGCTGTGATAATAAAAACAGCCCAAAGCCAAAGTGAACAGCATACGAAATACTTTTATTATTTTAGAGGCTTATCTCATAGGGTTTGGCCCGAACACTTGGCATAGTGACTTAGTTGAACTTTACAGACCAAGGCAGGTGCTTGAAGAAGGCAATCCTAAAAATATCCTCATAAGAATCTTGATGAGGACAAGGACAGACTCAAGAAGGCCTCAGTCTAAGCCTATGTTTCTTTCAGCTTTCTGTCTACATTACAATAAGATATATATTTACACACTAATAATAATTAGGAATTACTCAATGGAATTACATTTCATTTTCCCAATATCAACTTT
This sequence comes from Coregonus lavaretus, assembly GCF_964263955.1. NCBI lineage: Eukaryota > Metazoa > Chordata > Actinopteri > Salmoniformes > Salmonidae > Coregonus > Coregonus lavaretus. Next base: position 29,922,095 of record NC_139996.1, on the reverse strand, counting down.
GGCTGTTCGGGGTCTTCACGAATGGCTTGCCTCTACTTTTTGTCAACTGTGGCAAATTATCTGTTCAATTGATATGGTTAGCCTTCAGTGCTATGGATGATATGAGAGATAGTCAAACTGATCAATCCATTGATTAATCAATATTTCTTTAGGTTAATTTCCAAACTTAAACAATTGCTAAAAACCTGTAATGTACTGTACATGTCCATTTTAAGTAACTCTTTCCCTGTAGATAGTGTTTTACGGTTACTCTTCTTATATCCATGTTCAACAGTCTGAACAGCAGTGACAGTTATCTAACATTAGAACCAGGGGCACAACTTTCACTGGGGACATGTCCCCCCCACATTCTGAAATTGCATTTTTGTCCCCCCCAGTTTTATCATTGGAATGTGATACAAAACAAGGCAACCGTGTGCTTTAGGACCATGCGGACGCCTCTGAGCGATCGGTAGGCTGTTTGGAGTGTTTATCAGACTGGATTTTTGTATTATTAAAAAATAATGATATATCCCCCCCACTTCTAAAACCAAAGTTGCACCCCTGATTAGAACTACAGTATATGGCTACTGTAGATTGTCAAAGGGAGCAGAGGGCTGTTGAAATACCATCACACTTCAGTATCCCATGGAGGCTGTCTGCCTACAGCCAACTAATACTTAAAGAGTTAGCAAGGAGGCTACTTGATACATTATCTGGCAGCTCTTTCCTATCTTACGCCTCTCAGATTGTGAACAATGCCTCGAGGGGCTGGTTGACCTGAGTCTTTCACCAGCAGTACCTCTTCACTGACTGTACACTTGACCTGAGCTAATACAACATCTCCCAGTAGGACAACTTCAACACAAATGCTGATGGAAATAAGCTGATGTAAGCCCTGCAGACAGCTCCATGGATAGTACTGGGCACTGGCACAGTTATGGTCCAGTATCCTGGGACAAAAGGACAAAAAAACATTAAACAGGATTCGATATTAAATCAACTCACAATGACATGAGGAAAAAAATCTCAATACATTGTATTTACTGTAGCATGGCCCACTGCCAACATGCTGTTTCTAAACAAACTGTTTATAAAATAGACTAATGCAACTGTATAAGAATGTGTAAACTTGTAAACTCCATAGGGTAAATGTGCATTTCTGTCCCAGTTCCTGCCATCTTCTTGGGATAGTGTCAAAGCCAGATTACCGAACGGGCACACAGAGCAAGTGCCCCAGGGCCCCCGACCTCCAGATAGCATATGATAGCAAAATGTGTATAATTGCAGGAAATTATCTTTAAACCTGCAACATGTTCTCTCAGCCTCATGTCAAAATGTGTAGAATAGCAGAAAATTAGCTTTAAAACTGCAAAATATTCTGTCAGCCTCATGGCCAAATGTGAACCAAAGCATGAGATGAGCTATAAAACAGCAACAACAAAAAATATCTTCCCCATGGCAAAATGTGTAAAATTGCAGGAAATTAGCTTTAAAACTGCAACATTTTCTCTTAGCATCATGACAAAATGTGTAGAATAGCGTTATAAAACAGCACATTTTGTGGTAGTCCTGCCCTGGATAGTGTCCTTCCCAAACAGCAGCATGTACTACCTTAGAAATGGGAACGTACATCTTGAAGGGGCTGCTCTCCTACCCGTCAAATCAGTCATGTCTAGATGGGATACAGCGTTTGTCAAATTTGAAGTCAAACATGTTATTTTTGTTTGCATTTTTGCTAACCCTAACCCTTTACCTAACCTTAACCTAATTATACTAACTTGCTACGTGAATTATCATAACCTGCTACGAAAAGTCAATTTTGACAAAAGCTACATCCCTTCTAGACAAAACCCATCAAATCCCATATATAGTCATATCAATGGTCAAATGTCTGAGAGCAGCGAATCACCGAGCAGATCCATAAAGAAAGATACGGCAAGGGGAAGCGACCCCGAGATGCCGTCTCCAAAAAAGTATTGGATGTCCAAAGGAATTTAGTCGCCTCCCCTTCTTGACAGTACATATTTGACAGGGCACATTCAAAAAGAGCTTGCACTCCAGCGCAACGTTCAGTTAAGCACAGACGCACAGTCTCTCTCCTCGGGTCTCTTTCGAAACATTTGGTGGAGCCAAACAAAAAATAAGCAGCCATGGATGCCATCAAGAAGAAGATGCAGATGCTCAAGCTCGACAAGGAGAATGCCTTGGACAGAGCTGAGGGAGCCGAGGGAGACAAGAAGGCAGCAGAGGACAAGAGCAAACAGGTCTGCATTATATATGGAAAATCTAAATGATCCTAGAAAAGGCACCTGAATACCGGTGGCTCTGTGCGCCGCTGTCTCTAAACATGGATCGATCACCTCTTCAATGTGGATTTATCACTTTTACGGATCATTCGAAATAAGGAGTATTTAAGTGATATTTATGAATAACATATCACAGAGGGTAGGCTAATTAGTGAACTGGGTATGAATTATCTGAATAATTTTAATTATTATGTCCATGTCACTAATTGATGGGTGGGTGAAGTTTTATTAATGTAGCCTAATTATAATTAGGAAAATATGTGTATAGGAAAATTACTGTATGCTAATTAGAAGTAGGCAATATAGAATAATTACTGTGAGGAATATGGATAGGCTATTGAAAAACATGTATAGGCTTCTTTCAGCAGAAATGCAATAGTCTATTCACTTGTTTGATGTTCTATTCAACTAAATAAAATGTTGTCCTTTATGCATGTGTAGTTAGAGGATGAAATAAGTGAGTTGGAAAAGAAATTACGGATCACCGAAGATGAACGAGATAAAGTGCTTGATGAGTTCCAAGCCGCCGAGGAAAAGTTGCTGAGCGCGGAGGAGGTAGCCACCAAGGTATTTTGTGTGGCTCGCATGATTTTCCCTAACTTCTCTCCTCTCTCTCTCCCTTTCTCTGTCTGTCTGCGTTCTTGCGCCCTGTGCGCGCTCACGCCCTCTGTTTCCCGCTGATCACCCCTGTGAAACTGTCCACACTAAAACAAACCTCAGCTCGAGGATGACTTGGTAGCTCTGCAGAAGAAGCTGAAGGGAACAGAAGATGAGTTGGACAAGTACTCTGAGTCTCTTAAGGATGCCCAGGAGAAACTTGAGGTGGCTGAAAAGACAGCCACGGACGTAAGTAAAGGGCACAAAATCACCATTCCTGCACACTGCTTCCCACATCTGTCTCACAGATCAAATTGTAAAATATGTAAAATGACAGTTTTACGCGAGAGGCCTTTATTCGGCCTCATCACTCGGTTTAAAGTCCAATCTCAGATTACCAAATGTAGGTAGAATACTATTTAGGTGTGGCGCACCTGTCGAGCCCTATATGTCTATGGGCCAGCTGGAATGTAGCGTATTATGATAAAGGAATAATATTTAAATCACATAACCAATCATGATGTCATGCCAGATATTGTTGAACTGTCATTTTATATATTTTGTTTATGGTTGTTTGTTTGTCTGTTGTCAAAGATCACAAGTCACCTAAGTCATATCAACATAAAGAACACAAGTGTTCTTGTGTTTGAATCTCTCCACATAGATAGCCTACATATGAGACCCCTAAACTATAGGCTGCGTCAATTTAAGACAGTAAATCAGATTTCTCTCCACAGCTCCTTAAAGTGGGGACATTTATGAGTGGAAACTGAATTTGTTAAACGTGCAGTCTCCAAGTAGAGAGCGAGCGCACCGCACGGATAAATATAGCCCACTGCTTTATATGGTCATTGGTCAAGTTAGAGCTTACTTTTTTTGGGCTGTGCCTGTTTCTTGCAACAGAACAGACTAGGCCTACAGTAAATTAGTTTCCATTGAAAATGTAATTTTCTAACTATTCTACCATCAACCTGAAGTATTTTTTAATAATGAGCTATTTACTAATTAAATCCACTTTTAGACCTATGGTATTTTTTGCAAGATTATTCTTCTATTTTTAAAGACAATCTATCTTATTATTAATGTATTTTATGTTTATTGTTGTTATTTTGCGGTACATTTTGTTAAACTCATACCCTACAGTGTAATTTGGCTTCCATACAGTGTAATTTGACTTCATGCAGGGAAGAACTTGAAATTAGGGAAATGCTCCATAAAAGGAAAACTATGCGAAACGTGTGTATGTAGATTCATGCGTGACACCAGTAGCTGCTTCCAGGGGCAGAAAAAAAATGTATAAAATACCTAGGCTTATCATGTTATGGCAATAATATTAACAAAGAAAAAACATTAGCAAGTCAAGTTAATCCCCCTTCAATAATGAAGAAGTTATCAAATTAGATGTGACATTCAGTTGACAATTGATTTTCATTTATTGAAAGTGTCTATAGGGTAGCCTACATCACAATAGACTAAAGGGACTTCCTATGCTCATCTCCTTTCCTTTATCTGCACTGATATGAAAGAGTTAAACTGTTAAAATATATACATTATTGGTAGGCATTCACCTATCATACGTTTTCATATCACTGCAAATGAAGGAAAGGAGATCAGGAAGAAACGCACTCGTTGAACTCCGTGAGTAAAATTCCACAAATACGTAGAGGGCCTCCTCTTGGGGCTCTTAAGGAATTATACAGTCTGAAAATCTTGTCAGTCCCATGTGTACTGTCTAGATAATGCCAGCAGATGGTGCTATATACCAGTGCAAGGTACCTGGTGAACGCTTGTACTAACTGGGCTTGCCCTTATCATTACAGTACGGCTAACACAGATACACTTTTTATTATGACCAAATGTTGGTTAACCATTATTATATTACGAAAACAACAAAATAATTAATGTTTAGTATACTTTCAATATATTTTCGTTTGTTGTAGGCTTGGACTTGGTTATGAAAACATGGTTACTTCCGGTGTAATGCTCGGTTGTTGCTGTGTGCGTTCCTCACAGACGACCGCGGGCAGCCTCCCTCCATTTCCATTCCAAGGAAAGTCTTAAAAACGTAGTTTTCTTAGCAAGTTCAAATAATGACAGGTATAACATCACTGGAGGCCGTTAAACGGAAAATAAAAATCTTGCAACAGCAGGCAGACGGTGCTGAAGAGAGAGCTGAAAAACTACAGAGAGAATTGGGTTTGGAGAGGAAAGCCAGAGAATCCGTAAGCATGTCATAAAATAACTGCGAAGTTGTAAAATTGCTCCAAAATGTGTGTTGTCAAGTGCAACAATGATATATTCATTTTGCGATGTTTAATGTCCGAGTGAGTAGCACAGCCTTTTAAAATGCATGATGATGCACGCAGTACTGACATAGTGGAATTTCTCTGACATCCCGCTGTGTTGGTAGCTAACAAGCTAAATCTGTCATGGTCATTGGTTACGATTCGTCAACTCGGACAGATTACGAGTTTGAGGCGAATTGGATGATTGCCTCGTGTAAATAGTGTTTAGCTGTGGCGGTAGAGCACTTAGAGCACTTCAGGCCTTTTTGATGGATTTCAATGATACTGTAACCACCATGTTTCTGATATCGTAGTCCGTTAATATTTTATCTTCATTGATGGCCATGATGTACAAAGGTAACTGTTGTCACAAGCAGTTGTTATTGGATTCAAACGTTACATTCTTTAATGGTACTGCATCATCCCAACTATTCATCTCCTGGGTATGCTAGACTTCTATGCACATACTTTAGTGCACATAACCTAAAGTAAATTATATATTTTTTACATAATTGCATCAGAGTTAAACTCTAAACTCTTTGAAATTATTTTCCATTTAAACAGGAACGAACGTCAAACAATTCTACAACAGAGCTGAGAACAATATCAATAGAAGAATGTCGTTTTAAACAAGGTTTTCCTTATAAGGACAAAACGTTGTCGCATGTTCTAAAGAACGGGGCCAGCCTCTGAGCTATAGAAACAGGAAATAAAGCCTGTCTGCATTTGCCATTAAGAAGGTTAATTGCCGTCATCAACATGGTCACTTCATGTTAGTTTATTTAAAGGAAACGTTTTGGGTGGGGTTTGAAAAACCACTAGATGAACTGATAAAGTTATCTTAATTTCACTGGCTAGTTTCCATATCTCCCTTCACAACATGAGATGGACTTTGACCCCGCACCACTCTTGTGTTAGTATGTGATCAGGCCTCTGTGCGGTTAACCAGGTGCAAAGATGTCTCATGGTATGGTGGGGTATGCAAAATAGGTCAACTCTGAGCACCTTTATCTCTTGAATGTTTTGGCATTCAGGTCCAAAAAGTCACTTTCTGAGGCCTTCTACAATGGGCAAATGTGTATGGAAGGTTTCATTCAAATCAAAAGGGGTGCTGTCAAAAAGTGATTTAAGTGTTTTTAAAGATTCTTAATAAGTTGTCTTTGGTGCATATAGAAACAACAAAGAATAGAGCAGTGGCTGTCCATATCAATGTTCTGCTATCAAATGTTCTGTTTTATTACCACTAAAGCATATCTGTAGCATTGTAACTGAGTTTTTACTTCCTCAGTATAAAGTATCTTATAAAAAATTGTGTGACGGTTCCATAACTTATTGTTGGTTCTAGTGGTAAGCTAATTAGAACAGTAGGGGGATAAACTTGATAATAAGTCATACCACCACTCACCAGTAAAATAACAATAAAAAACTAGCCATTTAGAGAGGATGAAAGGCTGAACTTAATCTAATCTTCAGATTTGGTCCACTGGGGACTCTTCTTCACTGGTTGTGTGTGTGTGGCCTTTGACAGTGTAAACCTCTTTGGCCCACCATGACTCCTTGTTAATGTCCCCTCTGGAGTCCAATAATGAGGCCAGGTATTCAGCCTGTGTCAGCCAGGAGCATTGTTGTCATTACACACAGTGTGTGGAGTGCAGCTCAGCACAGGGGAATCTTCCTGGGAAGGCCCTTTTCTCTCCCCAACAGGTGACACTGTCATTAGGCTGGCAGATGGAGAAAGCACCATTTTAAATAGTCATTACCCAGACCTCTCACCTATAAAACACACAAGACACTGAGGTGGAAAAGTCACCAGCATTCTTTATGTTGATATTTGTGTGTCCATGTTTGTACTATATATTTGTCTCTCTTAATGGATTTTACCCCAATATTTAAGTTATTCTTCTCTTCTCTCCTAGGCTGAAGCCGATGTCGCTTCCCTTAACAGACGTATCCAGCTGGTTGAGGAGGAGTTGGATCGTGCTCAGGAGCGTCTGGCAACTGCCCTGACCAAGCTGGAGGAGGCTGAGAAGGCAGCTGATGAGTCCGAGAGGTATGTACTTATGGTGGATAGGGAGTTAGACCATAGAGTAGACAGAGTTTCTCTTGCCCCTTACTCTATTTGGAGTTGTTATGGCCTTTAGCGAAAGTCATGACTGGCAGTGCCACTGACCGGTTCCAACAAACATAAGCTGTTTCAGCGGAGACTATGAAATCCTGAATAAATGGACCATGAGGCTCTGTTTCCATTCCTTTGTTTGGTGTATAAACAACCCCTCTGTGCTGTACAGCCCAATGCCTGAATGTCTGAGACTGTACATCAGACCCTGTGTAGGCTGGGCCTGCCCTGTCATCCCCAGTGATATAGTGGTGCAGTATTTTCCCCTCAGTCCCATAAGAAAGCTGTCAGGCCCAGGCCTTGACTTTGAAAGGGCATATTCAAGTTCACCAGCAGCCATCTAGCCAGTGTGGATGTGCACTGGGTGTACGCGGCACTCCCAGAGAGCTGCTTGCAGTGTGTCTGCAGTGGTGCCTGCTCACCCAGGTTTAGTCTGGGCTGGAGCTATTGATTTGAGTCATGGAGTTACAGCACAGTGCTTCTGTGAGCCTGGGAATGGGACTCTTCCTAGCCTAACATCTGCTGCCTGTCTCTCCCCTTCCTCCCTACAGAGGCATGAAGGTCATTGAGAACAGGGCCTCCAAGGATGAGGAGAAGATGGAGCTGCAGGATATCCAGCTGAAGGAGGCCAAGCACATCGCTGAGGAGGCTGACCGCAAATACGAGGAGGTGAGTCTCTCAGCTGCTGCAGCTGCTGGCTGCTTTCCAGTTGTCTCTACAGCCCAGCCCCCGCACACCCTGCCTTGAACCTACCCTAATACCACACAATAACGTAATGGCACACACTATGATTGAGTCCACTTGTCTAGCAAACATGGTGGTTTAGTCATCTCTACCCTGACGTACCCTAATTCGTATAGGGTATATGTCCACAGATATTGGGTGTATATACACAGCCATTCTGTGAATAGAGTGTAACTCCTTGGTGTGCTGTACCTAAAGGTTGCCCGTAAGCTGGTCATCATTGAGAGTGATCTGGAACGTACAGAGGAGCGCGCTGAGCTTTCAGAAGGGTAAGATTTTTCACTGTCACCTAAGAGTAACGCTGCACTTTATTAGCATGCATGGATAAAGTTATTTAACGCCACGCCTGACTCAAAGTTAAAAGTACTTTTTATTTTGGACGTGTTGCTCACTCTTGTTGTTGCATGTACTATTAATTTGCATGTGTTCCATGTTTTGAATGGCCTTTCGTTCACAACATCCACTAACAGACGGATTCGAAGAGAGGAGGACGAGCTAAGAGTTTTGGAACAAAGCTTAAAATCACTTACAGCTTCCGAGGCAAAGGTACTGCAGACTAACAAAGTATTCTGTCAGGTCTATCTTTAAAGACTTATGTACTACTTCCTCTTGTCACGTTCATTCACTCTGCTGAATGAAGCCTCTCTTTCCTGCCAGCACCTTGATCTGCTTTGCTACCCTTTCCTATGTTTGGGCTTATGCTCGGGATATCCTAGAACTATAACCTTTACACCTCTAACCTGGCAGGAACTGTGCAAGAATAATATTTTTCATATGCAATATTAGCATTCTTAATCTAACCAAATCTGCAAGCTAAAAGGCATTTACAAAAGTGTCTTTGTAGTCTCCACCTTTGTTGTCGCATTCCTGCTGTGTTAAGGCACTTTGGTCTCCTTCCTGTAATTCCCCTAGTTTGTATTCATCTTGTTTTGTTTCTCCTCCCCTCTCCTGCTCTCCCTCTGTCCATCCTGCTTCCATTTGTCATCGGTGTCTCAATATCCCCCTCCTCCATTTCGGCACAATTTCCTCTGGACCATCCTCCACTTCCTCCTCTCCTCTGCACCTTCTCCCCTCTAAAACAACAGCAAATGCTCTGAGCTTGAGGAAGAGTTGAAAACTGTGACCAACAACCTGAAGTCACTGGAGGCCCAGGCTGAGAAGGTAGGTAGTCTGCCGCTGTGTTCAGACCCAGGCATGCTGTCCAAATCCCAGATTCCCCAGAGCCATACAGGAGAATGAATGGATGGAACCTGAAGAACCATTTACAGCAACACTTGGCTCATTGGATACAGTATCTGGCTTACGAAATTGGCCTGGGCTAAGATTAGTCAAACATTGTACTTAAAGAAGATGTCAGGCAAAAATACCTTTTGGTATTTGTTCTGTTAACTGAAGATAAACCTATTGTTGCTCATTACGTTTTTTAGAACTGTTTGATAAAAAATCATTAGATGTAAGGTCTTTGTTTCATATAAAATATTAAGTGCGAGTGTTTTTAGGCTCTGCCTCAGTCTCTGTAGACTGGCGGAGATGTAACAGTTATCTGTGGGTCGATGCATGACTCCTGTTTCTGCTTCTTTTGGTCCACAGTACTCACAGAAGGAGGACAAGTACGAGGAGGAGATCAAGGTCCTCACCGACAAGCTGAAGGAGGCAAGTTTCACAACCCCCTTTAGCCTGGCCTCTGGCCAAAGTCCCCAGATATTTCAGTGCTGTGGATACTGTCGGCCTACAGTATCACACTATCACTCTCTGTGTGACATTTACAGACTGTCTGATTCTTAAGAACCCGTCTCTCTCTACCACAGGCTGAGACTCGTGCTGAGTTCGCTGAAAGATCAGTAGCCAAACTTGAGAAGACCATTGACGACTTGGAAGGTATGACTTTTTTTGCAGTTAATTTCAAAACTGTACTTTAATCTGTATGGAGTAGGCCTACATTTTATAGTGTCAGTGGGTCTCATTCATGGCAATTCAGTAAGTGTCTATACTTCTTTCAAAATCCCTTCAACAAAAGGAGGAAATCCTCTTCCCTTCTATGCTACACCTCGTCAATATACTCTAATCTGTGCTCATCTTTGCTACCTCTCATCATTTCCATTATTATCATCTTTTATATTTTGAGCAACACGTGCCCCTGATTGAGTCAGTGTACTTTTGGGGCACATCTGAGTGGTAATGACTTTGTTAGTTGGACATTTGACGGGTCATCCTATTCACTCTATATTTACGTTTGTTCATAGATTGGGTTGTTTCTGCCGGTTGATCTGCAACAATTAAGTTGCATTGCATCTGCTTAATGAGAATGAGCTATTAGTCACAGTAAGGGATATGCTGCCCTATAGCTGCTTGTTACAGTAAATCATCCATCTGTAAGTTAAAGAATATATCATGAGGCTGTCATAGTAATTAGAAGGGCTGAAGTTGCAGCCATATGGTAATGACATCTCTGACATGAGATGTCCAGGACTCTGTTCACTATTTCTTGATGATGTTGAGGAATTTGTCATGGCCTCAATCACATTTCTGTTCTATCCTCTTCTGGTATAACGTTTGTTTTTTCCTTTTCCATTCTGTCCATCTCTCTCTGTCTCTGTCACTCTCCCTGGGCTGTCTCACCCACCTCCCTCTGGGGTCTTGCTGATGACCCGGATCCCACACACCCCTCCACCTCTGCCCCCTCCTCCTCCCTGTCTGTGCACTTGGCCCACATCCCAATAGATGAGTTGTATGCCCAGAAACTGAAGTACAAGGCCATCAGCGAGGAGCTGGACAACGCCCTCAACGACATGACTTCCATGTAATTCTTCATCTGCGCTGCCTGCTTGTGCCTCTGTCGCCTCCTCCTTGCACCTCACATCCCCATTGTCTAGCCATCACAATCTTCTGTCTCTCTGAATTTCTCCATCCATCTACTGTTTCTGTTTGTACAAGATAGTGGTTCACGTTACTGTTAGAAAGCAGCTAATTATTTTTATACACTAGGTAGGTAGTCTTAAGGTCATAGTCAAAGGATAGTTAAGGGGGGTTGTATATTGTAAGTACTGGCCAACTATGGAGAAAGTGTTTTTAAGCTCACTCAGTGCTTTCCGTTCTCACACTTAGACTTGATTGTGGTTGTGAGGACGTTCTCTCCATAAGTCAGTTACCATTTTAGCAGTGCAGTAGAGTACTTGAACCTAGAGACTTGTTTTGTATGAACAGAATACAGCATGGAGGTTCTTTATTTACCCATTTGGACTTACATTTTGCTAACTACCATATTGTATTACTTTTTACATCAAGAAAAAGTCATCGTAAATCATTTTGTGATAGTATTTTAAATGTACATTGTTCGACCAACAAATTAATGTCTTAATTTCAAAATATTCATAATATTTTGTCAACCCTTAATGCATGTGAGGTGTCTATTGAACTGCAATATAATTGTTTTTGCATTTCAATGTGAGCCTTCTACTGGGTCTTAAACTGAGTTTCTCCATATAGTCAATGTGCTTTGTGTTTGTCTTCTGTACCTTTTCAAGTGTAGCCACTTGTTTCTAAGATGTTTCTACTACTAACACGGTCTACTTCTGTGTGGAAGAAAGGCCCATGCATCCCCCTTCAAGTTCCTTTTTGTTCATAACCGCAGTTGAGGGTTATCTGTCACAATCTACAATCTGGTTGCCTTTGGAAGTTGTCTTTTTGTTGAATTTTGTGCCGTGCCCCTTTGGCATCTGAGAAGATATCAGATGTGTCAAAGCTGTACGAGGAGCACCACGTATGACTGTTTGGTCACCTGATGCTCCTCATGACTCCTTGGAAAGGTCTTCATGTGATCAGAGCGGTTTGGTCCAACCTTTGTTTTGTGTTTGAGGTGGTTGCTGCAGTAGTTGCTGTACATTGTCTGGATCCCTCACTGACAATACCTCACAGTGGGGCATTGTGGCTCTAGCCTGTCCTTTGTGCTGTCGCGCCAGTAGCGCTGATGTGTTACTGCCTTCTGTCTACCAACAGACCCCCTATAGCAGTACCTCACTGTACCTCTTCTCTTCCGCACAGATAAATTGTTTACACCTCATCAAAGACGCCTCCCGCCAGCTGAGCAGCATCTCTCTGCTCTCTCCAGCCTTTCTTCTATTTCCCAACCCTTCTGTCCATGCGTTCCTTTACTCCCCATGTTCTCATCCTCTGTCAGTGTTGTATCCTATCTCTTGTATAGAACCTTTGAATCTTTCTGTGTTGTATACAAATAAACCTCCTTCCTTCTATGTAAGCTTTATCTCCTTATTCTACCCTTTTCTGTTCCTTTTTCATTTCTATTTATTTTCAAGCGGCTCTAATAATAATAATAAAACTAGGAAGCCCTGATGTTAGTAATGTTTTCATCGTTTTTTAATGTCTTATGAAACCATAAACAAATGTTATGGTGCTGACATTCTTACAAGTTCAGTTGAAGGTACCTCTGTTGATTTAATGTCCATTGGTGTTGATTGACAATCAACATTTTCATTCATTTTGAGAAGCGAGATGTGTAATGTGCACTGAACATTTCTTGCAAGTAGGCCTACTTACAGCCTTAATGAAGGTATGTTTTTAGGAGCATCATGGCATTACACATACTGTTGTTAAAACAAATGTAGCTTCTTAGGCAAGTGTAATTTGTCTTAATACAGTATAGTTAATGTAATGTTTTGATAGGGAGGTGGCACATGTTGATGTTGGATTGCTGTTGAACGGGTAGGGGAAAGTAGTAGGCGTGAAGAGAAGCACAGTATGTAGGATTGTCTGCCTCTGCGTGTTGAAAGTGAGTTGGAAAGAGTAGTAAGATTGTTGACTATTGAGATGTTGATGACATGAAGTCTGCAATTTGCAATATCTTTTATTGTTGAAATAAATTAATAGATATGCACTTTCTGAATCTTTGTTTTCAATTAAAAGCGAACATCACAGGCACTAGCACTGAGTTAACTGCACCCAACTAGCAGTATTCATTCAGACAAATTGTTAGCCATTTTATGTGTTCCAAGCACTTAATTAATTCACAACAAGACTGTTACAGAGAGGGTTGAATGTCCAGGCCACTCAATGATATGGCTGTTCTCCCACAGTCAGGGTTTCATGTAGAACCATGTGGTGTGAAATGGGCATGTGGAATATCCTGGGCATTTATGACATCAGGAGGTGGTCCTCCATACAGGGCTGGAATTTAGCAGCTTTTATACTGCCTCAGTTGCACCTATAAGACTTTAAGCAGGATCTGTACAGTACATGCCTTCTGGTGCTGGAAGGTATATTTAGACATTGAGTAGAGCCCACTAGGCAAAAGTAGTCTGGCAATTTTTACTCATTTGCTCAATTATCCACCCCAGAGAAATGTTGTTTGTGTCTCCATTCGCAAAGTTCAGAGGTATTCCACCCATCCCCTTCTGCTGTTACTGCGCCACTGTTCTGTGGAGAGTAGGCTGTCTATATATCTATACCATTTTCAAACAAGGTAAGGTATCATCAGGTGTGAAGTGATCCCTCTTCAGCTCTCTAGTCTGTTACTGCACTGATTTCCTGTTTTCTTTCTCTCACTTTCCTACCTGCTTTCTGACTGCAAAGATCGCCTCTACCAGCAACTTGAGAAAAAACGCCTTCTTTCTAATGAACTAAGAGTGGCCTTGAATGAGGACTAAACAGTGTGAATGTTTCATCCATGTGAATGTTGACATTTTAATGCTGTGTAAGAAAGATACATGCTTGTGTTGTTTTGTATGATGCCCATAATGCTGGAGATAAGTGTTACTGCTGGCGAAACAAGCTATCCACAATATAATGGGTTATGGGTTCATCTCTATAATCTCTATATTTACTGTATACACTTACTTACAACTAGGTACCGTAATGTGCCTTTATATACCATTTAAATATAGTATACTATACGCACCACTATTGTTCATTTCCCCAGTTTAAAGCATGGTGAAGGCAATGCTATAAGAGTTGTGTGTACTGCCTGTATGGTTACTGCTACAGCATAGTTACATCATTGTTTTTTCTTTTAACTGAAAGCATGTTGCTTTTGATAGCTAATTATGTAGCTCTGTCTAACAGTACATTTAATTAATAGCCAAGGCCATCTTGAATATTGATGGGCCGTAGCCTGCTGTTGTGTGATGCTAGCTTGGATTTTAATAGTTTTGTTTTATTTGGTGTTTAACAGAGAAACTGGCACATGCTAAAGAAGAGAACCTCGATATGCACCAGATGCTGGACCAGACTCTAATGGAACTAAATAACATGTGAAAGCCTGGTTTACCCACTATGGTTTTGGCTTTCTGTATTTGCACCTCGCATGCCATGAACCCTCCTTCCATTCCATGCCCATGTTGAGGAACACATAAACAGATGCTTTTCCTTTTGTACCGTCCTGCTTTCAGTGGAACTCAACAAGGGAGCAGAACTAAAGGAAAGGTACAGCATTTCCTTAACGAAGCCCAAATGAGAAACACTTCTATTTTTGCCAGCTGATTTATAACGTCAGCATTTTGTAATCATTGAGTTTAGTTTGTTTTTGACAAAGTTATCAGGTGAAATTACGTGCCATTTGCTACAAAGGTTATTTTAATCTGCATTTGATAGATTGAAGGGGATGACTCTGGTACATACCCATTTCACCCTGGTTATGCACATACCTTACATTTCAATCAAAGACAAAGTGGAAAAATGTTGCACTTAATTCAACTTCAATGTACGCACATAATTAGTAGTGTAGGAGAACACATGCTTTTAGTTTTTGAAGACTTCTGTATTTCTTATTTAAAGTTTCCTCAGAAGTGTTAAGTATACATTGGATAAGCCTGTCCACATGTATATTGGTGCTGTGTCGTCAAGCAGTTGGGGGGTCGTTCCACTTATTCGGTGCCTTTTTGAGAAGTGTAACTTGATTTTACCTAATTTAAACATTCTGTCATAAAGAGCACATTCATGTTCAACATTTTCCCATCTCAAGAGTAGAAAAAAAAGACTGTGTCAAATAAAGTAACAGGGTTGGTTTGACCGTAACAGGGTTGGCGATTTCATCTTAAATCAGCCATAAATCCCCTTGTGACATGAGGAATAGAAGCTTGTTGTGTGCAACGTTTCTAGCCTGTATCTAAGGGTAACAGGGTTGATGTGTTATGCTCAACCCACTCGGTTTTCCACCAGAAAATTGCCAAAAATAGTAAAACCAGCGCACCTGCTTTTACACTATGATGTGACTATTAGATGTTCAATGTTTCTTTCTTTCTGTCAAAGCTACAAAATAACTAGGGCTTTACAATGATGGTGGAAGTGTAGACATTTTGGAGTTAAGTGGGGTAAAATCTTCCTAGAAGTCAGAGGGTGCACGGAGGGACATGTCAAAATGCTGAATTTTGGCACTTTAGCAAGTATTTATTCATATTAAAAATCAGATTGATTGAATTCTCAATGTGGTCTATATTAAAAGGCACTTCCTTTTAATATAACAGGCTTTTCAAAATCAATATCAAAGGGATGCAAAAGGCACTCTTTTCGTGGAACAACCGTAGGAAATATGTCTGTAGGCCAAAATTCATTTTGTTTGTATACAGATGATTATTATGTTTCTTGTTTGGTGGCTATATTAACCCCTGGCTAGAAAGGGATCTACCTTTACTTCTGGAGTGTATTTATTTTTATTTTCATCATTAAACACATTACAAAATGTATGGCAACATTCTTGCAAAATGCATTCCTTGTTTTTTTTGTTTTTGTTTAAACCATGGTTTGAAACATTTGACTTGTCTAGCAATATGATTTCAATCATGTGGGTCTGCCTAGTTTGTTTTACTATTGTTTTATTAAATATAGATGTTTTAAATGTATATCATCTGAAATGTAAAAAATAGTGAATATAAATAAAATGGCACAGTTTGAGATTTTCTAAAGAGTGGAGTATTTTTATTTGGGTATTGTGTCCTTGAAATCTGTTTTTTATATATTGAAAAGTATCCTCAATATTTTTAGTAAGTTCCCATTGATCGTGTTTGTAGGATGTCTAAAAACCTTGTTTAACCCTCAGCTTCATGTGTTTCCAGAACAAATGTTAATCTGTTCATCTGCCAGCCTTATTACATTGACTGCTCACTCTGGTCTAGGCCTTGGTTTGACTTCCACAGAGAGAGAGAGAGAACCATGTCATAAGTGTGCATGCTTATAGATCACTGCAGCTCTGAGCACTGGACTGCAAGGCAATGCAGCAAAAATAGTCATGTTAGTCATACAAGAATATAGTCTAGTCTACCCATTGTACACTGAACAAAAATATAAACGTAACATGTTTACCAAGTGTTGGTTTCATGAGCTGAAATAAAAGATCCCAGAAAATTTCCATACGCACAAAAGGCTTATTTCTCTTAGATTTTGTGCACAAATTAGTTTACATACCTGTTAGTGAGCACTTCTCCTTTGCTAAGATAATCCATCCACCTGACAGGTGTGGCATATCAAGAAGCTGATTAAACAGCATGATCATTACGCAGGTGCACCTTGTGCTGGGGACAATAAAAGGCCACTCTGAAATGTGCAGTTTTGTCACACAACACAATGCACCAGATGTCTCAAGTTTTGAGGGAGTGTGCAATTGGCATGCTGACTGCAGGCATGTCCACCAGAGATGTTGCCAGAGAATGTAATGTTAATTTCTCTACCATAAGCCGCCTCCAACATTGTTTTAGAGTATTTGGCAGTACGTCCAACCGGCTTCACAACCGCAGACAACATGTATGGCGTTGTGTGGGCGAGCGGTTTGCTGATGTCAACGTGAACAGTGCCCCACGGTGGGGTTATGGTATGGGCAGGCATAAGCTACGGCCAACAAACACAATTGTATTTTATCGATGGCCATTTGAATGCACAGAGATACTGTGACCAGATCCTGAGGCAAATTGTCATGCCATTCACCTGCTGCCATCACCTCATGTTTCAGCATGATAATGCACAGCCCCATGTCGCAAGCATCTGTACACAATTCCTGGAAGCTGTTCTTCCATGGCCTGCATACTCATCACCAGACATGTCACCCATTGAGCATGTTTGAGATGCTCTGGATCGACATGTACGACAGCATGTTCCAGTTCCCGTCAATATCCAGCAACTTCGCACAGCCATTGAAGAGGAGTGGGACAACATTCCACAGGCCACAATCAACAGCCTGATCAACTCTATGCGAAGGAGATGTGTCCCGCTGCATGAGGCAAATGGTAGTCACACCAGATACTGACTGGTTTTCTGATCCACGCCCCTACCTTTTTTTAAAGGTATCTGTGACCAACAGATGCATATCTGTATTCCCAGTTGTGAAATCCATAGATTAAGGCCTCAAATATTTATTTATATTTATTGATTACCTTATATGAATTGTAACTCAGTAAAAGCTTTGAAATTGTTGCATGTTGCGTTTATATTTTTGTTCAGTATAATTTGTCATCTATTTTTGGTACTAAAGCTTGGTTTTATAGCTGTTTAATTTAAATGTCATGCATTTGTAATATGTCAATTCCAAGCCTAGTGCTGTGACACCGGTCACTGGATTATAAATGACCCATCATAACACAACTAGTTGTATGCCTGGTGAGATTGCAAGGAGTGAAAATGTAAACAAGCTCATACAGAACAGAGGGCATTGTTACTCTCTAGGTGCTGACAGGAGCCATGTCCTGGCATGTGACCTCTGAGAGAGTACTTTGTCACGCTGGGGACTGGGTGATAAACTGAAGTGAAGGTAAGGTGAGAGGACTGTCAGCCAAAGAAAGGACATAGGCCTAGGCCTACTACTACTACTGGCACGTCACCTCTCAGAGAGAGATGGTCATCAGTATTAATAACAATCCAGATAAGGAAGGATACTCATGAAAAAGCCGTTATGGGGCCATCCGTCTTTCTGGTCCCTTTTTTATGGACATACGTTTTGTTTATGGCTTTTTATAGACCTGAGTCCTAGTTGTGATGCCGATATTGTCTTGAGATAATTTGATGATGTGAATGGTTGTGTGTGGTGTGTCATTGCGGTTTGGTTGTGGTATGCTGTCATGTTGTTGTTGCAGATTTACAGTGCCCAAGTAATTGTCCCTCGGAGATAAACATTTTGATTGAAATGAATAAAAAAAATCATGCATGAATTTGATACATTTTGAATATTCCGTTCTAGAACAAATGTTGTCATATGTAGGCCATGCCTTTATAAAGTAGTAAATCCGTTGAAACTGTTGATTGCGGCTAGTGCTGTCTGAATCGGGGATTGATTAACGTTGTCTGACGCAAGCAGGGGACTCAGGAAATGTTGCAAACTCGATTCGATTGTAGCGATTTTCTACAGTAAAACAAACGTCAGTCGGTCGATAGTCTACAGAAAAGTCAATATGTCGCGGTTACTATACTCGCCATTCAAGCGTTTTTGTGTGAAGTGTAAAGATTGTCCTGCAGTGACTGCGCGCTGCTACAACTCTTTGTTGACTTCAACTCGCTTCTCCCAGCTGTCAAAACAACAGACCTTTGTAGTGTTACAACAGCAGCAGAGAAAATGTTTCGGACCTTCACGTCTAATAACTTCTCGGTTTTACTCAAGGTCAAGGTTTTGGATTGGGGGAATCGGTGCGGGCGTTGTTTTAGCTTTGGGATTGAAATATCACACTGACATAACTGAGCTCTCATGTGAAGAGGACTTCCAACAGACTGGAAGATATGGTGCTGCCATTCAAGTTAGTAGAGACCTTGTTCAGCGGATAAAGGTACAGGTATTTGACGTTTTTTGCATTCAGAATGTTTTTCTCCTGAAATTAAATGTTTAATTTCATAACATTCAGTTGGCGCATGCAGATCAAAATCACCATGTCAGAACATGTTCATGCATCATCTGTCTGTATATCTGTCCATCACCTCTTTCTTGCTTGGTGTAACAGGATGAGGTTGGGGCTCCAGGGCTGGTGGTCGGTGTGTCTGTGGATGGCTCTCAAGTCTGGTGCGAAGGTTGGTGCCATGCAGTACCTTTTATGTTCACTGTAGTAGACAATACACTTTCTCCTCATATGTTCACAAAGTAATCCAATGCATAATGCTGCTGTGTCAAACAGGCTCCTAACTAACTGACGTCCATGTTGCAGGACTTGGCTATGCTGACTTGGAGAACCGTGTGCCCTGTGGACCAGAGACGGTGCTGAGGATCGCCAGCGTCAGTAAACCCCTAACTACAGCAGCAGCAGCCCGCCTGTGGGAGGAAGGGAAGCTGGACCTCGATGCCCCTGTCCAGAAATATGTCCCTGAGTTCCCCCAAAAACAGTTTGATGGAGAAGATGTAAGTTGAGTTTCTGAGAAGTTGGAATAAAGATGCATTCCAAACGAGCATGATCCTCTCACCTCAAGTACTATTTAACCTACATTTTTCCAAATTTTTGGTTTTGTGTTGTTCTTGAGGGTGTTTTTTTCTCTTTGACATATAGGTGATAATAACTCCACGGCTGATTCTCTCTCACCTGAGTGGCATACGGCATTACGAAAAGGATGCCAAGAAAGTGAGGGAGGACAGGGTGAAGGCCAAACAACCTTTAAAACTGCCTGGTAAAGAGGAAAAGAGCTTGTCTGAAAACAAAGAGAACCCCAAGACAGAGGACAGCAGCACCAGGAGCAAGGAAAACAAACAGACTCAGAAGAAAAAGGAGTTTGAGCAAGAAGAGTACTACCTGAAAGACAGCTTTGAAAGTGTAATTCACTCCTTGGACCTGTTCAAAGACGACACACTCGTTTTCAAACCTGGTAGGAGCTATGGAAGAGTTATCCCTGTCAATCAAATGAATCCTATGTGTATTCAAATGAATTGACATGAAAGTAAACTAGTGGTTTGTCATCTGCAGGCACCACCTTCCTGTACTCGACCCACGCCTTCACCCTCCTCAGTGCCGTGGTGGAGAGAGCTGCAGGCCAGCGCTTCCTGGATCACATGATGAAGATGTTCAGGGAACTGGGCATGCTCAACACTGTGCCAGATGAGAATGACCCCATTATCTATAACCGCTCAAGGTAATGAGTGACCAATCTCCATTTTGCTTCACTGCATATCAGTGGTCGATTGGTCTAAGATCAGCTTGGTTATTGTGTTCTGTTTTTAAAACAAACTATTTTTTGTTGTTGCAGGTTTTATCATTTCAGTAAGAAAGGACGCATAGTAAACTGCCCTTACGTGGATAACTCCTATAAGTGGGCAGGAGGTGGCTTTCTCTCCACTGTGGGAGACCTGCTCCTGTTTGGGAATGCTCTGCTCTACAGCTACCAAGTGGCCTACCTGAAGGACGGCACAGACCTCCTGCCTGGCTTCCTCAAACCAGAGACAGCCCAGGCTCTGTGGGCCCCTGTGGACAAGACAGAGGCCTCCTGGGATAAGGATGGGCTGTATGCACAGGGCTGGCTGGTGGTGGAAAAGGAGCAGAAGTATGGCCAGTGCAGAAGCCGCAGGCATTATGTCTCACACACAGGGGGCGCCGTGGGGGCCAGCAGTGTCCTGCTGGTGTTACCCAGCGAGACAGCCCAGCAGCCCGAAGGATTGACTACAGCCCTACCTCAGGGAATAGTGGTGACCATCATCACTAACATGCAGTCTGTGGGACTCAACAGCACAGCACTGAAGATCGCCCAAGAGTTTGACAAAGCCAGAGGCTAATGAGAGTTTATATTGTTTACAAATATAGAAGGTTAAAACTACCACAAAGTATCAATGCACTGCAATATCTTTTCCAATGGCAGTGGATGAATGATTTATCAAAAGCACTCATTTTTATATTTGAATTTGATACTGCTTTTTATACATTTCGGCCTGTTTTGTTCAGTAATAAAAGACAATGTTCTACATGTGTGTGCATTGAGTAATAAGTCATTAGTTTGGAAGTGTAAATCTTGATGCAGATGAGTGACAACCGTTCTCACCTTTGCTCAACTGAGCCTACTAATCTCGCCACTAGGTGGCAGCAGTATACTGCTTTGCTATAAATAGGAACCAGTGACTTCTGAAATCACAGTCTGTTCAATACTGATAAGTACCTAAATGGTTTAATCTACTTCCTCTCTACTTCAGCAAACTAATTGTAGGTCATACTGGGTAGGAAGAGCATGATGATATTGGGAGGCCTGAAACTACCCACATAGTCAGCCGTTTGCATTAGGTCTTAAGTGTACTGTCTGTTGAATCGAAATTAAATTCACCCCAACCCTGGTTTGCCTCATTACTACTCATCACATATGAAACACATCAGGCTGAGTGGTGAATTGGCGTGGTCTTAATGGGCCGTGAATAGATGACTTGAGTACTAGTAGTTCATTTAAAGATGAGGGACTCTTAGCACCATCTGTTGGTTGAGTCTCAAATGTGCATCTGAAATGGAACTGGGGATATCTATGGATATTATAATATACCACTCACTATCTAAATCTGAATTCTCTATGATCCAGACTCATTGATGAACCTCTCATGAATGCCAATACCCCAATGTAAACCATTGTATTTATAGTGGGAATTATAATCCTTACTTATAGCTCAATTACATCACTTCAATAGTCTTGATTGACATTGATTACTGAAGAAGACAATACCTTCTTTCCTCATACACAATTACAAGTAATGTACGATTTATTATTGTGGTTTGTGATATTGCACATGATGTACATTCATTCAATAATACAAGAAAGATGCTTACTGTAACTAATGCTCACTTCATGTTTGACTTGTATGAAAGTTGAACAAATAGATGCATTATTGACACATTGAGAAAAGCATGTAAATTCTACATGAAGTATTCTAGGTATTGCCCCACTGTACTCTAATCTATGGTATCACAGGCTTAGAGAAAGCGCACATTAACAATTTAACTTCTACACACTCAATTACTTATCTGTCAATCAAAGCAAAGACTAAGCAAACATTTTACAGTCATAGTTTTCCTTTGAGTGAAGGCATCAGGTTTCACTCCATTCCATTCCATCCACCAGCTTTTAAAGCATGTATTGTGTGTCAGTGGGAAATAGCCAATGGCATGAAACTCATTGGCTGCGTTTACACATGCAACCAAATTCTGAATTATTTTCCACTAATTGGTCTTTTGACCAATCACATCAGATCTTTTCACATCAGATCTTTTTCAGAGCTGATCTCTGATTGGTCAAAAGACCAGTTAGTGAAAAAAAAGATCAGAATTGGGCTGCCAAAACGCAGCCATTGTAACAGGTTGTAATCAGTCCTACACCCAGTCACACAGTCTCGAGAAAAAGTATTGTGGCTGACTGGCTGTGTGTCTACAGCAGCTTCAGCTTCTGATGGCCACTCAAACAGGCTGCAGCTTGACATTTGGCGCTTGCTGCAGAATGTTTGTGGATATACGTCTCCTCTGTCCTCCTGGTCCTTCATAGCATCTCCAGCAGCATCCAGACCCACACCATATCGCACCACCGTCCATGAAACATTTTGTTATACAATCCAATGTCCCCAAAACAATATGCAACAGGCCTCATACAGGCCTCATACCCTGGGCTCTACTCTCCAATACTGTTGTTCACTGCTTTTCTGCTTGTTCTTTGGTTTGGCCTTCCATACCCTAACAATAAAACAAATACAAGGAATGACACAGACGTAGAAGAAACTGTATCAGACCTGAAAACACTATTCCTGCATACTTGTGGATTAATTAATCAAGCTAAATGAATGTGTTACTTACTTGCAGGTGTAGTAGATTACCACTGCCAACATGACTAGAATAAGAACGACAATGATGACCACAGCAGTGATCAGTCCTGTCTCCCCTGCATCATGTGCAGTGGTGAACAGCTGGTACTGCTCACACCGACTGCCTTTGTAGTTCTCACTGCAGCTGAGGGAGAAGGAACCGCATTATTCTCAAGCAAGCTGTCACCAGTTGAGAACCAAGAGCCAGGGTAGGTCTACCTGGTCTGAGCTGAAGTAAAACAAAGGCTAAAACACCATGCAGAAGTTCCCAGAACTTCCTTAGCCCATTGCCAAGCAACACTGTACAGCTGCTCATGGCTGACACTGTTAGAGACATTAGAGAATAGTGATGAGAGAGTAACTTACACACAAGTAAGTGTATCCATAAAAGGAATTTTAAAGCATTTTCCTCCATTCATACAGTAAGAAACCTCTAACTCGTTACATGGGTCACCATGGTCTACAAAAGAGAGAATAGAAACATTTCAGAATAACAGACACATAAAACCAATACAGTTACATCATATGGCAATTCTCAATAGCATTCCTGATCAAATGATTTTGCCAAACTCTTTTACCTGCCATCATTTGAATGTTTATTTTCCTTGTTTCTATCCTGAAGAATGTGACAGGGTTCTCTTAGATCCCCACCTAAGAATGATGTACAATGTACAAAAGTAACAGCTCATTATTAATCTACATAGACAACATTATGAATTTACATAGACAACATTATTAATCTACATAGACAACAAGATAATCAGAAAAAAGGCTTCATGTTTTGTACTTTCTTTCTACACTAAAACAAGGTATGACAGAAATAAACTGGTTATGCGTCCTTAATCATATCAAGGTCTCATCACCGTTGTATGAAAATAACAAAGTGGTTTGTTATTCTCTCACAAATAGTATTGTTATGAATCTGTACTTACCACCTCATGAAATCCCAGTTTGTGGTAGGGTTAGTGCAAGTTTCCAAGGTGAATCACAGAGATAGACTGTTGAAAATAACTCTGACAACTGCTTTTTGTTGGGCCTTCAAAGGCACTAATGTAGGCGTGTTCCTTTGAGCCCAGAAATGTTGTGATAGCTGTTTGTCCACATTGTAAATGGCATTTATGTCAGGATTTTCTCTATTGATTCTGACTCATTTTGGTAGGATGCCTGATATAGTGAAATAGGGTTGTTTTCAATGACTGCCTCAGAATACAATATTCCCACTATAGAGTAAGTAAACAAAGGCTTTTATGAGTCACTTGTGGAAATGATAGATACTTTTACAATGTTGACATTTCACTAAGAGAATGTGCAGTGGTGGTTTACCTTCATACAGACAATAGGTGTCTGCAGTCACTGTAATGATACAGGAATGGATTAGTTTGTCAAAGCCAAGTAATTATGATTGGATCACACAATCTATCCAGGTGGGGTGTGGATCACCTGGTGGATCACCTGTTTTCTGTGTGACTTCAACTTGGCTTTAAATAGACAACCTGTGGGTATGGTGAGAGGCAATGGAATGACTGGTATGGTGAGAGGGAATTGGAACAAACAGCACCGGCATAGCTAGAATCGTGGGAACTTTGCTTTGCTCTGGGAATCTTAATGACATTCCTCCTGCCTCAACACTTCCAGCATTCTTGTAAACATTGTTCTGTGGACTTCTTCAAAACCGTTAGCAGTTCACTTATCTACCTAGGCAGCTTTGGAGGACCAATACAATCCTATTGATATATTGTCACATTGATCAAATAACCCATATGCTATGTTGAAAAACACTATTAGGGAGTGATCATCTTGTCACATAGTGTTGAGAATTTAACTGTCAGGTCAAACACTATATATTGTAGATTGGGAAATGTGTCTATTCAGAATAGTTGGTTATCATGCAGTTTATACTTCACAAACATTTAACGTTAAAATACACTTACAGTGGGGAGAACAAGTATTTGATACACTGCCGATTTTGCAGGTTTTCCTACTTACAAAGCATGTAGAGGTCTGTAATTTTTATCATAGGTACACTTCAACTGTGAGAGACGGAATCTAAAACAAAAATCCAGAAAATCACATTGTATGATCTTTAAGTAATTAATTTGCATTTTATTGCATGACATAAGTATTTGATACATCAGAAAAGCAGAACTTAATATTTGGTACAGAAACCTTTGTTTGCAATTACAGAGATCATACGTTTCCTGTAGGTCTTGACCAGGTTTGCACACACTGCAGCAGGGATTTTGGCCCACTCCTCCATACAGACCTTCTCCAGATCCTTCAGGTTTCGGTGCTGTCGCTGGGCAATACGGACTTTCAGCTCCCTCCAAAGATTTTCTATTGGGTTCAGGTCTGGAGACTGGCTAGGCCACTCCAGGACCTTGAGATGCTTCTTACGGAGCCACTCCTTAGTTGCCCTGGCTGTGTGTTTCGGGTCGTTGTCATGCTGGAAGACCCAGCCACGACCCATCTTCAATGCTCTTACTGAGGGAAGGAGTTTGTTGGCCAAGATCTCGCGATACATGGCCCCATCCATCCTCCCCTCAATACGGTGCAGTCGTCCTGTCCCCTTTGCAGAAAAGCATCCCCAAAGAATTATGTTTCAACCTCCATGCTTCACGGTTGGATGGTGTTCTTGGGGTTGTACTCATCCTTCTTCTTCCTCCAAACACGGCGAGTGGAGTTTAGACCAAAAAGCTCTATTTTTGTCTCATTAGACCACATGACCTTCTCCCATTCCTCCTCTGGATCATCCAGATGGTCATTGGCAAACTTCAGACGGGCCTGGACATGCGCTGGCTTGAGCAGGGGGACCTTGCGTGCGTTGCAGGATTTTAATCCATGATGGCGTAGTGTGTTACTAATGGTTTTCTTTGAGACTGTGGTCCCAGCTCTCTTCAGGTCATTGACCAGGTCCTGCCATGTAGTTCTGGGTTGATCCCTCACCTTCCTCATGATCATTGATGCCCCACAAGGTGAGATCTTGCATGGAGCCCCAGACCGAGGGTGATTGACCGTCATCTTGAACTTCTTCCATTTTCTAATAATTGCGCCAACAGTTGTTGCCTTCTCACCAAGCTGCTTGTCTATTGTCCTGTAGCCCATCCCAGCCTTGTGCAGGTCTACAATTTTATCCCTGATGTCCTTACACAGCTCTCTGGTCTTGGCCATTGTGGAGAGGTTGGAGTCTGTTTGATTGAGTGTGTGGACAGGTGTCTTTTATACAGGTAACGAGTTCAAACAGGTGCAGTTAATACAGGTAATGAGTGGAGAACAGGAGGGCTTCTTAAAGAAAATCTAACAGGTCTGTGAGAGCCGGAATTCTTACTGGTTGGTAGGTGATCAAATACTTATGTCATGCAATAAAATGCAAATTAATTACTTAAAATTCATACAATGTGATTTTCTGGATTTTTGTTTTAGATTCCGTCTCTCACAGTTGAAATGTACCTATGATAAAAATTACAGAACTCTACATGCTTTGTAAGTAGGAAAACCTGCAAAATCGGCAGTGTATCAAATACTTGTTCTCCCCACTGTATGACAGAGATAAAAGTCAGGGATAAGTGCTACCTCTTGTAATCATACTTACTATGTAATGTTTAAAGGGGCAATCTGCAGTTGCTTCATCCATTTTTGGACTTCTGAATGAATGAAATGTACCCATTGATTCTTAAAGAATGTAACTTATGAATGTCTTACCCCATCAGAACCCAAAATATAAGCGTTTTTCATTCCAATGTCTGTAAACAAAGTAAATGTAAACAAACACTATATAGCCTCAAACGTGGTTAAAACTATCATGTTGATATCATGGATGGTCCGTCCTTGCATTCATAGCTCTGTCTATGAATTTGAGAGTGGTTACATTCCTCCAGCCCTATCCATCAGCTTTTTACGGAAACAGGGGTGGCGAGAACGCTTTTTTGTTGTTTCAACTACTGATTGCCGCTTTAAATAGGCCTACTACTTTTTTTAACTACAAGATTGCCTCAATGTTAGTCATAATCTGAGGAACCTATAGCCCTGCATACTAGATCTATGAAAGTTCTGTGATTGATTGTTTCTTTACACCATGGTTTAGCCAATTGTCTCATAGACAAAATCCGTTTGATATTTTATCAGAAAAACCTTGAGAATAGTGACATGCAAGCCTTTTAGCATCCCGTTAATATTTAGCAAGGTGACTGGAACTGGAACTGTATGCTGTCCTGCTATCACTGCGACATTATCGCGAGGAACACAGATAAAGCTCTGAAGAGGTGAAGTGAAGCGAGAGTGTTTTTACATCGACGCTTCTGGGGGTGGTTGGCATGAAAAAGCTCGGTATGACTGCCATAAAGACGTCAGTTATTTCGGATTTTCATCTCACATTTCATTGTGAGAGATAGTTGTTGTTTCGCTTCTATGGATGACGCGGGATCACAATTCAGCACCTGGACAGCTCCTGGTCATGAACCTATTACTGGGCACATGGAGTCCCTAGCGTGATTGTAGGGAAACCCTGTGAGCAGGCGCGATTTGGGCACTAAAATGCCCTCCTTCTGAAAGATTACGTTTAACTGAATATGTGGATAGTGGTGGACATTTAAAAGCATCTCCGTGAATGATGATGCTTACAGTAAGGATCGGGCTTTTTCGTTGTGCCCTGTATTCTAAGCAGCAGAACGGGTCGTTAGCCAATCCAAATCTGAAGAGGATAGCAGCAGCCTACACACAGCAACCGAGCCTCGCTCACACTGATCATCGGCAAGGGAGACATTACCATCATCATTAGGAGGGCATGAGTCAGGACCATACTTTCAATAATGTAGAGCATAAAAGGTAGGTTTATTTGTCAGAATTGCATATTGATAAATCATTTTGATACTTCCTGCCTGTGACTTCGGCTCCTTCATCCATTCCTCCCCCTTTTCTTTTATTGTCGTCTTAATGACCACAATAATTGTCTTATTCGGAATTTATCATTGCTGCATTGGCTTTGCTAAATTATCAGGAAAACATATAATGTACTATGTTTAGTATCTACTGTGTAGTAGCAACCTATATGTCTGTTGTTACACGTGCTTTGAACCAGAATAATAGTCATTGTAGAAAGCTGTCCAAGGCCTTGTGAAAAATAATGGAGACATAGTAGCCTTAATCAGTTTAGCAGGGATCAGTGTTGACACGTCTTTGAGGTAGAACCATGTGTTTGTTGGGGGAACTTCGAATGTAGGATACATTTGGGGTTCTGACTGAGGAGGTGGATACTAAAATGTAGACAGTAGACTATTGGGAAGTGAAGGGTTTGGACAATATGAAATGGTTGCATTGCTGTATGTCGTAATTTCCTGGGGAAACCATTTGAAAATCAAGTAATTATAGTCTGTATGGAGGAATGCAAGAGCTATGTTGGAGACAACATGGATATATGGCAACAGTTCATCTACAGCCTGCTAGAGGGATCTCTTATCTTGATTATGAGTATACAGAAGTGTAAGTATTTACTAAAGTCTTGGAATTTATGGATGTTTTATGCAATATTCTACCTGGTCCCAGAAAGCTTGTCTCAAAGACCTAACTTGTTTGATAGGTTGTCAAGTCAAGTCCAGCCCTTGAATTATGGCCACATCCATCCATTAGGAACTGGGATTGACTGGTTAAAAAAAAAAAAGAAGTCCTCCATACAGTATCTCCAATGCTTTAATTTCACTCACTTGTCTTTTCTGCACAGGTCAAACAACCTTTCCACCGCATAGCCTACACTATTGCCTGTGCTGTGGCCAGATTTTATATAGGTGCCAGTTGTGTGCAGTCTTTTTTCTTGGGCATTGCAGTGATGCAATATTACACTCTAGTCCTTGAATGACCTGAATTGATTTATCTTGAATGACATCTAATCTGCTGTGCTACATTACTCTGTTCTGCTATAGCTCCGAATACTGACTCCACACCACACATCACAGCTCGTGTGTCTGAAGGTTTTCCCGTTGCCTTTGTTTGTAAGACAGACACTACCCTGACTTCATACAACTGAACCACTCCTCCCACCCAGCATTTAAATGATTGAAGCTCAGGTTAAACGACCTCTACAGCCCATACTGCTTACTGATATGTGTTTATATTGCCGCTGACAACTTCATCAGACTTTTCAAAAGTGAGGCACTTGCAAATTGAGCTTCAGTTTATACCTGCAATGTGGGGAATGCAGCTGTCTGTGCAGTAATATCCCTTTTCAAAGACTTAGATATTTGTGATTCTGTCTGGGTAAAGCCTATGCACCTGGCTGTTCTTCACTCATGTTTACTCTGTGGAAAGCTGATGGAATGGACTGGAAATGAACTCTTCAATGTATCTATTCCATTTACATTTATGTCATTTAGCAGACGCTCTTATCCAGAGCAACTTACATTATATATTTCTTCATACCGCCTGTGGGAATCGAACCCACAACCCTGGCGTTGCAAACGCCATGCTCTATCAACTGAGCTACATCCCTGCCGGCCATTCCCTCCCCTACCCTGGACGACGCTGGGCCAATTGCGTGCCACCCCATGGGTCTCCCGGTCACGGCCGGCTACGACAGAGCCTGGATTCGAACCAGGATCTCTAGTGGCACAGCTAGCACTGCATCGCAGTGCCTTAGACCACTGTGCCACTCGGGCCTATTGCATAAAGTGTTCTCATCCTTCCTTACTTGCTATGCAAGTGATGTGATGTTTCTGAGCCCCTGGTGCAGAGTTAAATCTGTCATGAGAATGTTTATGTTAATATCAATTGATTGTTTTCGAGCTATTCTGTCAATTCATAAAACATTTCATGAACATGACATTCAAAACAAATGTTAAATAGTTAAAAGTATAATGAACAAGTGTTTATACATGAGATGTGTATACTATACTGTTGTCAGAATGTGAATAGTTATGGAGAGACTGTGACTAACTTCCTTGTTTTCTAACCTTTCTTCACAGGTGTGGTATGAGCCAAGTCTCTACTCTCTGGTTAAATCAAGAGTAACAATCTTGTCGACGTCCATTCACAGAAACAACACAGCAACATGAGCAACCCCCAGTAAGTAAAACAAATGACTACTGATGTTAATATCTGTTTAACACATCAAAACCTCTCAGCAGCAGGGGAATAGCGGGGGAACAGCGGGGGAACAGCAGGGAGCAGCAGGGGAGCAGCAGGGAAACAGCAGGGGAATAGCAGGGCAACAGCGGGGGAGCAGCGGGGGAACAGCAGGGGAGCAGCAGGGGAGCAGCAGGGAAACAGCAGGGGAATAGCGGGGCAACAGCAGGGGAGCAGCAGGGAAACAGCAGGGGAATAGCGGGGCAACAGCAGGGGAGCGGCAGGGGGAACAGCAGGGGAATAGCGGGGCAACAGCGGGGGAGCAGCAGGGGAACAGCAGGGGAATAGCGGGGCAACAGCAGGGGAGCAGCAGGGGAGCAGCAGGGGAATAGCAGGGAAACAGTAGGAGAATAGCAGGGCAACAGCAGGGCAACAGCAGGGGAGCAGCAGGGGAGCAGCAGGGAACAGCAGGGGAATAGCAGGGCAACAGCAGAGGAGCAACAGGGGAGCAGCAGGGGAATAGCAGAGGAGCTGAGTTAGCCTGAGCTAGGCACTCCAAGAGAACTACCACCAGTCACCAGACTGCCTCTGCTGCTGTCTCTTAGCATGTAGGAGGGATTTTCACTTGTCATTTTCCCTTATTAATAATGAGTCGCTATGTGGTCCCCCAGACAGCCTCTGCATCCTGATGACAGTCCTGGTTATGGCCAAGGAAGGGGAGGGAGATGGGGGGTGAGGTGGGAGGAAGATGTGGGGGAGGTGGGAGGGAAAGGAGGGTGAGGTGGGAGGGAAATGAGGGTGAGATGGGAGGGAAATTAGGGTGAGGTGGGAGGGAAATGAGGGTGAGGTGGGAGAGAAATGAGGGTGAGGTGGGAGGGAAATTAGGGTGAGGTGGGAGGGAAATTAGGGTGAGGTGGGAGGGAAATGAGGGTGAGGTGGGAGGGAAATGAGGGTGAGGTGGGAGGGAAATTATGGTAAGGTGGGAGATGAAGGTGAGGTGGGAGGGAGATGGGTGTTAGGTGGGAGGGAGATGGGGGTGAGGTGGGGGTTGAATGTAGAATTGGTTGAATCAGCTGCATCTTCTGTTTAAAGCCAGTCCTACAGAGATCTGTCTGAGCTCAATGCAGACATTAAGGTTATCAGAATTGTGTCCAAATGGAGCCCGTTTGAAAGACAACACAGTGGGACAATATATTGGCCAATGGGCGACAAACAGAATTGTGATGTGTTTTCTGGTTAACAGGAAGGCGTGAATTAATGATGTCAGTCCTCAGCGACACCCTGGTGAAATGACAGATGGGATCTCTTTGTGTGGTGTGATCACGTCTGCAGAGATATTTTCCACACTGTTCTTCTCATTCTAGAATAGTCCTTTAAATCATCTCTCCCTCTCTGTGGTGTATTTCTGCTCACACTAAGAGTAATAGGAAACATACTGTAGTGAGTCAGAGATGGAGAAATACACTATATATACAAAAGTATGTGGACTCCCCTTCAAATTAGTGGATTCGGCTATTTCAGCCACACCCGTTGCTGACAGGTGTATAACATTGAACACAGCCAATGCAATCTCCATAGACAAACATTGCAGTAGAATGGCCTTACTGAAGAGGATGCCACCTTTCCAACAAGTCAGTTTGTAAACTTTCTGTCCTGCTAGAGCTGCCCCAGTCAACTGTAAGTGCCGTTATTGAGAAGTGGAAACATCTAGGAGCAACAATGGCTCAGCCGTGAAGGCCACACAAGCTCACAGAACAGGACCGCCGAGTGCTGAAGCGCGTAGTGCGTAAAAATTG
Source organism: Coregonus lavaretus (assembly GCF_964263955.1). Classification (NCBI taxonomy): domain Eukaryota; kingdom Metazoa; phylum Chordata; class Actinopteri; order Salmoniformes; family Salmonidae; genus Coregonus; species Coregonus lavaretus. The sequence continues at coordinate 29,890,491 of NC_139996.1, read as the reverse complement.
TCTGTCCTCGGTTGCAACACTCACTACCGAGTTCCAAACTGACTTTGGAAGCAACGTAAGCACAATAACTGTTCATCGGGAGCTTCATGAAATAGGTTTTCATGGCCGAGCAGCCGCACACAAGCCTAAGATCACCATGCGCAATGCCAAGCGTCGGTTGGAGTGGTGTAAAGCTTGCTTCCATTGGACTCTGGAGCAGTGGAAACGCGTTCTCAGGTGTGATAAATCACGCTTCACCATCTGGCAGTCCGACAGACGAATCTGGGTTTGGCGGATGACAGGAGAATGCTACCTGCCCCAATGTAAAGTTTGGTGGAGGAGGAATAATGGTCTGGGGCTGTTTTTCATGGTTCGGGCTAGGCCCCTTAGTTCCAGTGAAGGGAAATCTTAACACTACAGCATACAATTACATTCTAGACGATTCTGTGCTTCCACCTTTGTGGCAACAGTTTGGGGAAGCCCTTTCCTGTTTCAGCATGACAATAACCCCGTGCACAAAGCGAGGTCCATACAGAAATGGATCGGTGTGGAAGAACTTGACTGGCCTGCACAGAGCCCTAATATCAACCCCATCGAACACCTTTGGGATGAATTGTGAGCCAGGCCTAATCGCCCAACATCAGTGCCCGACCTCACTAATGCTCTTGTGGCTGAATGGAAGCAAGTCCCGCAGCAATGTTCCAACATCTAGTGGAAAGCCTTCCCAGAAGAGTGGAGGCTGTTATAGCAGCAAAGAGGGGACCAACTCCATGTTAATGCCCATGATTTTGGAATGAGATGTTTGACGAGCAGGTGTCCACATACTTTTGGTCATGTAGTGTAGTTACTATAGATAGTAACTACAGATTTGTTTATATATTTCACATTCAGTTTAGAATTGAACATGTTAAAGTTATGAAAGCTTTTATTTCTTCATTTTCTTTTCCAATTGTATTCAAAGGCAGTTTTAATTGATTGACACAAACCAGTGAGGAACATTTACTGACAAAAAGAAGAATAAACTGCATTGCCTTTCCGAGTGTCATCCAATAATATAATTTTCCATATTAAATCCTATTGAATAAACTAGCTGTAGGCTCTTCTCATTGCAGATGATCCATGCTAGTTTGATGACAAGTACTCTGTAAGAGTAGTGGTTGGTGTGTGCTTTATATGTAGTAAGACCGTTTTCTTTCTCCGAGCCCTATTCAGAGTTATTTGTACATATTGTTCCATTCAGCACACAAAGATAGTACACTACACACTCTGCAGAGTCATGTGTGTTTTAAACAGGCCAGCTAACGTTTACTGTAACTAACTTCTGTGGTCACGTGAGCCCCTGTCTTAGTGCAGTTAGTGTTTCTGTCATACAATGTCTTGATCCTGCCTCATTACAACAAGATGTGCTGATTAGCAGGTCACCGTTCCCACATTTAACTCAAAAAGGGGATGTTTAAATCTCCTACAGATGATGTTACATGACATTACATAACATTTTGCATGTTTTGCAGGCAGATGGATCCAGCACTTCAAACCATAAGTCCCATGGGGTATTTACTGAGACAACAAGGCTACTACGACCAACAGCATTAGTCAGAAATACAGCACCAGTGTCAATACTCTGATTTAAAGCCAGTTAATTGTGGTTTAATAGCTCAGTGAGTTCCTTTCCCTTCAAATCCACACAGCTCCTCAAAACATTTGTTTCCGAGAACGTTGAGTTACACATTATAATATTCTTTACTGTGTATTATCCATTGAATAGTATGTTATAAAGCCTATTGTAGTAAATTAGATTAGTCTATGATCATCAATAATATAATAGCTCACTATTGGCTGGCATTTTTATAGCTTGTTGCTTGACTGCTCTATGTAGCAGCTGGTGGTGGAGGTCTGACAGATGTTGTTGCAGAGGTTTCTGCTGAGCCTGACATCACATCCATGTACACACACATCTCCTCATCTCTCTATACACACATCTTCTCTGTCTGCTGATAGAGCGGCCCATAGCTGGCATGGTACAGCAGCAGGAGGAATTAGCTTTATCATATATTAACCCTTATAATGACAGCAAGCTCTTTGAGAACGCAAGCTCATTCAATGGCACAAGTCCTCAGTCTGCTCAAGTTGACGCTCACAATATTCAGGATGAAGATGGGGAAAGTGCTCCCAACACATCAACACTTTGTAAAGTGAAGACGACCATATTGATTTTTCATTATCTTATCATTATCTTATTACCTAAAAGATCTGATTTTACAAACGTGCTGGTGTATCAATGTCCCCAAGCAATGGAGTCAGGGGCGGTGGCTGGAAATGTGGCTTACATTTGGTACATTGGTGTGGCTTTCCTGGTGGTATCAGAGCACTGAATTCCTTTTCATTGAGGAACAGCCAACCAGTCTTACATGCTTATAGAGTGAGACATTGTGACAGAGTTGTAGACAGCAGGCCAAAAACAGTGTGGTGGTGAGCGCTCAGAATGACAATGATACGGATGCCCTCTACATAACATGAGGCTTTGCTGAAGCAGCACTTTGTAATCCTATGACAGACATGGATGGCTTTATTTTACAGTGAGAGCACTGGAAATAATGAGAACACTGTATGAGCAAATGGGAGTTATTTTATTTAATGCTTCAATTAGGATTGCAGTTTTTATTTACCCCTTGTTACACAAGGTTGCGTTAGTCTGCATTTCTTTAGTTCTTTCAAATAAATAGCTCTATCTTTTTGGGTGGCAGAGTGTGTATTTCTACAGGAAATTGAATAACATTTGCAAAACAAAAATTTTATGTGCATGTAATACTGTATTCAGTCCTAGATAATAAGTACAGTGAGGGAAAAAAGTATTTGATCCCCTGCTGAATTTGTACGTTTGCCCACTGACAAAGAAATGATCAGTCTATAATTTTAATGGTAGGTTTATTTGAACAGTGAGAGACAGAATAACAACAAAAAAATCCATAAATGTTATAAATTGATTTGCATTTTAATGAGGGAAATAAGTATTTGACCCCCTCTCAATCAGAAAGATTTCTGGCTCCCAGGTGTCTTTTATACAGGTAACGAGCTGAGATTAGGAGCACACTCTTAAAGGGAGTGCTCCTAATCTCAGTTTGTTACCTGTATAAAAGATACCTGTCCACAGAAGCAATCAATCAATTAGATTCCAAACTCTCCACCATGGCCAATACCAAAGAGCTCTCCAAGGGTGTCAGGGACAAGATTGTAGACCTACACAAGGCTGGAATGGGCTACAAGACCATCGCCAAGCAGCTTGGTGAGAAGGTGACAACAGTTGGTGCGATTATTCGCAAATGGAAGAAACACAAAAGAACTGTCAATCTCCCTCGGCCTGGGGCTCCATTCAAGATCTCACCTCGTGGAGTTGCAATGATCATGAGAACGGTGAGGAATCAGCCCAGAACTACACGGGAGGATCTTGTCAATGATCTCAAGGCAGCTGGGACCATAGTCACCAAGAAAAAAATTGGTAACACACTACGCCATGAAGGACTGAAATCCTGCAGCGCCCGCAAGGTCCCCCTGCTCAAGAAAGCACATATACAGGGCAGTCTGAAGTTTGCCAATGAACATCTGAATGATTCAGAGGAGAACTGGGTGAAAGTGTTGTGGTCAGATGAGACCAAAATGGAACTCTTTGGCATTACATTTACATTTTAGTCATTTAGCAGACACTCTTATCCAGAGCGACTTACAGTTAGTGCATACATTATTATTTTTCATACCCCCTGTGGGAATCAAACCCACAACCCTGGCGTTGCAAACGCCATGCTCTATCAACTGAGCTACATCCCTGCCGGCCATTCCCTCCCCTACCCTGGACGACGCTGGGCCAATTGCACGCCGCCCCATGGGTCTCCCGGTCACAGTCGGCTACGACAGAGCCTGGATTCAAACCAGGATCTCTAGTGGCACAGCTAGCACTGCGATGCAGTGCCTTAGACCACTGCGCCACTCGGGAGACTACGGCATCAACTCAACTCGCCGTGTTTGGAGGAGGAGGAATGCTGCCTATGACGCCAAGAACACCATCCCCACCGTCAAACATGGAGGTGGAAACATTATAATAATATAATAATATAATATGCCATTTAGCAGACGCTTTTATCCAAAGCGACTTACAGTCATGCGTGCATAAATGTTTTGTGTATGGGTGGTCCCGGGGATCGAACCCACTACCTTGGCGTTATAAGCGCCGTGCTCTACCAGCTGAGCTACAGAGGACCACATATTATGCTTTGGGTGTGTTTTTCTGCTAAGGGGACAGGACAACTTCACCGCATCAAAGGGACGATGGACGGGGCCATGTACCATCAAATCTTGGGTGAGAACCTCCTTCCCTCAGCCAGGGCATTGAAAATGGGTCGTGGATGGGTATTCCAGCATGACAATGACCCAAAACACACGGCCAAGGCAACAAAGGAGTGGCTCAAGAAGAAGCACATTAAGGTCCTGGAGTGGCCTAGCCAGTCTCCAGATCTTAATCCCATAGAAAATCTGTGGAGGTAGCTGAAGGTTCGAGTTGCCAAACGTCAGCCTCGAAACCTTAATGACTTGGAGAAGATCTGCAAAGAGGAGTGGGACAAAATCCCTCCTGAGATGTGTGCAAACCCGGTGGCCAACTACAAGAAACGTCTGACCTCTGTGATTGCCAACAAGGGTTTTGCCACCAAGTACTAAGTCATGTTTTGCAGAGGGGTCAAATACTTATTTCCCTCATTAAAAATGCAAATCAATTTATATGCGTTTTTCTAGATTTTTTTGTTGTTATTCTGTCTCTCACTGTTCAAATAAACCTACCATTAAAATTATAGACTGATAATTTCTTTGTCAGTGGGCAAACGTACAAAATCAGCAGGGGATCAAATACCTTTTTCCCTCACTGTACCCTAGGTCAGGGCTGCCCAACCCTCTTCCTGGAAATCTACCGTCCTGTGTAATTCTGTTGAGGTCAGCAGTATTTGAGAAGATGAGGATGTATGTACTTTGAGCACCTTTCCTACAGCAGACTGCAGTCTACTAACCCAAGTATCTGTTCCCAAGAAAAAGGTATTGGGGTAGAGGCTTCTAAACAGCTTCTACCCCCAAGCCATAAGACTCCTGAACATCTAATCAAATGGCTACCCAGACTATTTGCATTGCCCCCCCACCCCCCTCTTTTACGCTGCTGCTACTCTCTGTTTATTATCTATACCCCCTGTATATAGCCTCGCTATTATTATCTTTACTGCTGCTCTTTAATTATTTTTTATTGTATTATTTTGTGTGATTTTTTGGGGTATTCTTTCTTAAAACTGCATTGTTGGTTAAGGGCTTGTAAGTAAGCATTTCACTGTAAGGTCTACACCTGTTGTATTCGGCACATGTGACATGAAATTGAGGGTACTATTTTTTCACCTCATAGTTTACAGTACTTAATCTTGTCTTTGGTGTGCTATCTTGTAATATACAGTGCATATGGAACCCTTGACTTTTTCCACATTTTGTTACATTACAGCCGCTATTCTAAAATTGATTAAATTGTTTTTTCCCCTCATCAATCTATACATAATACCCCATAATGACAAAGCAAAAATAGTTTTTTAGAAATGTTTGCTAATGTATTAAAAATACAAAACTGAAATATCAAATTTACATAAGTATTCAGACCCTTTACTCAGTACTTTGTTGAAGCACCTTTGGCATTGATTACAGCCTCGAGTCTTCTTGGGTATGACGCTACAAGCTTTGCACACCTGTATTGGGGGAGTTTCTCCCATTCTTCTCTGCAGATCCTCTCAAGCTCTGTCAGGTTGGATGGGGAGCGTCGCTGCACAGCTATTTTCAGGTCTCTCCAGAAATGTTAGATTGGGTTCAAGTCCGGGCTCTGGCTGGGCCACTCAAGGACATTCGGAGACTTGTCCCGAAGCCACTCCTCCGTTGTCTTGGCTGTGTGCTTAGGGTCGTTGTCCTGTTGGATGGTGAACCTTCGCCCCAGTCTGAGGTCCTGAGCACTCTGGAGCAGGTTTTCATCAAGGATCTCTCTGTACTTTGCTCCGTTCATCTTTCCCTCGATCCTGACTAGTCTCCTAGTCCCTGCCAATGAAAAACATCCCCACAGCATGATGCTGCCACCACCATGCTTCACCATAGGGATGGTGCCAGGTTTCCTCCAGAGGTGACGCTTGGCATTCAGGCCAAAGAGTTCAATCTTGGTTTCATCATGTCACGATCGTCTGAAGGATTGGACCAATGCGCAGCGTTGCGAGTGAACATAATGACTTTATTATAAAGCAACCACGAAAAAACAACAAAAGACGATACGTGAAGTTCTAATACTGAATAAGACTAACAGCAACAAAGAAACAATAACCCACAAACCAAAGGTGAAAACACACAGAATATATATGGCTCCCAATCAGAGATAACGAGCCGACAGCTGAGACTCGTTACCTCCGATTGGGAGTCATTAACCAATCACAACTAGACACAAACAAAATGAAACTCACCCATCCCCAACACCACCAAATGAAATACACCCGAACACATGAAAATGAACAACCCTGGCTCAATTCTCAAAGTCCATAGAGCCAGAGTGTCACAGTACCCCCCCCTAAAGGTGCGAACTCCGGGCGCACCAACATCAGGACTAGGGGAGGGTCTGGGTGGGCGTCTGTCCATGGTGGCGGCTCTGGCCCCGGTCGTAATCCCCACCCCACCACAGTCACAACCTGCTTCGGTAGCCTCCCCCCAATGACCACCCTCCAACTAACCCCACCTGGACTAAGGGGCAACACCGGACTAAGGGGCAGCACCGGGATAAGGGGCAGCACCGGGCTAAGGGACAGCACCGGACTAAGGGGCTGCACCGGACTACGGGGCAGTACCGGACTAAAGGGCAGTACAGGACTAAGGGGCAGTACCGGACTACGGGGCAGCACCGGGCTAAGGGGCGGCACCGGACTCAGGGGCAGCACCGGACTAAGGGGCAGCACCGGGCTAAAGGGCAGCACCGGACTAAGGAGCAGCACCGGACTAAGGGGCAGTACCGGACTACGGGGCAGCACCGGGCTAAGGGGCGGCACCGGACTCAGGGGCAGCACCGGACTAAGGGGCATCACCTGACTAGATGGCGGATCCTGGCTGGCTGGCTCTGGCGGATCCTGGCGGGACGGCTCTGGCGGATCCTGGCGGGACGGCTCTGGCGGATCCTGGCTGGACGGCTCTGGCGGATCCTGGCTGGACGGCTCTGGCGGATCCTGGCTGGACGGCTCTGGCGGATCCTGGCTGGACGGCTCTGGCGGATCCTGGCTGGACGGCTCTGGCGGATCCTGGCTAGACGGCTCTGGCGGATCCTGGCTGGACGGCTCTGGCGGATCCTGGCTAGACGGCTCTGGCGGCTCCTGGCTGGACGGCTCTGGCGGATCCTGGCTGGACGGCTCTGGCGGATCCTGGCTGGACGGCTCTGGCGGATCCTGGCTGGACGGCTCTGGCGGATCCTGGCTAGACGGCTCTGGCGGATCCTGGCTGGACGGCTCTGGCGGATCCTGGCTAGACGGCTCTGGCGGCTCCTGGCTGGACGGCTCTGGCGGATCCTGGCTGGACGGCTCTGGCGGATCCTGGCTAGACGGCTCTGGCGGATACAGGCTGGACGGCTCTGGCGGATCCCGGCCGGACGGCTCTGGCGGATCCTGGCTAGACGGCTCATGGCTGGCTGACGGATCTGGCTGCTCATGGCTGGCTGACGGATCTGGCTGCTCATGGCTGGCTGACGGATCTGGCTGCTCATGGCTGGCTGACGGATCTGGCTGCTCATGGCTGGCTGACGGATCCGGCTGCTCATGGCTGGCTGACGGGTCTGGCTGCTCATGGCTGGCTGACGGGTCTGGCTGCTCATGGCTGGCTGACGGATCTGGCTGCTCATGGCTGGCTGACGGATCTGGCTGCTCATGGCTGGCTGACGGATCTGGCTGCTCATGGCTGGCTGACGGATCTGGCTGCTCATGGCTGGCTGACGGATCTGGCTGCTCATGGCTGGCTGACGGATCTGGCTGCTCATGGCTGGCTGACGGATCTGGCTGCTCATGGCTGGCTGACGGGTCTGGCTGCTCATGGCTGGCTGACGGGTCTGGCTGCTCATGGCTGGCTGACGGATCTGGCTGCTCATGGCTGGCTGACGGATCTGGCTGCTCATAGCTGGCTGATGGTGCTGGCTGGGAGACTGGCGGTGGAGGCGGACCCCAGCCTCGGATTGCAGTCAACATCTCCAGCAGGGCGGCTCCCATCTGCAGGATCTGCTCTTCCTGGTCCCGAACCCGAGCTTCCAGTCTAGTATGGGCTGCGTCGGCTCCTGCTGATTCCATAGCAGATGTATGATTCTGTATGGCGGAAGGCTCTAGCGGCTCCTGTCTGGCGGAAGGCTCTGAAGGCTCATGGCAGACGGACGGCTTTGCAGGCTCAGTACAGACGGGCGGCTTATGCAGCGCTTGGCAGACGGGCAGTTCAGACGCCATAGGGCCGACGGGCAGTTCAGGCGCCGTTGGGCAGACGGCAGACTCTGGCCGACTGGTGACGCACCCCGTAGGATTCGTGCGTGGAGCAGGAACAGGCCGGGCTGGGCTGGCGACGCGCACCTTATCCCTGGTGCGAGTGGCCGGAACAGGCCGGGCCGGGCTGGCGACGCACATCGTGGACCTGGTGCGTGGAGTAGGAACAGACCGGTCCGTACCGGGAACACCCACCACTGGCCTTAACTGGGGATCAAGAACGGACCGGACCAGACTGGGAACACACTTCAGTCTCTCATGCCGTGCCACAACAACTTCCTTCCCTCTACTCGCCAATGGCTCCCGTAATCCGATAGCCTTTTCTCCAGCTCTACCTGTGGCAGCCTCCTGCTGCCCAGCTGCCCAAGCCATGTGCCCCCCCCCAAAATTTTCTTGGGGTTGCCTCTCTTCCACGGGCTTCCAGCCTCGCCTTCGCGCTGCCTCCTCGTACCACCTCCTCTCGGCTTTGGCTGCCTCCAGCTCTTCACGAGGGAGGCGATATTCTCCCGGTTGTGCCCAAGGATCCTTTCCGTCCAATAACTCCTCCCATGTCCAGACCTTAGGAGGCGTCCATAACTCCTGTGTAGGTAGGTCCTGTTGCCGCTTGTTACGCTGCTTGGTCCTTTTGTGGTGGGTTATTCTGTCACGATCGTCTGAAGGATTGGACCAATGCGCAGCGTTGCGAGTGAACATAATGACTTTATTATAAAGCAACCACGAAAAAACAACAAAAGACGATACGTGAAGTTCTAATACTGAATAAGACTAACAGCAACAAAGAAACAATAACCCACAAACCAAAGGTGAAAACACACAGAATATATATGGCTCCCAATCAGAGATAACGAGCCGACAGCTGAGACTCGTTACCTCCGATTGGGAGTCATTAACCAATCACAACTAGACACAAACAAAATGAAACTCACCCATCCCCAACACCACCAAATGAAATACACCCGAACACATGAAAATGAACAACCCTGGCTCAATTCTCAAAGTCCATAGAGCCAGAGTGTCACACATCAGACCAGAAAATATTTTTTCTCATGGTCTGAGTCCTTTAGGTGCCTTTTGGCAAGTTCCAAGCAGGCTGTCATGTGCCTTTTACTGAGGAGTGGCTTCCATCTAGCCACTCTACAATAAAGGCCTGATTGGTGGAGTGCTGCAGAGATGGTTGTCCTTCTGGAAGGTTCTCTCATCTCCACAGAGGAACTCTGGAGTTCTGTCAGAGTGAGCATCCGGTTCTTGGTCACCTCCCTGACCAAGGCCCTTCTCCTCCGATTGCTCAGTTTGGCCGGGCGGCCAGCTCTAGGAAGAGTCTTGGTGGTTCCAAACTTATTCCATTTAAGAATGATGGAGGCCACTGTGTTCTTGGGGACCTTCAATGCTGCAAAACATTTTTGGTACCCTTCCTCAGATCTGTGCCTCAACACAATCCTGTCTCGGAGCTCTACGGACAATTCCTTTGACCTCATGGCTTGGTTTTTGCTTTGACATGCACTGTCAACTGTGGGACCTTATATAGACAGGTGTGTGTCTTTCCAAATCATGTCCAATCAATTGAATTTACCACAGGTGGACTCCAATCAAGTTGTAGAAACATCTCAAGGATGATCAATGGAAACAGGATGCACCTGAGCTCAATTTCAAGTCTCATTGCAAAGGGTCTGAATACTTATGTAAATAAGGTATTTCTGTTTTTTATTTTTAAAACATTTGCAAAAAACTTGTTTGGTGTATTGTGTATAGATTAATGTTTTTTTTTTAAATCCATTTTAGAATAAGGCTGTAACGTAACAAAATTAGGGGTCTGAATAATTTCCGAATGCACTGAGTGTACAAGACATTAGGAACACCTTCCTAATATTGAGTTGCAACCCCTTTTGTCCTACGAACAGCCTCAATTCATCGGGGCATTGGCCTCTACAAGTTGTCGAAAGCATTCCACAGGGATGAAAAATCCTTATTTAACATGTCTCTTCCCCATCATCTACACTGATTGAAGTGGATTTAACATAAAAACAAATCAAATCAAATTGTATTTGTCACATGTGCCGAATACAACAGTGAAATGCTTACTTACAAGGCCTTAACCAACAATGCAGTTTTAAGAAAAATAAGTGTTAAGTAAAAAATAGAAAATAATTAAAGAGCAGCAGTAAAATAACAGTAACGAGTCAATGTGTGGGGGCACAGGTTAGTCGGGGTAATTGAGGTAATGTGTACATGTAGGTAGAGTTAAAGTGACTATGCATACAGTGGGGAAAAAAGTATTTAGTCAGCCACCAATTGTGCAAGTTCTCCCACTTAAAAAGATGAGAGAGGCCTGTAATTTTCATCATAGGTACACGGCAACTATGACAGACAAATTGAGGGAAAAAAATCCAGAAAATCACATTGTAGGATTTTTTATGAATTTATTTGCAAATTATGGTGGAAAATAAATATTTGGTCACCTACAAACAAGCAAGATTTCTGGCTCTCACAGACATGTAACTTCTTCTTTAAGAGGCTCCTCTGTCCTCCACTCGTTACCTGTATTAATGGCACCTGTTTGAACTTGTTATCAGTATAAAAGACACCTGTCCACAACCTCAAACAGTCACACTCCAAACTCCACTATGGCCAAGACCAAAGAGCTGTCAAAGGACACCAGAAACAAAATTGTAGACCTGCACCAGGCTGGGAAGACTGAATCTGCAATCGGTAAGCAGCTTGGTTTGAAGAAATCAACTGTGGGAGCAATTATTAGGAAATGGAAGACATACAAGACCACTGATAATCTCCCTCGATCTGGGGCTCCACGCATGATCTCACCCCGTGGGGTCAAAATTATCACAAGAACGGTGAGCAGAAATCCCAGAACCACACGGGGGGACCTAGTGAATGACCTGCAGAGAGCTGGGACCAAAGTAACAAAGCCTACCATCAGTAACACACTACGCCGCCAGGGACTCAAATCCTGCAGTGCCAGACGTGTCCCCCTGCTTAAGCCAGTACATGTCCAGGCCCGTCTGAAGTTTGCTAGAGTGCATTTGGATGATCCAGAAGAGGATTGGGAGAATGTCATATGGTCAGATGAAACCAAAATAGAACTTTTTGGTAAAAACTCAACTCGTCGTGTTTGGAGGACAAAGAATGCTGAGTTGCATCCAAAGAACACCATACCTACTGTGAAGCATGGGGGTGGAAACATCATGCTTTGGGGCTGTTTTTCTGCAAAGGGACCAGGACGACTGATCCGTGTAAAGGAAAGAATGAATGGGGCCATGTATCATGAGATTTTGAGTGAAAACCTCCTTCCATCAGCAAGGGCATTGAAGATGAAACGTGGCTGGGTCTTTCAGCATGACAATGATCCCAAACACACCGCCCGGGCAACGAAGGAGTGGCTTCGTAAGAAGCATTTCAAGGTCCTGGAGTGGCCTAGCCAGTCTCCAGATCTCAACCCCATAGAAAATCTTTGGAGGGAGTTGAAAGTCCGTGTTGCCCAGCGACAGCCCCAAAACATCACTGCTCTAGAGGAGATCTGCATGGAGGAATGGGCCAAAATACCAGCAACAGTGTGTGAAAACCTTGTGAAGACTTACAGAAAACGTTTGACCTGTGTCATTGCCAACAAAGGGTATATAACAAAGTATTGAGAAACTTTTGTTATTGACCAAATACTTATTTTCCACCATAATTTGCAAATAAATTCATTAAAAATCCTACAATGTGATTTTCAGGAAAGAAAAATCTCATTTTGTCTGTCATAGTTGCCGTGTACCTATGATGAAAATTACAGGCCTCTCTCATCTTTTTAAGTGGGAGAACTTGCACAATTGGTGGCTGACTAAATACTTTTTTTCCCCACTGTAGATAAATAACAGAGAGTAGCAGCAGCGTAAAAGAGGGGGTGGGGGTGGGGGGGGACAATACAAATAGTCCGGGTAACCATTTGATTAGCTGTTCAGGAGTCTTATGGCTTGAGGGTAGAAGCCGTTAAGAAGACTTTTGGACCTAGACTTCAAATCAAATCACATTTTATTTGCCTCATGCGCCGAATACAACAGGTGTAGACATTACCGTGAAATGCTTACTTACAGCCCTTAACCAACAATGCATTTATTTCTTAATAAAAAGTAAAATAAAACAACAACAACAACAACAAAAAAGTGTTGAGAAAGAAAGAGCAGAAGTAAAATAAAATAACAGTAGGGAGGCTATATACAGGGGGGTACCGGTGCAGAGTCAATGTGTGGGGGCACCGGCTAGTTGAGGTAGTTGAGGTAATATGTACATGTGGGTAGAGTTAAAGTGACTATGCATAAATAATTAACAGAGTAGCAGCAGCGTAAAAAGATGGGGTGGGGGTGGGGGGGCAGTGCAAAAAGTCTGGATAGCCATGATTAGCTGTTCAGGAGTCTTATGGCTTGGGGGTAGAAGCTGTTGAGAAGCCTTTTGGACCTAGACTTGTCGCTCCGGTACCTCTTGCCATGCGGTCTGTAACAGTCTGTAACTAGGGTGGCTGGAGTCTTTGACAATTTTTAGGACCTTCCTCTGACACCGCCTGGTGTAGAGGTCCTGGACGGCAGGAAGCTTGGCACCAGTTATGTACTGGGCCGTACCACTACCCTCTGTAGTGCCTTGCGGTCGGAGGCCGAGCAGTTGCCATACCAGGCAGTGATGCAACCAGTCAGGATGCTCTCGATGGTGCAGCTGTATAACTTTTTGAGGATCTGATCCCATGACAAATCTCCTGAGGGGGAATAGGCTTTGTCGTGCCCTCTTTATGACTGTCTTGGTGTGTTTGGACCATGATAGTTTGTTGGTGATGTCGACACCAAGGAACTTGAAACTCTCAACCTGCTCCACTACAGCCCCATCGATGAGAATGGGGGCGTGCTCGGTCCTCTTCTTTTTCCTGTAGTCCACAATCATCTCCTTTGTCTTGATCACATTGAGGGAGAGGTTGTTATCCTGGCACCACACGGCCAGGTCTCTGACTTCCTCCCTATCAATAAGGGATCATAGCTTTCACCTGGATTCACCTGGTCAGTCTAATGTTTTGTACGCTCAGTGTATGTCCTTTTACATAATTTATCAACATTATCAGGCAAGTCCTTTCATGGTTATAGTATAGTATATAAGGCCTTTTTTCTATGTTATTTGCTTTCAGACCTCCAGATTCTGACAATGGTAATCAACTATATTAATCATTGAATTAGACAACGCATTGGTGAAATTCATCAATACTATGAATCCATACTCTGAACCATAATTTCAAAAGCTTTTGCTGTACGTTTTTGTCTTTTTGACAAGCTGCATAAACAATTCCTCCTTCAGAGACAATGAGTTGGACTTGGAAGGTTCAAGTCTCAGCCGGGTATTTTATTTTTATATTTCTATTGATCGTTGTGTGGTGATTTATGTCCCAGTGGTGTAAATACACTGGGGGCAGAGCCATGGATGCCTTTTATTATAGGGGAGTCCATTCTTGGCAATGATTACATTCCAGAAGGAAAGGGTCCTCCTAAAAAAGACAAAGCAACTATTAAAACCATTACAAAAAATATAGAATGTTCAAATGGAATTTCATGTCGAAGTCTAATATATTTTCCTTTATTACCTACATTATATCTGTCATGAGATACTTCTTACATTAGAACATATGCATTGCACCATGTTCTTTAAACTAAGGTTATCTGGTCCCGGGTACAGTGTTATTCAGATGGTGTGACTATGGAAGGTAGATCTCCCTGAGTATCGAGTGCCCTATGTTTAAGCTTCCTTGTTGCATTTGCTAATATTATATGTCTTTGAAAATATTTATAGCCTTTGGTGTGCTGGGTACCCTTGCCTTGCCTGCCAGGTGGAACAGCCTGGTCTCATAGACTAGACGTAACATAGTAAAACTAAATCCAGGATAGTAAATCCGGGATAGGGCTGTTAAGGTGACCTTATTACTGCCACACCGGCGGTCAAATTCCACGTGACCGTTTAGTCACGGGAATTAGTCTTCTCCAAGCTCTGATGCTGCTGATGTTCATCAGTAGCTTACCAAACTGGAATTAAAATGGATTTTTGGGGGGTTTGTATCATTTGATTTACACAACATGCCAACCACTTTGAAGATGCAAAATATTTTATATAAGAAATAAGACAAAAAAAAACAGAAAACTTGAGCGTGCATAACTATTCACCCCCCCCCCCCCCAAATCAATACTTTGTAGAGCCGCCTTTTGCAACAATACAGCTGCAAGTCTCTTGGGGTATGTCTCTATAAGCTTGGCACATCTAGCCACTAGGATTTTTGCCCATTCTTCAAAGCAAAACAGCTCCAGCTCCTTCAAGTTGGATGGGTTCTGCTTGTGTACAGCAATCTTTAAGTCATATCACATATTCTCAATTGGATTGAGGTCTGGGCTTTGACTAGGCCATTCCAAGACATTTAAATGTTTCCCCTTAAACCACTCGAGTGTTGCTTTAGCAGTATGCTTAGGGTCATTGTCCTGCTGGAAGGTGAACCTCCGTCCCAGTCTCAAATCTCTGGAAGACTGAAACAGGTTTCCCTCAAGAATTTCCCTGTATTTAGCGCCATCCATCATTCCTTCAATTCTGACCAGTTTCCCAGTCCCTGCCGATGAAAAACATCCGCACAGCATGATGCTGCCACCACCATGCTTCACTGTGGGGATGGTGTTCTCGGGTTGATGACAGGTGTTAGGTTTCCTTGATGGCCAAAAAGCTCAATTTTAGTCTCATCTGACCAGAGTACCTTCTTCCATGTTTGGGGAGTCTCCCACATGCCTTTTGGCGAACACCAAACGTGTTTGCTTATTTTTTTCATTAAGCAATGGCTTTTTCTGGCCACTCTTCCGTAAAGCCCAGCTCTGTGGAGTGTACGGCTTAAAGTGGTCCTGTGGACAGATACTCCAATCTCCGCTGTGGAGCTTTGCAGCTCCTTCAGGGTTATCTTTGGTCTCTTTGTTGCCTCTCTGATTAATGCCCTCCTTGCCTGGTCCGTGAGTTCTGGTGGGCGGCCCTCTCTTGGCAGGTTTGTTGTGGTGACATATTCTTTCCATTTTTAAATAATGGATTTAATGGTGCTCCGTGGGATGTTCAAAGTTTCTGATATTTTTTATAACCCAACCCTGATCTGTACTTCTCCACAACTTTGTCCCTGACCTGTTTGGAGAGCTCCTTGGTCTTCATGGTGCCGCTTGCTTGGTGGTGCCCCTTGCTTAGTGGTGTTGCAGACTCTGGGGCCTTTCAGAACAGATGTATATATACTGAGATCATGTGACAGATCATGTGACACACAGGTGGACTTTATTTAACTAATTATGTGACTTCTGAAGGTACTTGGTTGCACCAGATTTTATTTAGGGACTTCATAGCAAAGGGGGTGAATATATATGCACGCACCACTTTTCTGTTATTTATTTTGTATAATTTTTTGAAACAAGGTATTTTTTTCATTTCATTTCACCAATTTGGACTATTTTGTGTATGTCCATTACATAAAATCCAAATAAAAATCAATTTAAATTACAGGTTGTAATGCAACAAAATAGGAAAAACGCCAAGAGGGATGAATACTTTTGCAAGGCACTGTAGGTCAACTTTTGTACTATGGGGGATAGAAGATTGACATAGGCTAGTGCTTTTGCTGTTCATTAGGCCTACTCATCTTGTTGGCTGACGAAAAGTAAATGTGAACAGTTCTTCCAATATCTTCAATATGCACCTCGGAATTGGATAAGGACGCGCGCAGTTGCGTCCCCGATGGGTCTGTCTTCACTTCCCCGATGGGCCTGTGAGAAAGATCCGATCACCTGATGGAGAGCCATGTGAGTGAGAGGTGCACTCAGGGAGATTATCATTATTATATTCAGCCCACGGCACAAAACGGCAAAAGGCATAGATTTTTTAAAGGGGCATTACAGCCACACAAAGGGGATGCCGCATGGGAAATTCGAGGCATTATCAAGTGCTTGTCAAATTGTGAATGAGAGACTGACGAAGTGTGTACAGCCTGCGCAAAAAAACTAAGCAGAGCTCATGCCTTTCATGCGGCTTTTTTCAAATCATCATTAGAGTTGCATCATGCAGCCTTACAATGTATTAAAAATCAAAACATATAGCCCAACGTTTATAGAACAACTAAAGTTACATTAATAACTCTAAATTAAGCATATAGGAGTACCTATTTCTTTGTTAACCGCTCAACACAGAATGTCTGCTAAATGAACTAGTGTAGCCCACAGCCATATGGCATAGCCAGATGAGGACCGAACATAAGGACAACTGATATTCTGTTCTTCTGAAATAGACTACATTTACTTCATATCATGTTTCTTTAGACCTGTCTAAAATAAAATTATGGATTTATTGTGAAGGTGTAGGCTGTATTACATGGATTTATTAGACTTGTAGATGTTCTAAAGGTCTGCATCAGTGTCGTACGCTATGTGTGGAAGCCAGGAGCTGCTAAATGTGTTTATGTAATTAATGCTCAATTACTGTGAAACCGGCAGTTATTTGTTTTACAATCACCGGCTGACAAAATTTCTTGACTGCCACAGCCCTAATCCAGGACACGCAAATGAGTATGATATGTTGTTTGGTATGGTTACATAAGAAAGAATGTTACTTAAGGCAAAAAACGAAAGGAGGGTGGTTGGTCGGGGTGGATGGGTAGGAGTTTAACGTGAACATCTAGCAACCCAAATTTTAGCTAATTAGCAACTTTTCAACTACTTACTACTTTTAAGATACTTTGTAACTACCTAGCATGTTAGCTAACCCTTCCCCTAACCCTACCCTTAACCCTTTTAGCTAACTCTTCCCCTAACCCTAACCTTAACCCTTAAACCTAACTCCTAACCTTAACCCTGCCCTTCACCCTAACACTAACCCTAGCCTAGCTAACGTCAGCTAACGTTAGCCACAACAAATGTAATTCATAACATATCATATATTTAGCAAATACGTAACATATTGTATGTACGTTTTGCAAATTCGTAACATATTGTACATTTTGCAAATTCGTAACATATCATACGAATTGTAATATGTAAAATATCATACGAAATGCATGATGGACATCCACAAATTAATACATACCATATGAAATGTAACATATCATACTAAATGGACTGTCTCGGATTTACGTACAGAATAATACAAAATGCTCTGAAACCAGGTTGGGTGGAATGGAGCAGTATACCAATGTGCAGCCAGCCACCCCCTCCCCAGGATGGCAACAAGCCACTGAAGCGGCCTCTGCACATAATGGACCCTGGTCTCGTCTATGATTGTTTGGAAATGTGATTTTGATGCAGTGAACATTTTGTGTCTGTCATGACTGATTAGCATCTTTGTTTTTCAGCTAGTAAGGAGAGCTGCCAAGTGTACAGATAATGTTGGAATGCACTGGCTCTCAATGTTGAGCATGTGAGGTATGTGGGGGCATTCTTCCCTGAGGCAAACACATCCCAGTGGCCAATTGTTAGTTACAGCATCATATCACAAAAGAGGGTGTGTCTGCTCTGTGGAGTGGAGCACAGTGAAATGCATAGACGTAGTAAGGACTTATTTATAAGAGTACTATTACACCACCCTGTCGGACACTGTGTCTGAAATTATTGTGGGTACCTATGCAGATAAGAAAAGTAACCTTTGAAGTAAGCAGGTATGTTAAGTAGGGATTAGTCATAAGTCAGTGAAGAGCAGGGGATGTTTTCCTCTCGAGGGCTGACTACATTAACATTTCATAGGTCTCTCTCTCTCTCTCTCTCTCTCTCTCTCTCTCTCTCTCTCTCTCTCTCTCTCTCTCTCTCTCTCTCTCTCTCTCTCTCTCTCTCTCTCTCTCTCTCTCTCTCTCTCTCTCTCTCTCTCTCTCTCTCTCTCTCTCTCTCTCTCTCTCTCTCTCTCTCTCTCTCTCTCTCTCTCTCTCTCTCTCTCTCTCTCTCTCTCTCTCTCTCTCTCTCTCTCTCTCTCTCTCTATCCTAGTGTGTACACTATTTACCTCCACATATCACCAGGCTGTTAGTCCCCAACTATCTACAGGCTCTCCAGCACAATATATTTTGTTCTCTCTGGCTTGTAATCAATGCCCTCCTCCCTTGCTAAGCTCTGGGGTTATTGATGTCTTCACATTGGCTACGCTGTGCCGAGTGCCAAGCAGGTTGAGACTCCTGTTCTTTGTTTGACCTCTTCTCGTCTTTACTGGCTGAGCTGGAGAGCAGATGGGGTCCTACCCACACCTGGGTTTTAGTGTGGAAAATGAATAGGAGAAAATAAGATTGCAAGCTAATGCATATTTCTGTCAATTACTGTCAAACGACAAAGTACAGCCATTTCATTATCAATGTTCTCAAAACAACCACTTCAGTCAGTTTGCAGAAGTGTACACAGGTGTACTGTTTGTCCTGAAATTGAAATAAATATTACAATTCCAGAAAGCAAATGTGCTTCAAATCCTTCAAATCTATCTATCAAGGCAAACAGTGCTAAATGTTATTCTTCTGTTTTCTTTTTCATATTTTGATATAAATCACACTAGTTATGTAATTTGAATAGGTACTTTGTTATACTGTTGTGCAGGGGTATTTAACGCTTAACCTACGAGGTCCAGAGCCTGCTGGTTTTCTGTTCTACCTGATAATTAATTGCACACACCTGTTGTCCCAGGTCTAAATCAGCCCCTGATTACAGGGAACAATGAAAAAATGCAGCGGCGCTGGCTTCCAGGTCCAGAGTTGAGTTTGAGGGCTGTAGTGGCAATATGCTGATATTTACTTTTAGATAATAGGTTTCACTATCTGCCTTGCTTATTTTGGTCAGGCTCTTCTAACAAGAAAACACCATTGTTGTGGATGTTCTATCTGATTTGCCATCAGATGAAGTACAGTTTGTGTAACCCTTTATTTGTATCCACTATGTGGGTTGTAATGTACTATTGTCCCTACATATCTCTGAATAAATGTGTTATAATAGATATTTTCCCTTGCCTTTTCAGTGAAAACCTCAACTCTGAAGTACTGTTACCATGAGATTGTGAGAAAATATTAATTTGCTTAGTTGAATATGTGAGCACTACTCACAGAGTGTCCATGGTGTTCTGTACATTGTGTCCTCCAGGGCCCCTCCCCAGGCACAGGCCAGAGCCTCAGAGCTGGAGGTGATCTCCCAGCAGGTGGAGGAGGACAACCAGTGTCACGCTCCGGTTCAGGTGGTCAGCTTTGCTTACAGAGACCTGCCTCTGGCCGCGCTGGACATCTCCCTGGCCGGATCCCAGCTCATCTCCAACCTGGACGAAGAGGACAACAGAGAGGGGTAGGTGGACACATAGATTGTACCTGAAAACATCTCCCCTGGGTGTTTGATAATTGTACTATTACCATAACTGACACAGAACTAAGCACAATCCATAATCTACCTTGACAGAGAAAATGTCTGCCTTCATTCTCTATCATGCTAGTAATAGCTCATCATAATGGTACCTGACGATACTGAGTCACTCAAATTCACCTCTCATTATAACGGTGGTGAGGGATCCTCTGAGGATATGTGTCTGTGAATACTTCAGTGTCATCCTTACATTGTCAAGGCATTAACTGACATGCCAGTGAGCCTACACTATTTGTCTCAGTGACATAATTTATCTTTGCTATAAAAATATTCCTCCCTTCAACGTGCACTTTTGGCTCACAACAAAGAATTTTTTTAGTGTCTTATTGTTCCTGAAATGTCAAGCGCTGGTGGCTGTGTTGTCTATGCCCATGGGCCTGGTTCGTCCTGGCTGGACATGTTTCTCACATGGCCCTATCACTGCGCTGTAGGCTGAGTGTGTGTGTACAGGACACACCCCCTCTCATTCTACCTGTCCTCTCAGGAAGCGTGACCCACAGGCCGTTGGCACGCGGCAGCATGGCGCTCTCATCTGTGCAGAGAAAGTAGACAAACACCACAAGCTTCATTAGAGCATCCGCCCACCACGACACACCATCCAAGGCCTGCTCTGTTAGCTGACCTCACCACGCCCGGCTGGGACCTGGCCCAGCGCAGGACTCTGTGGGACGCAAGGGGGGACAGATGGGTCATAGACCCACGCCACACATCCAGGCCACAGAGTGCAGGAGCTGGCAGCGCTGGCATCACTGTGGGCATCTCAGGAAAACATGTCCATATGACACTCTATCACCCCATGATAGAGCACACAGTGATGTGGAAAAGTCATGGTATATCAAGTTGCATCTCTAAGGGATTTCAGAAGTCAGACTTTTCTGGTTCAGACCCTGGCTAAATAGCTATTTGTTTTGATGAAAGGGAATGAAATGATTTTCTTGATTGGAATCATATTTCCCTCCAAGCCTTAGAAATATTATTTTGTCCTATAGCGCCATCACACTAGTAAGAAGAGGCAGAGGTGCCAGTGAAGCTGGAGATATGGCATGTTCATTGAACTCTTTCGATTGGAATTCCACAGATTACCAAACCACAGGCATTCCAAGGCCTACTCATCACCAGAGTTTCATTGTGGGCTCATGTTTCCATCCATTGGAATCATTTGTGGAAACAGAGAAATATGCAGCTACGTCATGGTTTCTTGTTTACTCTGTGACTCATGTCTGTAGCATTAGAGGAATGACAGAGAGCTAGGTAGGTATTGCACATTGTCATTCATTACACTCATTTAAATATAGACTGAGTGTACGTTCTGATTATTTATAAAGCATTGTTATCCCTACACTTATGCACATTATGTTCCTTAACCATTAATATTATTTCAACCTTGTCTTAATATATTTAAAAGCAAGCTCTCCAAAGTATAATAAAGTGCTTTCTCTAAATGTAGGGCCTTATGTCAGGGTCAATATTTGGCATAAACACAGGAACTGATTATGTACAAAATCACATTTTGATGATCTTTTTCCTGATACTACCTCATGTTTGTTCTTAGATGTCCATATAAGATTAGCTTCACAGTTCTGCTAAACGAGACTGACATTCCAGACAATGACTAAACGTAGTTTTAAACCTGACAGAACACATTTCCTATCCCAACACCAAGTATGAACACAAACTGACTATTATTGGTCCACATGATCAAATGTGGGTCTTCATCAACACGTTTCTTTATGTGTGATTTAGTTATCAATCACATATAATAACATTGGATTTCTTAGCTGAATGTGTTTACCATCAGCACTGGGAAGACTTTGGTAATGTTGATATACGCCATGGTTAGGTTTTTAGGTTTCTGAAACTGGCCTGAAATCAGGCTGATTAACACTAAATGGAGCCCAAACCTTTAAAGAGGGCTTTGTTGTGCTCTGTATATCAGTGAAACAGAGGAGATGTGGTGCATGTGGTAGGTTTTGCATTGTATCTAGCTGCTGCACATGGCTTTCTATCAGCAGACGTGGGCGATTATGTAGGAGGTGGATGTTCTTGCGGACTACAGGGGGCACATACAGTACTAGCAGATTCAGAGCAGTGTTGAGCTCTGTGGAGTTATTAATAGACTCCTGGATGGAGCTACCTTCTTGCCCAGAACATGCTAGAGACTACGGTGATGTGGCCTGCTGCTTTCCTCTCCTATCACCTTATTCACCTCTTCTGATTAACCTGTCGTATGCTTTTGTCATGTTATGACATTCAGCTTCTGAAAATCATCAGCATCATCACAGGGTTGTGGCATTTCAACCTTAGACCATAGAAAGCAGATCCCAGCCTTTCATTGGTCAAACGTACAGTCTGGTTGTTAGCAGTTTATGAGTGTAAGCGGATTATGTAAGGTCTGTTGGTCGAGATGTGAAGCTGCAGCATTAAGGTGAATTAGTGAGAGTGACGCCCTCTTAGTGACCTATATGGTGGGTTGACCCTTCAGACCAAGACTCAGTGGAGTCCAGGAACGTCATTTATAAACGTTGCGCATGTACAAAATATACCCCAAAACAGTTTTCCCTCAAAAGTTGGAATTTATAAAAAACTAAACTTGCTGTGAGAATGTCCTTACCTCCATGCAAACTTTAGACCATGCGTACACACATTTTTCTAGTGGTTGAAGTATTGTATTGCAGGCAGGCAAGTAAGTATTTTGTGCAAATGGGGCACAGGATGACACGCTTATTCATAAAAAAAATCAACAAAAGGAAAACATAATAACAATTTGCAGCCATTTGCCGTTAGTAAGAAGAGAGAAAATCTATGTGTGTTTTATTTTTGGAATCTTAAGTAATTAGACATAGGAATCTATTTCCTATTTATTTTATTTTCATAACCATTGCAGAATAAATTCCTCACCTTTTCTGGCCGTGATGGGTTCATATTCCCGAAGTAGCCATACAATGAATTACCATGCACATCTCTCATTTGGGCCTAGTAGCCTTGTAAAAAGGCTATGTATTTCAAGTTTTGCGGTGTACGATCCCATAGGCAGCACGGTTTATAATGCACAGTCAAATTTAACATGAGAACAGACAGTTGATCTTTTACATTGAAGTAAAGTGCCTTCGGAAAGTATTCAGACCCTTTGACTTTTTCCACATTTTGTTATGTTACAGCCTTATTCTAAAATTGATTAAATAAAACATTTTCCTCCGCAATCTACACACAATACCCCATAATGACAAAGCAAAAACAGGTTTTTAGAATGTTTCGTTATTTTAGTAAAAATAAAAAACAGAAATACCTTATTTAGATAAGTATTCAGACCCTTTGCTATGAGACTCGAAATTGAGCTCAGGTGCATTCTGTTTCCATTAAGCATCCTTGAGATATTTCTACAACTTGATTGGAGTCCACCTGTGGTAAATTCAATTGATTGGACATGATTTGGAAAGGCACCTGTCTATATAGGTCCCACAGTCGACAGTGCATGTCAAAGTAAAAACCAAGCCATGAGGTTGAAGGAATTGTCCGTAGAGCTCCGAGATAGGATTGTGTCGAGGCACAGATCTGGGGAAGGGTACCAAACAATTTCTGCAGCATTGAAGGTCCCCAAGAACACAGTGGCCTCCATCCTTCTTAAATGGAAGAAGTTTGGAACCACCAAGACTCTTCCTAGAGCTGGCCGCCCGGCCAAACTGAGCAATCGGGGGAGAAGGGCCTTGGTCAGGGAGGTGACCAAGAACCCAATGGTCACTCTGACAGAGCTCTAGAGTTCCTCTGTGGAGATGGGAGAACCTTCCAGAAGGACAACCATCTCTGCAGCACTCCACCAATCAGGCCTTTATGGTAGAGTGGCCAGACGGAAGACACTCTTCAGTAAAATGCACATGACAGCCCACTTGGAGTTTGCCAAAAAGCACCTAAAGACTCTCAGACCATGAGAAACAAGATTCTCTGGTCTGATGAAACCAAGATTGAACTCTTTGGTCTGAATGCCAAGCATCTGGATGAAACCTGGCACCATCCCTACGGTGAAGCATGGTGGTGGCAGCATCATGCTGTGGGGATGTTTTTCAGCAGCAGGGACTAGGAGACTTGGCTTTGGGACAAGTCTCTGAATGTCCTTGAGTGGCCCAGCCAGAGCCCGGACTTGAATCCAATCTAACATCTCAGGAGAGACCTGAAAATAGATGTGCAGCAACACTCGCCATCCAACCTGACAGAGCTTGAGAGGATCTGCAGAGAAGAATTTGAGAAACTCCCCAAATACAGGTATGCCAAGCTTGTAGCGTCATACCCAAGAAGACTTGAGGCTGTAATCGCTGCCAAAGGTACTTCAACAAAGTACTGAGTAAAGGGTCTGAATACTAATGTAAATGTGATATTTAAGTTGTTGTTTTTGTTTTTTTGCGAACATTTGTACAACCGGTTTTTGCTTTGTCATTATGGGTATTGTGTGTAGATTGATGAGAAAATAAAAACAATTTAATCGATTTTAGAATAAGGCTGTAATGTGACAAAATGTGGAAAAAGTCAAGGGGTCTGAATACTTTCAGAATGCACTGTATACATGCACAGTATGCTACAGCTGTAACTACTGTAGGAAAATAAAAATAAATACACTAGCCTAGTCAATGTTTCAGAATTCAGTCCAGCATATTCAGGTTGGGGGAAAAAGTTGATGCAAAACATTGTTGAATTCAAACATTCTTCTGACAGGTCCACAACAATTTGCCATAGTTTTTTATTTCAGAAACTGTCACAGTCCTTTGCCAAATACAGAATAAGATAGTGCAAAAGATTAAAAGATTCTGCCAACACCTCCAAAAACATTTGATAAAAAGTAGCTTAATTCCAATAGTTCCAAATTATACAGCATTCTTGTCACCATAAAAGGTGAATGGAGGGTGATTTCCAGGTGGAGTTATAATGCTCATTCACACGCGCACAGTTTAACACAGTTTTACTACGGGTCTGATTTATAACAGGAAACATGCGTATATGTGGCGTGCGCCAAGTTTATAAATCATAATATTTTTATACGTACATATTATTTTCAGAAATGGCGCATGCAGATATTTAGTGTAAAATTCATGCAAAGGTTATAAATGAGGCCCCAGGCCCCTCCAGAGCTGCCCCATGGGCCAGGGCTCCTCTCTGAGCTGCCAACCCATGCCCACAGCCCCTCTCTGGGTATATCAACGTCACGATCAGCATGCCACCCCCAGCCCCAAGCTTCCAGCAGCAGGAACAGCAGCATATGCCACTGATCTCAACGGGCCAGTGTGTGAAGTGTAATGCGCCACAGCAATGACAGATGGTTCATGTGGGTCAACCTGGCGCTGTGACTGGAGGAGAGCGAGAGAGGAGGGACCCTCACCCTGCTCCCACAATCCCATTCATTCACAAAGCTGCCTGCCAAAGGTTATTGGGAAATGGCTCCATTTGATGAATGTGGACTGGTCTCCATGTTGGGTGGAGGTGGAAGGATTGACTCTGTGGTGTGCTGTGCTCTGCAGTGAGAAGCACAGGGCTGATACATACAGTGATGGTGAGAGGTATGGTGCTAGATTAGCTTACGCATGGCCAGACTAGTGCAGGGTAGATTGATTACAAATTTGCTGTGAGTGCCCTACTGGGATCAAGTCCTCCGGCTACTTATCCTGCAACCGTTGAGACATGACTGTTGCTCAGCAAAAATGTTACAAACGATGCAGTTAATGATACTCACTTGTACATTTCAACAGACAGTAGAATTAAGATTGAAGTGATATGAACATCACAGAATGTAAGAATACAGCACAGAATTAATTTTAACTGAATCTTGACAGGAGTAATATATAGCAGAAGCCAGAGACATATTCTACTTAACTGGTCTCTGTAGATGGATTTCTGAAAAGAGTAGAGGGGACTCTATTTCAAACACACAGAGGAACAGTCCTCTTCATCAAATTGGCTGTGCAGCAGGTACCACATGCCAGGTAGCACAATAGATGACATTTATGGGCATTGTTTAAGGGTTTGTTAATATTCACAGACATATAAAAAATATATATACAGTTAAAGTCGGAAGTTTACATACACCTTAGCCAAATACACTGCTCAAAAAAATAAAGGGAACACTAAAATAACACATCATAGATCTGAATGAATGAAATAATTTTATTAAATACTTTTTTCTTTACATAGTTGAATGTGCTGACAACAAAATCACACAAAGATTATCAATGGAAATCAAATTTATCAACCTATGGAGGTCTGGATTTGGAGTCACACTCAAAATTAAAGTGGAAAACCACACTACAAGCTGATCCAACTTTGATGTAATGTCCTTAAAACAAGTCAAAATGAGGCTCAGTAGTGTGTGTGGCCTCCACGTGCCTGTATGACCTCCCTACAATGCCTGGGCATGCTCCTGATGAGGTGGCGGATGGTCTCCTGAGGGATCTCCTCCCAGACCTGGACTAAAGCATCTGCCAACTCCTGGACAGTCTGTAGTGCAACGTGGTGTTGGTGGATGGAGCGAGACATGATGTCCCAGATGTGCTCAATTGGATTCAGGTCTGGGGAACGGGCGGGCCAGTCCATAGCATCAATGCCTTCCTCTTGCAGGAACTGCTGACACACTCCAGCCACATGAGGTCTAGCAGTGGCTTCTGGAGCAGTGGCTTCTTCCTTGCTGAGCGGCCTTTCAGGTTATGTCGATATAGGACTCGTTTTACTGTGGATATAGATACTTTTGTACCTGTTTCCTCCAGCATCTTCACAAGGTCCTTTCCTTTGATGTGCACTTTTCGCACCAAAGTACGTTAATCTCTAGGAGACAGAACGCGTCTCCTTCCTGAGCAGTATGATGGCTGCGTGGTCCCATGGTGTTTATATTTGCGTACTATTGTTTGTACAGATGAACATGGTACCTTCAGGCGTTTGGAAAATGCTCCCAAGGATGAACCAGACTTGTCTACAATTTCTTTTCTGAGGTCTTGGCTGATTTCTTTTGATTTTCCCATGATGTCAAGCAAAGAGGCACTGAGTTTGAAGGTAGGCCTTGAAATACATCCACAGGTACACCTCCAATTGACTCAAATGATGTCAATTAGCCTATCAGAAGCTTCTAAAGCCATGACATCATTTTCTGGAATTTTCCAAGCTGTTTAAAGGCACATTCAACTTAGTGTATGTAAACTTCTGACCCACTGGAATTGTGATACAGTGAATTATAAGTGAAATAATCTGTCTGTAAACAATTGTTGAACAAACAACTTGCCAAAACTGTAGTTTGTTAAAAATAAATTTGTGGAGTGGTTGAAAAACGAGTTTTAATGACTCCAACCTAAGTGTATGTAAACTTCCGACTTCAACTGTATTTAGTACTTAGTTGGTTTTCCTCTCTCAGGGACGGATTCTATTGGCTGTGATGATGACACAGATGATTCAGCAGTGGTCTCAGGGATTCCGCTAGTTGTTACATTGACATTTGCTTTTTTTGGAGGAAAGCAATGCCTTTTTTTAAGTGCTTGGATAGGTAGTGGGTTTGATGGTTGTCACAGGAATTGAATATTATATACTGTCAGAAAAGACAGCAAGAAGCCTTTGCAGATGACAAGGACAGAACTTCCCCAAACTAAAGTTTGCTGCAGCCTGCAGGCTCACAGTGCTAGTCCATTTTCCTCTGCCTATGCATGCTGAGTTCAGCAGATTGGTGTGAATTGGTTGGAGTTTGTACACGGAGAACCCATAGAGCTATGGAGTTATCAGAACAGAGGGAGAAGTATTAGACAGGCTTGGATGGGTTTAACAATCACTTCCTATTGTTGGTGAAAATATCTCACATCTACCTCATTACCATATATTTACAGGTTTTAAAATTGAGGGAACAACAAGGCTGGCTCAATCCATTTTCCACAGACTTCTTGGAATCAACAGTAATGGTGTGACTGCTGCCATAGGTCTGGTTCCTAATGCCTTGGAGTTTTTCAGTGAGAGCAGACTGGTTCTGGTGTAAATGTGCAATTGAGACATCAATCAAGAGCTCTGATCAATTTCAGAACATTGGCACAGCACACTCAGTTCTGAGCTCCCCATTTAGCCCTTTTCATACTTTCACTTTGGCTTCAATGGAGCTTTTCTTAAGGATGTTGGTCTACTGTTGCCTCATTCATACTCTTCATGGGTGAAGTAGGCCTAATTCTGCTCTTGTCAATTTCCTTTCTTTTTCTGCATCAGACATGCCTACTTCTCACTTAAAATGTAGTTTTTGTGTTTAATTTCTATGTTTTTTTTACACCAGAAGGTGATTACACAGTATTATAATATAACATTACATTTGGAAATTTCAAAATGCAAAAACCTGCTAATGTGTGTCATCTATCTTTAGTAAAAGTACAATAATGTAGTTATTAGTATTTATTTAATGTTACTGTCACGATCGTTATGAGAAGCGGACCAAGGCGCAGCGTGATAGGCGTACATACTTTTATTAAGTGTACACAACACGAACAAAAACAACAAAACGATACGTGAAGTCCTAGGTAATACAACAAACCATACCCTGGCTCAACATATAAGAGTCCCCAGAGCCAGGGCGTGACAGTTACTGTGAAATATTAACGGCAGATCTTCCAGAGGGAAGCGCAAAACCAGAATACCAGCCATATCATCCTCCAATGGGGACTGCGAGAGCTTCACATCTGAACCCATCAACAAGATACAATTTGAATAAACAATACAGTTTGAAGACTCACTGTAAGAATATTTTGCTACACACAGTATCAGTGGAAGGTGTCATTCCAAAAGGTGGCCTTTGCACAAAAAGTCATGACAACTCCGTGACATCCCGTCCCAAAGAGGGCTTATGTTGAAAAATCCTACATGCTTTTTACAGTGTATCATACACTGTGATTGGCGGAAGCATGGGAAAGTTATGCTCTTTAAAAGTTGATAAACTTGTTATCCCACTTAGGAGACAAGTAGGAGAAAATGCCCTGAAAATATTTTGTTGAGTGATAGAGAGCTCTTCTTTGCCCATTCCGCATCGTTCACACCCTCTTAAGCCATAGACCCACCCATCTCTTTAAGAAACATGTAAACAACGCTTGGCCAACCGTCAGCATGGTCAACCCCTCCATTATCTCAGCCAATCATGGCTAGCCAGGAAGGGTTATGTCTTTCTCCCTATATACTGTAGCTCAGTACTTTCTGCTTGGCTAAACTAGGCTCATAATTTAACATTTACGGCTCCCATACAAGTTTGTAATTAAGGCACATGAAAGTTCACATGTTTAAGAAGGCATGCCTGCAAAAACGGCCCTACTGTGAAGTAGGAACTAGTGTCATCCGCCCCCGTGGGCTGGCGTGTCACATATGAGTTGGCATAGGAATTGCATGACAACGACCAAATAAATAGTTTTAAATTGTACATTTGGCATGATAATGACCATAGGAGTTAAACAGATCTGGGACCAGGCTACAATGGTGGTGGATGGGATGAGTAACCACCATTAACATGGTCCCAGGAGCTCACAGCACAAACCCCCTTTTCCACACCCACCAGAACAATAAGCAGGCCTAGTGCCTTAACTTTGTCTTTAATCTTGGCTCGATTAGGACTGACTGTAAATGAAAGCAGTATTTTCCAGATAGGCTCTTTTCAGTAAGACTAGCAGGGGCCTGAGCCAAGCCCAGCACAGCCTGTGGAACGGAGCAAGAGTAAGGGCCACCGACAGTGTGCCTGAGTGTGGTCAGTCACACACCTACTCCCTGACACACAGTGATATCTCTGTCCACTCTGTCCTCTGTCCTCTCTTTCTGCTGTGAGGGCTGTATCAGCTGATGTCATGTCCAGCAGCTCACCCCCTCTCCTCTCCTGGGCTGTATTGATCAGTCTCATGGTTTAATCCTCCTCCTCTGTTTTCTACCACAGTTCAATCTCCCCTCGCTCCCTCTTTCACTACCGCAGCTTACTCCTGATGCCTTTATAAACCTTTTTGGTCCATACCCCTCCGCAGCTCTCATTTCCTCCTTGCAAAGACTGTGTGTGTGTGTGTGTGTGTGTGTGTGTGTGTCTGTGTGTGTGTGTGCGTGTGTGCGTGTGTGTGTGAGGAGCTCCTTGAAGTATTGCCTGTTCTATTGCCTCTCTCACTCACAGAGTTTTACCACTGATACTACTTCAATTCAATTCTTTAGTGCTCCAGGTTTAAAATGATTTCCCAAAAATTGTATTTCTGAGCTTCGAGAGGTCGGGGGGGCATTTACACTGCTTCCAGACAAGGTTTCTCTTTACCATTTTATTAAATTAATACATTTTCCTCCTTTGCTGGAGGGAGCCCTGTAAATGAATTATGAAACCATATATGTTAAATTAGCCTTTTTAATCCAGAACTTTACAGAGGTGTTTCCTAAAACAAAAGTGCTGTGTTACTGTGCTACCCTTTCAAATAGTTGTGGCAGAGACGTTTTTAACTACTGGCCAATAAATGGAATGAATGAATGTATTTTCTGCTATCACATAGAATCCTCCTCTAATTCCCTGTCACCTCCAGTGTTGCGCTCCTAATCTGTTGGCATGGCTTGGCTCAGAGTGACTGGCAGTGGTGCAGTGGGCAGCAGCGTGTGCCAGTTAGCCCCTGGGAGTGATCATTGACACAGCATGGCCCTGCTCCAGCCCCCAGCCCCTCTGCGGACCTTGGCACCTGGTCGACAGGATATCTAGTCCTCCACCGGAGGTCCAGCTGTAGCCGCAAACTGGCTCCTGTCACTGGCTCGAACCTCTCTCGCCCACCCCACTCTCTCTCTCTTCTCTCTCTACCCCTCTTTGCATAGCCCCGGTGGCTTCAAAATAACTGCCTCTCTGTCTGTTTGCCTGCTCTGTCCTGAAGCCTGGAAGTAGAATATTTCTTCCTCTCTTGTGCTTCGAGACGGACGTTGATCATGGTATTTCTTCACTCGGGGAAAGGTGACAATGACAAAGTGCTGTTTTTAAAAGAACATACATCTTTCACAGTCTGCCCCTAAGAAGCAGCATCCCTATCCTGCTCTCTAACTGGAAATATCAGTGTAGTTTTGTCTGTGTAGAATACAGAGTAGTGACAGGGAAGTAAAGCCCAGTCTGCCTTGCACAGATCTGTCATTATTTATTGACCATAAATCCCTGGGAGCCTCTCTCAGGCCTACTGTCTGGTAGGAGGAATACAGAGGGGAGACAAGTTGGATTTAAGGCAGACACAATGTACCTAGACAAGCGACCAGCTCACCTGGGAAATGCCACTCTTATGTCCACACATGAAAATGCATGGCCATGTACAGGGAGGAGGATCACTGAAGATTTACTGACATAGGTGTCATGAGATGTAAAGGCTGAATTTTATTCATCACATGCTTCGTAAAACAACAGGCGTAGACTAACAGTGAAATGCTAATTTACGGGCTCTTCCCAACAATGAAGAGAAAGAACATAGATAAATAATAGAAAAGTAATAACACGTGATAATAAAAGTAATAATAAATACACAATGAGTAACGATAACTTGGCTATATACACAGGGTACCAGTACTGAGTCGATGTGCAGGAGTACGAGGTAATTGAGGTAGATGTGTACATATAACTAGGAATACAGTGGCTAGGCAACAAGATATACAATAAACAATGTGATGAGTAAAAAAAAGTTTGTGCAAAAAGGGTCAATGCAGATAGTCCGGATAGCTATTTGGTTAACTATTTAGCTAACTATTTAGAAGTATTATGGCTTGGGGGTAGAAGCTGTTCAGGGTCCTGTTGGTTCCAAACTTGGTGCATCAGTACTGCTTGCCGTGTGGTAGCAGAGAGTAGCAGAGAGAACACTCTCTGCTAAACAGTCCCACAGCCAGCCAGCATGGAGATGGCTGGAACACAACACAACAGAACAGAGTCTGCTCCCAAACAGAATGAGGCACACTGAGCACAGACATCTGGCTGGGAATCTATCTTTATATCTCTAATTAAAGAGATCATAAAAAGTGGAATCAACATCATAGTTAGAGTTCTATGGCTTCAACATACTGCTTAGCTCTCGAAAGTGCCAATACATCTTGTTTGTAAAGCTGAGTAAATATGGCCATGTGGTGAGTGATGCCACAAGGCAAACACAAGCTCTGTGTTGGCCAACAAACTTTGTCACAAATCAGTAGTATCTGTAGTATTTGTGTTTGGATGTGTATTGTATGTGTTTGTGCCTGATTGGAACGCTGCCCTCTGCTGACTGAAATGGAGTATAACACAGAGTAGAAAGCACTTCTCAGCGACTCCACTATATACAGTGAGGGAAAAAAGTATTTGATCCCCTGCTGATTTTGTATGTTTGCCCACTGACAAAGAAATTATCAGTCTATAATTTTAATGGTAGGTTTATTTGAACAGTGAGAGACAGAATAACAACAACAAAATTCAGAAAAACGCATGTCAAAAATTGAATAAGTATTTTTTTTTACACATTTACACTTGAATACATTTCCATCTCTGATTTCCATTTCATTACATTCTGCTTTGTTTCTGCATCCCCCGTCTCTCTCTGGTGTCAGGTCTAACTGGCTGAAGCCATGCTGTGGGCGAAGGGCAGCCCTATGGCAGGTGTGTCTGCTGAGCGCAGGCTTCAACTGTTTCCTGGTGGCCTGTGTCATCCTGGTGGTGGTGCTGCTGTGTCTGGAGCTGCTCATCGACACCAAGCTCCTGCAGTGTGAGTGACCCTGGACCTGTCTCTGTATTAGAACCTGGATCTAGGCTTATAGATACATGAACATTTGAGTAACGTGCACATATCTTCAATTGTGGTTCCACCCTTAGTGAAGTTAATACACACAAAACAGCTGTGGAATTTGTGGTCATTTGGAATTTACAGAAATGCACATCTGTTGTTAGGAATGTAGCTAATATTGGCACTAGGCCTGTTGTATAATAGAGTATGATTATGCAGTGACAGTGACAGGTCCAGGACCTGGGGCTGTGATCTCGCCTCTCTATAATATCAGCATCATTAGTATTCCTCAGTAAACAGTGTCAGGTGGTCTAATGCCACTGTGACCAATAGCACATGGAGATGACCTCATCTGCATGATCTGGAGGTGGGTGTCCTCATCTTTCATGGGTTATGGTCAGGAGTCCCCACTTCTGTGGTGTCACAAGCTCTATGAAGGATGGTAGGGCTATATGGGTTACAGGTCAATGTGGATGTATCTTAATGCTTCCAAGTCTTAACAAGTCCCTGGAGGCAGATTGAAGAGAGGGGATGGTTGGGAGGTAAAGAAAGACAAATGCATAGAGGGAGATTAGTGGGCAAATAAATGGGGAGATAGAGGGTGTCTGTCTGCTGGGTGAATGTACGGAGCGAGGGAGGGATGGAGGAAGATGAATGGACTGATGGACAGATCAGTGAGCACAGCAAATAAAGACAGAAGGGAAGTGGCGCTTGAAGAGGAATGCTGTAGCTGACAGCCCAATGTAGTACGATGCTGGCCACGAAGACAAACCTGTGCATGCATTTCTTTGCCTATATAATATATACAGTATATATATGCCATTTAACAGACGCTTTTATGTATGAGCGGACCTGGGAATCGAACACACTATCCTGGTATTACAATGGCCATGCGCTACACACTGAGCTATGGAGGGCTATGTGTCTGTGCTTGGGTCTGTCTCCAATATTTAACAAATGAGCTGAACCGTGAGTAAACTAGTCATTTCTAAACATTGTCTATGCTGTGCTGTCTTCACAGTTAACAACGCGTTCCAGTTTGCCAGCATCATCCACTGGATCAGCCTGGTCATTCTATCTGTGTTCTTCACTGAGGTGAGCCCCTCTCCCTCTCTCTCTCCCCCACAGTCACAACAGTGGTAGCAGGCTCACTTAAAGCTGATGCAGCTGAGGGTTGATTTAATGCTATAGTGTGCAGTAGGAGACAAAGGTGAGCTAGAGAGGTGCAGTGGTATTAAGCCCTGCCCTTTCCCCCATCAACACATTATTGACTAATTAGGGTATTGGTAAATGGACTCTATTGGTCCATCACATACAGTATATTGTCAAATGTAAACACAGCTGTTTCATTTGCTCCTAATGTTTGTTCACAGCATTACAGCCTCCACTATCTCACTCATTCTGATACTATTTCCCTTCAAAACTTGCTGAGTGTTAATACCTCGTTATGTATTGTGTTTCCTCAACACAATCAATTTGATCTAAAATGCAGATAGAGCTTTTCTGTTGCACCGTAGCTTTTAACTAACGCCAGAGCCTCATTGATTACAGTTTCCTCAGGCCTAGCAGCATTTATCTTAGTTGTTCTCTGTTCACCGGTCTGCTGCTCCATTTGGTTGAGAAACAGTATGTGTTTTAGTTATTGATGAAAGCTAACCCTTAGTGATTCATGTACGTATTGGATGTGGCAGGACAGCCTCTGCTCAGGTGGAATCCTGAATATGTAAAAAGAGGGGAGAGGAGTGTAGTGGCCTTCTGCAGCCCTTGCTGAGTCAGCTGTAGCTGGTGCAGGGTGCAGTGTGTGTCTCTAATTGTTTGGAGGAAATCTGACCGCTGTGGTAGTGAACTGTAGGAATATGCCATTGATGAATTGCCAGTGGATAGATGAAAGAAAACTGCAATTCACTTTTGCTGAGACGTTAGGATTTTTAGGGGTGTGTTTACAACTATGGAAATTAATGATATCGCTATGGTTCTCTTCCCCACTCCTTTTTACCCTACCTCCCCCACTCTCTCTATCTCCCTCCCCACTCTCCCTTTCTCTCTCTCAGACGGTGTTCAGGATTGTGGTGCTGGGGATCTGGGATTACATTGAGAACAAAGTGGAGGTAAGCTCCCTGGGGGGCCATTAGTCCTGAGGTGGGGTTCAGAGCACCCCACCACTTCCACTGCAATGTCATTCTCCCAATGTCAGACCTGTGGGAAATCACCCACAGGCCTGGAGGAATATACTGTAATGGAGTACTCACTGAAATGTGGTCATTCAAATATTGTTGAAAAATGGACGTTTCCATTGTCTGCTTGCTAATATCTTTGTTTGTGTGTAGTGCGTACCTAACTGTCTGTGTGTGTGAATGCGTGTGTGTGCTGGTGCATGTGTCCGTGTGTGTGTAGGTGTTTGACGGTGCAGTCATAGTCCTGTCCCTGGCCCCCATGGTGGCCTCAACGGTGGCCAATGGCCCCAGCAGCCCCTGGGACGCCATCGGCCTCATCATCACCATGCGCATCTGGAGGGTCAAGAGGATCATCGATGGTGAGGCTGGGAGGGCCTGGGGGTAGATGGATGGGGTGCAGGGGGTGTATGTCTCCTCTGTATCATGTCCTTAACTGTCAGGTTGCAGAGATGCGACAACAATATTTCTGCAGCTCCACCCCTATGGATGTCATTATCCTAACTGGCTTTTTACTGAGCTTTACGGAAAATGTTTTGCCATGCTTATTACCAACCACAATCAATACTTGCTTTACAACACAATGACAAATACATGCATAATCTGATACAGATACACACAGATCTTGTACTGTTTCTTGACTCTGAGCTGTTTTCAATCAATGTTACGCCCTCTTGTGGAAGTTCCATGTTTCACATGCAAACACACTAATTTAAGACAGGAAATTAAGCCAGGTTAAACAAAAATAGTACTGATCATAATCCCTCTTATGTGGCCTACTACGGATATATAAAGTTATGTCAGTGTGACTGAGTTTATCCCTACAAAGCGGTCTCTATAACAGTCTGTCCTGTGTTCTGTCCCAGCCTATGTGCTGCAGGTGAAGGTGGAGATGGAGATGGAGACCCAGCAATATGAGAAGGCCAAAGCTGTCAGGGAGGAGCAGCTGGAGAGACTCACTCAGATCTGCCAGGAGCAGGCAGTATGTTCACACACCTGTCTAACTAGTTACCATTGCCTGTCATACACACCTTGGACCAACAGAGGACAGCAACGTGCCATAAAGAAGAGATGTGCACTTCCAATACATTATGTGTAGATTTGAGAGAACATAATACATTCAAATTCACACACTTATAAGTGGAATAACCAAACCTTTAATCTGACAAACACTGAGTTGTCACACTGACCCTTGAACACATAAATACATTACATATCCTTAATAGGAGATACTATCAGGTTCTGTATTCAGTCATAATTCCCACGGGGGGCCAGTATGAAAAATGTATGCACTTACTAACTGTAAGTCGCTCTGGATAAGAGCGTCTGCTAAATGACTAAAATGTAAATGTAATAATGCGTCACAACATTCCTGTTATTCCCATCCTGGGATTTCCATTCAGGAAAATTATCCAGTCACATTTGTCCCCCCCCCCCCCTTCTCGCTCTTTCTCTCTCTACCTTCTCTCGCTCTCGCTCGCTCGCTCTCTCTCTCTCAGTTTGAGATCAGGCAGCTGCGGGCCCACCTGGCTCAACAGGACTTGGACCTGGTAGCAGAGCGAGAGGCTGCCATGCAGATACACCATGTGTGGGGCAAGCAGAACAGCAGCTTCCAGGAGGTGGATGGCCTGGCCCCTGGGGGCCCCGATCAACGCAGCCAGGCTAAAGCCAGGGAGGCAGCGGCCCCTGGAGGTACCACACCCTGATCCTATAACCCCACCATTTACTGAAGTATTACATCCGAGAACTGCAGATTGCCTCATCAAGATAGAACCCTATGACATTGTTATATCTCTATGGATTGCCTGCTGGCTGTGGTTTCTAACCAAAGAGGGTCTCTCTTGAAGCTAGGGGAATAGAGGGACGTTCTTGCCATGTCAGATCAGATTTTCCAGGCAAAGTGGTTGAATGAACAGAGTGCTCTGTGCTTTGGGTCATGTTTGTTAAACAGAGGTTGGCTTGGTTGAAAATATGTTCTCCGTTCACCTGGAAACCACAACAGACATCTAACAAACCACACCAGATTCCAGGGAGGATAGAATAGTAGATTACTGTACAAGGAAAATAATTTCCCTAGAACAGCAGCCTGACGAGAGGCCTAGCAGTGTGGGACCTCTGAGTCGTAGACCTCAGTGCTATGGGAGTGCTGTTTGAATGAGGACAAGATCCTCTATGTAAATATACACTCCCCTACGTATTTATTTGGACAGTGACACACTTTATGTATTTAGTCCCACCATTTCAAGGTGTCATAAGTATTTGGACAAATTCACTTAGTGTATTACATTTAGTCAAAAGTTTCGTATTTGGTCCCATATCCCTAGCCCGTAATAACTACATCAAGCTTGTAACTCTACAAACTTGTTGGAGGCATTTGTAGTTTTTTTGGTTGCATTTTGGATTACGTTGTGCCCAATATAAATTAATGGTAAATAATGTATTGTCATTTTGGAGTCACTTTTTTATTGTAAATAAGAATTTAATGTTTCTGAACACTTCTACATTATACTAACTGTAAGTCGCTCTGGATAAGAGCGTCTGCTAAATAACTAAAATGTAAATGTAATGTGGATGCTACCATGATTAAGGATAATAATGAATGAATCGTGAATCATGAGGAGTGAGAAAGTTACAGATGCACAAAGATCATGCTAACCTCTCACCATTACCATTAACGGGAGGATATCATTTTTGAGGGGGTATGATATTTATGCCTCTGTAACTTTCTCACTCATCATTATTCACAATTTATTCATTATTATCCATAGTAGCATCCACATTAATGTAGAAGTGTTCAGAAACATATTATATTCTTTTTTACAATAAAAGTGACTCCAAAATGACACAATACATTATTTACCATTAATTTCTATTGGGCACAACGTAATCCGAAACACAACCAAAACAAACTGCAAGTTTGTAGAGTGATAAGCTTGATGTAGTCATTACATGCTAGGAATATGGGACCAAATACAAAAATGTAGACCATTTTATACACTGTGTGAATTCTTCCAAATACTTATGACACCTTCAAATGGGGGGACTAGATACATAGAGCTTTCATTTCTAAATGTTAAAACAGATATGTATGAAAACACCCTAAAATAAAATGTGACATTCTGTACTGTTGCCTCATATAAAACATTTTATTTCAAATGCAAAATGCTGGAGCATGGAGCCAAATTTGCTTCACTGTCCAAATAAATACATAGGGGAGTGTACCTGTAAACAATACACCAAGAGATTGGTTTAATATGATGTCCCACCTTCGTATGATGACCATTGTATCTAACCTAGGCCGGGATTCAATCCGATCGTGGATTATAGCATTACTGCTTTTAAAGGTTATGAATTGTCAAAATCATGTTTTTCATAACATGTGATGATATTTGAAGGAAACCAGATCAAAGTATGACTAATGACTGTTGCTTCTACATTGATAGTTTGATCATAAAGTTACTGGTCCTCTCCCCATGTCAAACACTTGGATTAATTTTTAAGTGGACAAGGTGACATCACCTTAATTTCATTTTAATACACCAAAGGTAAAATGATATTCTCTTAGCTAATTTAAATAAGTACCGCCAAGTAACCAACATCGGAAAAAGTGTGTTTACAGCTGGGTGTGGTTTATATAGCTAGATAGCTACTCTACTTGTGCCAAAATTTGACTGTAGGGTGTCAGCAAATATCATTAAAAGTTTACCCTGTTCATCTATGGCAAAGATACTTATGGTTCCCCTTTAATCTGTGTCTGGTGTTAGCTAGTTACTGGCTAGCTAGGTCTTCAGCCAGCATGGAACAAAAGGGGGGAATGGTCGTTCAAAACTCTGACGCAGTTGTCATGTCAACACATCCGTCATTGCTGCTGTGAACTGCATCACAAGAGACATGTCAAACGGGAATGTATGGGGCCTCCCGAGTGGCACAGCGGTCTAAGGCACTGCATTGCAGTGTTAGCGGCGTCACTACAGACCCTGGTTCAATCCCGGGCTCTGTCGCAGCCGGCCGCGACCAGGAGACCCATGAGGCAGCGCACAATTGGCTCAGCATCGTCTGGGTTAGGGGAAGGTTTGGCGGGCTGGTATGTCCTTGTCCCATCGCGCTCTAGCAACTCCTTGTGGCGAGCCAGGTGCATGCACGCTGACTTCAGTTGCCGGCTGTACGGTGTTTCCTCTGACACATTGGTGCGGCTGGCTTCCGGGTTAAGCGAGCAGTGTGTCAAGAAGCAGTGCGGCTTAGCAGGGTCGTGTTTCCGAGTACGCATGGCTCTCGACCTTCGCCTCTCCCAAGTCCGTACAGGAGTTGCAGCGACGGGACAAGACTGGGGGTAATAAATAAAAACAGGAATGTATTTTTAAATTTTTTTGTTTCAGTTGCTTTGTGTATCAACAAATTTGCTTGATGATTTTACTGCAGCACTGCTCACTGCATCCAAGTTGCTTGACATAGGCATTTCAAAGAGCTGTCAGTCTAGGCGAGCTCATGAATATAAGCTCCCTGCTCACTCAGCCTGTCTCTTCAAACTTCCTGGTAGTCAGCCATGAGAGAAAATGTACTTTTCAATCAATCCTATTAGCCAATCTTCAATCATTTGAGAATAAATTGGATGACCTAAGATTATGGTTATCCTACCAACGGGACATTAAAAACTGTAATATCTTATGTTTCACCGAGTCGTGACTGAACAACAACATGGACAACATACAGCTAGCGGGCTATACGCTACATCGGCAGGATAGAACGGCTGACTCCGGTAAGACAAGGGGTGGTGGTCTGTGTATATTTGTAAACAACAGCTGGTGCACAAAATCCAATACTAAGGAAGTCTTGAGGTTTTGCTCGCCTGAGGTAGAGTATCTTATGCTAAGCTGTAGACCACACTATTTACCAAGAGAGTTTTCATCTATATTTTTCATAGCTGTCTATTTACCACCACAAACCAATGCTGGCATTAAGATTGCACTGAATGAGCTGTATAGGCCATAAGTGAACAGGAAAACGCTCATCCAGGGGCAGCACTCCTAGTGGCCGGGGACTTTAATGCAGGGAAACTTAAATCCGTTCTACCTCATTTCTACCAGCATGTTAAATGTGCAACCAGAAGAAAAAAAACTCCAGACCACCTTTACTCCACACACAGAGACGCATACAAAGCTCTCCCTCGCCCTCCATTTGGAAAATCTGACCATAACTCTATCCTCCTGGTTCCTGCTTATAAGCAAAAACTAAAGCAGGAAGCACCAGTGACTCGGTTAATAAAAAAGTGGTCAGATGACGCAGATGCTAAGCTACAGGACTGTTTTGCTAGCACAGACTGGAACATGTTCCGGGATTCTTCAGATAGCATTGAGGAGTACACCACATCAGTCACTGGCTTCATCAATAAGTGCATCGATGATGTCGTCCCCACAGTGACC
Source organism: Coregonus lavaretus (assembly GCF_964263955.1). Lineage (NCBI taxonomy): Eukaryota > Metazoa > Chordata > Actinopteri > Salmoniformes > Salmonidae > Coregonus > Coregonus lavaretus. The sequence goes on along the minus strand of NC_139996.1, from coordinate 29,850,256 downwards.
GTACGTACATACCCCAACCAGAAGCCATGGATTACAGGAAACATCCGCACTGAGCTAAAGGGTAGAGCTGCCGCTTTCAAGGAGCGGGACTCTAACCCGGACGCTTATAAGAGATCCCACTATGCCCTCCGACGAACCATCAAAGAGTCAATACAGGACTAAGATTGAATCGTACTACACCGGCTCTGACGCTCGTCGGATGTGGCAGGGCTTGAAAACTATTACAGACTACAAAGGGAAGCACAGCCGCGAGCTGCCCAGTGACACAAGACTTCCAGACGAGCTAAACCACCTCTATGCTCGTTTCGAGGCAAGCAACACTGAAGCATGCATGAGAGCACCAGCTGTTCCGGATGACTATGTGATCACGCTCTCCGTAGCCGATGTGAGTAAGACTTTTAAGCAGGTCAACATTCACAAGGTCGCAGGGCCAGACGGATTACCAGGACGTGTACTCCCAGCATGTGCTGACCAACTGGCAAGTGTCTTCACTGACATTTTCAACATGTCCCTGACTGAGTCTGTAATATCAACATGTTTCAAGCAGACCACCATAGTCCCCGTGCCCAAGGACACTAAGATAACCTGCCTAAATGACTACCGACCCGTAGCACTGACGTCTGTAGCCATGAAGTGCTTTGAAAGGCTGGTCGTGGCTCACATCAACACCATTATCCCAGAAACCCTAGACCCACTCCAATTTGCATACCGCCCCAACAGATCCACAGATGATGCAATTTCCATTGCACTCCACACTGCCCTTTCCCACCTGGACAAGAGGAACACCTACGTGAGAATGCTATTCATTGACTACAGCTCAGCATTCAACACCATAGTGCCCTCAAAGCTCATCACTAAGCTAAGGATCCTGGGGGGTTTCCCCCAGGTGGTAAAGGTAGGTAACAACACATCTGCCACACTGATCCTCAACACGGGGGCCCCTCAGGGGTGCGTGCTCAGTCCCCTCCTGTACTCCCTGTTCACCCATGACTGCATGGCCAGGCACGACTCCAACACCATCATTAAGTTTGCCGACGACACAACAGTGGTAGGCCTGATCACCGACAACGATGAGACAGCCTATAGGGAGGAGGTCAGAGACCTGGCCGTGTGGTGCCAGGATAACAACCTCTCCCTGAACGTGACCAAGACAAAGGAGATGATTGTGGACTACAGGAAAAAAAGAGGACTGAGCACGCCCCCATTCTCATTGACGGGGCTGTAGTGGAACAGATTGAGAGCTTCAAGTTCCTTGGTGTCCACATCACCAACGAACTATCATGGTCCAAACACACCAAGACAGTCGTGAAGAGGGCACGACAAAGCCTATTCCCCCTCAGGAGACTGAAAAAGATTTGGCATGGGTCCTCAGATCCTCAAAAACTTCTACTCCTGCACCATCGAGAGCATCCTGACTGGTTGCATCACCGCCTGGTATGGCAACTGCCTCCGACCGCAAGACACTACAGAGGGTAGTGCGTACGGCCCAGTACATCACTGGGGCCAAGCTTCCTGCCATCCAGGACCTCTATACCAGGCGGTGTCAGAGGAAGGCCCTCAAAATTGTCAAAGACTCCAGCCACCCTAGTCATAGACTGTTCTCTCTGCTACCGCACGGCAAGCGGTACCGGAGTGCCAAGTCTAGGTCCAAAAGACTTCTCAACAGCTTCTACCCCCAAGCCATAAGACTCCTGAACAGCTAATCATAGCTACCCGGACTATTTGCACTGCCCCCCCACCCCCCACCCCATCTTTTTACGCTGCTGCTACTCTGTTAATTATTTATGCATAGTCACTTTAACTCTACCCACATGTACATATTACTTCAACTACCTCAACTAGCCGGTGCCCCCGCACATTGACTCTGCACCGGTACCCCCCTGTATATATAGCCTCCCTACTGTTATTTTATTTTACTTCTGCTCTTTTTTTCTCAACACTTTTTTGTTGTTTTATTTTACTTTTTAATTTAAAATAAATGCACTGTTGGTTAAGGGCTGTAAGTAAGCATTTCACTGTAAATTTGATTTGATTTGCTATATATCTGAGATGAGATATCTGAGGTTTCACTACAGCCTTTTAAGTGGGCCTGCTCCTCATATGTTCATGTGTTATTAATCACAGAGTGATTGTCTATGACGCCACATTTTAGTCCGAGCATCCCCTGCCTTCTTGGGACAGTTTTAAAATTAATATTTGAAGAAGAAACATAAATAAACCCATCTATCTAGCGGTCCTGAAGGAATATGGATGGTACTTAGAGGTTAACTGTGACAGGTCAGGGGTGCCAGCCACAGCCACAGGCCCTTCTACCCACCACCTCACCTCTTTTTACATTCCTTGCTTTGCTCCTATGGGTTCAACCTTCTGGTCAGGAATATCTGACTGATGCATTCTGGGAGATCTTTACAGAACAGATTTTCAAAATCTCTATTAGATAAGGGTACCAAACATCCAACTCATTCTATTGTTTCTGAGAAAGAGTACATACCTAGTTTGTTTCTTATTTCTTTCAGATCATGTTGTTCAAGATGACATGAACAACTACATCAGCCAGTACTACAGTGAGGCAAGCAGTGGTAAGAATAAACAATTGTCTACACCCTCACAGGTTTGTTTGTGTACTTTGCTTTGCGGACAGTCAGCAGGATCATGTGTTGAGTCCAAGTTGTATGTGATTCTTGTAGATGTTGGGATCCCAGACCCAGCTCGTGTCATCACCACTGCAGCCATAGACGTGCACCTGCCCAACAACCCCAGCCAGCTGCCCTCATCTCTGGTGAGTGCAGATGCAGTGTCCAGCCGTCTGCAGCGGACGGGCAGCTCCGTGAGCGAGGCCTCCAACACCACCGTGTCCCGCTCCCGCTCCAGCTTCAGCGCCCACCAGCACAGCATCAGCAGCCACACCCTGGGCTCCACCACCGACTGCAGCTCCACCGTCCGCGAGGCTTCCACCTCCACAGACTCCTACAGCGGCCAGCGCTGTTACCCCCCGCCCTACTGCAGCCCCCTGGCCCTGGGCTTGGGCACACAGCCTGGCCCCAGAGGACACCCCAGCGCCGTGGTGCAGGAGCTGCTCTCCTCCCTGTCTGATGATTCCTGTCTGGGCCAAAAGGGCTTGGACCCTGTCAACCTCAAACTGCCCAGTCCTGCTGGCTCCACCAAAACTAGTCCTGAGCTGGAGCACAGGCTCAACATCTACAACAAGAGGAACCAGGAGAGCCGCGGAGGCTTCCACACCAAGCCCCTCATCCACCTGCAGGCCAGGGAGCCTTTCATGGAGGAGAAGTACAGGCTATCTCAGGCAGATGCCCCTGTCAGCCGTCTGCCTGAGACATAGGAAAGGGCTACAGGGGGTATTGTATCTCTTAGCCAGCACTGACTCACTCCTCAAAGACCCTCCTGAAACTCACTGACTAACACTAAAGATGAACTCAGAGCCATCCTCCTCATCGCCAAAGCACCTTGGAACTGTGAATGGCAGCTCTGCTAGCGCAGCACATCATCCATTGAGGACAGGGAAACGTGCTTTAGGCACTGAACATCTATCAGGAATTGCCACAATAAATGAGTATATGGAGTCACCAAAAGAAACCAGCATTGGGGCATTAGCCCGAGCTCTGAGACAGCAGGGATCTGCAGAAATGTGACTGGCTGATGCTTTTGAATGTGATATCATTTAGTGATGGGGCTGGGTATGTGTGGGTGGAACTGGGTGCTTTGTTTGTCTGATATACTTGCTTAGGGATTGGCGACAGTAGACTGATCACAAGACAACTACTAATTGGCAATCATATTATGATGTATGAGCCACACTAAACAGATATTTTACAAACAAACCATACTGAAAGTCAACCTGGAGTCTCCAGACCCCAACATTAAGTACAGTCCTCTCTGATCGGACTACTGCAGGGTACATTTGATCTGTGTTCTAATGTGTTGAGCTCAGCTTATTTCTTACCTTTGTCTTTCTACATTATCTATGCTAAAGTTTGTATTCAAATTATATTACAAAATATTTTTAAGCCAGACACGTGAGCGACTGAGGGACGTTTCAGCTACCAAATCTCGAGGGGTTTGTAATTGAAGATGTGTAAAGTGTTGGTCAGAAGAAAAAGTATTATAGCATGAACCTTTAAAAATATCTGCTTTTAGACATGGCAAACTAATCCTGCGCACTTGAATGTCAACAGGCATTTTGTAAATTGATCATGAAGGGAATTCAGTGCAGAGTAAAAGCAATTAAAAGGCAAACATGGTAAAATAACAGTCATTTACAATCAGTTTTATCATTGATACCAAGAGCCTTTGGTGAGCTACACATGAATAAAAGTGAATTAGTGAGGAGGAAGGTTTAGACTTCCCGAAGATTACCTTTATTGTGACGCTACGTTAAATACACGTTACAAAATATGCACTAATAGGGAGAAAAAAAGATCACCTACATCAGGTAAGCCAAACGTTACTGGTGGCATATCATACCTACGTACATAAAAACAGAAGTCCGGTTTATAAACTGAGAGTGTTGTTCTGTTTCCATTTAGGAAGAAGGATGATAACATTATTAGTGTTCCCAGAAGACTAGCTCCAGAAACAGTTTAAGGCAGAGATTGTAGGAGAGTTGTAACTGTGTGGTCTTGGTACCCAGGTAGTGATGGGATGGCTGCTTAGCTGAATGTTGGCTCACTTGCTCAACGCTGCAGTCATCTCAGGGACAGCCTAGTGAGACAAAGACAAAACAGTAGCTTAAGATGGTTGCACCCCCTAACCGGGCATATCTAGCAAGGTTGACACAATGGACATGGTGTGTGCTTGCAACATGGAAATAGAAGGTTGAGCTTTTAGATAAATGTAAGTGTTTAGTCTCACGGTTTGGGGTGACACCATTTAAGATCAATTCATTCAAACCAATTCAAATCTGAGAGTAACTGATTTAAGGGACATGAGCAGGGTTGTCTGATGAATGACATACTGACAAACTATATCAGTAGCACACGAGTCTAATGTGTCCCACAGATCAGTTTTCAATTGAAGGAAGAGGAGAAAGCCCATATATTTTAATCAGTTATCTGAGGAGTGATCAACTCTGCTGCCACAAGCTATTATTACCAATCACTTTTACAGAGTTTACCCAGAACACCTGGGCCTCTCACGCACCACCACCGCCATAGTAAAGAAAAGATGAACAACAGGACACACACATTAAAATAAATGCTACTACACTTTCACTGAAAGCACAGGCCCTCTTGTTCAAGAGTGTGCCAACCCTCTGGCACACATGTGCCAGCCAGACACTAGAAGGCAGCTAAGCATGTAAAGTCCTGGCACTAGGGAAGAGAAAATAAAACCGGAGAACTTATGGTTTGAAGGAACGCTGTTGTATCTCTACACAGCAGCAAGCTCAGACCACAACTCACCTCTGATTAATTCAGCACCTCAATAATTCAACACATTTCCATTAGGTGGAATAATAATGGTTCTTGCAACATTGATCAGGGAAATGGTGAATGTAATATTCCGACTGTCACAGTTGTCATGTCTTGGTTATTGAAATGCCGGTGTCTTGCTGATCAGCTATTCATGGCAAGAGTGTTTGGTAATGTTTCCTCATGGGTGAATATTCCTCCAACACAGTCGGCCTGCTATCTCACCTTGAACAGATCAGCCACCAGACCATAGTCAGCCACCTGGAAGATGGGAGCCTCTGGGTCCTTGTTGATGGCAACAATAGTCTGTAGAGCAAAGGAAAATGTGTTTCATAATAATGCTGCATGCCTATTCTGTATACATGATAGAACATTCTGGTATAAAGGGACAGGGAAGAAACAAGCAAGAATGCTAACTGTACTGTACCTTGCTGTCCTTCATCCCAGCCAGATGCTGAATAGCTCCAGAGATACCAACAGCGATGTACAATTCCTGCAGAGAGAACAAGATGACAAACAAGCTGTATCAGCATAATACAAGCGCTTGGTGCACAGCCACATCTATGTAGTCCCAGTTGTTTCAGGCTGCTGAACACAGGTAAGACACCTTATTGCAGGAATGCTGCAACTGACTCAATACCGGTAGTATAATATGTGGGCCTACAATATTTATTGAATAACTTTTTTTCCATCAATCTCCAGAAAACCATCATAACACCACTAAGGCCGTCATTGGCACCCTAGTACAGATGCAGCTGATTGCAGGACAGTTCTGGGTTTCCTTAGAGTATGGGGTTGTTCTAGTGCTGACCCTGACCAAGGCTGTGTAATCTCTCAGAGGGAGAGTGCTGGGGGGTGGTGTAGCAGAGTGTAGGACCCTCCAAGCATCCACCTCACCTATGGGAAAAACACATCAGAGGCTTTCAGCTTAATGCACTGCCATATGAATATTTCAGTGCTACTTAATGTTATTGGAGTAGTCTCAGAGGAGCAGAACATCAATTTATGATGTTCTAGTCTGCCAACGACTAGAAGTGAGGACCGATATTTCACAATGAGAGGCACTGTCCTGTCCAGCAAGTGTACTGTCCTTGCAGAGATAAAATGACCACAAAACATGGTGTATGTTGTAGTTCTCAAGTATCACTGTATGGAAAGATCAGAGTACATACAAAAAGACGAAAATAAAAAAACTAAAACAAGAAGGTACTAGCAAGAGTCCAATGTCTAGCCTATTTGGAGAATCTTCTCAGAGTTCTTCTCTTTATGCTCTTTTAGCAGCTTTGTATGTTCAATTAGAAGGCCAGACAGGGCCACCTGCTGTTGTGTTGCTAAAATAGCATTAAGCGCTGTTTCAGCCTACTATTTCACACCCAGCTTTCCCTCAGGTGTGAAAGCAACTCCCTGCATGCAACATGATTGTATTGCTAGCTAGTCGTTCAAGTGTGGTGATGCTATTGTTATCCGATAAAAACAACAAAAGACCGCAACATGACAACCTGGCTGCTCCGTTGCCAAGCTGTTCCCCGAATGTGGTACTCGCCTGAAACGTTGCTCAGGCATGACACCCACAGCTTAGATTACATAAACAATACAATGGCACACTGTCTGTAAACGTCAGGACAGTAGGGTGAAGACAGTCTTATAAAGAGTTTAGGCTACTGAATGCTAATGTGACGATCCTTTGATATACATAAATATGCAAAAGCTAAACTGTGAAATACATGCTGACATCTGTGATGTGAGATTCTTTCAAATTTCATTAAGTTAATTTCAGCAAAACTATAACTGGAGCAGTTCAATACTGGATAGAACTACTATTTAAAGCCTGCAAATAGTTGATTCGCTAAATATTCATTCTGTCAAAAGCGGTTCATTCAAATACACATAACAAGAAGGAACACAGTTTTGTGCTATTCAAGGGGACATTTGTCAAATAAAAAAGATGTCAGACAGTCAGTCACACTGATATGACATGCATGGTTCTTCTGTCCTAACAATGCCTGAAGGTAGCGATCAAAAATGAACATCTAATACTTGAATCCTCTGAATGGTTTGCATGAGGACTATGAACAACTGACTGACAAATATGAAGAGGATAAAAATACTGCCATTCAAATGTTATTGAATACATTAAAGCTGGAATCCGTAATGGTGAAACTGCCACGTCCGTTTGCGATATTACAACAACAATGAAGTTATTTCAAACAACGATCCCTCAGACATCATTGCATAAGCGATAGAACAGCACTAAGTATGTACTGCAAAAAATGTTTACCATGATGCTGGATGCTCCTCTCCTCCGTTTCATAAACTAAACAAAAACAATAAATGTGCTGGAACGAACATTGGCCCTTACGCGGATTTCAGCTTTTAGCCCACATTTGACAAGCTTCTCAAAACATTAGCAAAATCCAATTTGGGCAGAATGGCCTGGTCTGTGGCTCTGAGCAGATACCCACTGCACTGTGCTGTGCTGTCCTCTGCTCTCTAATGGATCAGCTAAATCATTTAGGAGCATAAATGTGCCATTAACTACATTTCAAATGTGTGGATAATCACAGCTGGGATATCCCATTTGAATCGGATAATGGGAATTTAACCTTTTTAAAAGGGCAAAGGGATCCATCTTTAGAACATTAAATTCCAGGAATTGTGTTTGCATCTAAAGTCACAGGCCTTTGTCAAGCTGCGGGCAACTTGCACAATAGTCAATACTGGGTGGGTAACTCCGCAGAAAATATATCTTCACATTTTCAGAACTATTTCTTTGTAAGTATACACACATGTTTCTACAAAAGGTTTATCTTGAATAATTGTGCAATATTATTACAGATGACACCATTGTGAGCACAACATTGCCTATCAAAGAATAGGATGAATGTTAAATTATTCAGAGTTTGTCACTTACAGGGGCCACAATCTTGCCAGTCTGTCCAACCTGCATGTCATTGGGGACATATCCAGCATCCACAGCAGCTCTGGAAGCACCAACTGTGGGGAGAATCAATTGAAACCTACTTTACTGCTGTCAATCAAATTATTTCACCAATATTTTTATTGTAAAGTTATACCGTATAAAAAAAATTATTCACGACAACTATGATGGAAACAGGAAGATTCAGCACAATTGTATAAATGCAGACAGATAATTTGTTCGTTTGACATGGTGGGATCTTTTTGTGTCTGTAAAATGTATTATGCGAGAAATGGCGGTGCCTTTTGCGCAAATATTGATATCCAGTGGGGGAAAAAAGTATTTAGTCAGCCACCAATTGTGCAAGTTCTCCCACTTAAAAAGATGAGAGAGGCCTGTAATTTTCATCATAGGTACACGGCAACTATGACAGACAAAATGAGAAAAAAAATTCCAGAAAATCACATTGTAGGATTTTTTATGAATTTATTTGCAAATTATGGTGGAAAATAACTATTTGGTCAATAACAAAAGTTTCTCAATACTTTGTTATATACCCTTTGTTGGCAATGACACAGGTCAAACGTTTTCTGTAAGTCTTCACAAGGTTTTCACACACTGTTGCTGGTATTTTGGCCCATTCCTCCATGCAGATCTCCTCTAGAGCAGTGATGTTTTGGGGCTGTCGCTGGGCAACACGGACTTTCAACTCCCTCCAAAGATTTTCTTTGGGGTTGAGATCTGGAGACTGGCTAGGCCACTCCAGGACCTTGAAATGCTTCTTACGAAGCCACTCCTTCGTTGTCCGGGCGGTGTGTTTGGGATCATTGTCATGCTGAAAGACCCAGCCACGTTTCATCTTCAATGCCCTTGCTGATGGAAGGAGGTTTTCACTCAAAATCTCACGATACATGGCCCCATTCATTCTTTCCTTTACACGGATCAGTCGTCCTGGTCCCTTTGCAGAAAAACAGCCCCAAAGCATGATGTTTCCACCCCCATGCTTCACAGTAGGTATGGTGTTCTTTGGATGCAACTCAGCATTCTTTGTCCTCCAAACACGACGAGTTGAGTTTTTACCAAAAAGTTATATTTTGGTTTCATCTGACCATATGACATTCTCCCAATCCTCTTCTGGATCATCCAAATGCACTCTAGCAAACTTCAGACGGGCCTGGACATGTACTGGCTTAAGCAGGGGAACACGTCTGGCACTGCAGGATTTGAGTCCCTGGCGGCGTAGTATGTTACTGATGGTAGGCTTTGTTACTTTGGTCCCAGCTCTCTGCAGGTCATTCACTAGGTCCCCCCGTGTGGTTCTGGGATTTTTGCTCACCATTCTTGTGATCATTTTGACCCCACGGGGTGAGATCTTGCGTGGAGCCCCAGATCGAGGGAGATTATCAGTGGTCTTGTTTGTCTTCCATTTCCTAATAATTGCTCCCACAGTTGATTTCTTCAAACCAAGCTGCTTACCTATTGCAGATTCAGTCTTCCCAGCCTGGTGCAGGTCTACAATTTTGTTTCTGGTGTCCTTTGACAGCTCTTTGGTCTTGGCCATAGTGGAGTTTGGAGTGTGACTGTTTGAGGTTGTGGACAGGTGTCTTTTATACTGATAACAAGTTCAAACAGGTGCCATTAATAGAGGTAACGAGTGGAGGACAGAGGAGTCTCTTAAAGAAGAAGTTACAGGTCTGTGAGAGCCAGAAATCTTGCTTGTTTGTAGGTGACCAAATACTTATTTTCCACCATAATTTGCAAATAAATCCATTAAAAATCCTACAATGTGATTTTCTGGATTTTTTTTTCTCATTTTGTCTGTCATAGTTGACGTGTACCTATGATGAAAATTACAGGCCTCTCTCATCTTTTTAAGTGGGAGAACTTGCACAATTGGTGGCTGACTAAATACTTTTTTTCCCCACTGTATTCTTGCTGTTATCCATAATAATCTCATCATGTAGACTATACCCGCACAGCCTACCCGCACTGTATCTGCTAGCTGTTGGCTAGAGCGCACGGGCCAAGACCAGAGTAGGCACATTTGCTATTTAACGCAACCGTTTTTGTGACAAAACTATCTGTAGAATTGAAAATGTGTTAGAAACATATTAAACTTCAGATTTTTATGCGGTACATGAAAACGTAAGCGAAAAAGTGAATTTTGTGTGCACTACGTCATCACACACTGATTTCTATCCACAAAAAGTCAATTTGGTGGATTCTAGAGTATTTGCATGAAAATCTGTCGCCAATTGGATGAAAACCTAGCTACTTATACAAATACAGAACGTAATTTTTTTGGTCAACATTCAAAGACTCATTCTAATCACACACTTACCTGCGGCATTCATTTTGTCAGCAAGGTCATACAGCAGCTTGAAGTTGTCTCCACTCTTCAGGCCCCTTCCTAAAAGAAGGGCAAGACAATAGTGATTTCTTTAAACATTTGGCATACACATCAATTAATTTGTCAAGTAAAGGCAAATAGTATGAAGTAAGGTGGCTCTCACCTCCGGACACCACAACCTTAGCACTGGTCAGCTCTGGACGGTCACTCTTGGTCAAGGACGCTTCCAGCCACTCAGACATCCCAGCGGGAGCGGACGCAGCAACTGAAATAAACAAATAACAATGTGAGGAAACATCAGAGGATCATATTAAATAACAAAACTGCATCTCAAGGACAAACTGTCTCATGTCTTCTTACTTTTAACTATACCCTGACAAATATGTTATCCAGCCAGGAAATTAAACAATTGATTTTTGAATGATAAACAAGAACAATGGCTTTTGTATGTGTGCTTTTCAGGTGTGTATCAGTACATGGTTAGTACTGTAGCTACCTTCCTCTGATGTAGCACTGCCTCCCTCCACCTCAGCGGGCTCAAAGGATGTCCCTCTGACAGTGAAAACCTTGACATTTTCATTAGACTTGACAGTGCTGAGAGCATTTCCTGTGAATGAGACAAACAACAGTGATGTTTTGTAACTCTACCGAATGCAACTCTTTTGATGACAACTGGGAATTAAAATAGAGAATTTATTTCACACAGATAGTCTAATTTGGAATAAATCTTCTGGGCTCAAGGTACACCTATTTGGACATGACAAACAGCAAAGGTTGATTTATTCTTAGCCCATTAGTGCAATTGAGAAATTAGGCTTTTGGGATCTAATCATAGCTGGTATTGCCAAAAGGCTGATTTAGCTATAGATTTACAAACAAACCGGTTCCCTATGGTACATGTAAGTATTGTGTACATGGAGAATTGGTGCGTTACTGGTGAAATTCGTAAGAGCAGTCCCACATCCAAATGATTTCCCATGATAATTTCAAACAAGATCCACATAGCGTACCAAAAAATGTCTAAAGCAGTCTAAACTGCATTGGTGATATATAATGTGCTCAAGAAATCTGAACGCCATCTTAGGTTGGCTTGGGGGGGAAACAATACGTACAAAAGTTCAAATGTACTGTATCTTCTCATAACACGTTCACAAAAAGCTAGTTACCAGCATAGATGGTTCTGACAAAGGTGTCAGGGGATTTGATCTCAATGATGTCTGAAATAGGAGCAACATCCAACTTGGCAGCCAGTCTGGGGAGCAGGTTCTACAAAAGACAGGATGGTAAATAAGCAGGGATATAAGGCAATCTGTAACGATCAGCCAAAGATGCCCTACAAATAACTTCCAGAAACCATGAATGAAAAATACAGCATACTGATAACAGCTATGTTTTTTTACACTAGCCTTATGAAACCAAATCCATTGTATGAAATCATCTGCAGGCAGACACCTTTGCTGAGGAGTGACAAATGACCTCACTGAATTATGAATATAAGGGTGTTATAATCTTACTTTCCCAAAGGCAGATGCCCCAGCACAGATATGGGTGAAGTTGAACTGCTTCTGGGTTGCCAGGATAAGTGGAGTCAACGCCTCTGTGGAAAGACATGCAAGTTGCAGTTAACACTACATGCAAATTGACCGAAAATAACCCTCAAATGTAACATACTAACTTTATATTTCAAGTAAGACACTGTAGAAGTAAAACTTCTTCCAACTCATTTACAGCTTCAGTGAATCTGTTTGCTGCATCTGCTTCACACTGTGGATATACATACCTGGCAGAGAGCCTTTGTAAGCATCATTTTGAGCAATCAAAACTGTCTTCACACCCAGGACTTTGCTGATTTCCTGTGCAACCTGAAAATATTATAAATATACAGCAAATCAATCCCTTGAAGAAAAAAAAACTAACAGGGTAGGTCTGGACATCCATTTTCAACAGGTTATTTGTCTGATGATCAAACCCATGATTTTAACTGACCTTTGTACAGTCTGTTCCAGCAACCAAACAGGACACATCTCCTCCCAGTTTCTTGGCTGCAGTGATAGCATTCAGCGTAATGGGGGTCAGCTTGTCATTGTTGTGTTCTGCCACCACTAAGGTGCTTTGAAACCTCTGGAGGAGACCAGACTACGGGGAAAAGGTATTTTCAATAAATAGGACATAACATAAACATAATAGTCAGCCCCGGTCCTGGCCGTTCTGCCACCCTCCTCCTATCCCCACAAAACTAGAATAGTGTAGCCTACAGTGTCAGCCTGTAATGCAATTGTATGAATGCCCATCCATGTCGTACCGTCTGATTCATGACCATGGCTTAAGACTAGGCCTAATTATTTTGGCTATTTAATATCTGCATATCAGCTACCCAGGTTTATCAGGAGTTATTCTGAGCCTATTTGCAATGAGAATCAATGTGTTTACACAGCGGGAAATGCAGAAGTCTTTTCTTCTTCGCTATGATCAGCTCGTCAAAAATGTATGAATAGGCCTACAGTTGAAATCAGTGGTTAATGACAATTTAGCCCACGGAGTGAAATTCCAGGACAGAAGTCGCGAGTAGCTTAATTTCATTCTATATTGTCCATTTTATTTTAACCTGTCCTGTTTTTAGGATATGGTGTTTGTTAACATGTTAAGTCATATTCAAATCGAAGCTCTTTTTCTTTTTGATAGGGTGCCATTTAGGCTATTTGATAGGAGACACGTGCATGATGTGAAAGATTGTGTCTCATAACATTGTCAGAAATATGATCTCCAGTCTAAGCTTCAGAAAAACCACATAGGCTACTAAACTTTCTACTATGGTTACATCAAATCAAAAACAAAAAATGTCACATGCGCCGAATACAACAGGTGTAGACATTACCATGAAATATTTACTTACAAGCCCAACAATGCAGTTCAACAACGAGTTAAGAAAATATTTACTAAATAAACTAAAGTAAAACAACATTTAAAAAAATACAATGTAACACAAAATAACAATAACGAGGCTATATACAGGGGGTACCGGTACTGAGTCAATGTGCGGGGGTACAGGTTAGTTGAGGTAATTTGTACATGTAGGTAGGGGTAAAGTGACTATGCATAGATGGGGGGGGGGGTCAATGTAAATAGTCCGGGTGGCCATTTTATTAATTGTTCAGCAGTCTTATGGCTTGGGTGTAGAAGCTGTTAAGGAGCCTTTTGGTCCTAGACTTGGTGCTCCGGGACCGCTTGCCGTGCGGTAGCAGAGGGAACAGTCTATGACTTGGGTGACTGGAGTCTTGGACAATTTTTTGTGCCTTCCTCTTACACCGCCTAGTATATAGGTCCTGGATGGCAGGAAGCTTGGCCCCAGTGATGTACTGGGCCGTACGCACTACCCTCTGTAGCGCCTTACGGTCAGATGCTGAGCAGTTGCCATACCAGGCGGTGATGCAACCGGTCAGGATGCTCTCGATCATGCAGCTGTAGAACCTTTTGAGGATCTGGGGACCCATGCCAAATCTTTTCAGTCTCCTGAGGGGGAAAAGGTGTTGTCGTGCCCTCTTCACGACTGTCTTGGTGTGTTTGGACCATGATAGTTTGTTTGTTATGTGGACACCAAGGAACTTGAAACTCTCGACCCGCTCCACTACAGCCCTGTCGATGTTAATGGGGGCCTGTTCAGCCCGCCTTTTCCTGTAGTCCACGATCAGCTCCTTTGTCTTGCTCACATTGAGGCAGAGGTTGTTGTCCTGGCACCACACTGCCAGGTATTTGACCTCCTCCCTATAGGCTGTCTCATCGTTGTCTGTGATCAGGCCTACCACTGTTGTGTTGTCAGCAAACGTAATGATGGTGTTGGAGTCGTGTTTGGCCACCCAGTCATGGGTGTACATGATTTATGTTAGATGATTTGAGCGTTGGTGGAGAGCCGCAGCGCTGCGTCTATCCAACAGCACCCTGGAGATGCATGCTGGGTATGGACAAGATAAATATTTTGCGCCCCTGACAAAGTTGGCAATGCTTATCATGCGGTGGCATCAGCGCTCACCTAAATAGCCCATATGCCACTGGGTGAGAGAAGTTTTCATTGTTTTTGGGCAGAATTATGTGAGGTGTTATGTGTTGTTGGAGGTGCGTCTTGGTCAGTTTAGCTCGGAAAATGCCTCCCTCTTCAGGCTGCCGCCTAATCCTGCCTAATGGACGAATCGACCTTGATAACATGGCTCTAATGCCTATCAAACTTAAACACCCATGCTTAAAAGCTACTAATAATACAACAGCATTTTGGGTAGTCCTATAAAGAGCAAGGCAACATTAATATTGAGTTCATACCGGATACTACTGGTTCTGTTTAGGTGTAGCTTTTTGGGAAAACAACATCTAGTGGGTTATTTATTGGAGGTAAGTTATAGCAGAAAGTGTGAGCTATAACACCACCTGATGGGAGGAGGGAGCTGTGAGAACCTTCAGTAAACAATGACATAACATCAGAGCTAAACATTGGCTTATACAACCTTTGACAGGGAGTATCAATCCTATCACCAAGCTAAAACATGACAGTCAGTACCAGCTGCTCTATCTGAACCTGTGTCTGAAAGGCAGTTTCTAGAGTAGAGGTCATTCACAGCAGTCTAGCCAACGTCACAGCACAATACAGGTTTAATAGATTTAGCATATATTAAATGATTGTCTTTATTGAAATGGTGCTTCAATGTCTTTAAAATCATTGCATGGCCATTTTTTTAGTTTCTTAAGTGATCGTTTACGAGGTTGCATAACTGCTAGCTATTTTCAGCTAGCTAAGGACGCTAGCTGTGCCATCAACTATGATCAGATGTTCAAACTGTGGCAATCGACTTTTTCATTTTTATGAATATAGCAAAGGAAATCAATGCCATTTTAACCTTGTTCTGTTTTCGTGCACTGTGCACTGCTAGTTAACATGCTAGCTTCCTTGCTAACATTAAGTGTCTATCAGGCACCAGCAACATTGTACTATTTGTGCTTATTTGCATTTGCCACATTGCGAATGAATAGCAAGTTACTTAGCTAGTTAATATAATATAATTATATGCGTCTATCGTGTACTTACCAACTGTTTGAAATGTGTTTTGTTGACAGCTCTATGCATCTTGGACCCTACTCTTCGATGCTGCCAATACTACTTTCCTAGAACGAACTATGACAGCTGTAGAATGTTCTCGCGAGACAAAACTATGGTTGGACTACAATCACTTCCGTTTTGGGTGGGAGCAGAATACAATTTTATTTCAGAGACTGTCATAGACGATTTCCACTAGTAGCTTCCATAGCCACAAAGTCAGATTCCACAGCTTCTTTTTGGTCTTAATTTAAGGTTAGGGTTAGGCATAAGGTTAGCAGTGTGGTTAAGGTTAGGGTTAGGTTTAAAATCAAAAGTTAAGAAGATAAATTGTAGAAATTACTTTGTGTCTATAGAAGCTAGTGACGACCGTGATAGACCCTGTCACCCTGCAGACCTTGGGTGCATGATGACTGGGTAGGTGTGTGTGAACAACAGGGGAAACTAGATAGGCCTACTATTATCAACAACAAAATCATTACGCATATCCATTTAATCCAGATCTGTAAACATACTCATTTAAATGAGTAGCCTGTGTGGCTACTAAGTTCTATGAGAAGAGTAAAGGGACCGACATGGAACCTGGAAATCAAATCAAATCAAATTGTATTGGTCACATGCACCGAATACAACAGGTGCAGACATTACAGTGAAATGCTTACTTACAGCCCTTAACCAACAGTGCATTTATTTTAAACAAAAAAAGTAAAAATAAAACAACAACAAAAAAAAAGTGTTGAGAAATAAAAAGAGCAGAAGTAAAAATAAAGTGACAGTAGGGAGGCTATATATACAGGGGGGTACCGTTGCAGAGTCAATGTGCGGGGGCACCGGCTAGTTGAGGTAGTTGAGGTAATATGTACATGTGGGTAGAGTTAAAGTGACTATGCATAAATACTTAACAGAGTAGCAGCAGCGTAAAAAGGATGGGGTGGGGGGGCAGTGCAAATAGTCCGGGTAGCCATGATTAGCTGTTCAGGAGTCTTATGGCTTGGGGGTAGAAGCTGTTGAGAAGTCTTTTGGACCTAGACTTGGCACTCCGGTACCGCTTGCCGTGCGGTAGCAAAGAGAACAGTCTATGACTAGGGTGGCTGGAGTCTTTGACAATTTTGAGGGCCTTCCTCTGACACCGCCTGGTATAGAGGTCCTGGATGGCAGGAAGCTTTGCCCCAGTGATGTACTGGGCCGTACGCACTACCCTCTGTAGTGCCTTGCGGTCGGAGGCCAAGCAGTTGCCATACCAGGCGGTGATGCAACCAGTCAGGATGCTCTCGATGGTGCAGCTGTAGAATTTTTTGAGGATCTGAGGACCCATGCCAAATCTTTTTAGTCTCCTGAGGGGAATAGGCTTTGTCGTGCCCTCTTCATGACTGTCTTGGTGTGTTTGGACCATGATAGTTCGTTGGTGATGTGGACACCAAGGAACTTGAAGCTCTCAACCTGTTCCACTACAGCCCCGTCGATGAGAATGGGGGCGTGCTCAGTCCTCTTTTTTTTCCTGTAGTACACAATCATCTCCTTTGTCTTGGTCATGTTGAGGGAGAGGTTGTTGTCCTGGCACCACACGGCCAGATCTCTGACCTCCTCCCTATAGGCTGTCTCATCGTTGTCGGTGATCAGGCCTACCACTGTTGTGTCATCGGCAAACTTAATGATGGTGTTGGAGTCGTGCCTGGCCATGCAGTCATGGGTGAACAGAGAGTACAGGAGGGGACTGAGCACGCACCCCTGAGGGGCCCCCGTGTTGAGGATCAGTGTGGCAGATGTGTTGTTACCTACCCTTACCACCTGGGGGCGGCCCGTCAGGAAGTCCAGGATCCAGTTGCAGAGGGAGGTGTTTAGTCCCAGGATCCTTAGCTTAGTGATGAGCTTAGAGGGCACTATGGTGTTGAATGCTGAGCTGTAGTCAATGAATAGCATTCTCACGTAGGTGTTCCTCTTGTCCAGGTGGGAAAGGGCAGTGTGGAGTGCAATAGAGATTGCATCATCTGTGGATCTGTTGGGGCGGTATGCAAATTGGAGTGGGTCTAGGGTTTCTGGGATAATGCTGTTGATGTGAGCCATGACCAGCCTTTCAAAGCACTTCATGGCTACAGACGTCAGTGCTATGGGTCGGTAGTCATTTAGGCAGGTTATCTTAGAGTCCTTGGGCACGGGGACTATGGTGGTCTGCTTGAAACATGTTGGTATTACAGACTCAGTCAGGGACATGTTGAAAATGTCAGTGAAGACACTTGCCAGTTGGTCAGCACATGCTCGGAGTACACGTCCTGGTAATCCGTCTGGCCCTGCGGCCTTGTGAATGTTGACCTGCTTAAAAGTCTTACTCACATCGGCTACGGAGAGCGTGATCACATAGTCATCCGGAACAGCTGGTGCTCTCATGCATGCTTCAGTGTTGCTTGCCTCGAAGTGAGCATAGAAGTGGTTTAGCTCGTCTGGTAGGCTTGTGTCACTGGGCAGCTCGCGGCTGTGCTTCCCTTTGTAGTCTGTAATGGTTTTCAAGCCCTGCCACATCCGACGAGCGTCAGAGCCAGTGTAGGACGATTCAATCTTAGACCTGTATTGACTCTTTGCCTGTTTGATGGTTCGTCGGAGGTCATAGCGGGATTTCTTATAAGCGTCCGGGTTAGAGTCCCGTTCCTTGAAAGCGGCAGCTCTACCCTTTAGCTCAGTGCGGATGTTTCCTGTAATCCATGGCTTCTGGTTGGGGTATGTACGTACGGTCACTGTGGGGACGACATCATTGATGCACTTATTGATGAAGCCAGTGACTGATGTGGTGTACTCCTCAATGCTGTCTGAAGAATCCCGGAACATGTTCCAGTCTGTGCTAGCAAAACAGTCCTGTAGCTTAGCATCTGCGTCATCTGACCACTTTTTTATTAACCGAGTCACTGGTGCTTCCTGCTTTGCTGGTTCAGGGCCAGTTCTTGCTTTGCCATAAATTACTTTAGCCATACATGTTGGAGAGATGTAACCAATACGTAGTAGCCTAGACCATGCCCAGCAAACCTAGTGGGTATTCGGTGGGCAAGGTGGTCACAGGCTTGCCCACACCAAGCCCACACTAGCCCAGCACGGGCTAGCCCACAACATGCCCAACAAAGGCCAGACAATATTTTGCTTAGGGCCCCCAAAAGGCTAGATCCAGCTCTGACTGCATGTGTGGGTATGGATGTGGGTACATAGACCTGCGAGCCACTGCAAACCCTTATGATGAGTTCAGATTTTTTTGTGGCCCCCACCCCCATCAAAGTTGCCCATCCCTGCCCTAGACCAGGGTTTCCCCTGGGTGCACGTTTTGGGTTTTGACCTAGCACTACACAGCTGATTTAAAGAACCAACTCATCATCAAGCTTTGATGGTGCTAGGGCAAAAACCAAAACGTGCACCCAGGGGAGCCCCAGGACCAATTTTGGGAAACCCTGCCCTAGACCATACCCAGCAAACATTACCCCATTGGCCCCTGTGGGTATTTGGTGGGCAAGTTGGGCACTGGCTAGCCCACACCAAGGTCACACCAAGCCCACACCAGTCCAACACGGGCTACCACACAGCAAGCCTAACACAGGCTAGCCCACACCAATCCCACATCAGTCCAACATGGACTAGCCTATACTAACCCAACACAGGTTAGCCCACACCAAGCCCAGCATGGCAGTGGAGGCTACTGGGAGGAGCTACAGGAGGAGGGGCTCATTGTAATGGCTGGATTGGAATCGATGGAACAGTGTCAAACGTGTTTTCCATATGTTTGATACTATTCAATTTATTCCATTCCAGCCATTACAATGAGCTCGTCCTCTTGTAGCTCCTCCCACCAGCCTGCTCTGCAGCACGGGCTAGCCCACACCAAGCCCAGCTAAAGGCGGCGGCTCATTAGAATATTTGGGGGCGTGGTTTGCACGCAGTTCTTTTTTTGCAACCATTACTGAGTGTCATTCCACTTCCAATTTAAGGGTTCTGTTATGCCCATTTTTGTTTTATCTTGTACAGTGATGAAGTCTTTAAAAATAATTAAATAAGTGCATGTGACATATGAGAAACGTATATATGTAGGCCTATTACTTACAGTATATAAAATATAGGCCTATGTATGATAGCAACAACTTGGTTGTATTTCTGATACAATGAATCATGTTCCCTAAATACCTTTAAGGCTTGAACACTATACAATTTATGCACTGAATTAAGTGTCATAAATAAATTATAAATATATCAATTCCTATTAAATAGCAAACGCGCATAGGCCCAATGTGGGCAGCCTACATGGGGCCAATGTTTGAGCCCGCAATGGGCCCACATCGTGCCAAAGTGGACATGTTTACTGGGTAAGTGCAATAAGGGAGAACTTTACACCCAGGCAAAAGCTCAGTCTTATCTTAGATCTTAAACTGTAGGCAATTTTGAATGCACACTGGGGAAACATTTGTTGAATCAACGTTGTTTCCACATCCTTTCAACCAAATAAATATATGTGATGAAGTTGAATCAACATGGAAAACTGATTGGATTTGCAAAAAGTCTTAAATTTAAGGGCATTTCGAATTTTTTTCACCAAACTTTTAAACTAAATCCAATGACATTGTGATTTTTTTTTGTTGATTTCACGTTGAAGTCACTTTAGTTGACAACTCAACAAATGTAAATCAAAACTAGAAGTTGAACTGATGTCTATGCCCATTGGGCTGTCTGTCTTAAGTGTTTGATTGCAATCTTGGGACAGGTCTAGATCGTGATGAATAAATGTATAAATTCTTGTAGGAATTAGACTTTTAATTTCAATGGGATCATCCGTTGGCTATCTAGGCCTAATAGATAACGAAATAAATGATAAATTAAAAAAATAGGCAGCCTATGAAGACGTTTTCTTTAAACCATGGTGGGATGGATGTCAATCATGAACATGTAATAAATAAAGATTAAGTAGCCATTCACAAAATAAAAATATGATTTTGATAAACATGAGTTATGCATTGTCAACTCAAATTGGACAGATTTGCGGTTTGAATTGCAATTTATTCCATATAGCCTATTCAATTTGTGAGTTTTGTTTTGTGATTGACTGGCCTATATGTCTATAAATGCAATTGCTTTGAAATATAAAGCATTTAATGGATTAGGGTAATCATAATGATTGGTAAACGTTTTCTTATAATAATAATAATAATAATATGCCATTTAGCAGACACTTTTATCCAAAGCGACTTACAGTCATGTGTGCATACATTTTTTACGTATGGGTGGTCCCGGGGATCGAACCCACTACCCTGGCGTTACAAGCGTCATGCTCTACCAATTGGCCTATCTATTTCTAATGCAACTTTTTTGCTCAATATTTATTTAAACGGCTTTGGAATGAAACTCAAACAATGCTTCAAATAAGAAAATATGTTTTTGTTTTTTTGATTCATTGTTGTCTCCATGAACGACATCGACATCCTTATATCCTAATTACATTTGTAACTTAAAATAATTTGTATCTGTATTTGTATCTGGGGTGAGGGTCAATGTCAAAGTTGAGGTTCGAGACACGGTCACAGTTTGATTTTCGGGAGAAGGTTGATGTTGCCACATGGCCTTTTGAATAAAGACATCTTGAACAAATAAACCGGTAATCTGATATCATGCATTTCTTCGCGATAATTTATTTATTTATAGCACATGCACAAAAGTGGATGGATTTTCCATTTCAAAACGTGTCTTAAAACGTACTGAAAACGGTATCTAACGATTTATTTATTTATATATTCGGACAATACTAATCGAATTTGAATTTGGATTATACAACATTGCAGAATGGGAACATTTATTTGAGTAGTCAGTTCAGGAAATGCATGTCAAAATTGCTTCGTCATTTACTATTTTGGAGGGATTTGGTTTGCTTTTTATAAATTGACTACATAATACTATTGACGAAATAATGTAGCTGTTATTGAAAACATAAACAACAAAATGGTCCTTTCTGCTCCTTTTCCAGTAGAGGGCTCACTCATAGAACACTCTCATAGTTCTCTATGAGGTTTCTAGTCTAATCTTACCTTTTGAAACCCAGGCTTTCAATATGATTATGCAATGCATATATATATATATATATATATATATATATATATATATATATATATATATATAAAAATTTGGTCACCGGGAAAAAATATTATAATAAAAATAATAATATTTTAAATATATAAATAATCATCATCACATAATCATTATCACAATAATAAGTCTAGAAGCATAATCATAACAATAAAGTTTCACTTTCCACTCAACATATGTGTGAAATAAAACTGTTTTTAGTTTAATAAAATGTGTCTTATCATTATATGATGCAAAAATAGTACCATCAAAACTACAAAATGACATAACTCAGTTTCTAATAGCTTTTAATTACATTTAGAACTTTTCTTCCACTTTCATGCTTTTCAAACAAAAAAGCAAACACAGGCTTGGACCAAAAAAAATGGAGGGGTCAATGTTGATCTAGTATTGTTTCATAGTCAAAGACTTTGCATAGTTTACCCCACCCCAAACGCACAGAGGTCCAGGTTTGCATGTGACGTCACTCTGCGCGTGGGACATTGCTCTTTTCCCACCTCTCACTCGAGGAATAGAAGTTGTCAGGCAGGAACGGGACGGGGCAGTCTCCCACTCCATTTCTTCAGCTATCGGCCTGCACTATCCCTCCTGTATGGTGGATATTATATTCAATTCTTCTTTCTTGGGTGATATGGGGGATCATTCCAAAAGTAAGTAAACATTTGCGTCTCTCTTTTTTTTAAACTTTAACCCAGGCACATTTATGATTGATTTTATCATTAATAATATTGGGCTACTATTGAAACATTGTATGTACAATCCTATGCATATGTTTAGCGTTAAACAGACCCAGTGAATCGAAAGCAAGGCCTTTATCGTTGGTAATGGTGATATGAATACATTTTAGTAGAGGTCTATGGTCAGTTTTAAGCGTAGGCTACGGCCCTTCATTCTGGAAATGACAAGGATGACAGAACAGGACAAGCTGCATTGACAGGCGACAGAGTGGACACAACACAAAGCGAGTATGTCTGGGGGATTATTACATGGGTGTACGTGGTGGTAGCATACATATACAATGTGCATTCCACAGAGAAGTCTGGAATCGCAATGTGTGTGGGCTGTGGGAGTCAGATCCACGACCAGTACATCCTGCGGGTCGCCCCGGACCTGGAGTGGCATGCTGCGTGTCTGAAGTGCGCGGAATGCAGTCAGTACCTGGATGAGACGTGCACTTGCTTCGTCCGAGATGGCAAGACATACTGCAAAAGAGATTATGTAAGGTAGGAGTTGACTAACTTTCCTCACTAACGTTATTCAGAGCTTTGGAATGTCCAAAGGCCAAAATTGTGATTTGATTTAGCTACTGTACAAGAAAGTGGAAATGTATTAGAAGCTTGTTGACATTAATGCAAAAAAGGATCTATATGAGACACAATAGCATATAGGCTAGTCAAAGTTTGTTTGTTAAAAAAAATAATAAAAAAAAAATAAAAAAAGTTGTCTTATCGTAGGCATGTTTTTGGGATGATTTGAGCCTAATGTTTTATGCTTGGAAAGAAAAGTGTGTAATATATAGGCCTAGTAGGTACAATATGAATTCCCAAACTGTTTTGATGATTTTTTTGTGGATGATGGCTATCCTTGAAATACATTTGACTTACTCAGCCAGGATCATAGACATTAAAACCAGGCAAGGGTGCGTGAAGCCATTCCTGCTATATGCCCATGCATTATAACATATTGAGACCAATATTCCTATGTCCTTTTCAGATTATTTGGGATTAAATGTGCAAACTGTAACATTGGCTTCTGCAGCAGCGATCTGGTGATGAGAGCTCGTGACAACGTGTACCACATGGAGTGTTTTAGGTGCTCGGTTTGCAGCAGGCATCTCCTGCCGGGGGATGAGTTCTCTCTGCGGGACGAGGAGCTGCTGTGTCGGGCTGATCATGGTTTACTGATGGAACGGGCCTCAGCGGGAAGTCCCCTAAATCCGGGAATTATTCACTCCAGGTCTCTTCATATTGCAGGTCAGTAAAATAATAATGGTGGTAATAATAATAGCGATAGTATAATATTAATAACAACGTTAATAACAACTAAAGGATATAATATAATAATAGTATAATTATTATTATTCTTGTCTGTAAAATTGTCCTTTCACTGAGCAAGTTTGCAGACTTTTAAGCCTACTAGTTTATTAAATTACATTAATTGGTAGACTAAACAAAGTACAGCCTATTGTGTGCTGCTTTTATCTATTACATTTGTTCAATTATTAGACTAAAATGTAGCCTATCTAAATGCGTTTATTTCGAAAACAATAAAGGTAACATTTAGGCTGTGTGAAGGGGGTATTCTGCAATGGTCGATATATTTTTGGTAATTTAGCCTATATAGGCCTACTGAACGTTTAGAGTTTGTAGGTGTGAAGTTAGAAGAAGAGAGAATAAAAGACATCGATCGAAACATAGGGCTAATTCTACAACAGAAAAATAATTAATGTTATTTCAATGTATTTAAAAAAATATATATGTAGTTCACAAGTATGTTTTTTGAGTTAGTAGCCTATTTGCAAGGAGATGCAAACCTATATAGCCTATAGGTTTAATTAAAGTTTAACAAAGCATCTTATTACTTAGGCTATCACAAAATTACATGATTAGACTCCCAGTAGTATAATCGTTAGCCTATTATTAGCTGAATAGGGAGAAGAAGGGTATCATCAGCCATTTTCCTTTTCGATGCATTTCTAAATTGGGATCAGTCAGTGGAAATTCAATTTTCAAAAGGTATTTCCTTTTGAATATTTGTCCGACAGATCCTGTGTCCGTTCGACAGCCTCCTCATCGGAACCACGTCCACAAGCAGTCTGAGAAGACCACTCGGGTGCGAACAGTATTGAACGAGAAGCAGCTCCATACCCTGCGGACCTGTTACAATGCCAACCCAAGACCAGACGCACTTATGAAAGAACAATTGGTTGAGATGACCGGTCTTAGCCCAAGGGTCATCAGAGTTTGGTTCCAGAACAAACGTTGTAAAGACAAGAAGAGATCGATATTCATGAAGCAACTTCAACAACAGCATCACAGCGATAAAACGGTGAGGTTATTGAGACTTTCCAATGCAACATAAACATTTTGGTCTACTAAAAAGAAAGGTGCAATTTAATGGAGCGTGCCAAAATGTTGAGACAACCAGATGGTGGTGAGATGTTTGTTGTGATACATTTTCGTTTTCTCTGTAGAATCTTCAGGGGCTGACGGGTACGCCTCTGGTGGCAGGCAGTCCAATTCGACACGACAACACGGTCCAAGGGAACCCAGTAGAGGTGCAGACTTACCAGCCCCCATGGAAGGCCCTGAGCGAGTTCGCCTTGCAGAGTGACCTGGACCAGCCAGCCTTCCAGCAGTTGGTAGGCACCCACACGAAAAAGAAAAAGAGAGCTGCACACTCTAGACACACAAACAGACACGAGAATTTTGAAATAAATGAATGTTTATTCACGAAGCTAAACACCATCCACTGTATCTCAATTCAGATTAGAGACTGCTGCTTTAGTCACTCAATCAATTTCTAAATAGTAAATTAATGCTTCTAAGCATTACATTCAAATGCTGATCGATTTACATTATGGGCTGTAATAGGCTACACAAATTCTTATTGACATAAATAATCTTTGCATTGGACTTAATCGAAACATAACGCCTGTATCACACGAAGCAATTTGTACCCAATTTCTGCTGAAAATGTTTTTTTTAAACCTTTATTTAATTAGGCAAGTCAATGCAAGTTGCAAGTGACATCATCTAGAGCAACTTTTCTGATACAATTCAAACGCAATTGAAATTGCATGCAACATCCAATCCTGTCATAAATCACGTCATGGTTTCATAAAATGATTTGTTTGGTAATTGTAACAGCATCGATAGACAAACTGCTATCTGTACAATTTAGCTAACTAGCCAAAATGTTGCCTATTTGCCAACCATGTTTTAACAATATAGCTAACTTGGGTAGCTAACCAAGCTAGGGATGACTAGCCAGTTCATGTTGAACCATTTCAGTTGAAACTGGACAGAGAATGGTCTGGGTTCACTTCTAAAATGACATTTATTGTCTGCCAGACCATGTACATAACCCATGACTAGCCATGATGTCTAGAATGTATACATACCCCATTTGGCATGTATTTTCTGTCTCGGTTTGCAACAGCACTGACAGCTGTGTTGACATGACAACTGGTTGGAGTCCTGAACAGAACGATATGAGTTCTGCTCACTGATTGGACATTGCATACAATCAGTTGCATGAAATAGGATTGATTTCTGTCTTGTGATGCAATGCAACTAAGACACACGGAGCAACAGGGGGGTGACACACGGAGCAACATACATTGCGTCCAGATTGCTTCGTGTGGCATCGGCTTTAGGGTCCATATTAATAGGCTATACAATAAACACTTTTTTTGTTGCAATATTGGGGAGGAAACAACGCTTATTAAACACTTGTTTCCATCGCAGGTGTGTTTTCCTGAATCGGGCTCCATGGGTAACTCCTCGGGCAGTGATGTGACCTCCTTGTCGTCGCAGTTGCCGGACACCCCGAACAGCATGGTAGCGAGTCCGGCAGACACGTGAGACCAGCCCAACCGGTCGTTTCGAACCCCAGCATGCTCCCGCGTGTCCTGCATGAGAACTGGCCAGCTCACAGCATGGATAGGGAAATGATTTAATCTTATTTAAAGAACAATATCGTTGGAATGGTCTACGAGGATACCAATTGTTCACGGATGGACCTGTCCACAGCATTGTTCAGGATCAGATGAATTTCAAGGTACCAGTGTGACAACCAAGGCCTATAACTAAAACAGAGTCTGAGCTTCGGATCCTACATGGTTGGACATACTTGAGGATTATATCTACAAACATTCAACTTTATTATGAGCCACTGACTTATAATGTACATATCAGAACATTATCCATAGTGGCCAACACGGCCATCATTGTATAGTTTCATCTAAGTTTCCTATGCCGGGTTGGGATCATATGGAGCCCCATGTCTCTGTAGATGTGCATGATTTCTAGAGATGATGAATATCAAGTCTTGTAAAATATTGTAATTAAGTGGATGAGATACAGATTGTTTGAGCCTTTTAAGAAAAAGTAAGTTATTGTTATTTATTGTGAGGAAAGACAGGCAATCTTAATAAACCCATATTAATTGTTTCATGTTTAATGAACTGCATGCGAAATCTCTGCAGTAATTCATTAAAATATTCACCGAAATTTCAATTGACAAAATAAATCACTTTATATATTTATGAAACGGCTATTTCAGCACTTTATGGTGGGTTTAGGCCTAATTTAAAGTATGTAGCTTTTAGGATGAAAAACGTCAGACTTATAATAGGCCTATATAAATCACTGATTTGATGTCAGTTTAGAGGACCCTATTTCTGAAAATCGCTTGAGTTGTTAGACAAAATCAATTTGTAAACTTGTAATTTTAATTGTATTGGCTATTCAAAATGGATAAAGGAGCAGCATCATAGCGGGTCAAATTCAAGCGTTTGAGGCCTGTTAATCACTACTGAGGCCAAATTGTTCATTGAATTGGCCTCCACATATGGATTTGCGATGTGATCATTCCAGTTTCACTTGTAATGTCACAAGTCTAGACAGAGGACAGGGCTAGGCGGCTCCTTATCTATGCTTGGCATCACCTGCAAACGATACATTGAATGGAACCACAACAAACCCACCTCTCTGTCGCTGGATTCAGTGCCAAAGGGGACTCCCACCCTGCGAACGCATTCTGGAGTGTCTTGGGTTTATTTTCATTTCAGCCGGAATCCCGGAATGGAATAGCCTCTGGACATGGAGTACGTCAAGCTTGCCTACGACTGACATATAGCCAACTAGACATCAACAATTTGTTGTCGAGGATGAACTTTGTGAACAGAGGATGCAATAGCAGTCTAACCTATTTATCACGACCTGAAACAGCAATTGAAAGAAACATAGTAGGCATGTGACGTCTGGCATCAAATCAAAAAGCCATTAGGTCTATACTCTATCTTGCCATGTCAATTATGTCAATAATCGCTATGCATCCAGTAGCCTACTGACTAATAAATCCAGGTTTCCTGCCATTATACTCCACCTAATTATTCGTCTGGAAATATTTCATTATCGTAGTTAAAAACTCAGATATTTTAGAAACAAAGCATATAGCGTGTTCGAGATACTGGCCTAATCAAATTAATCGCAATTTAAACCTTATTTAGGCCTAATACACATTCATAATTCACTTTAGAAATGTTTTCTATATAAAAGAAGGCAATGTCTAGAATAAAGGTTTAAAAACGGAGTCGCACAGAAAATAACAGCATAATTTCCCTTTTATCAGATAATTATATAGATAGTTTACAAATCTACATCTCACAATCTCCATCTAAATAGGCTAGCAGTATCCGATACACATCATTAGCCCAAACAAAAGCATCGTTAATCCACTGTTGCGCCACCGATGCGAAAATAGATAGCCTACTGTAATTTCCTCCTGAGGCATTTCAGGACTTCACCCTACGGATAACAAATTATTGGAATTTAATTTCCCATACTAAAGTCATCAATTGTCCTAAACAATGGACTCAAAGCATATAACATGCTGTATAAATAATTAGGCTACTCTACAGGTTGATGCATAAACAATTGGGGTATACTTCTTCAGGGAAATAATAGGCCTACTTTTCAAGCACCTGGTAGGCACCCAACCTAGACAAGGGCGGATTAAGTGATTTGGAAGACCCAGGCAGATGCCAGTCTGAGGCCCCGCCCAGAGCAGTCTCTAGCCTTTGTGGGCCCTAAGAGAGATTGGAGGTCGGGGGCCCCCAAAATGCGCCCTTCTGTAATTTAGCCATGATTACAAGGTTTAGATAGCTGGCTAGATCATCAATTTACCTAGCAATCTATAAAATGTCAGCTGACATGGGCTAATTGAGTGACTGTCAGTGAATGACATAAGAGAAAAACTGCTGCACTCCCAAATTTCTAAATTGCAACCTTGTGTATTCTACTATTCTAACTCCCAACGGTAAGTTGAGACCCCGACTGAGTTCCTACATTTTTTATTCACGAGGCCCCCGATGATGTGAGGCCCCAGGCAATTGCCTAAAGGGTAAATCCGCCACTGACCGTAGTAGCGCTTGCAGGTGAATTTCAGAACTTTGCCGGAGAGCATAAGTTTATCACAGTATGCAAAGTGCATGAGTAATGTTTTATGCATTTACTATCCCTTAATATGAGACCTCTTCAGTTGAGATACAAGTTGAAGAGATGCTTGGCATGTAGGAAATGCTCAACAGCAGTTACAATGAACACTTGGTAACATTGTGAGAATATACCCTGCCCTGTATCGGTTTACACACACACTGAAAATAATTATTAAAATTGTGCATTCATTTATATGAACGTTTTCTTTCTAAAAACGATCCACTGGTAAGCCTCCTTGCTGGGAGCTATGAAATACAGTGCTGAAAGTCTACACACCCTTGCACTGTTCTCACATTTTTACACTTTAAATTTAAAACCAAAAAAGGGATTAAATTAGCATTTCCCCCAACTGATCTACACAACCTACTCAACATTTTCCAAGTAAAATATATTTTTAGAATTGTTCTGAAATGAATAAAAAACTAAAAACTAAAGTTTTGATTGTGAAGGTCTTCACACCCTCTGCTGTGGCACATCAAAATAAGCTCAGGAGCAAATGTTTTCATAGAAAATCACAATTTGTTGAAGGAGGTCCATGTGTTCGCAAAAGTGGTTCTCATGATTTCAGAACAACTTCCCCCGTCTCTGTATGGTCCCTCAATTGGAGGGTGAACGTCAAACAATGATTCATCCTCAGAGCCACCAATGTGCTTTAAAAGTATGTCTGGGATACATTTTCAGACAGGCATAGATCAGGGGAGGTTAAGAAATAATTCCAAGACACTGAATATTCCTTTGAGTATGGTCAAGTATGGTAATTAATCTGTGGATGGTGTATCATATCACCCAGACACTGCAAAGATCTGTCCATCCTTCCTAATGGAGCTGTGAGAGAATGGAAACTACTCAGGGACATCCCTATGATGCACTCCAGGCTCTTTTTCCCCTAATTTATTTAACAAAGGCACACCTCAATAGGTGGTCCAGGCTCAGTTGGTAGAGCATGGCACTTGCAACGCTAGGGTTGTGGGTTTGATTCCCACGGAGGACCAGTACGAAAATCTATACACACTACTGTAAGTCGCTCTGGATAAGAGTGTCTGCTAAATGACTAAAATGTATGACATGGCACAAGTGTGTGTGTGGGAATCTTTCCTCTTTGGTCTTCTATTGTTCCCGCAAGCAAGGGGGGAGGCCGATGACATCACATCAGACCAACTCCTTGAAGTTGTGTCCAAAACAACAAAAACACTATTTGGGTAATTTTGTTATACCCTTAAAGACATCCTCCTGCAATTTATGGACTTTTACTGTTGAAAAGCGATATCCCAAGTATAAATACAGTAAAGCACACACACTAAAGGGTAAAAAATATATATGTTTTCAGCACAATAGTGTTTTTTAGACAACTGGAAACTTCAAGGAGTAGGGCATTCAAGGTTTTGGTCTGATGGGAATCCGTGATGTCATCGACCTCCCCCCTTGCTTGAGGAACAATATAGGACAAAAGGCCCACCCCCCACTTGTGCCATGTCATGATTTATCTGAACCACCTAATGAGATGTGCCTTTTGTAAATCAGGTGTTAAAATGAGGTGAAAAGGAGACTGGAGTGTCATTTTAAGTGCGTGTACATGACAGTACACAGTGCATTTGGAAAGTATTCAGACCCCTTTACTTTTTCCACATTTTGTTACGTTACAGCCTTATTCTAAAATTGATTAAATCTTTTTTTTTTTTCACTCAATCTACACACAATACCCCATAATGACAAAGCAAAAACAGGTTTTTAGGAATGTTTGCTAAAAATAAAAACTTAAATATTTCATTTACATAAGTATTCAGACACTTACTCAGTACTTTGTTGAAGCACCTTTAGCAGCGATTACAGCCTCGAGTCCTCTTGGGTATGACGCTACAAGTGTGGCACACCTGTATTTGGGGAATTTCTCCCATTCTTCTCAAGCTCTGTCAGGTTGGATGGGGTGCGTCACTGCACAGCTATTTTCAGGTCTCTCCAGAGATGTTCGATCGGGTTCAAGTCCAGGCTCTGTCTGGGCCACTCAATGACATCCAGAGACTTGTCCCGAAGCCACTCCTGTGTTGTCTTGGCTGTGTGCTTAGGGTCATTGTTCTGTTGGAAGGTGAACCTTCGCCCCAGTCTGTGGTCCTGAGCGCTCTGGAGCAGGTTGTCATCAAGGATCTCTCTGTACTTTGCTCCATTCATCTTTCCCTCGATCCTGACTAGTCTCCTAGTCCCTGCCGCTGAAAAACATCCCCACAGCATGATGCTGCCACCACCATGCTTCACTGTAGGGATGGTGCCAGGTTTCCTCCAGACTTGACGCTTGGCATTCAGGCCAAAGAGTTCAATCTTGGTTTCATCAGACCAGAGAATCTTGTTTTTCATGGTCTAAGAGTCTTTAGGTGCCTTTTGGCAAACGGGCTGTCATGTGCCTTTTACTGAGGAGTGGCTTCCGTCTGTCCACTCTACCATAAAGGCCTGATTGGTAGAGTGCTGCAGAGATGGTTGTCCTTCTGGAAGGTTCTCCCATCTCCACAGAGGAACTCTGGAATTCTGTCAGAGTGAGTATCGGGTTCTTGGTCACCTCCCTGACCAAGGCCCTTCTCCCCCGATTGCTCAGTTTTGCCGGGCGGCCAGCTCTAGGAAGAGTCTTGGTGGTTCCAAACTTCTTCCATTTAAAAATGGAGGTCACTGTGTTCTTGGGGACCTTCAATGCTGCAGAACTGTTTTGGTACCCTTCCCCAGATCTGTGCCTCGACACAATCCTGTCTCGGAGATCTACGGACAATTCCTTCGACCTCATGGTTTGGTTTTTGACTGACATGCACTGTCAACTGTGGGACCTTATATAGACAGGTGTGTGCCTTTCCAAATCATGTCCAATCAATTGAATTTACCACAGGTGGACTCCATTCAAGTTGTAGAACCATCTCAAGGATGATCAATGGAAACAGGATGCACCGGAGCTCAATTTAGAGTCTCATAGCAAAGGGTCTCAATACTTATGTAAATAAGGTATTTATGTTTTTTTTGCAAAAACCTGTTTTCGCTTTGTCATTATGGGGTATTGTGTGTAGATTGATGAGGATTTTTTTTTATTTAATCCATTTTAGAATAAGGCTGTAACGTAACAAAATGTAGAAAAAGGGAAGGAGTCCGAATGCACTGTAAATAGTCATGTACACACACTTAAAATGGCGGTTTAGAAGGAGTGCAAAGGCGAATTGAGTTATTGCACACACACTTCAGAGTAGGCGTTCCCTAACGGAAATATGCAGATGCCTACTAGAATGGGCCAATAGGATCTTGCTAGCTTGTGCTTGGCTCTGCCCACCTCCTTGCTTGTTCTGCCCCCTATGACTCTTTTGTTCAGATTGGAAAAGACAAGCTGTGGTCTATCTTGGTTTATTTATAAAAAATCTTTACTGAAACCTTCTGTATTTTCAAGTATTGTGGTGGCAGCATCATGTTGTGGGTATGCTTGTCACCGGCAGGGACAGGGGAGTTTGTCAGGATCCAAATAAATATGATAAGAGCAAAGCCCAGGAGGAAAACCTGCCACAGTCTTCTGAATACCTAACCCTGGGATAGTTGTATTTTTCAGCAGGACAATAACACACATTTTAATGCCAAAGACATAACAGAATGGCTTTCTAAGAGGTGTTGAGTGTTCCTTTGTGGTCCAGTCTCAGTCTTGACTTAAATCTGCTTGAAAATCAGAGACAAGTTTTGATTACTGCTGTCCATCAATGATTCCCAATCAAATTTACTGAGCTTGAGCAATTTGGACAGAACAATGGATGACCTAAGAGTTGTGCAAAGTTGTTAGAATCTTATTCAAAATGATTCACAACTGTAATTGCTGCCAAAGGTGATTCCAAGTATTAACTCTGGAGTGTGAAGACATTATGCAACAAGACATCTTTATATATATATTCTCTAATTTTTCTTTCACTTTGAAAATGTAGAGTAGATTGTGTATATCAGTAGGGAAAAAAACAAATAATTGTATCCCTTTTTAGATTGAATTTTAAGGCAGCAAAATGTGAAAACTGTGCAAGAGGTGTGTAGACTTTCGCTAGGCACTAACTATTTGGGGTTTGATTGGGCTTCTCCAGGTGAGAGCAGAGGTCTGACTGGGCCTGGTGAACGGAGTGTGGTATAGATAAAGACCAGCCATTTTCATTTTAACCTAGCTCCTCACACTACCTGGGATACTAATCACTATAACAAATGTTACAGTATGCTGTACAAGCAGAAAGTTACACAGGCAGAAAGTTACACAGGTAGAGAGGCTACAGTCAGTACTTCTCATTGTCACTTGACGATCAGTATAACGTAGGGAAAATCACTGAGACTTGAGTGAGCTGGACAGTGTGTAGATAACAATAATTGGAGTACAATGAACAATACTAATAATAAATAATTTATTAATGGAATAGAAATGGAAATTATTCAATAAATTATATTATTTTGTAAGTGCTTCACAACAAAGGCAAGAACAAGGAAAACATTTGTACTTGAAAAACTGGACAGTTCCTACTTAGAGCAAATCTAAAGGTACCGAATAAACACAAACAGGCTATGTAATTTATAGGCGTACAAAACTGTCCAACGCCTGTAAAATAACTGTAGGGAAAAAAACATTCTGGTGAGGTCAGGTCATTCACATCTTAACTGGATATGAAAATAATAAAGGAATAAACAGGAACTACAGTATTATTGATGAACATGTTATGTAATCTAATCATTATGAGAATGCTTTTGATTATCGCTGCTCTT
Organism: Coregonus lavaretus; assembly: GCF_964263955.1. Classification (NCBI taxonomy): domain Eukaryota; kingdom Metazoa; phylum Chordata; class Actinopteri; order Salmoniformes; family Salmonidae; genus Coregonus; species Coregonus lavaretus. The sequence goes on along the minus strand of NC_139996.1, from coordinate 29,816,412 downwards.
TTCTGCTACATTGTCATTCTATCCACAATAGACACACAACACAAAAACATATGACTAGGTTGGACAAGGAACATCATTCTTGTGCCTGACTCAGGGAAGAATACACAAACTTCTGTGCAATCTCCATTGGACATCGATGGATGATTTACACTAACATTTGAGTTAGACACAAACATCTCCAGTTAGGATTCAGCCCTTGAATTCTAGGATTTCAAGAGTTTTGGCAAAGCTAAGAGACTGCATTTAAGAATAAGCCCATATGCAGAACTCAAATCTAAATGGAAAAGTATGTAGTGTAGAATGGAGGGTGAAGTGTGTCTGTATTTTGTAGTGTTTTTCATGTGTATGTGCATGTTAGAGGATGGCGTGCGACTGAATTAGTCCTCCTGCTTCTTGAGGAAGAACTGCAGTGCCGAGTCCCACTGGTCTCTAGGAAAGCGGTTGGACAGCTCACAGTAATCCAGCAGCTGAGACACTTTGTCTGCATGGTGACAAAGCAAAGGAATAAAAGAGAATTAGAATGTGTCTGAAGGAGATGCCTCAGGATTCTTCACTAATGTTAAAGAATTTAATACATTGATTAAAATAGTCCCAATGAAATAATGTATACTACCGTTCAAAAGTTTGGGGTCACTTAGAAATGTCCTTGTTTTGAAATAGCCAAATTGATCAGAAATACAGTGTAGACATTGTTAATGTTGTAAATGGCTATTGTAGCTGCAAACGGCTAGCAATCATTATCAGCAACCATCAGTCCTGTGTTCAAATGGCACGTTGTGTTTGCTAATCCAAGCTTATCATTTAAAAAGGCTAATTGATCATTAGAAAATCCTTTTGCAATTATGTTAGCACAGCTGAAAACTGTTGTGCTGATTAAAACTGGCCTTCTTGAGACTAGTTGAGTATCTGGAGAATCAGCAATTGTGGGTTCGATTACAGGCTCAAAATGGCCAGAAACAAATAACTTTCTTCTGAAACTCGTCAGTCTATTCTTGTTCTGAGAAATGAAGGCTATTCCATGCGAGAAATTGCCAAGAAACTTACAACGCTCTGTACTACTCTCTTCACAGAACAGCGCAAACTGACTAACCAGAATACAAAGAGGAGTGGAAGGCCCCGGTGCACATACTGAGCAAGAGGACAAATACATTAGAGTGTCTAGTTTGAGAAACAGATGCCTCACATGTCCTCAACTGGCAGCTTTATTAAATAGTATCCGCAAAACACCAGTCTCAATGTCAACAGTGAAGAGGTGACTCCGGGATGCTGACCTTCTAGGCAGAGTTGCAAAGAAAAAGCCATATCTCAGACTGGCCAATAAAAATAAAAGATTAAGATGGGCAAAAGAACACAGACACTGGAAGATTGGAAAAAAAGTGTTATGGACAGACAAATCGAAGTTTGAGGTGTTCGGATCACAAAGAAGAACATTTGTGAGACGCAGACCAAATGAAAAGATGCTGGAGGAGTGCTTGATGCCATCTGTCAAGCATGGTGGAGGCAATGTGATGGTCTGGGGGTGCTTTGGTGGTGGTAAAGTGGGAGATTTGTACAGGGTAAAAGCGATCTTGAAGAAGGAAGGCTATCACTCCATTTTGCAACGCCATGCCATACCCTGTGCACGGCGCTTGATTGGAGCCAATTTCCTCCTACAACAGGACAATGACCCAAAGCACAGCTTCAAACTATTCAATAACTATTTAGGGAAGAAGCAGTCAGCTGGTATTGTCTATAATGGAGTGGCCAGCACAGTCACCGGATCTCAACCCTATTGAGCTGTTGTGGGAGCAGCTTGACTGTATGGTACGTAAGAAGTGCCCATCAAGCCAGGTGCTTCAGGAAGCATGGGGTGAAATCTCTTCAGATTACCTCAACAAATTGACAACTAGAATGCCAAAGGTCTGCAAGGCTGTAATTGCTGCAAATGGAGGATTCTTTGACGAAAGCAAAGTTTGAAGGACACAATTATTATTTCAATTAAAAATCATTATTTCTAACCTTGTCAATGACTACATTTCCTATTCATTTTGCTATATTTCCTATTCAAACTCATTTCATGTATGTTTTCATGGAAAACAAGGACATTTCTTAGTGACCCCAAACTTTTGAACGGTAGTGTATTTGAAATATTTAAATTGCAAAATTGTAAATTATTACTTTATGGTCAACTTTCTTAATAAATATTTGTGGACTACAAATTAAGATTCATGCACAACTATGATACAAAATAAGATGTTAATTATTTACAGTTTCAATATAAAAAGGTAAAAACGGCACTGCAGGAAATCTACCTCCTTGTTGCGTTCTGTTGTCTGGATGGTTCTCACTTGAGACACAGTCCTGGTGGAAATAAAATAGGAATGTGTCATAGTGATCCACAGCATTAAGACAGGAGTACAGGTGGAGGCCTGACACCATTGTTCACCAGCTGTGAATAAATGGAAGAGTGTGTGGTTCATCTTATCCACCATATCTCAGCAAACGATAACTCATCAGGCTTGAAGCGAACCAAACTCAAAGACACTAACAGATAACTTGAATTTAAAACAAACTTTTGCATACGTTTTGCAATGTCGTCATTGATCTTGCTTTGTAGTATACCCCTCTGGTAAACACACACATTATTGAAGCATGTAAAGATGTCACAATGTACTCATAATTTCAAATCGGAACCATATCCTTAATACTATTAACATTGCAAAAGCACTAGTTTTAGCTTAATCTCAGGTTAATTGCAAAATAAATAATGACATAAGGCAGGAGACACTATATATCTCCCCACTGTTTGGCTAAAATGACTCCCTACTGTCCCTCTATATTGCGAGCTAATCTTAATGTAAATAATAGTGGTAGCTGGGCGGTGAGAGGGGATGTTGTCAGAGGAAGATGAAGGAGACAGCCTGTTTACCGGAGGCTAAACCCCTGGCAGGTAAATCCCCTGAGGAAGCCATCCATCTGTGTAGATGCTAAACATTCACCGGAAGGAGACGGACATTAAAACAGAAAGACTGACTAAAGAACTGTGGGTCTATTATTTATTTGCTCTGTATACATTAAATGAGCTAGTTCTTGAGAAAATGAAAGCGTCGCCAAAACATAATTGTGTATGTGTGTGTGTGTACACGTCCATGTGTTGCTACCTGTATGAAGGTGGCCAGCAGGACACAGCTCATCTCCTGTTGCAGGATGACCTTGTTGTGGGGGTTGTTGTAGCAGGCCGAGATGAGGGAGGGGAAGAGCACTTTGATGAGGCGCGGGTGGCTGAAGTACTGGAAGGGCAGCTGACACAGTTTCTGCAGCACGCTGGGCTGGCGGCCAGACTGCACTATCACCTGGAACACACACACAGAGTAGGGCCAGTCAACCAGTCAGTCAGTCAGCGGCAGTGCCAGACGTAAATCTCCACCCTGCGCCCCTCCCACCCGTAAATCGCCACCCTGCGCCCTTCCCACCCGTAAATCTGCTACTAAAGCAACACACAAACACCCATTAGGAGGAGAACTGGAGGGCACAGCCTCCCACCACACAATTACAGGCAACAAAAACACAATGATGGGATGTTTTGTTCTTCCTTTGAACCGCAAGTACAGTGCCTTCAGAAAGTATTCATACCCCTTGACTTATTCCACATTCTGTCTTACAGCTGGAATTCAAAAAATTATTTTTTTCTCACCCATCTACACACTATACACAATAATGACAAAGTGAAAACATGTTTGTAGAAATATTTGCACATTTATTGAAAATGAAATACAGAAATCTCATTTATGTAAGTATTCACACCCCTGAGTCAAAACTTTGTAGAAACACCTGGATTGTGCAACATTTGCCCATTATTCTTTTCAAAATTCAAGCTCTGTCAAATTGGTTGTTGATCATTGCTAGACAACCATTTTCAGGTCTTGCCATAGATTTTCAGGTAGATTTAAGTCAAAACTAACATTCACTGTCTTCTTGGTAAGCAACTCCAGCGTAGATTTGGCCTTGTGTTTCAGGTTATTGTCCTGCTGAAAGGTCAATTAATCTCCCAGTGTCTGGTGGAAAGCAGACTGAACCAGGTTTTCCTCTAGGATTTTGCCTGTGCTTAGCTCCATTCCGTTTATTTTATCCTTAACGATTTCAATCATACCCATAACATGATGCAGCCACCACTATGCTTGAAAATATGGAGTGGTACTCAGTAATGTGTTGTATTGGATTTGCCCCAAATATAACACTTTGTATTCAGGACAAAAAGTTAATTGCTTCACCACATTTTTGCAGCATTATTTTAGTGCCTTGTTGCAAACAATATCTGCAATATTTTTATTCTGTACAGGCTTCCTTCTTTCACGCTGTCAATTAGGTTAGTATTTTGGAGTAACTACAACGTTGTTGATCCATCCTTCTTTCCTATCACAGACATTAAACTCAAACTGTTTTAAAGCCACCACTGGCCTCATGGTGAAATCCCTGAGCGATTTCCTTTCTCTCCGGCAACTGAGTTAGGAAGGACGCCTGTATCTTAGTGACTGGGTGTATTGATACACCATCCAAATTGTAATTGATAACTTCACCATGCTCAAAGGGATATTCAATGTCTGATTTATTTTGTATTTTTACCCATCTACCAATTGGTGCCCTTCTTTGCGAGGCATTGGAAAACCTCCCTGGTCTTTGTGGTTGAATCTGTGTTTGAAATTCACTGCTCGACTGAGGTACCTTACAGATAATTGTATGTGTGGGGTACAGAGATGAGGTAGTCATTCAAAAATCATGTTAAACACTATTGCACACAGAGTGACTCCATGCAACATACTATGTGACTTGTTAAGCACATTTTTACCCCTGAACTTTTTTAGGCTTGCCATAACAAAGGGGTTGAATACTTATTGACTCAAGACATTTCAGCTTTTCATTTTTTATTAATTTGTAAAAAACATAATTCCACTGACATTAGGGGGTATTGTATGTAGACCAGTGACAAGACATCTCAGTTTAATAAATTTTAAATTCAGGATGTAACAACAAAATGTGGAAAAAGTCCAGGGGTGTGAATACTTTGAAGGCACTGTAATTTCCGAGCTGTTGTTAAATGGAGGCAATGAGAAATATGAATGAGAAATATCTTGACTTTATTATCAAAAGATATGGGCTTTTATGTTTTACCAGGTTATAGTTGTCTCCAACTGTGTGAGTGTCATTGGGATATTGAAGAGAAGACTATATTCCTGTGTGTGTGCTCTGTGCAGTTGAGGTTGAAAGGGCATACACAGTGCAGGGGTAGGGGGAAGGGTGAGCAGACCTCCACTGTAGCATTGCCACCACCACTTTAAGAAATGAGCAATACCATTAATGGAGTTCTCACCTGGCCAACATCCTGCTCCCCTTTACCAGCGCCCGTCAATCACACTATTACATCCGGCCCACCAATATTAAAACCAAATCCCCCCCAGCCTAGTTTGATTAGAGGGGGGACTGGTCCAAAGGAATTGGTCCTGGCTTAATGCTCAGGGCATCTCCCCAGAGCCTGGGAAGGCAAACCGGGGGGTCACCACAGTAAATCCTGGCTGGAAAAACACCCCACTGCTTTACAGGTACAGAGACCCGGGCTGGGGCTTAGCTGAAATAGGAACCAGAAGGGCAGGGTGAGGTCCCTTGGCCACAGTGACATAAATTAAGAGGATTTACAAGATTTTGAGAATACACTAACAATACTCTTCCAATGCATTCTCTCTTTGATAATGCACTTTAAGGTTTAAGGGTAGGATAAACAAAACGATAATTCACTGCTTTTATCATTTCAAGTTGAAGCTCCTCAAAGCGGTGTTCTACAGCAGCGTTCAAAGGGCCACTCGAGATGCCTCTTCCTATTAACGTCTGTTTAAAGATTCTTTACTGACCAGCTGAAACAAACCACTGAAGAGCCTTTTTAGGGGAGTCAAGGCTCCCCTGGCACACAACTAAAGCAAATTCTCAATGAGAGAGATTAATTCACAAACACGCAGGTTCACTAGGAGGATACTGAAATACCCTGTATTTTCACATTGTCATGTAATGTTCTCACCAAAGGAATGCAAGTTTCTAACTCCACCATAGCTCGTCCACTGACTAGAAGAAAAAAAAGAGGAAGATCTGGTTGTTTTCAAAATGGAACTGCTTATTTTCAGTGTAGGAGCTAAAGTTGCAGGACTTAATGTGCTAAACTATCAAGATCCTTACCATTGCAACACTGCCTGAGGAGGAACTGGCAGAGAGAAAGGTCATACATTTGATTAAGAGATACCAGGTAAAGGAATCTTTCATCAAAACATTGAAAAACACACATAAACACAGCAAGCTAACAATTTGTTGTTGCAGGGCCTGCTGCTGGACATCATAATCCAGAGCATTTATAGGTCTCAGTGCTTCAGAAGCCAGTATCTGTGTTGGTGCTCTAAGGAGACTCAACCCACAAATCATACAGCAATCTCATAATCCTCTACTATGCAGTGTTCCAACTTCAGCTACCTAAACACATTGTCCACCCTCAAGTGCCAGCTGCAGGTACACATAAAACAAAGCCAGCTGGCAGCCACAGACCAGAGGTCACTTAGTCCTAGAGAAACCAAGTCTACAGCCAACTTTCTAGGCCTCTCCAGGCTTCACCCCAGGTGAAGAGCAATAGCAGTGCTCCACACGGTGCTCCAAACAGGGCTTAGGCCTCTGCCCAGTCTCTCCCTGCCCACTGGAAGTATCTATTCAAACCCTGACATCATAAAAGGACCAGCAAGCGTCTGAAGTCATGAATCAGGCCCCAGTTTAACACAGACCTGTAAAGCTCAAGTGCCTGGTAGCTCTGGTCTGTCTTAACTACAGAGACCTGCCTTTTCAAACAGGCCTGCTCTTTTACGACACTCCTTTACATAATCACCTTGCTGTCCATAGACAAAGAGTGTGTAAAGTTAACTTTCCGAAACGCAAACAAAACCTCGGGAAAGCCCAAGTTGAAGCGGAAACCAGGCTGAACAGTTCAATGCTGTACATATGTCAGTGTAGAATTGAGAACACACATCACACTAGCAAAAAACAGCCATGCAATAACCAAGGTTAGTTTGCTAGATTTGAGAACTTTTAAGAGCCAAAGCGATCATGTACTGTAATTCCAGCATACACTACATACAGTATATTTTTTATTTGAGATACCCTCCACTCATAGGGAGACCATCGTGGATGAGTGGACATTGGAGGAGTCTCTATTCTGCATGCCGTCTAGACAGGCCCAGACACCTAAGCTAGAGGAACCAGGATGTGTCAGCCTTAGAACAGGGCCACAAATCTGAAGCTCTGGCGCACAACACAAACCAGACCCTCTCCCAAGCCTCCCTCTACACACTGAAGTTACCCTAGTGAAAGAACTGCCATACTGATAAGAGAGGGGGGCAGATGACATCAGAGGATACTGAGAGTCTTTTCAGGAAGGGAAGGTAATGCTGAAAGGGCATTTTAACAACTACCTACCACCCACCCATAGCTGATGGAGAAGTGCACTGAATGCTACGTAAATCGTCTACTGACAAACAGATGGCGACATGGACATTGACTTAGACATCCCCTGGACAAGAAGAGAAGATCCCACCCCGGCTTTTAAGAGACAGGCCAAGAGTATCCATCTCGTCTAAACCACATAAAAGATGGTGTTTGCCAAATAACCTGTAATTATTCTAGATTTATCTGCCAACTGACATTGTCAACTTACTCTAGATCAGGGTTCCCCAACTGGCGGCCAAATTTGGCCCGTAAGTGATTTTATTTGCCCCCCCCCCCTTCACTTTTTGGGACAGAAAAGACTGTAAAAACACCAGCAAATCAACTCCAAGTGATACTAATTTTGGAAATCTGTTCCAAAGTATTCCCATGCATAATAGAGAGGTATATGTGATTGTATAAAAACGTAAGCAAGGTTAGAAATTATTATGTTTTAGTCAAATAATATCTTTGTTTGGGATTCTTGCAGTCTACAAATTAATTTGTAATTATGTTCCGGCCCTCTGACCATCCACTCAAGAAAAAAAAAAAAGATTGTCCCGCGGCTGAATCTAGTGGATGATCCCTGCTCTAGATCCTACAGCACATAGCGTGGTTGTGAAAGTGCCAGGGCCACAATCAAATGAATCATCATGCAAATAGAACCTCTTTAAAAAGATATGGAAGTTTATGGGGAAAATGTCTCCCTGAACTACAATGAAGTTAGTTGGACCTGGGCTCACCCAAAATCTGTGTAAATCATCTGCAAAGCTAACAATCAGGCCCTCTCCTGCCAGTCACCACTCTGTGGTCTGTGTACGTATGTGTTAACTCTGTGGTATAGTAAGACAGTGTGCATTGGGCTGGCTCCCCATGGTCTGCATGAGCCACACTTCACCCTGGAGGCATGGAGCATTTGGTTTTCTTGGCAGTAATGGACTATTGAAGGGACGGTTTCAACATGAGTTTATCATGGATTACAGGCCCAGAGCTGTGAGCTGCGAGTGGGTCTGGGGCCTGCAGGGCAGAGGAAACGCCCTAGTACAGAATGGGAGGACAGGGGCTCGCCTGACTGCAGATAACATTGATGTGTGGGATGTCAGTCTGGGAAGGGGCCTACTACAGTTCACAAGCAGCTAGTTTTCCATTTTACACTAGCCTTTATAATGAACTGAAATACTTAATGTCAATTCAAATCGATTATGGAAATGTTAATAACCTACTTCGAAATGTCCATAGTCTGGAAGCAGTCATGAAAGGGATACATTTCCATACCTTTGCATGACTCTGCTTGTGTGTACGTGTGTGGCCATTTTCCATGAATGAGAGAAAGTTCTTAAGACCTCAAAGCCAGGTGTCTGGGTTAACATGTCAACAGCTTACAGCCAGCATTTACTGTTTGCACATTTCAAAGAAGCTAAAGATCACCACCATGAATGATTCACAAATGAATCACTGGAGGTTGGGAAGAAAAAGATGAGGGAGCTTACATATCCCCTCAAGAGCCAAGGAACATGGCAGTTAAAAACATTTAATTTAGCCCTCTTTTTAGTGTCCGTCTATGGGTTCTCCCAAAAGACAATGAAAACATATGGCTACATGACCCTGTGAGCTAAAACACACTTAAAACACACACAAGGCTACATATGTCACTCTCCCAATGGCTTTACGTGTGACAGGCTGAGTTATTCATATCCTCAGAGCAGGGAGAATATCTCTCTCTACAAAGTCCTTCTTCAAAGTTCGGCGTTTTATGAGCAGCATTATTTCTAGTGCACACATATAAACAAAGGCTGGTGTGCCTGTCTGCAGACGGTGAATCAGCAGTCTGTGTGACCGCACGGGTCGCGGGTCGGCATGTTTTTGTGCTCCGCCAATGCTTACATTAGCCTGAGAAAAGCTAAAGCTGCTCCAAATATTTCCCTCAACTCCATCCATCCTGCTCTGCTCTCTTCCAGGACCACAGCACATGGACACATTCCAGGAACCGCGCCCCTGTCGAGGATCAGCTCTGTGGAGGTCGCCAAGGATCACCTTTTATGTTTCCTCACATGTTCTCAATAGGGTTCTCACACCTATCAAAATCTACAATAAACAATAAAATGAATATTACTAACAAGTCCTAAACGCTGATTTAAACTCTTTGGGATGACTTTGGAGCAGATAGAGAAAGGCATCATATGATCTATCCAAATTTTTTAGCAGCTTGTGCCCTTAATGAAAGTCACAGGTTAAAAACTGCATTAGGGCATTTCAAATTAGCAAAGTGCGCTGGTCATAAATGAATATGCAAAGGGATGCTACTCCCAGGCAGTGTGGTTAACTTTGCTGTGCGAGTACAAAGACCAATCATCTGTCAGCCCCCTAATTCAATCGTCAGTCCTCATTCAATTATCCAATATAATATGCAAATCAGGCCAACAATGGCATAAAAATGCTAATTACGTACATCAGAATAATTAAATTGATAGGAGCAGTGGAAGAGAGTTGAACTGCCATGAAGTGGAGGCAGATTCTTTAATTAGGACTAAAAGATCTTGGAAATTAGAATCTGTAATCCGCCTATAAATTGTTGCGTGGTTGAGCGCGTCTGGGAGGACAAAGACCTTGTAGCAGAGGTTTGAGTCTCAAAGCTCAACTGCTGGCACTGAGGGTCAGGCGTCACATAATTAAAGCCCGGCCAGTGGCCTAGGGTGGTCTAGCGGTCTAGGCCGCTGCCTCCGGTGCACATGTAGAGCTGCATCATGGGTTTGAATCAAGCCCACTGCTATTTCAGAACATTCTCCTTTATCTCTCTCTATCCAATAAACTTACAAAGACTTAAAAATACTAAAAAAATTAAATAAAACTAAAGCCCGGCCAACTGTAGCACTGTAGGCTGCTCATGGGCCCACGCATGACAATTACACAGCAGCCAAGTCTGCTCCATCACATCCTGCTCACAGGCACATAGGATCAGTTGCCTTTAGTGTTGCCAAAATACCAGAATTTTGACTTCAATACTAATAACAGGTTTAGTATCACAATACTCGATACCATCACGATACTCGATACCAAAATGATATCAGGGCAAAAAAAGAAGGCGTATTAGCCAAAGTAACAAAATGGCACTTGATCCAGACAGAGCTTTTGAGATCGTCATTAAATTTTTATAATAATAATAATAATAATAATAATAATAATAATATGCCATTTAGCAGACGCTTTTATCCAAAGCGACTTACAGTCATGCGTGCATACATTTTTAGTCTTTTATTTCAGAAAGTATTCAGACCCATTGACTTTTTCCACATTTTGTTACAGTATTATTCCAAAAATTGATTTTTTTCCTCAATCTACACACAATACTCCTTAATGACAAAGCGAAAACTGGTTATACATTTTTGCACATTTATTAAAAATAAACACAGAAATACCTTATTTACATAAGTAGTCAGACCCTTTGCTATTAGACTCAAAACTGAGCTCAGATGCATCCTGTTTCCATTGATCATCCTTGAGATGTTTCTACAACTTCATTGGAGTCCACCTGTGGTAAATTCAATTTATTTGACATGATTTGGAAAGGCACACACCTGTCTATATAAGGTCCCACAGTTGACAGTGCATGTCAGAGCAAAAACCAAGGAACTGTTCGTAGAGCTCAGAGACAGGATTGTGTTGAGGCACAGATCTGGGGAAGGGTACCAAAACATTTCTGCAGCATTGAAGGTCCCCAAGAACACAGTGGCCTCCATCATTCTTAAATGGAAGAAGTTTGGAACCACCAAGACTCTTCCTAGAGCTGGCTGCCCGGCCAAACTGAGCAATCGGGGGAGAAGGGCCTTGGTCAGGAAGGTGACCAAGAACCCGATGGTCACTCTGACAGAGCTCCAGAGTTCCTCTGTGGAGATGGGAGAATCTTCCAGAAGGACAACCATCTCTGCAGCACTCCACTATTCTGGCCTTTATGGTAGAGTGCCCAGACGGAAGCCACTCCTCAGTAAAAAAGCACATGAGAGCCCACTTGGGACCTAAAGGACTAAGACCATGAGAAACAAGATTTTCTGGTCTGATGAAACCAAGATTGAACTCTTAGGCCTGAATGCAAAGCGTCACGTCTGGAGGAAACCTGGCACCATCCCTACGGGGAAGCATGGTGGCGGCAGCATCATGCTGTGGGGATGTTTTTCAGCGGCAGGGACTGGGAGACTAGTCAGGATCGAGGGAAAGATGAACGGAGCAAAGTACAGAGAGATCCTTGATGAAAACCTGCTCCACAGCGCTCAGGACCTCAGACTGGGACGAAAGTTCACCTTCCAACAGGACAACGACCCTAAGCACACAGCCAAGACAACGCAGGAGTGGCTTCGGGACAAGTCTCTGAATGTCCTTGAGTGGCCCAGCCAGAGCCCGGACTTGAACACGATCGAACATCTCTGGAGAGACCTGAAAATAGCTGTGCAGCGACACTCCCCATCCAACCTGACAGAGCTTGAGAGGATCTGCAGAGAATGGGAGAAACTCCCCAAATACAGGTGTGCCAAGCTTGTAGCGTCATTTAATTAATTAATGAATCAATCAATTATACAATCAATCAATTAGACTTTTCTTACCAATCTAACTACTAAATAATTTATTTGAATGGTAAATCTCTAGGCTATTGATAAACTGGGTAAATCAAGATGTAGGCTAGGCCTATTCACAGTGTGTGTGTGCGTGCGTTAAGTTATTGAGCTTGTTTTGGCTGATTTCATGGGAAAAACAATTTGGGACTTGTTTTGTACTGATCAACAACATTTGCATAGAAGAAGCAATCAAAAAACATTTTAAAACTGTGCGCTCTCTCTTTAAGACCCATGACATCATTCACACACACAATCAGTTCGAGGCTTGAGCAAAGATGATACTGACTGGGAGAGATGTGAGGCGGGGTAGAGGAAGTGAATGAATAAGGTTTTTGGGGACAATCAGCTTTGAAATCAGCAATATTTTGCATTATGGTTTGCATATCATCACAAACAAGGTACTAGGGAAGTTAATTGATGTTAGCTTCAACTGTAAGCTAGCAAGGAGAGTTAGTCTACAAAGCTGGAACCTGCCGTTATCCACTGGAGTACCACACACCCACGCAAGGCTCCCCGCCCCCTACCCAGATAGAATATGAACAGGTCACAAACCATGTCAACAATGTTTAGAATAGCAGGAAATTAGCTTTAAAAATGCTAAATTCTCTCAGCCTCATTGCAAAATGTGTAAAATAGCCTGAGTTTCGCTATAAAACCGCAAATGTTTCTCTGCCCCATTGCAATATGTGTAGAATCGCAGAAAATTAGCTTTAAAACAGCAACATTTTCTCTCAGCCTAATGGCAAAATGTGTAAAATAGCATGAGATTAGGGCCCCGTGTAGCTCAGTTGGTAGAGCATGGCGCTTGCAACGCCAGGGTTGTGGGTTCGATTCCCATGGGGGGCCAGTATGAAAAAATTTATGCACTAACTGTAAGTCGCTCTGGATAAGAGCGTCTGCTAAATGACTAAAATGTAAAAAAATTAGCTCTAAAACAAATGTCTCTATGCCCCATGGCAAAATGTGTAACATTTTAGGAAGTTAGCTGTACTAATATTTGTTTTGTGGGGGAACAGGCTAGAGCTAGCAATAAGTAAGTGGAGCGGGCACGGTGCTCTCGCGCTATAAGGGAACATCGGCTGCGCTGAGACAGACTTGACCCTCTCTCAATTAGTAGACGACGTGAGACACATTTGACAGAAGTACCGAAAGTAAAAACACAGAAGTTTCGGTATACCGTGCAACACTAGTAGCCTTAACGCCAGGCCAGGCCAGGACCCACACAGCCAAACACATTACGCTAGAGAAAACTGGCTGCTCCACTGAGACAGAACAATGGACCCCGTTACTCTGAGGGACAATAGACAACACACAGCCCAGAGGTGGCAACGCATTCATCTTTAAAGACGTGGATCTTGTTGCTTTTGTATGAATCACAAAAAAACAACACCCTCTCTTCATCTAATGATACGCTATCAGAAGGATGTAAAGGAAACAGAAGTATCATCATATGGAAAGACGGCTGCTACAGGGCCACACTGACTTCATCTTGACATTTTACATTTACATTTTAGTCATTTAGCAGACGCTCTTATCCAGAGCGACTTACAGGAGCAATTAGGGTTAAGTGCCTTGCTCAAGGGCATATCGACAGATTTTTCACCTAGTCTGCTTGGGGATTAGAACCAGCAACCTTTCGGTTACTGGCACAACGCTCTTAACCACTAAGCTACCTGCCGCCCCATTGTCATTCATCTCATATTTCTGAAACAGAACAGACAGATGTGAAATGAACAGTTGTCCAAAAGCGATCAATGGTGAAAACTAAACAAACAGCATGAAGACTAAAGCGGACAAAGAACAAAGCGCATGAAAAAACAGACTTGACTTTACTACATACAGTGAGCTCCAAAAGTATTGGGACAGTGACAATATATATATATATATATATATATATATATATATATATATATATATATATATATATATATTTATTTTTTTTGGGCTCTGTACTCCAGCACTTTGGATTTGAAATGAGACAACGACTGAGGTTAAAGTGCATACTGTCAGCTTTAATTTGAGGATATTTTCATCCATATCGGGTGAACCGTTTAGAAATTACAGCACTTTTTGTACATAGTCCCCCCATTTTAGGGGACCAAAAGTAATGCAGTGTAATTTTGGAGTAACTTTGACTGTAAATAAGAATAGAACGTTTCTTAACACTCCTACATTAATATGGATGCTACCATGATTACGGATAATCCTGAATGAATTGTGAATAATGACGAGCGAGAAAGTTAGAGGCATAAATATCATGGTAGCATCCACATTAATGTAGAAGTGTTTAGAAACATATTATATTCTTATTTTCAATAAAAGGGACTCCAAAATGACACAATACATTATTTACCATTCATTTCTATTGGGCACAAAATAATCTGAAACACAACCAAAACAAACAGCAAATGCATCCAATAAATTTGTAGAGTTACAAGCATGCTATGAAAATGGGACCAAATACTTAACTTTTTACTACTTTAATACACATAAGTGAATTTGTCCCAATACGTTTGGTCCCCTAAAATGGTGGGACTACGTACAAAAATTGCTGTAATTTCTAAATTGACAATCTGAACTTTAACCTCATAGTCATTGTATCATTTCAAATCCAAAGTGCTGGAGTACAGAGCCAAAAAAATAAAATGAGTGTCACTGTCCCAATACTTTTGGAGCTCACTGTATTTTATCGTGTGTGTATGTTAAAACCTTTACCTGGTTGTCAGGGTGGTTGACGGTGAAGTAGCCCACACAGATGAGGACTTCATGCAGCAGCTCTTCAGAGGACTGCTGAGAGCAGTACCACAGCAGGGAGCTCACTATGTGGCGGAAGGCTAGGGACAGCCCCTCGGCACCTAGAACAGTCTGAGAGAGCACAGAAAAATCAGCAGCATTTAAACGCCACTGAGAAACCACAAACACAAAGCAGACACTAGCTAGCTAGACATTCACTAAAACTAACTGGCTAGATGAACAACAATATTCCAAAAAAGTTGAGAAATCAAAACTATGCTGTTAATATACAAGAGGCTGGATTTGCTGAATTAAAAGAGGAGGGATTTGTGTGCTTTAGCGGGTACAGCCTGGTTGATTTTGTGTACAGGGACTCTGCTAGGGGGTCTCTCCCCAGCCCCAACATCAGGGGTCCTACCAGAGGGACCCCAATCCCCCTGCAGAAGAGATGCTATCAGTGGTCCACAGACAGTATTTATTAAACATGTCAGCATGACTGAGCACCACAGGGTCAGCACAGAAACATACCACTGGAATCAGGTTGGGGTGTATGTATGAGGGTTGGACTGGGGACTGTTGGAGAGGAGGGGGTAAACAGTCGCCTAAACAACAGTACTTACCTGAAAGGCCCACTCCTGCTAATCAGACCTGAGTCTCACTCCTGTCTACACTCTAAATTGAACACCCTGCATACTGCAGACATATCCATCTCCCCCAATGTAATCAGTCTTAGGACTTGAAGAACAGTGAGACAAACTGACCACCTATATTTTGTCTGTCAGTGAATGAATGCAAAGGCTGAATATAATATGTGTTTTGATGGGCACCAAAAGGTTGATGATTAAATGCTAATGAATATTACACATTTACTTAAAAATAGACTTCTAAAATATTTGTAAATGAACTCATCACCAGCAGTGTCCTTTTCAGTTTGAAACCCCCTCTAACAAACCTATTTGGTAGCTGATTCTGGGAACTAGCAAAATGGCCAATGAGAAGAGGGAGCTCAGCATCCACTGTAGTGCTTATTAGTCAGCACTAGTGTGGGGTAATGTGAACCACAAGGTGAAAACAACTCACAGGGCACAAAGAAACATAATTTAAAATGTTCATAAAAACGGTACTGAAATGCTTTGACTTCCAGCTGTTTTGAATAGCCTGAGCATGGCAGAGCTGAGGGAGAGCAGCCTCTGTGTTAATTACCCACAGGCATTAAAATAATTAATAACTTTCCAACTTTCTCCCTCACGCCTTTCTGTTTATGCACTGCCAGAGCACAGTGAAGCTGTCATCCTCTCTTCATCACAGCTGATAATGTATGGCCCTGGCTACAGCACTAATCACTCAGGTCCATCCGCATTGATGACCCACTGGGCTCCATTGAACCTCAGCAGCTGACCCCAGGTCAGGGGACATGCGTGTTTATGTCCGAGAGGTCAGCTATATCCTGAGGAAAAATACTCCAGTCATAATGGCAGCAGCTCTGAGAACTGGCCTCTGCTGCCCGATCAGTAACATATGGCCTTGTTGCTGCCAGGAACAGGAAGGAGGGATATTTTCAGTGCTGCCTGATGCTAGTGCACAGGGATATGAGTGTACAAGTAAATCAAAAACTGTGAGAGGGGACATTAGGTGACAAGACCTTTTCATGGCACCCCCTATTTGGAATGTCAGTCTGTGGAATGTGTCCAGCATAATACACCTATGTTACCAGCAAGGACAGTATATATGGAATCAGAGTCACTGTAATCAATAACATCTACTGGACCTGAAGGATGAGGGATTCAAGTGTAAGAATGTGTGTGTGTCTGTGTGTGTGTGTGTGTATTGTACCTCAAAATGAAGAAGAGTGTGTGTGTGTGTGTGTGTGTGGTACCTGGAAGGCAGACAGGTCGAGCAGGGCGAAGCTGTTGAGGAAGCGGAGGCCCGTTAGGGCCACCTGGATGACCCCTGGGGCGTAGGGCTCCTGTGGGCTCTGGGCAGCCGGCTCAGGCAGGGAGGAGCTGTGGAGCAGGATGCAGTACAGAGTGTGCACCACACCCACCAGGTCTGTGGACTGCAGCAGGGCCGTCAGCCCCGTGGGGTCTGCACGCTTGTTGTCGAATATACTGGGAGAGCTGCAGAGGATACAGGCAATGTAAAGAAACATGTGACATTATTATTTCATTTCTGCTCAATTAACATAGTGACAGCGAAGTGTTATACAGGGAAATGAATGAGATCAGAGTACTCCACATTATAAGATCTCCAAACTCATTATTGCTTACTAAGACATAGCTCTCCTTTCCACTAAAATGTTTAGTTAAAAATATCCTGACTTTTCACTTCATTCTATATCAAGCAGAAGTTGAATTCACAACATAACTCTTCAGCTTGCAGCCAGCAACTGCAGCGAGCTAGCCGAGCTGAGAGTTTGACAACCAGCTGAAAGTCAGTAAACCTGAGAAGGTGTTGGCTGCTCTCCTCACCGCAGTGACCAGAGACCCAGGATGTAAGAGTGAAGGCAGTCTGGTCCCTGTGGCTTCTAGATTTACTCGCTAGACCAGGGCTGTCCCCTCAGATATAAATAATAGGGCCTGTCCTCTTTACATTGCATGCCTATCGGGTCAAGTGGCTTAACTGGTTACACAGAGAGAGAAGTTGGAGTTGGAGTCTGGTGGCTGTGTGTGAGAAGGTGTCTATGCTCAGCTGTGCAGTGAAGATTATTGAATCAAATATAAATCAGGGTTAAAAAGCTTGGTCATTACCACTACAACCATAGCCAGATATATTCATTAAATGGTACAACAATGACAGAAATGTGACTTGTTTTTTTTACACCAGTTCAGAATCGGAGTTTGCTCCTCCAAGCTGGGCAGAGTGAACACAGGAATTTGGAAGTAGCTATGACAGCGGCTACTCCGTGCTCTTGGCTGCAGAGAGCTTCCTGGCAACGTGCTGTGTATTCAGGCACATTTAATTAAGGTCCACCTTACAGGATTGAAAGCAGCGTGTTCATGTGTCTTAGCCAGGACGCCACCCTGCAGATTAAAGGGATTGGTAACATCATCCTCTCAGCACACATCACAGGTGAGAACAGAACCGGAGTATAATACTGATTGGATGGAAGGAGAGGTTGCTCTGAGTGCCTCAGCTGCCCTCTTCATAAGACTGGAGGCCAGTCAATGCAAACTTCTAGAAACAGACTAAGTACAAAATGTACTCTCTCAAACTAGATAAACAGCACACAAGTCAATGGCATCAGAGAAAACTCATCTCAAATCGCTCCCATTGTTTTACAATTAGGATGCATGTGAACCCACCCAGTTCCATAAGCTAGTGCTGACAGGCAATTTAAGAATACCCCTGCTGCACAGGCTGTGATTTGCAGGCAGAGAAGAGGCCATTTGACCTCTGGATGGAACCCACTGTGCATGCTGTTACTTGATGTTGGCCAACAGCTCTGTGTGGAAATTCGTAGCTCGGCAAGTACATGGTCTCTAATGCCAGTTAAATCCCTCGACACAGCAACTGGCATGACCAAATATATTACAGGACCATGGTATGCATTCTCTCCAGTATAATCTCCTGAACACACGGGTAAGAATGGAGATAGTTGGCTGGATTAGCAGGGTGTTGATTATTACACAACATCGCTCGGTCCGCTCATTAAAGTGGCGAGGTTATGGTGCCGTGTTTTCTCACAGATATTAAGTGACAGTCTCAGCAGTGCTCCCCGTGTTGGTGTGAAGCAGCTGGGCATTGTTACAGCACACAGCAGCTGGAGAGGAGAGGTACACTAGCAGAACACCTACAGTATAGTAAGTAAATCAGTCCTAGTGATACTGACTTATAAGGCCAGGTTTTGACAACAGATCTGAAATATTTGAGCTAAAATACATCTGTCCTAATTCAAACTGTGACACTACAGAAACTAAAAGGGATCTGATGTGCCCATATGACACGCATTGATGATATTTGACTAGGAGGGCAGCATACCTGTACTAAGGGTCATGCTATCTTTGTCAGTATTGCGTCTCAGTCTGTGTGCTTAGCCTCTGTCAGCGGCGCCACTGAGACACTCTTGGGGGTGGTCACAGTGACACAAGTGGGTGGGTTTCCCCCAGTGTGCTGGAGGCAAGGGTTTATGATGAGTGACAGAGCACTGGAGTCAAGAAGATGCCTATCTCCATCAACAGTAACGATGGCCTTGCCAACGCTCAGACTAAAGGAAACCACTGAGTGCGATTGACAAGGAAGCCGTGTCTTTGATTGGGCTCCAACAACCAGTCTTTATGGGATGGAGGACATAAAAGATTCAATAGTGAGTCACTCCTGCCGTTAGATTTGTGGACAGCCATGTGTGTGATCACAGGGATGTCTGGAGAGGAGGGTCATAGAGGAAGGGAGACTGCTGCCACTCACCGGCCAGTCACAGCGAAGCACAGCTTACACATGGCGTGCAGCAGAGCGGTAGCCTGATGGAGGAAGGCGGACATCTTAGGGCTCTCGTCCACTGGGCCCTGGACAGACAGGAAGCAGCCGTACAGCTTGTCAATCAGACCCATGTTCACCACGTAGCTGAGGGGGGGACAAACACAAAGGAGGATAAGAGTAAATTCACAGGAAGAAAACAACAAATGACAAAACCTTGACAGAATATTTGGATGTCATTCAAAAAGTGTCTCTGTGACATATGTTTTATCCTAACAAAGGCCCTCACTGAGCGCAACTCACTGGCAGCCCAGTTGAAATGTGATCTCTCACCCAAGTCCTCTATACTCCCTCTTATTCGTGTGATATCACCAATTTGTCTTGCCAATGACAGGTCTCATGATCATGTTCCCTCCACTATCTCAGCAACTAATCACTGGTAATAGCATCATTACATTTACATTTGAGTAATTTAACAGACACTCTGATCCAGAGCAACTTACAGGAGTGAGTGCATACATTTCCGTACCTTTTCTTACTCCAATAAGTAATTAGAGGGCGGTTGTGCCCCTGTGCCAGCCCAGAGCTAGGCCCCTGACTGTCTGCTGACCTGAGGCTGCCTCACAGCTCAGGTATGCCTTTCCCACCCCGCTCAGCCCCCGCTCAGCCCTACCCACTATAGGGACAGACAGGGAGGCTCAGCTGTCAATCACAAGACCTCCCAGATGTACCAGATAGTTCAGTCAGGAATCAGGAAGCCTGCCACTGTTCTACACTACATGAGTTCATTCCAAACCCTCTCTGGCTCTGCTTAGCTTATTCCCTCAACTCGCTCCCTCGTTCGCATACCTTTTTTTGTTGGGACTGTCAGTCAAAATGGGCTCCTCTCAAGGCAGGTAATTACCATTTTTTTAACCTCCACAATAGGTCATCTGACACTTGAACCACGGCCCCTGGTAATGACTTTATCCTCTTCCACAGCTTCACTAGAGCTGAAAGGAGCTTTCCACACACAGTTGTGCACAATGCCTGGCCCACAGTCTGTTTGAAAAGCTGTTTAGTGTTCAGTCTTGCCCCTGTGTGTTTCAACTTATGACCTACACGCATCTGTATGTTTCTGACACTGGTAGGAGATAAGTATGGTACAAAGCCTTGTGAGTGATTGATAATGAGAAATGAAGACTTAGAAGGGGAATGCTGATGTTCTCTTTCAGTGTGATCTACAGTTCACCATAATGGGAAAAAGTGTTGCTGAAGTTACCATCTTTTTGATCTCATTTCCTCCCTACCATCATATACATAATTTGAGGCAGTTGAGGCAAATCTTTCATTGCTTGCAGGGATTACTAGTCTGACGACACCATTTTTCTCAGGCTCTCCCCTGTCTCCAGGGTTACGACTGGGTCATAGTATGAGTGTTGGGCCTGTGCAGCTGCTCTGGTCAGATGAATCATTGGCTGGGGGAGGGATGATGGGAAGACTCCACTCTTCCTGAAGGCCTGGGCCTGCCTTTCCTCACCGCCCCACAGTGCCCGAGACAGACACAGCCCCTGCTACTCAAAGGCCACGTTCAAGGGGATGTTGCAAACTTCCAAGAGTGTTCTTTGATTACGTTGCCCCAAGTAAAAAAAAAAAAGACTTATTACTTTGCTGAGGAGTTTGATCCAGAACGTGTGAAAAATGACTATTTGGACAGATGCCAGAGGACAACCTCTCTCACCCTGGCAAGAAAATAATCTGACCTTTTCTAAGGGAGCTGACCTTTTGTAGTAATCTTTTCAACGAAAGGCTATTTCTGATAGTAACTAAGTTGTTTTAATTTCAGTGGTTCCCCACATCAACCCTAAAGGAGATAGTGGAGGTGGGAGAGAGGTGTTGTGAGAGGGAGAAGGGCCGTAGTAGCGCAATGTGTGGTTTGAGAGAGAGGAGGAAAAACTTACCTGATGAGGTCCTGGGCGCGGGTGTTTAAGGGCTCAATGGGGGAGGTCTTGGTCTTGGTGTCTGGTGATAGGATGCGAGGGGCGTCTCCGCGGCCACACTCAGGGACATAGGGAAGGATGAGACTCAGGATGGTAGCGCTGGTCTGCAGCAGGCTGGTGGTCAGCCCCTCAAACACCTGCTTGTTTACACTGCGACCAAAGATGGACTTGTCTTCATCTGGGACGAATAGCTGAGAAAACGACAGTGTGGTCAGTCAAGAGTTCTGTAAACCTCCACCATGTCAAAGTACAGTCTGTTCCAGTAGCTCTACACCTGGTATCTCCAGCTAGCTTGTATCACATACAGCCTTGACTAGTCCATGTCAGCTTGCCAAGTCCACTATCAAAAAAGGAATCTGGACATTGATCGAACACAGTGCAAAACTGACAAATGTCCCAGGCAGTCACAGTATCCACCAACAGCAGAGTTCAACAAAAGACCAGATCATTGCAACCTCAGCCTGACTTCTACAACACAGACAATTAAGACAGAGGAAATATCCCCATCATTTGTTTACCGGCCAAGGCCATTTGTATTGGTTGGGATCCTGATATGGCATGGGATAAACAACAACACAAGTGTTATTGTATAATTCGTTACGTGAGGGCAATAAGTCAGTGATTAACAGTCAGTGTGACATTGTTACTGTTGCCGTGCCAGACTGCTGCTGCTGCCATATGAGAGGTCTCAGAGGTACTCCCTCCCTGGTAACAAGGGAAGACAACCGGATACTGAGACTGTGGAGAAAACCACTAGAGCTAACACAGGGGGGTATTCTGTGTTCACCATCTGTGATATTAAACCAAATGCTCCCCTTACCCATGCCTCATATACATAGACGGGCTGATAGAGGAATCAGTATGCTGCAAGTTCTGACATGATTTTGTGGGCTTTAATTTAAAAAAATATTTTCATGTTAGTTATCCTAAACTCTTTATTACAAGAAATACTCCAATAAATGTTTATGAACAAAGATATATTAAGAGAGACTCAGGGTATATAAAGACCCAGGGCATGGTGTTCTGGTGACAGGAGCAGAGTGCATTTCCCCTTTTAGTTAAGTGACATTTTTGCGCGCGTGTGTGTGTGTGTGTGTGTGTATAGAGGTTAAGGTTTAGTTTTAGAAATAAGGAGAAGGTCAGGTAAAATGTCTGAACCATCTCATTTAGATTAATGGTTAGGGCAGCATGCTGACAGCGTTAGTAAATCCACCAACATTCTCCACAAATCTAATTTAAGAGGGACAAGCACAGACGCCGGCACTCCCTACCCCCACCCACTTCCAAACACAAACACACATTTTACATTTTTACATTTTAGTCATTTAGCAGACGCTCTTATCCAGAGCGACTTACAGTTAGTGAGTGTATACATTTTCATACTGGCCCCCCGTGGGAAACAAACCCACAACCCTGGCGTTGCAAGCGCCATGCTCTACCAACTGAGCTACAGGGGACTACACGTGCACAAACGTTCTTACACGGACTATTCATGAGCCCCATCTTCGTCAGTGTCCAAGACGTCTAAATAAGTTAACATTGTCCTGTTCAACATGTCAGTCGTCAAAGCAGCTGTGGGGATATATGTTTTATATAATCTGAAGCATACAGGCTAACCTCCCACTCTGTGCCCTCAGGGAACATGACTGCTTTGAATTGGAACTCAGGGCTGGAGAAGGAAGCCCCAGTAGAGTTCATGCATGTAGCAATGCCCATGTCTGTGCCTTGTCCTGTCTGTGCCTTGTCCTGTCTGTGCAGTCACCACCGTTAGATGTTTGGAGTCGGCTGATGTTTACAGTCTCAGAGAGTGCTGAAGGATATGGGCTGACATATAACCCAGCAGCCATACTGCCTGCCTGCCCGCTCCCTCTCATTCCCTAAGCCCAGAAGTATCTGTGTGGCTGAGGCAGTGGCTCAGGCGGTGGCTGGGCCAGGATTTGTACTGTAGCGTGTGTCTCTCTCTGTCTTTTATTAACACTGTGCCAGGAAGGAACAAATGCTGGCGATGAGGCCCTGGTTTTTCAGCACTCACAGTGTTGCATATAGTCAGGATAATTTACATAGACAGAGACATTGGGAGAGATTCATTAAACAGCCTGGTCCTTGGGAAAACTAGCTACAGTTCTGATCATGCCATGTCACCTTCATAAGTATTACATAACGTTCAAGGACTCACGCTTTCATACAAATAACAGCTTTAAATAATACATGCGTTGTTTGAGTGAACATACATTTAATGTAATGTCATCATAGCAATAATGATAGTTTTTGGAGATGTTTTCTATGGTGTGGTGAAAGGACACTTACTGTGAGCTGATGCAGCAACAGGTCCATGAGGAAGGCTACCTTGTTGCTGAAGAGAACATAGGAGCAGTTGAAGTGGCAGCGAGAGCATGCCAGATAGTATATGTTTACAGCAGCACATAGGGACCTGAGAGGAGAGAGAAAGACAGAGGGAGAACCAGATTAATCACTTGTCAGAAGTCAAACTAAATAGTTCAAAGCAGAATTCAACACTAGTGTTACAGTGTAGGTGTTTAGCCCCAGGCACTGACATGGCTATCTGAAGTAATCAGGAAACCAAAACGCACTCCACCAGATTTGTGGTTCCTTAAGGGTACAATTTTAACTTTGGAAGGGTTGATAGCATATACATCACTGACAGTAAGAGTAGGAAAGCAGAATTCAGAAACCTAGTTATATCAACTACACTGAACAAAAATATAAAACACAACAAAAAAAATATTTTAATGAGTTACAGTTCATATAAGGAAATCAGTCAATTGAAATAAATTCATTAGGCCCTAATCTATGGATTTCACATGGCTGGGAATACAGATATGCATCTGTTGGTCACAGATACCTTAAAAAGAAAAGGTAGGGGAGTGGATCAGAAAACCAGTCAGTATCTGGTCACCATTTGCCTCATGCAGCGCAACACATCTCCTTCACAGAGTTGATCAGGCTGTTGATTGTTGCCTGTGCGAAGTTGCTGGATATTGGCTGGAACTGGATCACGCTGTCGATCCAGAGCATCCCAAACATGCTCAATGGGTGACATGTCTGATGAGTATGCAGGCCATGGAAGAACTGGGACATTTTCAGCTTCCAGGAATTGTGTTCAGATCCTTATGACATGGGGCTGTGCATTATCATGCTGAAACATGAGGATCTCGTCACAGTATCTCTGTGCATTCAAATTGCCATCAATAAAATGCAATTGGGTTCGTTGTCCGTAGCTTATGCCTGCCCATACCATAACCCCACCATGGGTCACTCTGTTCACAACGTTGACATCAGTAAACCACTCGCCCACACGATGCTATACACGCTGTCTGCCATCTGCCCGGTACAGATGAAACTGAGATTAATCCATGAAGCGCACACTTCTCCAGCGTGCCAGTGGCCATCGAAGGTGAGCATTTGCCCACTGAAGTCGGTTACGATGCCGAAGGGTAGTCAGGTCAAAACCCTGGTGAGGATGACGAGCACGCAGATGAGTTTCCCTGAGATGGTTTCTGACAGTTTGTGCAGAAATTCTTTGGTTGTGCAAAACCACAGTTTCATCAGCTGTCCGGGTGGCTGGTCTCAGACGATCCCGCAGGTGAAGAAGACTGATGTGGAGGTCCTGGGCTGGCGTGGTTACACATGGTCTGTGGTTGTGAGACCGGTTGGACGTACTGCCAAATTCTCTAAAACGACGTTGGAGGCGGCTAATGGTAGTGAAATGTACATTCAATTCTCTGGCAACAGCTCTGGTGGACATTCCTGCAGTCAGTATGCCAATTGCACGCTCCCTCAAAAAATACATCTGTGGCATTGTTGTGACAAAACTGCAAATTTTAGAGTGGCCTTTTATTGTCCCCAGCACAAGGCAGTGATCATGCTGTTTATTCAGCTTCTTGATATGCCACACCTGTCAGGTGGATGGATTATCTTGGCAAAGGAGAAATGCTCACTAACAGGGATGTAAACAAATTTGTACACACACAGAAATAAGCTTTTTGTGCATATGGAACATTTTTGGGAACTTTTATTTCAGCTCATGAAACATGGGACCAACACGTTTATATTTTTGTTCAGTATACTTATAGCTAGACACCCTCACTACTAGTCAACTGGTTATACAGAGCTAGGGACAGTAATAAGACAAGAGATCTGCATAACCAGTGGAGCTGGGTGCAATCACAGGCAGTCCAATCTGGAGTCTGAACCTGCAGGTTTTCCTCTGTGGAGATAAGGCCATTCCTCTCAGCAGCTCCTCAGCTCAGAGCCTAAAGGCATGCTACGGCCAGGAGCAGAGCAGTGAGTGGAGCATGCCTCTGTATTATGTCTGCTTTAAACAAGCCCTAGAGAAGATTCATGCCACAGATAACTGATTAATCATTCTGCTGTGACTGCTGCTCCCCCTCGCCCTTCTTTCATCACTTAATATTTTCTGACATCTGTATATTTTAGCCAATAGCAGAGTGGCGTGTCCTATCTGCTCTGAGGAAGAATGGAATCTGGCTTTCCTTTTCTAAAGTAGGCCATGTTTATTTCAACTGGTAAACATCTTGATATCTACCGCAACCTTCACATCTGCAACGCATTTCCACGCCAACCTAGTTGGCACATAGATATAAAATAGCAGAGACTGATGTAGGCCTAGGTGGATAGGTCTGTCAACTTCCTCATGACCAAAATACTCTGCTTGTTTCATATGCTAGTTGGCAGATCTGTAATTTGTTCCATCTCATTATTGACATTGTAGTGTAAAGCTGTGAGTTATGGGAGTGTTTCCAAATAGTCACGTCAATGTCTGGTTAAGCACTCTGTGGCTTGCTTGCTTAAAAAACTTTTAAACATCTTACTGTATGAAAATCATATACCGTATGTGTATGGGCTTTCTAGCCAAATAAAATGTTTTTTTTTCTGCCACCATTTTAGCTACAAATTCCAGAGAAAACGCAAACATGAATTGGTGTGTTGATCCCTGTTTCTGCCAAACACCTCCTTAATAAGATGTGTTTACCAGCCATGAACAAAAACACAAATGCCACATGAATTCTATTGTATTGATATAAAGTCCATTAATAGTCTTGGAATGGAGTTGGTGGGAGAAGGCAGCCATCATTCCACTCAACCATGATAACACATCCTCTATTGGGCTAGAGTGAAGTAACGTGAGAACCCCACCAAACTGTGCTCTCTGGGCAGCCGACCAGCACTGGCGCTGCCTCAAATGAAAAACATTAAAGATCCATAATTGAGTAATTCAGCCAGAAGTCCGTTTTTCAGTGACAGAATTCCACCATTGGAAAGACTGCACCAATGGAATGAAATAGTCGTTTTCCTCTCAGTCTGAGGCTGTGCTGCTTTAATGTGTTCATACTGTATGTACAGAGGTGAAACCAGGCTATTGTCATTCCCATGCCTGACTCAGTAGGGAGAAAGGCCTTATTGAAATAAACAAGACAGGGTGTCAGAACCTAAGGAAGGTACAATGACAGGCTTGGGCTGATCCTGTTACAACACTGACATCGTCCTACATGAAAAGGCCTAGGAAATCTATAAGACATAGAAATTATAAGGAGAGAGAGAGAGCATGAGATCAGTCCTAAAACAAAGACTACTAAATGGGAAGATGAATGATAACCTGACAAAAAAGGGAAGGTCAATATTTATTAAATAACTTAGGCTACAAAAACAAAGCCTGAAATGGATTAGGCAAACACCATCTTCACAACGTTTCTATAATAACCTGTCAACCATAGCACCCTGGTTTTACTCCATGCGTAAGTGGAGGCTGCCCTACCCAGAATGTCATCATCCATGTAGGAGGTTCGGGGGGGGGGGACAGGCCAGTCCCCAGGTGGCAGCCACTCTTAACCAGCAGATTAAAGGGCACATCCCTCAGTTCTTTAATCTTATTAGGGAGAATAAC
This sequence comes from Coregonus lavaretus, assembly GCF_964263955.1. Classification (NCBI taxonomy): domain Eukaryota; kingdom Metazoa; phylum Chordata; class Actinopteri; order Salmoniformes; family Salmonidae; genus Coregonus; species Coregonus lavaretus. The sequence continues at coordinate 29,789,269 of NC_139996.1, read as the reverse complement.
AGCTGTCAACTGCTTCCATTCTCTACACAAACCCATAGGACAGAGACGGATCTAAAGGAACATTTAGCTATAAATGTCAACATAACAAATGTATGCAGACCATTTTCCATCTTATATAGAATATGCATTTCATTTTATAGCAGTTAAGCTATTATTATATTATACTGAAGAAAAAAATTAAACGCAACATGCAACAATTTCAAAGATTACAGTTCATAAGGAAATCAGTCAATTTAAATAAATAAATTAGGTCCTAATCTATGGATTTCACATGACTGAGCAGGGGTGCAGCCATGGGAGGGCCTGGGAGAGCATAGGCCCACCCACTTGGCAGCCAGGCCCACCCACTGGGGAGCCAGGCCCAGCCAATCAGAATGAGTTTTTCCCCACAAAAGGGTTTTATTACAGACAGAAATACTCCTCACCACCCCCCTCAGACGATCCCGCAGGTGAAGAAGCCGGATGTGAAGGTCCTGGGCTGGCGTGGTTACACGTGGTCTGTGGTTGTGAAGCCGGTTGGACATACTGCCAAATTCTCTAAAATGACGTTGGAGGCAGCTTATTGTAGAGAAATGAACATTCAATCCTCTGGCAACAGCTCTGGTGGACATTCCTGCAGTCAGCATACCAATTGCACGCCCCCTTAAAACTTGAGACATCTGTGGCATTGTGTTGTGTGACAAAACTGCACATTTTAAAGTGGCCTTTTATTGTCCCCAGCACAAGGTGCACCTGTTTAATTATCATGCTGTTTAATCAGCTTCTTGATAATCCATCCACCTGACAGGTGGGGCATATCTTGGCAAAGGAGAAATGCTCACTAACAGGAATGTAAACACATTTGTGCACAAGTTTTATTATTTTAGTCTAGGAATCCATTCCAATTAGAATCACCACGCACTCAGCCAGACAGTCAGATCTGAAGTCATGAACATTTAAGTCATTTAGCAGACGCTCTTAACATCCCACCGACTTCTCACAATCGACTCAGTCAACTGCTCATGTAATGAGCATGCAATCGCTTTGTAACACAGCTAATCAGGCATGTCTTAAGCCCTCTTTAAACAAATGGCAAAGGCACGTTTGAGTAATGTCCTTACAGCAGCTCATACAATGAGAAATCTCAGTGATCTGTCTTTAGCTCCCTCCCACCTAAAATCACCTTGATTAGCATGACACCTGATATCATCCTGTCTCCTGGAATCTCTGTTGCTATGCCCCTCGACGACAGCCTCAATGATTTTGAGGAGCAATTTAGTAAAGTGCATGCTAGTCTGTCTCGTGTTACCGTGCAGTATGTAGGCAGTGTTGGTAGACCCACGAGTGCCAATCCATCCTAACAGGCAGCATTCCTCCACCTACTCTGGGCAGCTCATTTGACCGCGTGCCACGCCCACTGCTGGACCCCATCATTTGGTGCCTGCACCACCCGCCAGACTACACCGAGCGGGAGACACAACGGGCACTTTGTTAATCTGGGAATAATGAAGCGTTATTTTGTAGACACGGGATTAGGTTCCACTGCTGGCCCATACTGACAGGTTGTATAGAGAGAAAGAGAGAGAGAGAGAGAGAGAGAGATAAAGAGAGAAAGAAAGAGCGAGAGAGAGCGAGAGATAGAGAAGAGGAAGAAGCCTGGAGAGATGTAGATAATTAGCAATGTAATCTGCTCACCTACTCTACACTGCTTAACCTCAGTCTGCCAGCCACAGCAGATCACCCTACTGTCCTGATATGGCCATAGACACACACACAGCAACCTCAGGGCAGGAGCTAATGTAGTAATAATAATAATGTTGCTTATATTTGTCCTATTTCACACATGTACAAGTGTAGAGGGCTAGATAGAGACTAGAGACACACTGACTGAGCAACACCGACTTGGGCCAGCCCCCTGGGACAGCCCTACACCATGCAGCCCTGTGGGGATCACCCTGGGTGGCCGACCAGCTCGGACATGACAGGGGGGCTGGGAGTGTCACTGACCTCTGTGGCTGAATTAAAACTCTTAAGTTTAAACCAACCCAAAATCCATAGAGTATCCCAGGGGATGATAGACAGATGGCTGGGAAGGGAAGGTCAGGATCCTCCCCACCCCCACATAGTATAGTACAGTACTGCCCAAATATCCCAGGAGACACTTAGGGCTCAAGAGTATTTAACAGTATTTTCTTAGTGACATATAAACACAGAAACAGCATAATAGTTTAGGGTACTGGGAAAATACCAAGTAGACTCCCCTTATAGGTAGATGTTTCCAATTTTCAGAAGTCTAACGCTTCCCTTCTTGCAAAGATAATAGGACATCAACCACGTAAAAGACTCTTTATGCTTTTTGTCACTGGGTTATCAAGCAGGAGATCGTTACACCTGAACCTCAAGCTCACGTTTCCCAACGTCTCTGTGCTTTTCCTATGTGCCCAGTCAGGCCTGACCATGGTAATGCTGCAGAAATCTGATCAACTTCCAGATCAGGTTGAATCCCTGCTTTTCAACAGAGAAAATTTGTGTTCAGGGAAAGAAAACAAATCCTAAGCCAAAACACAAGGTGAGGAGCAAATCCATTTCCTGGTACTGTCAAACAATCCCTTCATTCACTGCGATCTATATGACATTTCATTTGATTCTCCTGTTGATCTTTCTGATACCCTGAGTGCTTCCAAGATGTCCATTCTGCCTGTTGTGCCACACTGGCTGGGTATGAACTGGGAGAAATCTGATGAACCGTCACGCATCACACACACATGCAAGCACACACTCACTTGTACCCTATAACGACATCCTGAAAGGAAACCACAGGTAGCAGCTTTGATTTCACAGGATACACTCAGTCATGTGACAGAGGTGGTCAACTACAATAGTGTTTTAACATGCAGTGTCCTAGCATAGCAGTGCCACTGCACTGTTAAGACATCTCTCTAAAACTTTAAAGAAACCCTTGTTCCATTTTCAGCAAGGTAGAACTGGGGCCCCTATTCCACTAAACATCACTTAGATAAAACAGATACCACTGTCTTTTCCCTACTCTAAAGGAATAAAGGATTCTCTAAAATTCAACTCAAAGTTATACAACTGTCTCTTCAGCCCTTCAGATGGGCCAGTCTGTCTGGTCGAACACTGGCTTCTCTTCTCTCTGAGTTATACTCCAGCAGCCCCAGAGAGGGGCCCATATGCTGACAGGCTCTGGTGCTGAGCCCAGATATCACTCGGACACCAGTCCCGTCTCTCTCCCTCTACTCCCCAGTGACCCCTTCTGGGAGACACAGGGACATGTCCCATAAACACACAGTAGTTGACAAGGCTGGAATACTTTAAGAATGCATACATCTTTCCTTGACATAACACATCTGAGAAGTGTTGGATTTGTTGAAGTAGTGATGTGGAAATTTTATTTTCGCTAATTTAATCAAGCAGTGATTTCCCCCAAAGTGAGGAAGGATGTGCTGATAAAGTTGTAAAAACGGGGCCAGAACGACACCTCAGTTTACCCCCCACCTAATCCACACCTCCAGCCTGCGGCAAAACATTTTCTCACCATATACTAATAGTGACGCTGAAGATAAGAGCCTCCAGAGGCAGAGAGAGCAGAGCAGTGGTGCTGCCTGGTGAGGATCTGGGATCATTTACAGCTTGTTTTAGACAGCTCTCCCCCTCCTCCCCTAGGGAACACACTCTGCACTCTCTGCTCAGAATCACATAGAGCACACACTCACACAGAGTAGAGCTCACACTTTCACTGCACAGCTCCAATACAAAAATATACATCCATTGAAGGATTTTTAACAATAGTCCCTCACGTTAAGATTGGAATACGCAATTTTATTAGACGTTTTTTATTTATTTTTTATCTAGATGATTTAATGTTTTTCAAAACTACAAAATTACTCTCCAGGTGCAGACCAATTAAGGAGAATCTTCACATGCAAGTCAATTTGATTTATGGATGACTTTCTAGGTTAACATCTTTGGCATATTCTACAAAGTGTTATATTCATGTTAATGAGAGCTGTTGCTCTGCTAGTCTAGACATGGATCCAGCGGCCACAGGGTTACACAGGGACATTAGCTCATTAATGGAATGGTAACAAGATGGAATGGGCCTCCCAGGGGGGTAATATTGCCCGAGCATCTCCGACTCTGCAGTTGACTTTTTTGTAAATCACTCAGCTTATCTGAGAGGAGGCGATCAATACGGCAGCATTACTGTAAACAGATAATGTAGCGAGCGCTGTGGTTAGCGTCTGTCTCAGACACAGACCATTACGCCATCCAGATGAGCAATAGTGATTAGCGGACAGACAGGCCATGTCCTTGAGTTGCATCTTATCACTACTGTAGCTCTCAATATTCCCTTCCCTTGACCCGATTTGACTCCCTTACTTTTCCTATTTTGTAAATGTGTGTGTTTATAGAATGTGGGTGGGATTAATACATGTTTAACCAGGCACAGGACTACAGTGAGTTTGGGCTGGGTGTGTCTGAGGGACTGGATTGATTTGCTCTGGAGGAGGGTTATCGCAGGTTCAGACCCTAGTTCATAGCACTCAGGGGCATAACAACAACCCAAGGCCTTCTACTCTACAGCACGGAGGACAGAGAGAGCACAGAGATGGTCTATAGACAGCCAGCCTATCACAACCTGAGCCCATCAATACCAACAAACACCATAGCTGCTGGTTAGACCATTCAGCTATCCAGACAGGACCTGGCAACACGTCACATGCATTGCCACTGGTAACATCATGAATACTGTTACTAAATACTGTTCAAAGTAAATACTACCGATTCATATACAGTACCAGTCAAAAGTTTGGACACCTACTCATTAAAGGGTTTTTCTTTATTTTTTACTATTTTCTACATTGTAGAATAATAGTGAAGACATCAAAACTATGAAATAACACATGGAATCATGTAGTAACCAAAAAAGTGTTAAACAAATCAAAATATATTTTATATTTGAGATTCTTCAAATAGTCACCCTTTGCCTTGATGACAGCTTTGCGCACTCTTGGCATTCTCTCAACCAGCTTCATGAGGTAGTCACCTGGCATGCATTTCAATTAACAGGTGTGCCTTGTTAAAAGTTAATTTGTGGAATTTCTTTCCTTAATGTGTTTGAGCCAATCAGTTGTGTTGTGACAAGGTAGGGGGGGGTATACAGAAGATAGCCCTATTTGGTAAAAGACGAAGTACATAGTATGGCAAGAACAGCTCAAATAAGCAAAGAGAAACGAGAGTCCATCATTACTTTAAGACATGAAGGTCAGTCAATACGGAAAATTTCAAGAACTTTAAAAAAGTTTATTCAAGTGCAGTCGCAAAAACCATCAAGCGCTATGATGAAACTGGCTGTCATGAGGACCGCCACAGGAATGGAAGACCCAGAGTTACCTCTGCTGCAGAGGATAAGTTCATTAGAGAGTTACCAGCCTCAGAAATTGCAGGCCAAATAAATGCTTCACAGAGTTCAAGTCACAGACACATCAACAGTTCAGAGGGGACTGTGTGAATCAGGCCTTCATGGTCGAATTTCTGCAAAGAAACCACTACTAAAGGACACCAATAAGAAGAAGAGACCTGCTTGGGCCAAGAAACACGAGCAATGGACATTAGACCGGTGGAAATGTGTCCTTTGGTCTGAAGTCCAAATTTGAGATTTTTGGTTCCAACCGCTGTGTCTTTCTGAGATGCGGTGTGGGTGAACGGATGATCTCCGCATGTGTATTTCCCACCGCAAAGCATGGAGGAGGTGGTGTGATGGTGCTTTGCTGGTGACACTGTCTGTGATTTATTTAGAATTCAAGGCACACTTAACCAGCATGGCTACCACAGCATTCTGCAGTGATACGCCATCCCATCTGGTTTGGGCTTAGTAGGACTATCATTTGTTTTTCAAGAGGACAATGACCCAACACACCTCCAGGCTGTATAAGGGCTATTTTACCAAGAAGGAGAGTGATGGAGTGCTGCATCAGATGACCTGGTCTCCACAATCCCCCGACCTCAACCCAATTGAGATGGTTTGGGATGAGTCAGACGGCAGAGTGAAAGAAAAGCAGCCGACAAGTGCTCAGCATATGTGGGAACTCCTTCAAGACTGTTGGAAAAGCATTCCAGGTGAAGCTGGTTGAGAGAATGCCAAGAGTGTGCAAAGCTGTCATCAAGGCAAAGGGTGGCTATTTGAATCTCAAATATAAAATATATTTTGATTTGTTTAACACTTGTTACTACATGATTCCCTGTGTTATTTCATAGTTGTGATGTCTTCACTATTATTCTACAATGTAAAAAATAGTAAAAATAAAGAAAAACCCTTGAATGAGTAGGTGTGTCCAAACTTTTGACTGGTAGTTTATATCAAGTGAAACACATACCAAGAACTGGACTAATTTCTTGAGCTTTTCTTTAGTTGCATCCTAACATTCCTAATTGTGATGACACAGGAGTGAGCTGCCCCTACATGCTGTATTAGACTTGTCCTCAGTCTTATGCATAATTATAGAAGCTCTGGAGAAGTTCCTCAACATGTTCAGACAAGGTAGTAAGTAATTGAGTAGTGAAAGAAGGTAACTGGGAGGCCATTCCTTTATCACTAGACATGGCACTCTTCAGCTCTGGATTGGACAAGCTGTTCTGTAGAGGATTAAATAAGTACCTCTGATCCAGGGTTTGCATTAGCCGGTAATAGCCGGCTTTTGGACGATACTAAATAGAAAAGCCGCTAAATAAAATTGCCGCCGGCCAATTTTTCGTGAGAAGAAAAAATCCCATTGCGAAAGAATACTTTTTGCCTATTCATTGATGGAAATACCAGTCAAATGGAAATACATTTGAACGGTCATGCTTATCAGTCTATAGGGTAATTTGCATAATTTAGTGTAATTAAATTGGTGTGTGTGTACAGTATATTCGTTATATATACACACAGCTCTGGAAAAAATTAAGAGACCACTGCAAAAATATAAGTTTCTCTGGTTTTACTTTTTATAGGTACAGTGGCGAGAACAAGTATTGATACACTGCCGATTTTGCAGGTTTTCCTACTTACAAAGCATGTAGAGGTCTGTAATTTTTATCATAGGTACACTTCAGCTGTGAGAGACGGAATCTAAAACAAAAATCCAGAAAATTACATTGTATGATTTTTAAGTAATTAATTTGCATTTTATTGCATGACATAAGTATTTGATACATCAGAAAAGCAGAACTTAATATTTGGTACAGAAACCTTTGTTTGCATTTACAGAGATCATACGTTTCCTGTAGGTCTTGACCAGGTTTACACACACTGCAGCAGGGATTTTGGCCCACTCCTCCATACAGACCTTCTCCAGATCCTTCAGGTTTCGGGGCTGTCGCTGTGCAAAACTGACTTTCAGCTCCCACCAAAGATTTTCTATTGGGTTCAGGTCTGGAGACTGGCTAGGCCACTCCAGGACCTTGAGATGCTTCTTACGGAGCCACTCCTTAGTTGCCCTGGCTGTGTGTTTCGGGTCGTTGTCATGCTGGAAGACCCAGCCACGACCCATCTTCAATGCTCTTACTGAGGGAAGGAGGTTGTTGGCCAAGATCTTGCGATACATGGCCCCATCCATCCTCCCCTCAATACGGCGCAGTCGTCCTGTCCCCTTTGCAGAAAAGCATCCCCAAAGAATGATGTTTCCACCTCAATGCTTCACGGTTGGTATGGTGTTCTTGGGGTTGTACTCATCCTTCTTCTTCCTCCAAACACGGCGAGTGGAGTTTAGACCAAAAAGCTCTATTTTTGTCTCATCAGACCACATGACCTTCTCCCATTCCTCCTCTGGATCATCCAGATGGTCATTGGCAAACTTCAGACGGGCCTGGACATGCGCTGGCTTGAGCAGGGGGACCTTGCGTGCGCTGCAGGATTTTAATCCATGACGGCGTAGTGTGTTACTAATGGTTTTCTTTGAGACTGTGGTCCCAGCTCTCTTCAGGTCATTGACCAGGTCCTGCCGTGTAGTTCTGGGCTGATCCCTCACCTTCCTCATGATCATTGATGCCCCTCACCTTCCTCATGATCTTGCATTGAGCCCCAGACCGAGGGTGATTGACTGTCATCTTGAACTTCTTCCATTTTCTAATAATTGCGCCAACAGTTGTTACCTTCTCACCAAGCTGCTTGCCTATTGTCCTGTAGCCCATCCCAGCCTTGTGCAAGTCTACAATTTTATCCCTGATGTCCTTACACAGCTCTCTGGTCTTGGCCATTGTGGAGAGGTTGGAGTCTGTTTGATTGTGTGTGTGGACAGGTGCAGTTAATACAGGTAATGAGTGGAGAACAGGAGGGCTTCTTAAAGAACATCTAACAGGTCTGTGAGAGCCGGAATTCTTACTGGTTGGTAGGTGATCAAATACTTATGTCATGCAATAAAATGCAAAATTAATTACTTAAAAATCATACAATGTGATTTTCTGGAAAAAAATAAAAATAAAAATTACAGACCTCTACATGCTTTGTAAGTAGGAAAACCTGCAAAATCGGCAGTGTATCAAATACTTGTTATCCCCACTGTATGTGTTTGGGTGAAATTAACATTTTTGTTTTATTCTATAAACTACTGACAACATTTCTCCCAAATAAAAATATTGTTATTTAGAGCATTTATTTGCAGAAAATGACAACTGGTCAAAATAACAAAAAACCTTGAATAATGCAAAGAAAATAAGTTCATGTTCATTTTTAAACACAATACTCATGTTTTAACTAAGGAAGAGTTCAGAAATCAATATTTGGTGGAATAACCCTGATTTTCAATCACAGCTTTCATGCGTCTTGGCATGCTCTCCACCAGTCTTTCACATTGATGTTGGGTGACTTTATGCCACTCCTGGCGCAAAAATTCAAGCAGCTCGGCTTTGTTTGATGGCTTGTGGCCATCCAGCTTCCTCTTGATCACATTCCAGAAGTTTTCATTGGGGTTCAGGTCTGGAGATCGGGCTGGCCATGACAGGGTCTTGATCTGGTGGTCCTCCATCCACACCTTGATTGACCTGGCTGTGTGGCATGGCGCATTGTCCTGCTGGAAAAACCAATCCTTAGAGTTGGGGAACAATGTCAGAGCAAAAGGAAGCAAGTTTTCTTCCAGGACAACCTTGTACGTGGCTTGATTCATGCGTCCTTCACAAAGACAAATCTGCCCGATTCCAGCATTGCTGAAGCACCCCCAGATCATCACCGATCCTCCACCAAATTTCACAGTGGGTGCGAGACACTGTGGCTTGTAGGCCTCTCCAGGTCTCCGTCTAACCATTAGACGACCAGGTGTTGGGCAAAGCTGAAAATTGGACTCATCAGAGAAGATTACCTTACTCCAGTCCTCTACGGCCCAATCCTAATGGTCTTTTGCAAACCTCAGCCTGGCTCTTCTTTGCTTCTCATTGATGAAGGGCTTTTTTCTAGCTTTGCACGACTTCAGCCCTGCCCCTAGGCGCCTGTTTTGAACAGTCCTCGCCGTGCACTTCACCCCAGCTGCCGTTTGCCATTCTTTTTGTAGGTCACTTGATGTCATCCTATGGTTGTTGAGTGACATTCGAATGAGTTGGCAGTCATCCCGGTCAGTAGTCGTTTTCGCCCTCTGCCGGTCTGTAGCTTTGTTGTCCCCAATGTCTGCTGCTTGACCTTGTTCTTATGAACCGCCGTCTTTGAAATTTTAAGGATGGAAGCAACCTGACGCTCATTGTATCCCTTTGCCAGTAAAGCCAGAATTGAACCCTTCTTTTCCTAACTCAAAACTTTCCTTTTGGCATGGTCAATAGTTATTTTTTGATTAATATTACTTTTGAGGTACTATTAGCACTGTTATTGCCATCCAGGTGGTCCTATTGCAAGAGGATAGTGATGACCACAGCAGTGGAATTTATACTTTTCCTCGTTAAATAAGATTTGGTTAATGTGATCACTTAATCAGTACCTAATTCAGTAGAATGAGGTGTGCCTGTGTTGGAATTCAACAGACACTGGAATGGAATGGCTGTCATACATGTAGAGATGCTGATTTAAGAAAAATGTGCAGTGGTCTCAATTCTTTCCAGAGCTGTATATCTAATTTATCACACGCGTAGGCCTACAGCATACAGAGCCTTTGAGTAGAAAATGTGTCAGACAGCGTGAGAGCTGCTGCAGCATCTTGTGGCGCTTTCAAGACAACTGGGAACTTGGAAAAATACGAGGTCAAATCATGACCTTCAGGTAGGAAAGTCAGAGCTCTAGAAAGGAGGCAGAGTTCCCGAGTTGGAATTCCGAGTTGGATGACCGTTGGATGAAAACTACTTTTCCCAGTAGGAGCTTGTTTACCCCCCAGTTCCTAGTTGTCTTGAATGCACTGAAGTCAGAGTTCCCAGTTGTTTTGCACACGGCATCAAACGGCAAGGCAGGCTTCATCAGCGCATCACACACCACTTTGCAATGAGCTGGAGGCAATATGCATTTTGAAAACATATACTTGATTGTTTGAAACCTGAACGTTTTAATACATATTAAGAGGCATGTCTTACCTTGATTCAAAGTATCCCATTAGATCTCCTCTCTTCTACATTTCTAAGGATATTTTCATCTCTGTCACATGAAACCGCTCGCATGTGCAGTGCCATTTTGGCAACGGTGTTTTCCTACTAATTGCATTATGGAACAAACATTTGCGTGTAGTCTACTGCCTTGTGTGCAGTGAAGTAATAATAGTTCATCAACATTTGAAGCTAAACGTTCTGATCTGTTGCATCAGACTCATTGCTTAAAAAAAAATACAAAATAATGTAGGCCTACTGGTTGTATGAATTAGGGATTGGAATAGGTTATTTCTTTTTTGACAAACTCATCCAATAGAATAGTTGGCCTAAGCCTTTCTACTATAGTAAATTGACATAGGCTAGTGATTTTGCTGTTCATTACTCGTCTTGTTGACTGAGGAAAAGTGAATATGGACAGTTATTCTAACATGTTCAAAGTGCACATCATAATTCGGTACGAATGACTGCACATCATTGCATTCTGGACTTGCATGTTCTGTTAATATGAATGACCATATTCTAAATGCGATTTCTGTCATTCTGAGCACTGTGGGTGGACGCCCTAATCAGGTTATGCACTCAATGCATATGGGTCCGGTACATTTCTAAAATGTCCGGCGCCACATTTTCCTAATGGAAACCCTGCTCTGATCTTATTCACCTCTTCCTAGGTACAGTGCATTCGGAAAGTATTCCGACCCCTTGACTTTTTCCACATTTTGTTACATTACAGCCTTATTCTAAAATGGATTAAATAGTTTTTTCCACCCTCATCAATCTACATACAAATACCCCATAATGACAAAGCAAAAACAGATTTTTACATCACATTTACATAAGTATTCAGACCCTTTACTCAGTACTTTGTTGAAGCACCTTTGGCAGCGATTACAGCCTCGACTCTTCTTGGTTATGACGCTACAAGCTTGGCACACCTGTATTTGGGGAGTTTCTTCCATTCTTCTCTGTAGATCCTCTCAAGCTCTGTCAGGTTGGATGTGGAGCGTCGCTGCACAGCTATTTTCAGGTCTCTCCAGAGATGTTCGATCGGGTTCAAGTCCGGCCTCTGGTTGGGTCACTCAAGGACATTGAGACTTGTCCCGAAGCCACTCCTGCGTTGTCTTGGCTGTGTGCTTAGGGTCGTTCTCCTGTTGGAAGGTGAACCCGCTCTGGAGCAGGTTGTCATCAAGGATCTCTCTGTACTTTGCTGCCACCACCATGCTTCACCGTAGGGATGGTGCCAGGTTTCCTCCAGACGTGACGCTTGGCATTCAGACCAAAGAGTTCAATCTTGGTTTCATCAGACCAGAGAATCTTGTTTCTCATGGACAGAGTCCTTTAGGTGCCTTTTGGCAAACTCCAAGCGGCCTGTCATGTGACTTTTACTGAGGAGTGGCTTCCGTCTGCCACTCTACCATAAAGGCCTGATTGGTGGAGTGCTGCAGAGACGGTTGTCCTTCTGGAAGGTTCACTCATCTCCACAGAGGAACTCTGGAGCTCTGTCAGAGTGACCATCGGGTTCTTGATCACCTCCCTGACCAAGGCCCTTCTCCCCAGATTGCTCAGTTTGGCCGGGCGGCCAGCTCTTGGAAGAGTCTTGGTGGTTCTAAACTTCTACCATTTAAGAATGATGGAGGCCACTGTGTTCTTGGGGACCTTGAATGCTGCAGAAATGTTTTGGTACCCTTCCTCAGATCTGTGCTTTGACACAATCCTGTCTCGGTACGCTACGTACAATTCCTTCGACCTCATGGCTTGGTTTTTGCTCTGACATGCACTGTCAACTATGGGACCTTATATAGAAAGGTGTGTGCCTTTCCAAATCATGTCCAATAAATTGAATTTACCACAGGTGGACTCTAATCAAGTTGTAGAAACATCAAGGTGTAGAAGCACCTGAGCTCAATTTCGAGTCTCATAGCATAGGGTCTGAATACTTATGTAAATAAGATAATTTTTTATTTTTCATACATATGCAAAAATAAATAAAAAATAACTGTTTCTTTTATCAATTTTAGAATAAGGCTGTAACGTAACAAAATGTGGAAAAAGTCAAGGGGTCTGAATACTTTCCAAATGCACTGTATGTCAAGCGGAACTCTCAAAGCATAGGAACAACAGTGTGTGTGTGTGTAGTCTTCAGCTCCAACAAGCAAGAACAGTCCAATTGTGAGCAAGAGACTCCTAGCTACCTACAAGTAGAAACCTCTCTCCCCATTTAAGTTAATCAAATGTCTCACGATACTGAAGTCTGTTTCAAATTCTCCAGGATTAGTGATTGAGTAAAAAAAATTAAAATAAATCGATAAACACGAATGGCCGTACGTAAAAGCATTATAAATATAAGTAACGTTTGTCCATTAGTGGAGGTTTGGGAAACAGTAAAAGCTAATAAGTGGAGGAGAGAGGCCATTCCAGTCCATTAGAGTCCCAGTATTGTGAGAATGCCAGTCTCTCTGAGGTTATCTACTGGCAGGCCACGCTAACTCGAGACGCACAACTCAAAACCACGACAGAATCCGTCTGATGGATAAGACACACGGCCTTTCTGTATATCAACAGTAAATAATGAACACAAAATAGATGACCAAAATGTAATCCCCTTCTTTTAAAAAGAGTGCATTATTATTCATGATCCATTTTGAAGGTATTTATTGAGATGCGAGCACTATAGACAGAGAGGAGGGGCTGAGGTTACCTCACTCACATCTCCAATTGTAAACGGAGGAGAGCTGTCACTGAGGTCATGAAGAGGATACAGTCTGTGTGTGGACCATGTCTCTAGAGGCTGTACACAGCAGCTGATAAGGCTCATGCTTTCAGTGGAGGTCGGGTCGACACCGGACAGTGAAACGCTGGCTCATGAGGCCATGAGAATAGCAATAGGCCAGGATATCTTATGCTGGTTGTGAAGACTAAATGAGACTAAGTTGCTGCTCTGCGGATGACCCTGTGCTGTTTCTAGCCTATTGGGGGGGTGTGCGTGTATGTGTGGTGTCAGGGGGGTTTGGAATTAAATAAGAACAGACAGCAAAAATACATTTCAATTTCGATGGATTAATTAAGTTGCATGGGGACCAAGGTCGTTCTATCCAAAAACAATGGAGTAATTGACATGTACACTTTCTCATGGCTGTCTCAGCAGAGGTGACAGATCGGTCATCAGTGATGCATTGTGACCAATGACGATGACCTTTGCTCGCTGAGCCACAAGCAGCAACTGCATAGTTTGTGTAAAACCCTCTAATATGAATAGAGATTCTCAAAAGACTGTTTGGAGAGGAGGTAAACTGTATTTGACTGTAAAAGCTGGTACTCACTTGATTGGAATGCGTGGGACTGCGGTGGGGGTGGAGGCTGCAGTGACTACCTGCAGAATCTGTTCCAGAGCAGAGAGTCCCCCTCCCACCTGGAACGCCACTTGATCTGCATTGTTCTGTAGAGAGAGAGAACAAGAACCACAGTCAGGGAACAGGGAGCTGGATGGACCAGGGTATCACGTTGCTCTCTCTGTGGACACAGCTTCTCTTTTTTCATCACCTCCCATTTCCAAAAGGGAGTCGGGAATGAAATCTGAAACAAAGTGATCCCCAAAGCATTCCTGTTAAATCTCAAAAGTGCACAACCCCAGCGTTCCACCCTCACTCCAGTCCAGCCAAGTCTCAATGGAGGACAGCTACTCTGCAGACCTCTACCCACACACAGCACCAGGGTGGTCTGTGCTCACAAACACAGGCTGAGGAGACTGTAGAAAAGTAGAGAACAGAGAAATCAAACAAAAACTACTAAGAAAATCATAAATCAAGATAAGAGTCTTGGATACATGCTGAATTTACTCTTTGTTTATTTATTCCAATATGAATCGAGCTATAACTCTGACAGAGGTAGTGCACACATCTGAGCCTTGCACACTGAATAAAAAAAAAAAAAGGTGCAATATGCAGAGATCGCTCCGCCATTTCCTGGTTGCTAATATTCTAATAGTTTGCCTAAATTCAGTTTATGTGACAATGTATAGTGTAGAGAATCCTTGTCATCTAAACTGATGTGAAATATATTTTCTATAACCAAAAATATAGTATTTAACTGTTTGAAGCTGGTCTACAAAAAACGAAAGTGAAAGATGCAAAAACGAAACAAGCATTGGAAGCTTAGAAATAGAGCACATAGAACATATATACCGCTTCTTAGACTTGCTGTCAATACGAATGACAGATCTATAACTCACATTTCTATGTCAATTTGGTCAGGTCGCCCAAAACGTTACATATTGCAGTTTTAAAGGTATAGTAGAATGTGCCTTGTTTAGTCTAACACAATACAGTGTCAATACAGCAGTCCATAGATCTAAGACCAAACAGCCCTAAATAAGAGGGCCCTGCCCTGCTGTAAGAGAGAAGAGAGTCAGAGCTCTTGGCATTGGGTCAGATGCTGCTGCAGCTACACAGTCCAATAAATCAACAGCTCCAAAGCCCAGAGCAAGCGGCTGCTATCAGACATGTTAGTGCCTGGGTTGACCAGGAGGATAGGGGCTCCAGGGGAGGAGTGGGTGCTGATGGAAGGCTTTCCTCACACGGAGGGAGCAGCCAGGAGCACAGTCACACCTCACCACACCACACATGGAGGTACACTGGGGGTCCCTCTTATGCTTAAATGAGGTCACTGTCTCCCAGGTAGTGTGACAGCCCTCAAATCCAGGCACTCCACCGTGTTTTAGTTCCACGGATGAGGGGGTTGCCAACAAGCCTGAACACATTGAGGAAGCGCTGTGCAAAATTATATATAAGCTCTTCATCTGTCACTCAGACGGACTGCCAAGGCACAAGTCCTCAGGATCCGGTGACAAAAAAACACTGAACTCTGCTAGGGTTAAGGGATTTGGAACCAACACACTGAAAAGCACACCAGAGGCCCTATGTATGATGTGCAATGAGGATTTTGCAAATCTCTACCGTGATCCAATCTGCCCATGTGTGGTTGTGTGCTGTTTATAAGAGACCAACCTCCTTTGTGTAGGTTACCACATCAATATGGTCTCTAGCACTGAGCTTGGTTTAACCCACTCTTAACTCACCCATCTAAAAACATCTGGGCTAAATGTGGAAAGGCAGCTCTTTCATGGTGTCTTATCAAATGGTCTTTTAAAAGGGGTTAACTAGGACCTGCCCAGTCCTGGCTGTCTGACGTTAAAGCCAGACTGGGACGGCTTGGCTGCATCTGTTTCGGCCTGTTGACAGATCGATCAATGTGACAATGGAAAAAAAGAACGGATGGAGGATTAACCTCCAATCATTTTAGCTAATGTCTTCAGGTGATCTACATCTGCAATACCCATGGCATCCTTATCAGAGAGGACCAAGAGGAGACCCATCTGCTGGTGTGGAGATACACATTCATTCAATTCTTAAAAGCACACCATCAGATATTGGTATTTTTGGTGCAGGAACCAGCACAGTAATCAGTGAGTGGACCTCTGTGGTGTTCCTCACGTTTCACCCTTCCTTCTATCGAGGATGTAAGGCTTTACACTCTGCTGCCTCAGTACTGTGGATGGCAGTAGAGCAGAGCAGGAATAATAGGCCTTCCTGTTCCCGATCAATGAAGAATAACATTTAAATTGAAAGAACTAAAGAGAGCAAATTGCAATAACAGCTGAATTACACGCCATATTAAACAGAACCCTCTGGTACCAACTTCTTCAGGAACAATGAGTTACACAAAGAAACAATAGAGATGTCTTTCATTAAATAACCCCTTGAAACACACTGGGAACTGTATAACAACATTAAGGTGAGATCTCCATAGGACGTGTGCTGTAGTAACTATTGTATCTATTGTTGCCAAATGTTGATTATAGACAACAGGCTTCTGGTTCCAAAGCCATGGTCACAACATCTGGATTTGATACAACTTTTCAACAAGCCACATCAGGAAGAGGCAACAAAAAGCATGTTTGCATGGGATTAAAGTGACAGTGACTGTACACACTGAAACAAGGTGACTGACTGCTAGTTGATAGAGAAAGAGGCTCGACTAACTAAAATGTTCCTTGTATTTAAATCACTTAACTTAAGAGGTTCAATTCAAAGCTGTGAGTAACCTACTGTAGAAACAGTAGACCGTAAACTGAAGCCTATTTGTGAAAGAATGCCTTCCACTGTGTCATTCAACTACGCGTTACTATAACCACATTGTGTAATTACAAACAAGCACATATCTGGATTAAGAGAAGATAAAAACACTACAACATTTGAAACACAGAAATATCCTGCACTGACAGACAACGATACATCTAGCTTAGCACCAATCCTCCATTCCATGTTCCTATGGAGCCGTGTGTGATCTGTCTGTGTCCTGTCACTCCCTGCCTGCCAGACACTCTGGTGACAGTGTAATAGGATGAGGGGCTCATTTCATCTAAAGAGAAACCCCTAGCATGACTGAAGACTTGAGGAAAGGCGAGGGGGCAAGGGGGAAGGCCAGACAGGCAAGTCCAACCTGAATTATACAGCTGGGGGAATCTTATCAAATTATTACTCCTGCTGACCATTACTACCCCAGCTAATCAGAAGGCCAGGCAGCTGTTAATTCCTGTGGCACTGCTGAGAGAAAAAGGCAGGTAGGGAGGGCCAGCTGGACAGCTCTTTGTAGTCACCTCCCACGAGCCACTTGAATTAAATACATAAAGAAAGGAGGAGGGGACATGGAAGGGACAGAGAGGAGGGGAAAGCCCCGATCCTCTGGCCCCACCAACAGACGCTTGGGAACAACTGGCTGGGAGTTCATTAAGGGTGTGACACAGGACAGCCCTATGTCAATCAGTCTTTGGCCTCAAACTGGTTGCCCCAAACAATATTACAGACTGAGTGAGCAGGGCAGACACTACCATACATGCATTTCATCTTGGACCACAACTAACATATACACTTACAAAAAAAGCCTGGGAGGAGTAAACAAAGTCTCCATTTTGTTGAGTAGTCTAAACCAGCATCTGCATGTATGGGAGGAGTGATAAACCACAACAAGACTGTTGGAGTAAACATTTAGAGACTGAGTAAGAGTTTGTATATTAAAAGGGTGTAATGGCATGCTGTTTGGTATACTAAAGTAGGATGATTGGTTGAGAGACTGTAAATGGGAAACAGTACTGGGTGAGTTTATTTTATAAAATGGACAGAGATTCATTAGACTAGTGAGGCAGGGTTTCCGTTAGGAAAATTTGGCACCGGACAATGTGACTGGCAAGATTTTAATTTACCGGATATTTTCTAAATGTACTGGACATCCATATGCATTGGGTGCATAACGCATTAGGGCCTCCACCCACAGTGCTCAAAATCACATTTAGATTATTGTAATTAATCTTAACAGAATAGAAATTTGCCTGTAAAGTTGTAATAAAATGAAGTAGAACGATGTTCTTATACCAACAAGACAGGTTTTTAAAAAAATGCTAAACATTGCCCGTGGCGTCTTCATTCCTGCTATAAATTATAAATGAATATAATAAATAAAAAATACTAAAAACATTTAGCCTAGAAGAACAAGTCGCCTACACAGTAATAAAACTTCAAAATATTATATTTGTATAATTTTATTTGCAAACGACCTGTCCTTTAGGCCATTTGCAATAAATAACAAAACACAGCTGTTTTCAAATACAATCTAGGCCTCTCTAATTTAATTAGCTTAGGCATTAACATTTTAATTAGGCCTAATAAATAACAAAACATGGCTGTCTAGGTTAGGAAAAGGGTTAGGTTAGGTAAATTTGTTAATTTGACAAAAGCTGGATCCCTTCTAGCCATGACCGGTCCAGCCCACTCCACTCCGATTCAGCACCACAGCAGTGGAAAGAGGACACTCTAGGACCCTCAAACACAACTCTGGACCTCGATGCCAGTTCCACTGTTCCCCTCTAATCAGGGACTGATTTAGACCTGGGACACCAGGTAGGTGCAATTCATGATCAGGTAGAACAGAAAACCAGCAGGCTCCGGACCCCTGCTCTAGGCGGCCACAAAATGAAGAAATTATAAAACTGATATTGGACAATCAAATTGATATGTAAATTAATTAAATTAGTTAAGGCTGGTTCATTGAGAGAAAGCTTATTTTACAATGCTGTAAAACCCTGCACCATGCATTTATTAAAGCACTTGTTTCTAAAGCTCAAATTATATCTCACTCTTTTTACAGTTCTACTGGATGACGTTAATATTATGTTTATTGTAATTTGAACTATCGTGGGGTCATGACTTGTGCCATGTGTGATATACACATGGCTGCCTAGTGATTGCAACATTGTAACTCTCCGATGTGAATAGTTGACAATGATGTTTAGTTTCCAAGTGCTACAGAATAGGCTCAACTGAAATGCACCAATTGCGCATGATACATCATTACTCTACCAATCCATTCCAAATCTTTATACTATTACATGACACGGGCGGCATATGTTGCTCTTGCCTAGGGCGGCAGCAGAACTGCTAGACCCAGGCCTCAAACACAATCATTTCCCTCTAATTTACATTTTACATTTACATTTTAGTCATTTAGCAGACGCTCTTATCCAGAGCGACTTACATATATATTTTTTTTATACTGGCCCCCTGTGGGAATCGAACCCACAACCCTGGCGTTGCAAACGCCATGCTCTATCAACTGAGCTACATCCCTGCCGGCCATTCCCTCCCCTACCCTGGACGACGCTGGGCCAATTGTGCGCCGCCCATGAGTCTCCCGGTCGCGGCCGGCTGCGACAGAGCCTGGATTCGAACCAGGATCTCTAGTGACACAGTTAGCACTGCGATGCAGTGCCTTAGACCACTGCGCCACTCAGGAGACGTAGATTTACTTGCATTTGCGGTGGACCTTGGAATGCTCAAAGTGAGCCGCTGCTGTTGGGAAGTCAAAACTGTCCAACTCCTTAGAGCAGCTTGCGACGGCGCATTAGCCTCGTTACTTTGTCCTCAAAAAGGGCGCAATCGTGAGGCCATCTTTAAACTGTTTTGGAGATGAAAATCCCCTCTCAGTGGGCATACTGGAAACGGGGATAATCAACACAATCGTCGCCAATTTTTCCCAGTTGGACACTTAGCTGAAGTGCCTTGTGTGGAGTAATAATAGAAACACACCTGACACTAATGTCCAGCAGTTTGAGGATTTATCAGCCTATTGAGTATATTTGCCTTTGAAGTTGGAGCACATTGACTGGTATTTCCATCAATTAATAAAAGCATTATTTTGCAATGGATTTTTTTTTCTTCTCCCAGACAATTTGTCCGGCAATTTTTATTTATCGGCTTTTCATTTGTATTTTTGTTGGGCCAAAATACATAATTTACCGGCTAATGGAAACCCTGTAGTGAGGCGCAAAATCAGACACCACAGAAACCAGACAGCCTATGGAGAAACTGCAACACAGAGGGATTTCAATGTTTGACCCCAGATAAAGTTACAAAAAGTAAGCCATCCTGGAAACATAAACTAAAATATTAAAAGGCCATATTCAGTCTTCCAGCAAACCTGTCCTGGTTGGGTAAGAAACATGTAGGTACAAAGACCGTCAAATTAAATGATTTCCCTGACTTTATGACTTACTTTGGCAGCAACAACACAAAAGCTTGTCTGTTTGATAAATAATTTATTATAACTCCTTCTGAACTCATAATAAGAGGGTTATTTTCATACAATAGGGCCTATTCAAGAGCAGGTAATATGAATGGGTAATATTTTGGCCAACTTTAGTCTACTCTACCTATTAATTTATTGTAGTACAATCTGTAGTTAACCCATCTGAAATTCTTTAGTTATTATGGTAAGGTTTGGCGACATAGCAAATCACATAGCCTCGTTCAATAGCTGTCAAGACTGGATTAAATAACCATAACACTTATAATTCAAATCTTAACACTTCTTGTATAGGGGTAAGACAACAATAGCATTGAAGGTCATTGGAGTAGAATCCTTATCCTTAGCCAAAAAAATTAACAAAAATGGTACTAATCTTCACAAAATATGCAATTTCTTTACAAAAGTATGAGTGTATAATTAACCTGGATGGGAAATTACAATTAACCTCATCAATTTGAATGCTTAATGTGAGCACTTATAGCCACGGACCAGACTATCGAGGAATAATAAGCTTCCTGACACACTTCCTGTCAGTTTGGTCCTCCTAGTCTCCACTGACAAGCTCATTAAAACAAACATTTGGGGAAAGTGGATCTATGACACACTAACACTCCCAATCTAAGCCAGGTGGAACAAAGAAAACCCTCCAAGGGGATGAGGGATTTAGAGAAAAGTATGATTTTCAGCTACAAGACCAGTATACTAGGCTTAGGTGAGTATTGCATTCAGTGTGCAGGAATACAAAATATAACCTTGGTATTTCGCAAAGTTCAGACACCACTAATCAAGGCTACATCATCATCTTCAGGCAGGCTACTTGTGGCCCTATGTTCTTGTTACTCCGTTGCCCTATTCCCCCACATCCCAGGTAGAACAAGCCAAAGGTTGGCCATGACGAGGAGCCCAACCAGCCCATGACAGCTGGCAAATGAAAATGTAAATAGTCTCCACACTCCAGCTCTTAGAGCGCAGTGTTTCTGACAGTGCCTCAAGTGTCATAAACGCTCTCCATCTAAGGCCAGCCTTTATTTGAAGTAGTGACAAACAAATTTGGGCCAGCATGTAAATACGTGAGTTCACTACCAAGGTATGAGAGCAGAAACTTAAGAAATGATCCTGGAAAAAAATTATTAGAGGGAGAAAGCTCTCCACTCCATCCCCCTAAAAAAATTGAGTTTGACAAAAAAATAACCCATTAGTGGTCACAGAGGGAGAGGCATGCTGGGGTCAGAGACTGGGGGGGGGGTTCCCTGACTGAGGCAGCCGTGGAGGGTGAGTGTCGGGTGTTGTTCAAGGAATTAGCAGAGAAAGTGGAGACTGAATCAGATATCGCAGAGAAAAACAAATATCTAGGTGAGTCAATAACACGAGAGATGCTTGTTAGGTCAAATAATCTAAATGATCCTGACTTAAAGTGACTCAGGGGGCAGACACCCATGCTGACGGAGACTATATTTATTTGCCTTTGTCCAGGGATTAGAGGAGGAAGTGCTCCCCAGGCTGGTTCACAGGCCGGCCCACCATGGCCCACCCCACAGCCCATGCCTCACTCTGCTCTGGGCTACGGGGGAAGAATGTGTTTAACAGACACTGAATTAAGTCTCTTCCACCCCTCTACACCCACAAAACTATAATGAGTTCACAATAAGGCTTTCCTCAATTGTTTTAATGAAATATAAATATGTAAAGAGCTTTAACCAAACAGAGTTGTCTGTCCTAGCGATCCCAGTGTTGAATGGAGGAGGACTCCGGGCCCAGTGACCCCTGACCTCCAACAGGGAGAGTATGGAGCTAATGGGAGGAGTCCCCCTGTTAGTGACAGCTTGAGCACCATCGCACTGGACTCCTCCTCTCCCATTACACTGTGCTGCTGTGCTGTGCCACCCACCCCTGCCACCTCTCTCTCTGGGGAAATTCAGTAATAGCCTCTCCACCCCTCCCCCTGTCAATGACCAGACACCATCATTTCTCCATCCTCCCGCCCACCAACATGCACAGTGTGCTTTATCAGGTCTTGAACTGCAACTTCGTAGAAAAATGACGGCTTGTCACTGTATATTCTCCTCTTCATAAACACAGTGACAGGTCCTCTTCATAAACCCAGTGCAACCCCATAAAATGCCATCCAACAAAGTCTCATCTACAATGGATCTCTTTCGCTTAAATTCATTAAATTGATTTAAGTCAACTGTTGTTATCAATGCCTGCCATTCAGTATATAGCTTTCTAAAAAAGCAGCAGCTATGAATGAAATACCTGATATTCCATTGTTACTTGAGATCCTTTGGATGACATTTTTTAGGAAAACCTTATGTTATTGTATAAACCCAAAACATACTTCTGAAGCATGCAAATGTTTGCCTGTCTAGTGATGGGTAGCTCCTCTATTAGTAACATGTGGCCAATGAAAACACATAGCTAATCTGGCCTGCATTACAAATAACCTGGGGCAAGGAGTTGGGGAGTAAGTGATACTCTACACTGGGACTGTGAGACAGACAGAGCTGCAGCCAGTTCAGAGAACTGCCCCCCTCACTGCACACACAACCCACACTAACTCTAAGCACTGACAGAACAACACCCAAGCAGCACTATATGACATGGAGGAGAGGGGTTAGTGATTTACCTGTTTCTCCAGGATGCGGGTGATCTCTCCCAGGGTTCTGTCCAGGCCTGACACCCTGGTGTTGGCCCACTGCCCGCTGTCCTGGCCCTGGAGTTGCTTCACCAAGTCCTTCACCAGACGCTGGAGCCTAGGGAGAGGGGAGAGGTTTAGTCCAGTCATCCATCCATCTATAATTACTGTATCATCACTATTCACTACAGTTAAGCAGAAGGTATAAATGTTTAGTAGGGAACTTACTTGGCCTTGTATGGGGAGTCGGGGACTTGTGTCTTTGGCTCCATTGACGTCTCGTACTCCTTTGCCCTACACAGGGAACAGAAGAAACAGTATTTGAATAACAGGAAAATAATACTCCAGCTGTCAGTAAAAAGGCAGGGGAGGATGAAAAGTCTGAAGGAACAGAAAAAGGTCAAGTTAAGACTGAGTGTTTATTTTGCCTGTCAACC
The DNA here is from genome assembly GCF_964263955.1 of Coregonus lavaretus. Lineage (NCBI taxonomy): Eukaryota > Metazoa > Chordata > Actinopteri > Salmoniformes > Salmonidae > Coregonus > Coregonus lavaretus. Next base: position 29,766,025 of record NC_139996.1, on the reverse strand, counting down.
AGTAACTCAAAATAAATCATGCATTAATTCTACAGGGGCATAGCGCCTCACTGCTTGAAAAAAAATCATAATGACATTCCACCCTCATCACTTTACATTGGCATATCACATGTTCTGTTCAACTGCATTGTTAAATAAATAGTAAATGGTATGCTCCAACTCAGGTAGCAAAGACATCAGTGTTTTGAATCTGTGACCTCCACAGATTCACAGGGTCATCAGGACTGTTTTCTCTGTGGCATTAGACTAGCAGACATGGTAAAGAAGACAGGCTCTACTAGTAGCACACAGAACATCGGTCAGTCAGACAGCATCTCAGAGCAGATAAGAGCTATTATTGATCCCAGGCAGACAGACCGGTCTTACGGTCAGACACAAAGCAGCTGATAAACTAACAAGTCCTGGAAGAGGACAGGTGGAGCCTCCCTAGAGGACCAGACCTGTCCTGACAGAACAAGGCTAAAGTCATTAGCATCAGCTAGATATAGGAGATTATAAACAATGTCAATGTCAATCCAGCTCAGAATTAAACCCTGAAATAAAAGGTTGTGTAATTCCAGTGAAGACAAAAGCTTTAGGTAAACTGACTCGGGTTTTTTATCAATGTTTAGTATTTCTAAGGTTAAATCAGCAAACATTTGTCACTCAGAAAAATATCTATGAGCAACAGTCAGAAATGTCTGCTCTCAAGGGCACCCTTCCCATATAAAGACATGAGTTTAAACTCGATACCATCATTGAAATGATCAATTCACGTGCTTAACTTTTTACAGTCTTTGCACAAAGTTATCAAATGTCTTCTTCAGCAGTTGCAGCAGTTCCAAAAAGATGAATATGCCCTTATTTCCCATCTTAAAGTGTATTATAAATCACTGCACATTGGCAGTACATGAACTGCATGTGAAATTGATAATGGATGAAAAAGCATAATTTTAGAGGGGCAAACTTTTGGCCTGGTGTAAATAAAAATGGTTTAACATACAGTGCTCTGTGAAAAGGCTTGTTTTGTAAATGTAATATTATACAGTATTGTAGAGGGATTTGGAGGGCTTAATAGAAGGTCATTCGATCAGAAACACAGGGCTCCAGAGCAGTTTTACTTGGCCCCCCAAATTAATAATGACTAGAATTATTTTTTCTAATAATAACAAAAAAAATCTTGGACCCGCGATGCAAAAAGTCCCAAATACAATGTCCCCACCTAAATAATGCAAACGTTACATTTTAACTTCATTCATGAGGAGAGAGAATGCAAGAGACAGTAAACCTATAAAGCAGGCAGCGGACCATTTTGTGGGGCTGAAACCGCAGCGCAATCAACAGGAGGTGAAGAACAGCGCCTGTTGCTGAAAAGATAACTAACTTGTTATGCAAGTGGCGCACAGCAACAGATGCAGGAAAAACTACACCAGTCGAGTAACTAATTTCAACAATAATCTTCATTTTTATTTGACTTTACAAACAAGAAGAGGGCTTAATTGGAGTCTATTTCTTCTGAACCTAGGCCTACATAAAATAACAACAACTGGCTGAGGCTTAACAGCATCTTTCACAGTAACTTTTAGAAGTGGGATGTTTTAATTAGGCCTACTTACAATGGCAGCTAGCCCAAAATGTAGCATCCTACATAAAACATTAATTTAAAGAAAAAAGGTGATGTCTGTATCGTGAGTCTCGGGATAGCCTGCTCCTGTAATGACAGAACAAACAGAAATCTTCCATCACCTCTGTGACAATGCTGTGGCCTGGTCCCTCTGCCTGTCGTTTCTTCAGTGTGCTAAAGCACAGTAGCCTTCCAGATGACAAGTCCAAATCGACCAACTCAAGCTTCCTAGTAAAGGCCTCAAGTTTTTCCACCATGTCCACGAATGTTTCCCTCTTCTTTGTAACTGCAGATGTAACCTGTTTAAGTGAATACGAAGGTGGTCAGCTGCTGCCCTCATTTTGCTTTTTCTGAGAGCATCTACAAGCTGGTCATGCAGCTCACAGAACCGCTCCAGCGCTTTCCCTTGACTCAGCCAGCGCACGTCGTCGTGAAGCAGCAGATCATCGTGGGTGGCCTTCTCTGATTCTGTCACAAGCTTGCGGAAAAGATGGTGTTGGGTGCTTGATGTCCCCCTGACAAAGTTGATTTTGCTCATTACTTTATCCATCACATCTTTTAGCTCACCGTTTAGTCTGGCACACAGCACACTCAGATGGATGAGACAATGCAAGCCATTCATTTGGGGGTGCAATTTCCTTCAACCTGCTGACTAGGCCCCTGTGTCTGCACAGCATAGCAGGAGCCCTGTTGACTTTTTCGAATGACAGGCCATGCTGCGGAAAAATTCTTCCAGCTTTGTGAATATGATGTCTCCGGTGGTGTCCTTCGAGGGAATCAGTGCCAGCAGCTATTCTTTAAATAAATTTCCATCAAAATAACAGACATATACACACACAACTGTGCTACATCAGTGTTGTCAGTACTAATCAATAGCCAGTGGAAAATGCTCAGCCTGATTGAGCCCCTCCAGAACGATCCTATGCACATCATCCGCCAGGGCATGGATGCAACGGCCGGCTGTTGACGCAGACAGGGGCACCTGTTTGACAGTTCCTCCAAAATGGTCAACATGCACTTTTAAAATACCTGAGCGTCTGTGAAGGGCATGTTGTGTTTGGTTAGAACCCAGGACGCTTTTAGGGAGGCACTTGTGACCTTCTATTGTTCGGGCAGGTCACAAAGGAGGATTCTTCTGTCGTGTGTGTAGCTAACAGTTAACACTTCAATTTCTCTCTGTCTGGGGCAGGAAGGCCACTTTGAAAGTGCCATGCTTAGATTTATGACGTCTGCGATTGAATTCTTTGCAAACAGCGACATTTTCGTTGCAAATAAGACACAATGGCTTGGCATTGGAGAAAGATTGTAAGATTAATGCATAGCTCTCTGTCCATTCTTCCCTGAAACTTAGATTTTCATTATCCACCTTTCTTTTGATAGGAGTGGATGATGTTTATAATGGATAGTTAGTAGGTGATGTGTATAGTAGATAGGTAGTGGATTATGTGGTTTTACTTTGAGAGCAACATTCTCTTGCTAGCAAGCTCATTGTTCTGAACTAATGTTGACATTAAAAAAAAACCCATAGCCTACAGTAGGCTACGTAGACCTGTTTTCCCCACTAATCACAGCACAGAGAAATATACAAAAATAATAATTTAATAGAGACATTGGTGATTTTATTAGTGTAATCAGATCAAAATTATTATGTTATTGTCATTTAATGTATGTACTTATCAGATGTGTTAAAAATGTTGTTCAATTTGTAGTGTAGGCCTATTAATTGTGCTAATATTATATGTTAATTATGTTCTGGACCACCAACTATTAGCGCCAAAAAAATGTGGCCCCCCATGTGAAACCAAGTTGACGAACCCTGCTATAGGTGAACGTGTACGGAAATTCCCACACACAAAGACTACTGGATTAACCGAGGATGTACGCATTTTGACAATACTGAGAGAAACTTAATATGAAATGCTATTAGTAAGGTATTTTCCGAATGTATGAAAACAGAAAGATTGTTTACCGTGAGAACAGATCATAAATTGCATTACCAGAGGCATTAGCCTGAGATATTCAGAGCCTGGTACGAAGGCAAGGTCAGGGTCCTTAAATGCAGTATGCACTCTGAGTAAAACAACCAGCTAAACGGCTAGCGGGGTGACGGAGGTCCATCATTCTATCACATTATTTAACATGTCCTCCAAGATGACTGAATATAAAAATGCTGCTGCCTCCCTTTCACCAGAACTTGAACTATACCTGGCCCGTTTGTCATTCCTGATAATACAATATTCATCTCTGACAGGTTTACACCCGCCCAGGTTAAACGGGGAGCAATTGCTGAGCCATTAATCATGCTCCGCAGCAGGCCCGGCTAAATGGGCTGCGGCTAGAAATATTAGTAATCAGCAATAAGAGAAAAGGCACAAATCTATAATGCAGAACTAATAATCAATTCATCACAGTCTGCTCTTTTATTCATCTGGACTGGGCTGGCCCTGACTGACTAAAGAGAGCTAACGCTGTAAAAACGTATACCTTTGGAGGCAAAAAATAACCAATTTAGTTTTATATTGTTACATGTATACTGTTTGATGCTGTGTTACTGTATATACTGTGCATTATAGCAAAACAGCTAAACAGTTGGAGTGGACTTCTACACTGTGCACCCAAATGGACAGGTTGTTTGAACAAGTAGTAAGTTGGCTTGATGAGCCTGAAACCTCTAGTGGTTTCCCTGGGGCCTCATCTCACAGGAACATGGTGTGTATGTGTAGATGGACCCTGTCAGCTCCTCCACTGGGTGAAAGGAGTATTGCTGTGATGACCTATCCAGGTTCCACACAGGGGTGTCTTTGTGTGCCCACCTCCTTGAGCTCCACTAACACACTACTGACTCTGTTCCCAGCCAAGGGAAACACATACAGTGGGCTATAGCCAAATGGCTTGTACTACAGGAGCAGGTACACACTTCCAAATCCATGTTTCAAAGTTCAGAACGCATCCCGACACAAAATGACATGCTACTTACATGCCTTTTCAAGAGTATATTTTCATCAGAAAAGCAGCCCTATATTACAGGAAAAAACAAACAGCCAAACCGCCAAAATGTGTGATAAACTGTGTTCAGTAGTTTATGATGGGGGGGATAAAAGCCCACCTCAAGAGTCCAATGAAAACATCTCTTGCATTTTACAGACACTCTGCCATTCTCCAATAAAACGGCTCATTTTCACTCAGCGGTGGAGCTGCTCACCTTTATGCTAGCTGGGGCTTTGTGTTATTTACTACCTCTAAAAGCCTTGTGCCTCTGAGTGCTAGTCTCAGCAGGGCTGGGGCTGAGAGAGAGGGCTGGGGCTGAGAGAGAGGGCTGGGGCTGAGAGAGAGGGCTGGGGCTGAGAGAGAGGGCTGGGGCTGAGAGAGAGGACTGGGGCTGAGAGAGAGGACTGGGGCTGAGAGAGAGGACTGGGGCTGAGAGAGAGGACTGGGGCTGAGAGAGAGGACTGGGGCTGAGAGAGAGGACTGGGGCTGAGAGAGATGACTGGGGCTGAGAGAGATGACTGGGGCTGAGAGAGATGACTGGGGCTGAGAGAGATGACTGGGGCTGAGAGAGAGGACTGGGGCTGAGAGAGAGGACTGGGGCTGAGAGAGAGGACTGGGGCTGAGAGAGAGGACTGGGGCTGAGAGAGAGGACTGGGGCTGAGAGAGAGGACTGGGGCTGGGGATAGGGCTGGAGCTGGGGCTGGGAGGGGTGAACAGAGGCAGATCATGTTGTCACTTTCTCAGCAGCAAGCTCCTCCATAAGGGAACAGAAACACTCAAGACAAACTTCACTGAAAGCAAAGTACTACAGAATAAAGGACTAAATATTTAATATGGTGGATACTTCTGCCCCCTCTACCAGCCCCCTTTAAATAAAACATAAGGCGAACATATATTGAGCAGCTGAGTTCAGTTAAAATGTTAGCGAGCGCTGCTAAAAATAGGCTGCATAACAAAGTAGAGCCATCACAAGGTGAGTGAGTGTCCTGATAATAAAAGTGACTACAATACAAGACCATTTGCTCGTAAGAGTTAACGATGCGCCTCAGACACACATGTCATTTCAGGTGCTGCACCCCCCCAGGCCCCAACACTCCAACCTGCCCCAATAACAAATAGCTCATCCCACAACTTTCTCTCTACTCTGCCATGTCCCTATCCTGCCCCCCAACCCCTTCCTCCCTCCCTTGTTGTGACAGGCTACTAAATTGATTGAGCCCATGCCTGGGATCTGACACGGAGGCGCGTTGCCTCCTATTTGTTGATTAGTATTGATTTTCTTTGATACTTCATTTAAAAATCAATAGCCTGGAGAAAGAAAAATAGGCATGGTTTACACATACTTTAACACACTATTGTACACTGGAGGAGGCTTGAGTTTTGGCAGAACCCTGGCAGCAATTAGGGGGAAAGCTCTTAACAGGTGAAAGCCAGGGCCTCAGATCGATTCACAGTTTTCTTCCCCAATCACAGAAAGTGGCCATAAATTAAGCTCATCAGTGTTATTCTGTGGACAGCTGTGATGCACATAACTTCTGCTTTCCATCTCCTTGTCACTCAAAGCACCCCACCGAAGGCAGCGTTGTCCTCTGTGCCTGAGAGGGTGTCACAGAGAGGGAGGGAGAGAGGGAGAGCGAGGGAGAGAGAGAGAGAAGAGGGACAGATGGATGCATCACCTGGAGTTCATGCGTCCGCGGAGCTTCTTTGCCTTCTTGCGTGCCTTCTGCCTCTCCTCTCCGTCCTTCACATTCTCAGAGGAGACAGTGCTCTCCATCACAATGTCAACTATGTACTTCTTTAAGGAAAGATGCTCCTGAAACACATGAAAACATTTAATTACAACTAATCTCATTATTAAAAATGTGTCCAACAGAGTAAGCAAATGTGATGCTGATATGAAATTGAAATGGACACAAGGAGTGAGGAAAGAAGAGGGTTAAATGAAAAAGGCGGGCAATTATCTAGGGTATCATATTTCCTTGGTAGACATAACCTCTAGCACTGAGAAGCCTGTGAGTCCACCTGCTGCCTGCACCCATGGTAATGCTGAATTAGGTAGAGGTTTTGCTTCCAGTCTAGTGTGCACCACACCAGGCCTGTCCGATCAGATCAAGCTGATATCTCCACCAGGAGACAGAGGGATGTAATCCAATTTAAAGAACATGATGTATGTGCAAGAAACCAATTACACAATTATGCTGTCATCCAGAATCCTAGAGGATGGAATGGTCTACTAGATAACAGTATCCATTCAGCAGCCTAGCCTGCTTGAGGCATTCCATTTCTTTTTGTCAAGTGTTGGCAGTGCACCTGCTGCTTGAATAGGGGTTTCAGAAGAAACCCTTGAAAGACCGGTGTCATCGTAAGCACACTAAAGCTAGAGAAGACCTACAGTTAACCATGTGCTGAGGCGATCAATAACGCATGAGTAATAGCGATCACAAACAGGATCAGGAATCAATTCTTACGCCTTTATTGTTTTTTACTTATTGATTTGTGATCAACCTGATCAATCAGAGGGACCCTTACGAAAAAAGATTGCAGTCAGAGTGCAGTATAACCGCAGTATTCTGCAAATATTTTTTGTATGCAGTAATTTTGCTATGTAACCGCAGTTACAGTGCCATATAAATAGTACACTGTAGTTATTCTGCAGTGTACACTGCAGTGCTTCATTCTATAGCTAGAGGACTCCTGATATATCCAGGAGCGATAAGTATCATTTTGTCTTAATCTGTTGTCTAGTTCTGTCTTTTTGCTAGCTAGGGCCATCTACTTTAAGTCAGTCTTCCCAGTAGCCTACTTGGTGTGTGAACTGCTGACTGCTCATAACTTGCAGCTGATTGTTGACACATCAACCAAGATTAAGGGGCAGGGCAATTTGTGACTGTTGTTGTTTTCTTAATCAGAGGCTATATTTGAGGTGGAGTGGTTTCTCCTCTCCTAGGCAATCAGCAATTAGTACCGGGAGGTGTGCTCTTTACCTCTGCAAGGCAATTGGCAATTAGTGTTAGTATTTCAGTCTCCCGTTTTCTCAGCGGAAGCTATAAGTGGCGGTCTCGTTCGAAAAACTAAGACCGTCGCCGAAACAAAGACTTCTGCAGAGTTGTTCTGCGGAGTTGTTCGAGGAAGGAAAGAGAGAAAGTTGTATATTTTGATTGATATGTAATGTTAGTGCCTTAATGTGTTTGGACCCCAGGAAGAGTAGCTGCTGCTTTGTTAGCAGCTAATGGGGATCCCTAATAAATACAAAGGCTCCACACCACTCTCTCACTTGAGTATCTTAACTAGTTATTTTCAGATCTCATTTTGCTCTTTTGTATCTTTGACAACTATGTGTGTGTTTTCTATACCCATTTGCTCGTCTCCCTATAGCCTTTACAGACGCTCCCCACTCCTTGGCTGCAAGCCTTCTAATTTAGTGTACCTTGCAAGCACAACCCACTTGGAATTAATTGTCTCTGGCAGCATTTGGAACTGCCGATCTGCGGTCAAGAACGCAGAGTTCATCTTTGCCTATGTTGCCCTTCAGTCCCATGACTTTTTGGCCCTGATGGAGACATGGATCACCCCAGAGAAGACATGACTGCAGTTGTGCTGTAGAATAAATTATATACATTAGTTTATACTGGATTAAGTGTATATTTTCGTAAACTGTCATTTCGTTAGTTATGTTCCAACATTTTCTCCATCTTGTGCCAATATCAGTTATTTTTAAGTCTTGGTTCGAATAATAGATTGTCAGCTGGATAGGCGCTCTGCAAGGTTTTGTATATCCTCTACGGGATCGGTGTCCCTATACCGGGACGGTTGCTGCTCAATATGCAACTATTACAAAGCCAACTTTCCGGGACATAGACATGTCTTATATGGGCAGAAAGCTTAAATTCTTGTTAATCTAACTGCAGTGTCCAATTTACAGTAGCTATTACAGCAAAGAAATGCCATGCTATTGTTTGAGGATAGTGCACAACAAAAAACGTATCACGGCAACTGGTTTGATACATTCACCTCTGAAGGTAAATAATGTACTTCAGTAATCTTTCTCTGATTTGTCATGCGGAGGGTCGCAGAGATAAAAATGTAGCATAGTTTTGTTTGATAAAATCAATGTTTATGTTCAAATGTAGGAACTGGGTTCAACAGTTCAACTGCTGTTTCTGGCGCCAATAGAGTTGGACTAATTTCTTAGTCTTATTACGAGTCGCATGTGAGGTATTTATAATATCATACATGATAAATATTATGCCCACTACAGTTCCATTTAATTAGATCTGCTTTCATATTGTTAAGGGATAAAGTTATCTTTATATATTTGTTCTTTGTTGTCACTTATTAAGCATTCAAAGTATTTGTAATTTTTTGTGGTCCACTTTAAAGGATTCCTGTAGATCATGAGTTATTATTTTTCGTATTGCCATTATTATTATTATTTTTCACGTTAATTGTATATCCTGAGATTTTAGAGTATTCTGAAAATATTAGTTTCCTTTTCTGTCTCCCTCTCCTCCAACCCTAGCCACTCAGCCCCTCCCCAGCTGGTCATGCGTCGTCACGATCTTCGCTCTCCCTCACTCTCTCCTCTTCTATCCTATCATCTCTCCCTTCCGCTAAATCCTTCTCCCTCCTGATTCTGCCTCTTCGACCCTACTCTCCTCCATTTCTGCATCCTATGACTTGCACTGTCCCCTTTACTCCCGGCCGGCCCTCCCCTCCTGCTCCATGGCTGAGTGACTCATTGCATGCTTACAAAATAGGGCTGCAGGCAGCTGAGCGAAAATGGAGGAAAACTAAACTTCCAGAGGACCAATCATCCTTTCTGCTGCTAAAGCCACTTTCTATCACTCAACATGTCAAGCTTCTGCCTATAACCCTAGGAAACTCTTTTCCACCTTCTCCCTCCTTAATCCTCTACCCCGCCTCCTCCCTCTCTGTGGACGACTTTGTCAACCACTTTGAAAAGGTTGACGACATCCGCTCCTCATTCACTCAGCCTAATGAGTCCACTGGCCCCACTCACACAGAACTACCCTACGCCTTGACCTCTTTTTCCCCTCTCTCTCCAGATGAAATCCTGCAACTAGTGAGTTCTGGCCACCCAACTACCTGCCCTCTCAACCCCATCCCCTCCTCCAGACCATCTCTGAGACCTTCTCCCATTCCTCACTTCCCTCACCAACTCATCCCTGACCACTGGCTGTGTGGCCAACTCATCCCCTCCTCAAGAACCAAACACTTGACAACTCTGACGTCAAAAACGGCATACCGGTATCACTTTATTTTCTTTCCAAAACACTTGAGCGTGTCGTCTCTGACCAATTCTCTCACTATCCCTCTCAGAACGATCTTCTTGACCCTAACCAGTCAGGCTTCAAGACAGGTCACTCAACTGAGACTGCTCTTCTCGGTTACGGAGGCTCTCCGCACTGCCAAAGCTGACTCTCTCCTCTGTTCTCATCCTCCTAGATCTATCCGCTGCTTCGACACCGTGAACCATCAGATGCTCCTCTCCACCCTCTCAGGGCTGGGCATCTCCGGCTCTGCACACTCTTGGATTGCATCCTACCTGGCAAGCCGTTCCTACCAGGTGACGTGGAGAGGATCCGTGTCTACACCATGTACTCTCACTACTATGGATGTGACAAATGGCCAGTTTTGCTTAATGTTTAAACAGCCATAAAAAAATAAAAATAAAGGTTTTCCGTTACATCTACCACAACCCTTTACAGACAGAATGCAGCTACAGTAACATGTCGATAGCGACAATAACCTTTCAGACAATTAAAGTGCCGCATCAGATGCGTCTGTACCTTTTCAGACAGTAGAATTCTGCTGCGGCATAGAATGTTCTGTATCGTTTCCCTGGCGACAATACATTTTCCTGATTGATGTGCTGCTGTGTTTTTTTTTTAAAGTTAGGGTAGCTAGATGCATTTTCTTTCTATTAAATGTCTTGGTAAGTGAAACTTGAAAGTACTTTCTTAGGAGAGAGTGGTCTGCGAGCAGGCAGCTGGCAAGGCACAGCAACTCGAGATTATTTGATTGACAGTTCTGGTTACCTAGTGATGGACGTTAGTCCCGCTTCAGAAGTGGCATTCCTTTACAGACAATAAAATGCCTGTTTATATCTCCAGAGAAGCTTTTGTATCGGCATTTACAAAGCCGTAGTGTAGCCTACCCTAACAGACAAACATGCCCGTAGCCGAGGCGCTTTCAAGGTGCTCTGGTCTCTTGGCACTCCCACCCCTACAGGAGGGCAGCTCCCGCTCAGCCCAGTCCAAGCTCTGTCCTGGCACTCCAATGGTGGAACAAGCTTCCCCCTAATGCTAGGACAGCAGAGTCCCTGCCCATCTTCAGAAAACGTCAAACCCTACCTCATCAAAGAGCATCTTAAATAATCCCATAGCCCCCCCCCCCCCCCCCCAATAATAATAATAATAATAAGTAGCTCTGGATAAGAGTGTCTGCTAAATGACTAAAATATTATTATTTTTTTTTATAATTACTGCGTCCAAAATACCACAGTTGACTGCAGTTACTGCACTTTTACTGCAGTTTCAAAATGGCAATATTTGTTGTAAGGTGAGGTTTAAAGGTGATTAGAAAACAGCTCCTCTAAGATCAGTAGAGATATAGGATTAACAAAAGATCAATGTGAGGTGGTGGTTGAATCAATGGTACCATCCTGTTAAAGGGATTGGTGGGAAAAAGAAACATCAAGACTATTTACTGATGGGAAAATTCACATAAAAATATATTTTCTGAAATCCTTCTAGAAGCTTGAATACATGTGTTTAATGAATTAGCTAAGCACTTATTGTGTGCTGACGTCTGCAATACCATATTGTGCAGTTGAGCCTTTCAGTCATGACTGTGGCTCTGCCTTGCTTGAGAGGCAGCTGTTCAGTCATCTCTATGAGAGCCTATCCACTCCAATGCTCCTTCCGTTTACTTAACGGAATCGTTTCAGTAACACCTCAAAAACATGAGCCATCTCACAAATCACATCAAAGATAGTTCGAAGGGATCTTAAATATTAACTAATCTACATAATTAATTGATATCATGACCATGTCATAGCCTAATGCTTCTATTTGAACTTAACAATGAGTCATTATTTTGTATCATGACAGGTGATCTGATGAGGATGTGTGACAGACAGGTGTCTGGCTGAAGCAGGAAGACAATGGTCCACAGAGCCAGGCCTGAGGGCAGAGCTCCCTCACAATACCTACCACACACTCCTCACAATACCTACCACTGTTCTGGAGGGAGGGAGTAACCAGGGGGCTTTCTAAACACACACCCACAGCACCTAGAAAACAGGCCTCTTTAGAGAGGCACAATCTAAGTGATATGTTCCCCCACCAACTCTTTTGTCCAGGACAAAGGATTCAGAGGTTGGCTTTGCATTTGGTGTGAAAGACAGCAGTATGTCATGTTGGGTACAATGTGATGGCACACTGGATCCAGTTACACACCATCCAAGCAAGTTATTCACAGGACCTTTTTTTTTCCTTTTTAAAAGGAACAGAATGCTTTCTGTGACATTCAAGTAGCTCTAGCAACACATAACATGATAAATATGACAGACTTACAAAAATGCACATCCATTCTCTATGCATCTTTCAATGTTTAATGCCTTCCATCTTTAGAACTCTTTCAAAAAACATTTGATCTTCCAGGAAATCTGAACCGCAACTTCACTCCTTTAAACTAGTTCAGTCTCTTTACAGCTCTGTACACTTCGTTCTAACAGCCTGGCAGAGACAGGGTTACTTCAGCTGGCACTCTGTGTATTTCAACAGGGGTCTCTGGCCACCAGAGGAGATTCATCATCAACACCCTCCTCATTTACTGCTGGCTCCAGGAGGTCAACTCTCATACTCAGAAGCCTGAGTCCATCACAGCCTAGTGATCCCTCTTTTGGCCCAGTCCAGTCCCACAGCCCCACTCTCAGAGGCCCAGCTGAGGGTGCAGGAGCTGTCTGGGAAGGGATGAGTATCCCCTTGGAGAGGTCACTGGTGTTTTTGTGCTGCTGTGTCAAGGGTGACCAATAAATAAATCCAATATGTCCAACCCGAGGGGCCCTGGACATTGCGTATATCAATAAAACAGGACATTTGACAACTAATAAGTAAGTAAAGAGAGTGATTGCAATCCCAGCCGTTCTCTCTGCACATCGATCCAGCCCTGTTGATAATCATTGTATCTTCTATTTAATTCGCAAGTCCTTCAAAAAACGAGAGGAAATGACTAAATATGAAGCCTTGGGGCATCTGCCGCCCGCTTCCACTGAAGAACTATGTAGTGACCTCTGTACAGTTCAGCCAACCATCTTAATTTTAATTAAAAATCTTTCATTCCAGCAAGAGTTATGGAACCAGCAGCTGAAAAATAGTTGGCAGTTGCATGAATGAAATATTGCACACCAAAATGAGCAGGACATAAATAAAGAAAGGCCAGCATAGTCTATCTAAACAAAATCCCAGGACATTTCTCTAACGGCTGCTTGATTTCCCTCAAAAGCTGAATGAAAACGTGGAACAAAATCAGGGCTAAATAGCCCATAATTGAAACAGTGTAGTAAATGCTACGAGCATGTCCAGTACAGTTGTCTTGTCTCATCCCATTACAACAAATAGCTATTATTACACAGGGAACACCATGATGATGATCCATAGTACATATTTTGCAATCGTTTGGACCCGTTAGCGAAGCCATTCCATACCCCGCCAGCCACTACTATTGTAAAGCATAGCCTACATTGCATGGTTTAAAGGCAGTCTGAAGAGGTAGTGTGATACTGGCTGTGGCCACAGTACTGTATTGGAAAGTTGCATGCCTTCATTGCCAATGCCTTGTTTATCATACTGTCAAAAAGAGAAATGGGCATCAGTTGGAAAGCAAATGATTTAGAGTGGAAGGTGGTGGGATTAATGATCAGTCAGTGAGAACAGGTTTGAATGAAGGAGCTGCTGGGGCCACAGGTTTTGCATATAGCACCAACAGTTGTCAGCCTCACAAAGAGCAGCATGCTGAAAAGGAAATGTCATATTGCAGAGCAGGATGAGAAGCCCCCTTCCTTTAACAAGCAGCCTTCCCATGAAAAAAGTGCTCTGTAACAGAATGGCCTGTAGACAAGGGGGTGATGTCACTGAACCCTAACTGTTTACATTTCAGGGCCCATTTATAATCTCACAAAGCCAGCGAGAGAGCCTAACATTATATGATGGGATTCAAACAATAATACTGAGCTTGTCATAAACAACAATAACCTTAATTTAATATCACAGACAATGTCTGAGAGGTATTCTTTTGTTGGGATGGTGGATCTATATATCTGAGGTAAGACCTTTAAAAAAGGATAAATGAAGCCATTTTTATCTCAATATTAAATAATTTCTGGGTAACAATGAAGTACCTTACTGTGAATGTTTTCAATCAAAATTGTCAAAAATAGCTTCTTAGCAAAAAGCTATTTCTCAAACAAAAATGTTGCTTGGACTGTCTGGGTGGGGAGGGGAAAACTGAAAACTAGCAGTTATTGGCAGATAGGTTTGGAACTCTTTCTTATTGGTCTATTAACCAATTCACCACCTGGTGATGTCACCAGGCAGGCAAAAACACCATCCCACCAAAACAGGCAGAAATTTCAGGCAGTCTTTTCAAACAGCTCTTACACTAAAAAGGGCATTATCCGAATTTCCACAATTTCACAGTATTATTTCAACCTCAGCGTGGAAATATACACTGCTCAAAAAAATAAAGGGAACACTTAAACAACACAATGTAACTCCAAGTCAATCACACTTCTGTGAAATCAAACTGTCCACTTAGGAAGCAACACTGATTGACAATAAATGTCACATGCTGTTGTGCAAATGGAATAGACAACAGGTGGAATTATAGGCAATTAGCAAGACACCCCCAATAAAGGACTGGTTTTGCATGTGGTGACCATAGACCACTTCTCAATTCCTATGCTTCCTGGCTAATGTTTTGGTCACTTTTGAATGCTGGTGGTGCTTTCACTCTAGTGGTAGCATGAGACGGAGTCTACAACCCACACAAGTGGCTCAGGTAGTGCAGCTCATCCAGGATGGCACATCAATGCGAGCTGTGGCAAGAAGGTTTGCTGTGTCTGTCCGCGTAGTGTCCAGAGCATGGAGGCGCTACCAGGAGACAGGCCAGTACATCAGGAGACGTGGAGGAGGCCGTAGGAGGGCAACAACCCAGCAGCAGGACTGCTACCTCTGCCTTTGTGCAAGGAGGAGCACTGCCAGAGCCCTGCAAAATGACCTCCAGCAGGCCACAAATGTGCATGTGTCTGCTCAAACGGTCAGAAACAGACTCCATGAGGGTGGTATGAGGGCCCGACGTCCACAGGTGGGGGTTGTGCTTACAGCCCAACACTGTGCAGGACGTTTGGCATTTGCCAGAGAACACCAAGATTGGCAAATTCGCCACTGGCGCCCTGTGCTCTTCACTGATGAAAGCAGGTTCACACTGAGCACGTGTGACAGACGTGACGGAGTCTGGAGACGCCGTGGAGAACGTTCTGCTGCCTGCAACATCCTCCAGCATGACCGGTTTGGCGGTGGGTCAGTCATGGTGTGGGGTGGCATTTCTTTGGGGGGCCGCACAGCCCTCCATGTGCTCGCCAGAGGTAGCCTGACTGCCATTAGGTACCGAGATGAGATCCTCAGACCCCTTGTGAGACCATATGCTGGTGCGGTTGGCCCTGGGTTCCTCCTAATGCAAGACAATGCTAGACCTCATGTGGCTGGAGTGTGTCAGCAGTTCCTGCAAGAGGAAGGCATTGATGCTATGGACTGGCCCGCCCGTTCCCCAGACCTGAATCCAATTGAGCACATCTGGGACATCATGTCTCGCTCCATCCACCAACGCCACGTTGCACCACAGACTGTCCAGGAGTTGGCGGATGCTTTAGTCCAGGTCTGGGAGGAGATCCCTCAGGAGACCATCCGCCACCTCATCAGGAGCATGCCCAGGCGTTGTAGGGAGGTCATACAGGCACGTGGAGGCCACAAACACTACTGAGCCTCATTTTGACTCGTTTTAAGGACATTACATCAAAGTTGGATCAGCCTGTAGTGTGGTTTTCCACTTTAAATTTTGAGGGTGACTCCAAATCCAGACCTCCATGGGTTGATAAATTTGATTTCCATTGATATTTTTTGTGTGATTTTGTTGTCAGCACATTTACAACTATGTAAAGACAAAAGTATTTAATAAGATGATTTCATTCAGATCTAGGATGTGTTATTTTAGTGTTCCCTTTATTTTTTTGAGCAGTGTATATAAAAACACTGGAAAATTCACATTTTTCACAAGTGCTTGGGGGTACACACCACTTCCTCGTCGGAGAGATCCCGTCCCTGGATGCTGCTGCTGTCTCTCACGGCCTGCTGGTGCCTCTTGCCCTTGGTGTGGCTGTACAGGTGCACCTCCGTGGTGATCTAAAAACACACAGGTCAGAGGTCACTGCTGAGGACAATGGAGACAGAGGGGGTCAACAGGGTCCCCACCCCCCATGGGAGGCTACTGCAACTATACATTACAACTGGTTTTCAATAAGATCACAGACTGTTTCCTCTCCTCCTCCACTCACAAACAGACTAAATAGTGATACCTAATATTTTAGTAGGTGTCAGGAACTTAAATGCAGTCTTCAGATAGAGATCCATATGTTGTGCATGTTAAACACAACAAGCCTTTAGTGGAATGAATTGACATGGTCAAGAAGAAAGGTGGCAGCGTAGTTTCTTCAATCAGCATGTGATATGTGTCAGACAGACATGAGAGCATTGTTAAACTGAAAATGACTTGATGGCTGTATTTCATGATATTCTCCTATCTGACAGCACAGCAGGACCATACTAAAGACTGCAGCATGAAATCGTGGCTGACAGATCCACTCAGGATGATCCATCACAACAAACACATTTACAGTGAACAAATGTAGCCTATATAACAACAACGTGATTGCCCTAGGATGGTCTATGCCTTTTTTAAATCAAGCAGAATATTTTGTGTTTCATCCCTCTACTCTGTGTCAACGATTACTCCTCACACCAACTGATTAACTAATGTCGCTTCTGTCATTCTAGCTCCTCACACAGAGTGACCATATACTGTGACATGTTTGGAAAACAACACTGAATAGTAGGGCTGGAAATTTGCCAGGGACCTCACAATACGATATTATCACGATACTTAGGTGCCAATATGATATGCGACTCTTAAGATTCTATATGTATGTGATTTTATACTGCGATTTGATGTTCCAAACATATTGCTCACTATATGGTTGCTGCAGAGGTACAAGAGAGCGCATGAGAAAAGTCATGGAAATAAGTGCTGAAAACATGTTGGCTCACTATTTAAAAAGAAAATGCAGAAGGGCAATTCCAAGGTTAACGGAAATATGCAGATTCTTCACTTCAAAATGTATACTAAAACAAAAACCATTGATTTCAAAGTTTAACAAACCTTACAACTCTATGCACAATGACTATTTTTACAAAAACACATTTACAGGAAGAACTCTGCAGATACAAACTTTGGTAACAGAATAAAACTGAGGGAGATTTTACCATAACTCGTACCAAACTTAGCATCTGCACAATTTTCCAGTAAATGTTTATTTTATTTACTGCGCAAATAGTTCAAGGTAGTCATGTGCATAGAGTTGTATGGTTTGTTGAACTTTGAAGTCAATGTTTTTTGTTTGGCATACATTTTAAAGTGAAAAATCGTAGTCTCAGAGTAATTTTGTTACCGTAGAATTGCCCAGAACAAGCTATAGGATGAAAAATACCAGAGTTTTGGCCCAGGTACAGCCGACAAGCACCAGCTAAAGCTATCTAGCTAAATCGTTACTTGGAGTCAAAGTATCAATATAATATTGCGATACGTAACTGTGTCGATCTTTTCCTCCATCACTACTGAATAGCTGATACAGTACTACCACATTAAACTGTGGGCAAGACTGGACTATACACAGACAGAAGCATTGGAAAAAGTGGTGTGAAGATGAAGAATTCACACAAACAGCGTGAGGTGTGGTTGATGTGGCTGTGTTGTTTTCCTCCCCTCTCATGACTGGAACAAAGCATATTACAGATGGCCTCTGTTTAATGTCATTAAATAGAGTGCTGGCTGCTGACCTATAGATGATCTCTGGTGTCAGATGCTAGCCAAGGTCATCTGACATTTTTAACAAGATTCCCCCCTCTACCACCCACACACTGCTCTTTATCTGATGCTAGTTGGCGCTCCAAGGTGTCTCAACCTTGTTGCAGTGAGAGCCGGCCGGGTCCGTCACAGATAAATGTGCCTGCCAATGGATTTGTTGCCTGTCACTTGAAAATCATGCCCAGTCATAAATCTCCACCCCAGAGTTCATGTTTAATCAATGCAGTTAAATTCTCATTTAAATACATTCTATCCCAAAATCCTCTGAATCACCTTCTCGTCAGCATTTTTATGCATACAGTCTGCCAAACAACAATGGAGGGGGCATCAGCAGCTGCTCTACTGCCACAAAGCTGCTGCTGCTTTCCCCTTCAGTTCCAGTTTAGGTTAAGCATGTAAGCCAATCAGCCTCACAAATTATTGCAAGGCATTAAGTTAATTAAGAAAAGGGTGAACTTCTCACTGGAGAGTGGATCAAGCCAATTAGAATGTATATGCTAAAATGGTTCTCTACTTAGTATGTCAGCATCTGTCTAATGTTACCAGACGTCTGGTGTCTAGTGGCATGTCTAGTGTCAGAGGGAATATGTGCCAAGGACAACTGGGCAAATTATAAAATCAGCATCTACACTAAGAACAATAGAAAGACATCTAGTTAAAAAACAGATCACCCAAAACCATTTCAGACTTGGACTGTGTGTACATACCACAACATTGCACAAGGAGCACTGTTTCTTGCGCTCATACGGTGTCAGTTTAGGGGCATAGTCAGTGTTGGCATGTCTGCCACTGCTGAGTTCCGCTGCTTTCTCCTTCCTCTGCTCAATCTGCTCCATGTGCCTGCGACTGCTTTCATCGTGCTGGGAAGGAGAACAACCAAGAGGTCATGAGATTAAGAGGAACTTTCATCTGGTCTGCAACTAGGAAATGTAAACGTTTGTCTGGTCTGCAACTAGGAAATGTAAACTTTAGTATGTTCTTTAACGGAGGGCAAGAGTGAGGTGCAGCAGCCTCACAAACCTTCATCTGGATCTTCTTCTGCAGTTCCTCCATGGCCTCTTGTTGAGCAGCACTGAGGGCAGCCAGACGCTCCTCTCGGTCTCTGTGGAGAGGACAACAAAAACAGTGAGTACATTTACATGCACACTAATAATTCAATATTAAGCTGATTATGGCAGTAGGCCGAGTATGGCGTTAGTCATGTATACACCTTACTCTGCTTATGTTAATTGTAACGTCAAAATCTAAGTAAGCATACGCCGATTAAAACACCTGGTTTTCTGAGCAATCTTTCAAATGATTATGACATGTAAACAGTTTAAATCGGCGTTCCAGCAGTGTATTTGATCTGTGCATGTGCCAGCACTGTAGCGCAAGCCTCCCTCTTATGCTCGAGTGAAGTTAGTTAAGAAAAACAGAAAGTATGCATCTTAGAAATAATTCACATACAAACGTATATGTCCGAACTCAGAATCAAAGAGTGTTTGCAAAAATAAAATGGTCACTGTGGTAGAAAGTTTATTTTGGATTGGCGATTTTCAGCATTTATCAAAAGTCCCATCAGGTAGCCCGATATTGCACATGAAGCACATTGGAACCATTTGACAGTCCAAAAAAGATGGGTGATTCCGACTGTGAGCCAGGTGGTACAGACCTGGCCCTCTCTCGTGCAGCGTCCTCCCTGGCCCTCTCCTTCTCCTGCTTCTGCTGCTCGATGCGCGCCTCCTGCTCCTTCCTCCTCATCAGCAGCTCCTCCACCCGCGCCTGCCTCTCTGCCTCCAGAGCACGCTTACGTTCCTGTGGAGACAGACAGGGACCACAGCCAGTCAGTGGGACTGTACACTGGGGTAAGGCAGAGAGGTCTGGGGGAAAGAAAGAGGGAGCTGCTGTCCATTGTTACCTGTACAGCCTCGTCTCTGGCCTGCTTCTCCTCCTGTCTCCTGCCTCTCTCCTCCTGTAGCTCGTTGAGGCGCTGCTCATACTCGTTCAGCTTGGCCAGAACGTCGTGCCTCTTGTTCTGGGCCTCCAGAGTGTTGATGAATGCTATCTCATTCACCTGTACAGAGTCAGACACAAGGCCACTGGTCAACAAGCCTGACTCACTGAGCTACAAAAAAATATCAAAGTGATTAATATAAGAACTGTTTTAAGTCTGCCTCTACTCTAGTTAGCCATTGCATTTTTTAGTGGTCCTGTCTTTGCTTTTAAGAACATTCTCAGTGTCAAAAAATTCTTATCACAAGGGACATCTAATTAGGAAATTCTTCAACTCTTGGACATGTAGCTAGGTGTGCAGTGTTCCAGGGGTCAGTCCTGTACCTTGGCCTCCTCCTCCTGAGCCTTCTTCACTATGGCCTGGAGCTGCAGCTCCCGCTTAAACTCTGCATGGAGTAACTTCTCCTCCATCATCCTCCGCCGCTGGTCCAACAACTCCTCCTTCCATTTCCTGACCTCCTTCTCCTGTGAGGGGGAAAAAAGAGAGGGAGGGACAGACCGCTTGGGTCAGCTCATTTCACTCATGTACATTTCTCTAACCAAGGTAGACATTTTTATGGTGTCTTGCATTCAAAGCATTTGCTGCCACCCGCTCTGTCCCATGCCCACAGGGATTAACGTGAATATACACCACTTCATGTATTTATGTGGTTAATACTCAGGATTATTCAAGGGCTCACTCATCCCACGAGGGCCTGGAGAACAAAAACAAACGGCATGAAAGACTGAGTTTGGGCTACGTCTCTCCCAGACACGTCTGTGGCCAGCTGGGCTGAGAGAGACAGAGCTGGCCTCTGATATTTAGTGATTCTATCTGGCAGTGTGCTGACAGAAGCTCTCCCCGTGGCCAGACTGAGGCTGTGGTGTTTCCTGTTGGCTCTGCACTGCATGGCCACTCACCCTCTCCAGGAGCTTCTGCAGCTTGTGGGTCTTCTCATCCCGCAGTTTGTCTCTGAGCTGCTGGGCCTTCAGCTGTTTCTCCTCATGTTTCTTCTTAGACTCTGCAATGGTTCTGCCAACAGACAGAAAAAACAACTTTCCTCTCCCCCAATCGTCCTACGCACAGTAGCAGTGAACTTTGACATGCACCAAGATCTTTTCTCTGACAAACTTCCGTGTGACATGAGGGTGTGTGGGTCTCACCTTTTACGAGATGGTGAGGACAGTTTCTCGTGCATGTGGATTCCATGACCAGGGGGTCTAGAAGGCTCCTCCTCCACGATGTCCCCCCAGGAGGTGCTCTGACGCCAGGGCTCCCTCGCTGCAGAGAGAGGTGAGTCTAGACATTGACCACATCTGTGTCTTTAGCAAGAGCATCAACAACACATTTAATTATATAAACACTGAACAAAAATATTAAAAAAACTCAACATGCAACAACTTCAAAGATTTTACTGAGTTACAGTTCATAAGGAAATCAGTCAATTGAAATAAATTCATTAGGCCCTAATCTATGGATTTCACATGACTGGGACTACAGATGTGCACCTGTTGGTCACAGATACAGTTGAAGTCGGAAATGTACAAACACCTTAGCCAAACACATTTAAAAACTCAGTTTTCACAATTCCTGACATTTAATCCTAGTAAAAATTCCCTGTTTTAGGTTAGTTAAAATAAAGTGGTGATCCTAAGAATGTGAAATGACAGAATAATAGTAGAGAGAATTATTTCTCTCAGCTTTTATTTCTTTCATCACATTCCCAGTGGGTCAGAAGTTCACATACACTCAATTAGTATTCGGTAGCATTGCCTTTAAATTGTTTAACTTGGGTCAAACATTTCGGGTAGTCTTCCACAAGCTTCCCACAATAAGTTGGGTGAATTTTGGCCCATTCCTCCTGACAGAAATGGTGTAACTGAGTCAGGTTTGTAGGCCTCCTTGCTCGCACACGCTTTTTCAGTTCTGCCCACACATTTTCTATAGGATTTAGGGCTTTGTGATGGCCACTCCAATACCTTGACTTTGTTGTCCTTAAGCCATTTTGCCACAACTTTGGAAGTATGCTTGGGGTCATTGTCCATTTGGAAGACCCATTTGCGACCAAGCTTTAACTTCCTGACTGATGTCTTGAGATGTTGTTTCAATATATCCACATCATTTTCCTTCCTCATGATGCCATCTATTTTGTGAAGTGCACCAGTCCCTCCTGCAGCAAAGCACCCCCACAGCATGATGCTGCCACCCCCGTGCTTCACGGTTGGGATGGTGTTCTGCGGCTTGCAAGCACACCATTTTTCCTCCAAACATAACGATGGTCATTATGGCCAAACAGTTCTATTATTGTTTCATCAGACATGAGGACATTTCTCCAAAAAGTACGATCTTTGTCCCCATGTGCAGTTGCAAACCGTAGTCTGGCTTTGTTAATGGCGGTTTTGGAGCAGTGGCTTCTTCCTTGCTGAGCGGCCTTTCAGGTTATGTCGATATAGGACTCGTTTTACTGTGGATATAGATACTTTTGTACCTATTTCCTCCAGCATCTTCACAAGGTCCTTTGCTGTTGTCCTGGGATTGATTATCACTTTTCGACCACCAAAGTACATTCATCTCTAGGAGACAGAGCACGTCTCCTTCCTGAGCGGTATGACGGCTGCGTGGTCCCATGGTGTTTATACTTGCGTACTATTGTTTGTACAGATGAAGGTGGTACCTTCAGGCGTTTGGAAATTGCTCCCAAGGATGAACCAGACTTGTGGAGGTCTACAATTTTTTATCTGAGGTCTTGGCTGATTTCTTTAAATTTTCCCATGATGTCAAGCAAAGAGGCACTGAGTTTGAAGGTAGGCCTTGAAATATATCCACAGGTACACCTCCAATTGACTCAAATTATGTAAATTAGCCTATCAGAAGCTTCTAAAGCCATGACATCATTTTCTGGAATTTTCCAAGCTGTTTAAAGGCACAGTCAACTTAGTGTATGTAAACGTCTGACCCACTGGAATTGTGATACAGTGAATTATAAGTGAAATAATCTGTCTGTAAACAATTGTTGGAAAAATTACTTGTGTCATGCACAAACTAGATGTCCTAACCGACTTGTCAAAACTATAGTTGGTTAACAAGAAATGTGTGGAGTGGTTGAAAAATTCATTTTAATGACTCCAACCTAAGTGTATGTAAACTTCCAACTTCAACTGTATAATTCACTGCATCACAATTCCAGTGGGTCAGACGTTTACATTAAGTTGAATGGGCCTTTAAACAGCTTGGAAAATTCCAGAAAATGATGTCATGGCTTTAGAAGCTTCTGATAGGCTAATTGACATCATTTGAGTCAATTGGAGGTGTACCTGTGGATATATTTCAAGGCCTACCTTCAAACTCAGTGCCTCTTTGCTTGACATCATGGGAAAATCAAAACAAATCAGCCAAGACCTCAGAAAATAAAATTGTAGACCTCCACAAGTCTGATTCATCCTTGGGAGAAATTTCCAAACACCTGAAGGTACCACGTTCATCTGTACAAACAATAGTACGCAAGTATAAACACCATGGGACCACGCAGCCGTCATACCGCTCAGGAAGGAGACGTGCTCTGTCTCCTAGAGATGAATGTACTTTGGTGCGAAAAGTGATAATCAATCCCAGAACAACAGCAAAGGACCTTGTGAAGATGCTGGAGGAAACAGGTACAAAAGTATCTATATCCACAGCAAAACGACTCCTATATCAACATAACCTGAAAGGCCGCTCAGCAAGAAAGAAGCCACTGCTCCAAAACCGCCATAACAAAGCCAGACTACAGTTTGCAACTGCACATGGGGTCAAAGATGGTACTTTTTGGAGAAATGTCCTCATGTCTGATGAAACAAAAATAGAACTGTTTGGCCATAATGACCATTGTTATGTTTGGAGGAAAAAGGGGGTGGCTTGCAAGCCGAAGAACACCATCCCAACCGTGAAGCACGGGGGTGGCAGCATCATGCTGTGGGGGTGCTTAGCTGCAGGAGAGACTGGTGCACTTCACAAAATAGATGGCATCATGAGGAAGGAAAATTATGTGGATATATTGAAGCAACATCTCAAGACATCAGTCAAGAAGTTAAAGCTTGGTCGCAAATGGGTCTTCCAAATGGACAATGACCCCAAGCATACTTCCAAAGTTGTGGCAAAATGGCTTAAGGACAACAAAGTCAAGGTATTAGAGTGGCCATCACAAAGCCCTGACCTCAATCCCATAGAAAATTTGTGGGCAGAACTGAAAAAACGTGTGCTAGCAAGGAGGCCTACAAACCTGACTCAGTTACATCAGCTCTGTCAGGAGGAATGGGCCAAAATTCACCCAACTTATTGTGGGAAGCTTGTGGAAGGCTACCCGAAACGTTTGACCCAAGTTAAACAATTTAAAGGCAATGCTACCAAATACTAATTGAGTGTATGTAAACTTCTGACCCACTGGGAATGTGATGAAAGAAATAAAAGCTGAAATAAATCACACTCTACTATTATTCTGACATTTCACATTCTTAAAATAAAGTGGTGATCCTAACTGACCTAAAACAGGGAATTTTTACTAGGATTAAATGTCAGGAATTGTGAAAAACTGAGTTTAAATGTATTTGGCTAAAGTGTATGTAAACTTCCGACTTAAACTGTAAGTGAAATAATTTGTCTGTAAACAATTGTTGGAAAAATTACTTGTGTCATGCACAAAGTAGATGTCCTAACCGACTTGCCAAAACTATAGTTTGTTAACAAGAGATTTGTGGAGTGGTTGAAAAACGAGTTTTAATGACTCCAACCTAAGTGTATGTAAACTTCAGACCTAAAAAAAAAGTTGGGGCGTGGATCACAAAACCAGTCAGTATCTGGTGTTACCATAATTTGCCTCATGCAGCGCGACACATCTCCTTCACATAGAGTTGATCAGGCTGTTGATTGTGGCCTGTGGAATGTTGCCCCACTCATTTTCAAGGGCTGTACGAAGTTGCTGTCGTAAACGTCGATCCAGAGCATCCCAAACATACTCAACGGGTGACATGCCTCAGGATCTCGTCACGGTATTTCTGTGCATTCAAATTGCCATCGATAAAATGCAATTGTGTTCATTGTCCGTAGCTTATGCCTGCCTATACCATAACCCCACCATCGGGCACTCTGTTCACAATGTTGACATTAGCAAACCGCTCGCCCACACAACGCCATACACGTGCGTGGTCTGTGGTTGTGAGGCCGGTTGGATGTACTGCCAAATTCTCAAAAACGATGGAGGTGGCTTATGGTAGAGAAATGAACATTCAATTCTCTGGCAACATTTCTGGTGGACATTCCTACAGTCAGCATGGCAATTGCACACTCCCTCAAAACATGAGACATCTGTGGCATTGTGTTGTGTGACAAAACTGCACATTGTAGAGTGGCCTTTTATTGTCCCCCAGCACAAGGTGCACCTGTGTAATGATCACGCTGTTTAATCAGCTTCTTGATATGCTACACGTGTCAAGTGGATGGATTATCTTGGCAAAGGAGAAATGCTCACAAAACAGAGAAAAATAAGCTTTTCGTGCATATGGAACATTTCTGGGATCTTTTATTTCAGCTCATGAAACATGGGACCAACACTTCACATGTTGCCTTTATATTTTTGTACAGTGTAGATTAATTACAAATAAACTGAAAAGAGATTTACCGTCGTAGTCGGCTAACATGTCACTCCAATCCATGTTGAGTACACCTCCACTGCCAATGCTGGCCTGGAAGAGAGAGATGATCAGTTCATGATCAGTGACAATCATAAGGATATTGCAAGGTGAGCAAACCTCAAGACCTGGGGAAAGAGATCCTACCACTTCACATTTTCTACCTAACTACTTTCATATGGCCAAAGAAAAGTGTGAGTGTGTGATGTGTCTTACAGAGAAGTCACTCTCGTTGTCAGTCTCCAGGTCATTGTTCTCAGCCTGGATCTCTCTGGTCAGCTGTTCCTCTTCAGCGATGGCGCTGGCAATAGCCTCCTCGTTGGCCTTCTCCAGGCGGTCAGCCAGTTCCTCCTTCTTAGCCAGGACCTCTGCCATGGACTGTGGCTGGACAGACAGCACACACACATACTCACATACAGCAACTTCCTCAGTCATTCAGGTTTGACAACATGCAAGAATGTTGTCTATTGGTTTTACCAAGATTTTGAAATATGTTTGGTGTGATCAACTTAAAACATTCCCTGAGTTTTATTTCAAGAATGTGTCTTCATTTCATATAGCTCTAAGAGTACCATTTTGAAAAGTTTGTGTCATAATGTCAAAACTGAAAAGATCAAACCAAAAAGCAAACTGCATCACATGACCAATCACAAGATCACAGTTGGGGAAGCATTCAGGAGTCATGCAGAACAAGTTCACTGTGAGGATGAAGAGATGGTGGAAGGAGGCACAACTATGTGACCATTTCACTGACTTAGTTCAAAACAAATGAAATACAGGTTGGAATAAATACTTACTAGATTAGTCTAAATAGCCTGATGATGGCGCCCAAAATGTCTCAATGTCTATTAGTCTTTACACTTCCGACATGAACTTGACAAATAGTCTTTCCTTAGTCCAAAATTACTATCAGGGAGGACAGACAGCTAGCAGCACTCCAGTCCAGAGAGGCCAGAGCTCCAGTCTAACTTAATAAGGGGAATGAGGGAGAGGTTTCTCTCACCACCGAGGCTGTTTGTCTCTAACTAGGGGCCTGCAGGGGAGTCAAAACAGCACTGGGCTTATCTGAGCCACCCAGAGAGGTGTCTGGCATGGTCCAGAACTAAGACCAGTTCTGCCTGCGTTTGATCTAAGCTTAGATAACTTTCCCTGTATACCATTTAAAAGACATCCATCTCTAGGTATTGAGAAACCCTCAATAAGAGGTTAAAGTGCTGTGGAGGTATCTATGACAGACAGTAGCCCTGCTAGTGAAGGAGGGTATCCCTGACTAACTGCAGAGAGACTACAGAGGCAGTAATAAACCTGACACAGGACGGCTGCTGATCACTAATGCACAGTGGAGACCAGCTACAGAATACAAACTGACACAGTCATTGTACACATGCCATGACCCCTGGCCATTTGGGCTGAATCTGTCTCTGAACTGGACACCCTGTCACAGGTTTCCTCACCATTTCAGCTCAAATCACAGTCAAGTTTTGATTATTGCCCACTTCCTCAACACAGCATAACAACTGGGCTGGCCACTTCCAGCAACAAACACGACAGACACTGCTTTCAGAGCTCGCACAACCGGATATATATGGTCATCCTCTCACAGCCCACCACCAATAACACCATGTAAACTGTCCTGCCTGGCACGGGGCTGTTTTGAGGGGGCTGTGCAGCAAGTCATCTCACATTGTGGCTGGAGGTTCTGTAGATTGACTTTGTTTAGGCGGTGAAGGCCCCTAGGGGATCCCTGACCCCCCCCCCACCACTGAGCCCTCCCCTCCCTCTGCTACCTCCATCGCTCAGCACTCACAGTGGAAAGCTCTGTGGGGTCCAGCACACTCTCCAGTTTCACCGCTGCCATGGGAGTCTCAGCCTGTCCTGGAGCAGATGTTGCCGTGCCCTGTGACGCGCCCCCGGCAGCCCCCTTGTCCCCCAGAGCACTAGGCCCATCCATCTGGGCCGTGTCTAGGGACGGAGGGAGGGCTAGGGAAGGGACTGGGGCTGGTAGGGATAGGGCTGCGGAGGGGGTAGGGTCTGGGGCTTGGGTAAGGGAAGGGATTGGGGCTGGTATGGGCGGAGGCGCGTCCTCACAGGGTGCGTCGACACACTGCCCCGAGTCTTGCACACTGTCTGCTGGGGGCTGCACCGACACAATCACACACACAATATTAAAGACATGCATATTCCAAGCATTTCATGAGAGCAGTAACACAAATCAAAACGATTAACACACACAGCTGAAAACACACATCATGCAGGGAGGTTGGCACTAACATGCCCTAAACACCCAAACCTCATCAGGTGATATAATCAACTATATGGAACAAAAATCTAAACGCAAATGGTGAAATGTTGGTCCCATGTTTCATGAAATGACATTTAAAAAAAAACTCGTTCTGATTGGCTGGGCCTGGCTCCCAAGTGGGTGGGACTATGCCCTCCCAGGCCAACACATGGCTGCGCCCCTGCCCAGTCATGGGAAATCCACAGATTAGGCCCTAATTAATTTATTTCAATTGACTGATGCCCTTATATTAACTGTAACTCAGTAACATCATTGAAATTGTTTAATGTTGCGTTTATATTTTTGTTCAGTATAAATGTGGAAATACATGAAATCTGTCTAAATCAAGCAATGCCTAGAATTCACCCCTAACCAGTGTGTTCTGAGGCATTGAGATAGTATTTATTTAATGAGAGTGAAAATGGCATCTTTCTGCCTCTGAAATGTCAGTGAACGATCAATCGTGTTAAAACTGATATGCCCCGTCTGGACAGGCTGTCTATGAATACTGTGGAGCACAAAACCAAAACAATGTGGCTGATAAAACGGTTTTGAGTTACTCTGCTCCACGTCTCCTGTCTTCCTGAATAAATGATATCTGGGGACTCCTGGGAGGGTGAGTGACGTCACGCTCAGTACCTGCATGTTACCCTTCTCTGAGTCTCCTGCTGTCTCCTCAAGGGGGACGGGCTCCTCAGGGATTGGCTGTTCACAGTGACCCTTGTCTTTATCCAGGGGACAGGACCTGCCAAGGAGCTGCTGGTTCTCCTTGTTCGTGTCGTCTTTAGGGCTGATGTGGGCCAGGACTGGACTGACCTTGGCTACGATGGCGGCAGAGCGAGGCCTAGCAGGACGTCCACGCTGGACTGTCTCCCAGCCCTCAGAGTCCTTCTTACCTGGACACAGAAGGACACACACAAATAAGAAGAGAACAAAACACAAATGTTGATGCCCCATAGACGTTAAATCAGAAGGGGACACACACTCAGAGGGATATGCACTAACGACAAAAGGACATCAGTGGTGCACTACATGATGAGGATCATGTAGTTCATTCTATAGATGTGGTGGAGGGAGCTCTACTTACCTGGTTTCTCTACAGGACAGGTGTTGGCCTGGCTGGGGACAGGGAGGGACTGGGAGGACTTGACCCGGTCAGCCCAGCTGGGGCCCGTGTGAGACAGACGAGCTACCGCCAGTGTGGGTGGAGGACCACTGGAGAGATAAACACATAAATCAGAACCAGAAGAGAGCAATGCCAACACACACAAAAGCATTTCAACCAGAGACGATCACTGTACAGAAATACTACAATGGCTGTGAGGACATCACTAAATACTCAAACCAAAAAAGAGATGACCCTAAGGTGAGCAGCTCCATCTGCCTCTTCCAGCCTGGGCTTTTCAACACAACACTCCCAGGTCCCACAGGGCTGGCTCAGGCAACAGACCTCCTTCATGATCAATACCCATTTCCTGCAGCATTCTATTACAGGGAACTGCACATATTGAACTGATGATTCAGCAGTCTTTAACCACACTTTTATCTACACCTCCCACTGTTTCTGTGGCGAGGTCAGTGAGACTCGACAAATTACATTAAACAAATGCCTCACCATCAGCAGATCACAAAGCAGCCTCTACCAACCTAGACCAGTCGACACATCATATCTTACATTGATTTGTTAGAGGTTTTAGCATTTGTGTTCCCTTTACGCGAACTGTAAACATCTAATGATGGCTGACCGTATTACACGTAATGTCAGCCATGCTGCAGCTGAACAATACTGAGAGGCAACAGATTGTGCTGCTTCCCAGAATGTGCTGATGGGGAGTAAAACAACAAGAGATTTTGATGATTGCTGTGTGTTCATAATGACTGTCAGTCATTAAATTAACATGATGGTAAGCACTTTGAGCTCAGATCAGAAACAGTGGAGATTAGGGCTATCAACTGAACCAGAAATGAGATGGAGAAATCTTACCCAAAGTTGAGGGCGCGGCGAGCACTAGGAGATGGGACCATTCTGTCAGATGAGGGGCTAGGCATCACATGACGACCTGGGGACATTTTACGCACTTCCCAAGCCAAAGACGTGGGTCTGGATTCAGAGAGGACAAAGAAAGTTTTTCATAAACTTGAAATATACTGTAGTATCATAGTTCAGGGGGAGATTTTTGTCTCACTTTACCTAAAAACAACTCAATTTATGGAACACAGAAACATACAAAGGTTGACTGATTGATTAACAGTCAATGTTAAAATGTACAAATTGGAAGGCAACATAAGAGCTTGGATTTTTATACCTCAGTCAATTTACAGGTGTTGTGGTCATTGTGTTAAAGAGAAGCCATTGATCCAGTGTGTTTGTGACTCAATGCCATGGAGCAGAGATGTCACTTAGAGGTTCCCCTCAGGGAGTGATGGGGGTGAGAGAGTGAGACAGAGCGAGAGACCAAATGACAGCGAGAGAGAGCGAAAGCAGTGTTTTCCACAAGTACATAGAGTAGCCAGCCAAATAGAAAAACTAGTCAGACAGGCGCCCCTAGGCCGAAGGATTTTTTTGCAGAAGGAGCTCTATTTTGGTGGCCTCTGGTACATTCTAATGCCTTGTTTTGGATATTGTCTTGGTCTAGGCCTATATGATCAGGCCTATTTTCTAAGTTAGAAAACAAACCTTTAACATGTCTTCTCTTGAGATTAAAAGTCTTAGATAAGGTTTTACTGCAAGATAGGAATGGACACAATGTTTGTTCTTCATATTATGTATTTTATTCAAACAAAAACATTAGGTAAATAGCCCACATTATCTTGAAAAATAAATTAAAGGTTTTGTTTTTCCAGGTTTTAGTTTTTCCCAGTTGTTTTAGGGTTTCGCTCTCAAAATCACATTTTTAATAGGAAAACAACCAAATGTGATGTTGGAAGTCCACAACGAGATGTTCTAAGTCCACAAATGTTTAAACCACATCCAGAGACAACTTTTGAGGTCTGGGAAAAATCTGCGAAATGTGGATTTGTGGGTGTAGTTACCCTTGAATTCAAGTGTGCACCTTGCAAGAGGTTGTTGTTAAGCTGTGTTTTTGTAGCGCACTTGATGGTAGAGTTTGCAAAACAAATGGATTGATGAAAATAATTATGATATTCTGCCAGGTTTGGGAAAGCCTTTCCATCTACGACTGTTTTCATTAGCATCATCGCTAACGGCTACATAAAGTGGTAGACGCGCGCACCGCACACACACAAACAGGGACATTCTCATTGCCTCTTCAGAAAAGATTTATATTGTTCAATTCCGTTGCCTGGATTCCGTTTGGGCCCCAATTATCAATGCCACGCTCGACAAACTGAGCTTTCATTTTCCAGAATCAATGTTCATTGATACTCTCATTTTAGTAGTGTCTGCTCTATGCGCAATTTGAGTAGTTGAGACATAAAAAGGGTATCGTTAGAAAAGTTAACTTCTCCTCTATTACAGTAAAATAATGTCTCAATGTGTTTTGGTGTCCATGTGATCTCTCAACTTTGTTGGCGTGGGGAGGGGCTTGGTGTGTATAAACCAGAGAGGAAGAGGCGAAGCGAGAGGTTTCACTCTCAATACAAACGATCCAACATAAGCCCAATGTGTTTCTATGGGTTTATTTTGTACCTAAGCTTGTCGCTTGCCTTCCCGTCTTTGGGACAACGACTCCCATTGTTAGGGCGGAGACGTGCATCTCTTCATTATATACAGATCGCTGGTGTAAATGGGGAGGTGCACACAGCACAGAAGGAGCGAAAGAGATGAGACCAACAATACAACACGTGAACAAGCGGACATAAACGCTCATAAAAAAAATCTAAAATAATATCTAGATTCTTGCGATACAGGCATTTGGAATATCTTGCAAAGACATACATTTT
This sequence comes from Coregonus lavaretus, assembly GCF_964263955.1. Lineage (NCBI taxonomy): Eukaryota > Metazoa > Chordata > Actinopteri > Salmoniformes > Salmonidae > Coregonus > Coregonus lavaretus. The sequence continues at coordinate 29,734,391 of NC_139996.1, read as the reverse complement.
AATGAATCAAATTAATTCGATATCACCCAGCCCTACGACAGCCGGCGCTAATGGAAAACGAGAGAGAGCGAGAGAGAGGAAGCGAGCGAGCGAGAGAGAGAGAGAGAGAGAGAGAGAGAGAGAGACAAGGCATAGATCAATCACCTGTTCTGGGCATCTGTTTTCTCCAACTTCTCCTGCAGCTGGATCCAGTCAATGAGAGCTTTAAAGTCCCGCACATAGTTGTCCAACATCATCAGCACCTCCTTAAATAAAGACAAACACCTTTCAGACAGACACAGGAGCATCTCAGTGTAGCCATCATCAATCACACAAACATCCATAAGGGGCACAGGGGTACTTGCCCCCTCAGATTTTTCATTTTTTCTTCTTCTGTAATACTACTAGCCATTTGTCAATTTTATGAAGTTTGCTTTAGCTAGCCCAGACTGGTTCCCGATCTCCCAACCTTATAACTAGCCTAGCTACCAAGAAGCCATTTCAGGCTGTTAATCAAGTTAGAGTAGCTATCTTAACCATGTTAGCTGGAATTTAGAAAAGCAAGCAATTACTAAATGTACTGAATAAGACTCACATTCCTTTAAATCTTTTACCCAGAATTTAGCAGAGAAGCATACTTTGTTTTGTTTTTAAAAAGAACCACCAGTCAGGAGGATAAAGACAGCTCAAGAGGTATGCTTAGGTATGCAGAAAAATATACATATATTTTACATGGAATTAAGCATAATGATTATGGCTCTAGATAGCAGGAAAAAGCGGTTTCAGGTGTTTGAAAAATTCAAAATGATCCAACTTACGGACTAGGGGCCGAGCCCCCCCTCTGGACCCCCCCCCCCCAAACATCCTCACCGTACCTTGTGCCCCCTCAGATTGTTTAGGCGCTTGACTACCCCTGCAATCATCCACATATAATATCAGTACAATGAGAAACTACTTTGTCTTAGAGATTATGATTTGAAATTCAGTTCAGACTGTTCTTGTAATAGGTTAACTTTGGAAACAGCCATAGTGAGGGACAAGTGGTACAGATCTCTGCCCCCTGTGTATTGTCTCTATTTGTGGAGAACCTCAGAGGCTCTATCCAGCTCCAATCTCACAGCACTCTGGGACTCCAGTAACCCAACCCCCCCAGGACCTCTATAACACATAGAGGAGCGGGCATCTGGGCCAGGCCCAGTCACAGTCAGTAGAGCATATCTCACCCACACAGGTAAGAGGCCCTTCTATTCAGCCCCATGACAATGGAGGACAAAAACATCTCAGTAAAAATACTTCTCCCTGCACCACTGATCCACCACAAGAGGTGGGGCTGAAATTACCAATGACATTACCAGAGGGGCCAAGACAAATTTAATTGGCTTGTAATCATTTCTTGCTACTGGCACAGGGAGAGTCTGGTGACGCCACCTATTGTCCATCTGATACCCAATCTCAGAGCCTAGGAGCTAGAACAACTCTAACCACTGTTCATTTCCCATCCTCTGTGAAAGTGGCTATCGAAATGCAAAATCTAGGAACTCAGTCAAACTGGTAGGCTACATAATGAGTCAAATTTTTTAATTATTATAGGTCATCTGACATTGTCAAATAAAACAAATCACAATGTATGTGCACTAGCCTAGCTGTTAGAGATGAGGTTCATGTTTGTTTCTCACTGAGAGGGGACATAGTGAGTTGTGAAGGCTAGAGCCGGTCCTCTCCTCAGCCCAGCGCTCTAGTGAAACCGACAGAGGGGACATACTGGCTTGTGAAGACTTTAGCCTGTCTGTCCCCTCCTCAGCAGTCAGCCCAGGCAGAGCTCTGGTGAAACAGGCGTTGGTGATTGACGGGGAGTGTGTGTGGGGGGGGGGGGGGGGGGGGGGGGGGGAGTGGTAATTGGTGCTTTTAGTTAATAGAGAAGTCAGCCCAGTGAAAGATGTGTCCAGCAGCAGGCCTGCTGATTAGAGCTAGTTAACAGCCCCCAGCCAGGCCCTCTGCTGCTGCGCTGGTTTCATTTGATAATGAAGGCTGCAACAGCTGAGGACAGAGGGAGGCACTGCCTAGTGTGACACTGAGTGAAGGCACTGAAAATCATGTTCACGACACAAACCAACACACTTGCCGACAAATACTACTCACCTAAATAGAAGTACTTAAGATTTCCTGAGGACTGCATAAAAGTCTAAACCTGCTAGAGGCCATATGAAGCCTGATGAACAGTAAAAACATGGTCACTCCAGTAACAATGAAATGCTAAAACATTTACTTGAGTGAAAGCTAATCCAATTTCACTTTTAGTTTCTGACAATATATTATGTGCCAATCATGTCTGTTTTTGCCTTGAAGTTTCTCCAATGTCATAATTTATGCTGCAGTAGATCCCTTCTACTGTAGCTCTCCTTCCCTGCATGGTAGCATAGTATGATGTGGCATAAATCAGGGCCCAGACGGAACAAATGGTTTATAAGAAATAACTCATTAGAATTGGGGGCTGTGGGTTAAAGAGATGTGGGCGTTATTAATATACAAGCATAAATCAGATTGCTGCATGGGATGGCTCTCCTGGCTGGGGCTTGGGGGGAACCACACAGGAAGAAACAGTGTTGATGAAGTAAGGGCTGAACTGTATCTGTTTGTCTGTTAGTCTCATTCAAAAAAACAGAAGCACACAATCAAAATCTCCTCACAGTTCTAAATATCTAAAACTAGTCTATAGGCCTGAGTACAAAGTGATGTCGCGTCACCAGACCAGCGCAGTGGGCCTGTTTGTGTGAGAGCACAAAGTGCAGATTTACACCGCTCCAGGGGATTGTGGCCGGGTGGTATCAGAGCACTCTGCTTCCCCTCCAGCTAATTCAATCATTTATCAGAGAGTCAGTCAGTCCATTAGGGCCAGGCTGAGGCTGGCTGGCACTGACAGGGATAGTCCAGCCCAGAGCATTAGACTACACTGGGGTGAGAACACAACACAGCAGCCAGACTACATCTCACACAGCCCCACTGTCAGCATGAAGACCACAGGCAGGGGCAGCGTGTTCCAGCACTGACCACACGCGGTCACCACAACCATGCTCAGCATAATGCAGCATGGCAGACTCATCAATACAGCAGAGCAGAGTAGACCCAGATCAACATGGCAGGACAGCCCTGAAGCAGTATTACACTACTGGCCCTGCCTAGTAAACAAGGGTATTAGTGTGCTGCTGCAGTGACACACAACAACCTACCATGCCTGGTGTACAAGTACACCACTGATAACAGATAACAGTTGCAGAGGTTATTTCCAAAACGTTATAGCCACCAATATTTCACATTTGGGTTTTTTCATCAGAAAAGATTGCTTATGGGGCTACCTTCATGTGTTTGTAAAATATTACTGTTCTAAGATGTTTTATTCATAGATTTTAGATGTGTATGAAAATGTGTTATTTTGTTAAATGCTATATATCCATTGTTTAGCTGGAATGGAATGTTTGTATCCTGTATATTTGACTGTGATATGTGGTTGTCTCACCTAGCCATCTTAAAATTAATAAGTCACTCTAGATAAGAGAATCTGCTAAATGCCTAAAATGTCAAATGGAAATGTTTTACATATAGATCTGATTTTATTGTATTGAATTATATATATATATATATATATATATATATATATATATATAGATATAGATATAGATGTCACAAATGTATCATTTGTATATTTCTTGATTATAAAATGTAGTTTTGTTACATTTGACTGTAAAACCTAGCAATACTACTACTTTCTCAGAGTGAGGCAGATATATAGCATTTTGCTAAAAACAAACGTAATTGTCTCTCTGAAATGAAACCACCAAGTGATAGATTTTAAACAAACACATTGAACAACCCCATGTCGTGATTAGATAGTGAAAAAAACACACCAATCTCTTTCATAATTTCTTTAAATAATAAAAGCTAATTTACCATCATTTCTGAAAATGTATATATAGTGTTTTGGAATGAAACTCCTCAGTTGTAAGCAGCAATAATTTCATAACAAATCCCAATATCCTTATTGTGTGCTAGCAGTAGCCTATCCTTTCAGTTGTTGAGTTCACAGAACTTCACATTCATTGCTGCCCCAAACAGAGACTCCGGCACTGTTTCCCTTCCAGTCGGCCAGCCTGGCCTCCATGCCAAGCCCACTAGCACAACCCTCGAAAACCACACGGCACACATCCACACTGTTTACACCATGTCATCAATATCCACTCCCTCCAGCCAGACCCAGGAGAGTGCCCTGTGATAATTCTCTCACCAGCAAGCCTTCAAAGGCCCCTCTGACGATAACCAGAGAACAACAGGAATGTGAGAGAGGGAGAGCCTCCTTTAACAACTCAATATCTCCCTCTAGTGTTGATGAAGTGTGGTGCTCTGCAGTGCCTCAAACTACTAATACACTGCTCAAAAAAATAAAGGGAACACTTAAACAACACAATGTAACTCCAAGTCAACCACACTTCTGTGAACTCAAACTGTCCACTTAGGAAGCAACACTGATTGACAATACATTTCACATGCTGTTGTGCAAATGGAATAGACAACAGGTGGAAATTATAGGCAATTAGCAAGACACCACCAATAAAGGAGTGGTTCTGCAGGTGGTGACCACAGACCACTTCTCAGTTCCTATGCTTCCTGGCTGATGTTTTGGTCACTTTTGAATGCTGGCGGTGCTTTCACTCTAGTGGTAGCATGAGACGGAGTCTACAACCCACACAAGTGGCTCAGGTAGTGCAGCTCATCCAGGATGGCACATCAATGCGAGCTGTGGCAAGAAGGTTTGCTGTGTCTGTCAGCGTAGTGTCCAGAGCATGGAGGCGCTACCAGGAGACAGGCCAGTACATCAGGAGACGTGGAGGAGGCCGTAGGAGGGCAACAACCCACCAGGACCGCTACCTCCGCCTTTGTGCAAGGAGGAGCAGGAGGAGCACTGCCAGAGCCCTGCAAAATGACCTCCAGCAGGCCACAAATGTGCATGTGTCTGCTCAAACGGTCAGAAACAGACTCCATGAGGGTGGTATGAGGGCCTGACGTCCACAGGTGGGGGTTGTGCTTACAGCCCAACACCGTGCAGGACGTTTGGCATTTGCCAGAGAACACCAAGATTGGCAAATTCGCCACTGGCGCCCTGTGCTCTTCACAGATGAAAGCAGGTTCACACTGAGCACATGTGACAGACGTGACAGTCTGGAGACGCCGTGGAGAACGTTCTGCTGCCTGCAACATCCTCCAGCATGACCGGTTTGGCGGTGGGTCAGTCATGGTGTGGGGTGGCATTTCTTTGGGGGGCCGCACAGCCCTCCATGTGCTCGCCAGAGGAAGCCTGACTGCCATTAGGTACCGAGATGAGATCCTCAGACCCCTTGTGAGACATTTACGTCATTTAGCAGACGCTCTTATCCAGAGCGACTTACAAATTGGTGCATTCACCTTATAGCCAGTGGGATAACCACTTTACAAAACATTATTTATTTTTTGGGGGAGGGTGGGGTAAGGGGGGGTAGAAGGATTACTTTATCCTATCCCAGGTATTCTTTAAAGAGGTGGAGTTTCAAGTGTCTCCGGAAGGTGGTGAGTGACTCCGCTGTCCTGGCGTCGTGAGGGAGCTTGTTCCACCATTGGGGTGCCAGAGACCATATGCTGGTGCGGTTGGCCCTGGGTTCCTCCTAATGCAAGACAATGCTAGACCTCATGTGGCTGGAGTGTGTCAGCAGTTCCTGCAAGAGGAAGGCATTGATGCTATGGACTCGCCCGCCCGTTCCCCAGACCTGAATCCAATTGAGCACATCTGGGACATCATGTCTCGCTCCATCCACCAACGCCACGTTGCACCACAGACTGTCCAGGAGTTGGCGGATGCTTTAGTCCAGGTCTGGGAGGAGATCCCTCAGGAGACCATCCGCCACCTCATCAGGAGCACGCCCAGGCATTGTAGGTCATACAGGCACGTGGAGGCCACACACACTACTGAGACTCATTTTGACTTGTTTTAAGGACATTACATCAAAGTTGGATCAGCCTGTAGTGTGGTTTTCACTTTAATTTTGAGTGTGACTCCAAATCCAGACCTCCATGGGTTGATACATTTGATTTCCATTGATAATTTGTGTGTGATTTTGTTGTCAGCACATTCAACTATGTAAAGAAAAAAGTATTTAATAAGATTATTTCATTCATTCAGATCTAGGATGTGTTATTTTAGTGTTCCCTTTATTTTTTTGAGCAGTGTATTTATCTAGTCAGTGAGCTTGTTGAGAAGGACCCTGTTGAAGTAGCTAGACTTTAACATTTGACAGGAGGTGTTGGGTGACAGTCTGTTGGTTCCCTACCTTGCACTCCACCACACTCTGGTCAGATTCACAGGTGACATAGATCTCGTCCACGGCCCGCCGCAGGTTGTCGAAGAGGAAGGCCCAGTATCGTGCTCGCAGGTCCACCTTGCGTGGCTGCCTTGCTTTGGAGGGGCTCTTCTCTGCTCCCTTGTCCAGCAAGGCCCCGGCTGTACTCTTGCTGTCCAGGCCTGTATTCTGTGGAGACAGCAGGAGGGGAGACTTGAGACAAAGAATAGGATGTAACTAGGTCTACAACGCCCTCTAGCGGTACAGGTGAATAAATAGCAGTGAGCAAACCATTTCACACATCTTTAGTTTTTACTACGGTATTTCATAAATAGTGGCAAAATTACAATATGTGGGCTAATACTGGCCTCTATCCCCATTGGTTTAAGAGTTGACAATATGTTATGCACACCTGTTTCTTATTCCTGTGCAGACCAGAGTTGATCCGCTGATTCCTCAAATGGGTGTTGGTATGAGTCTTGGACTTACCTTTAAAAGAAACACACAAAAAAAACATTTAGTTCTGAAATACACACATGGCTTTTACATTGATCTGGTCACCCTTTGTTTTGCCAAAGATGAAATATGGCCTGAGGGAGGAACTAAACATCAAAGTGCAGAACCTAATACACACACACCTTATATAATACAGGCCTGTCACAAAGCCCTGCAAGAAAAAAGAGAAAGAGCGCTCTCTCTCCCGCTCTCTCTCACGCTGTTCTCTGCCCAACATTCTCAGAGTAGGCCAAAGGAGCTTACTTTGGCAGCATGCCCAAATACTGTGGAAAAACAACCCTGTTACAATGACCGCAAAGCTGTGAGCAAGAGCAGGTTATTGGTATCACAGATTAAACATATTTCTTGTTTATTTTAGAGCTACCCATTGCAGAACCTATCTAGCCAGTTATGAAATATTCTGCCTTTGTTCATTCAAAGGACTAACTGGGTTAATTGATGCGTGTTCCTAATCATAATCAATCATGTTGTTTAAAAGCTAGCAAACTGATTGTTTTCCGTCAACCAATTAATAACTTCCCCACTCTTCTGCCTAGTAAGTGGGTGTGAAGTTAATTAAATCTGAGTCATAATGATATGTTTAATCTGATGAGGGACTAATGAACTGACATATTATCAGTGTTCATCTTGACACCCTTTTAACTTAATAGTTGGAATCCCTAATGCAAAGTTATATTTCTATATATTTGAGAGGGTATACAAGAGGGAAGGCAATCTCTAGTCTATCTAGTCGTCTCAGTGAGGGGTAGTATAGATGTAGGGCCAATGGACAGAATAACAGAGAGGTGAATCAAAGGATGTCATTTTGTTAAGGTAGATATTGTATTACAGCTAAGAGCAGTGTCTGGACTCGTGACCTTTCGTCACCCCAATGCCCTCTGATTCATGCACTATAAGTCAACATCAGCTCCTGCCACTGGAGGTGAAACATTGGAGTTTGCCCATCCAACCATTTCTATACCCACCAAGATAACAAAAAATGTATCTGGCGAAAAACACAATGGAATCTACTTTGAAGAAACACAAGCACCTGTGTACATAAAGACAGTCATTAATTTGACACAGTATTGTAAGCCCCATTTTAGCATGTGAGTGTGCCTCTGTGTGTGTGTGTGTGTGTGTGTATGTATTTTTACATCACTGACCTTCCTCCTCTTTGTTCTCCAGAGGAACACTCCAGGCAATGAGATTTCTAGCAGCACGGCCCTCCTCTGCAACAATCTTCCTCACCTTGTCATGGCTGTTTGAGCGCTGAAAGGATGCCTGCAGACAAAATGGGGATCACGTCAAATGATACCAAATCCTAACTACACATGAGCGAGTTTATAACACTGACAACAAGCTGTGGATAAAAGCTGGTGCTCTGTACAGTAGATGGAAATGTTTATGCAGCATGGTTGCCCCACATATAGGCTAGAGATTCTTCAAAGTAGCCACCCTTTGCCTTGACGACAGCTTTGCACACTCTTGGTATTCTCTCAACCAGCTTCATGAGGTAGTCACCTGGAATGCATTTCATTTAACAGGTGCCTTGTTAAAAGTGAATTTGTGGAATTTCTTTCCTTCTTAATGTGTTTGAGCCAATCAGTTGTGTTGTGACAAGGTAGGGGGGGTATAAAGAAGATAGCCCTATTTGGTAAAAGACCAAGTCCATATTATGGCAAGAACAGCTCAAATAAGCAAAGAGAAACGACAGTCAATCATTACTTTAAGACATGAAGGTCAGTCAATACGGAACATTTCAAGAACTTTGAAAGTTTCTTCAAGTGCAGTCGCAAAAACCCTCAAGCGCTATGATGAAACTGGCTCTCATGAGGACCGTCACAGGAAAGGAAGACCCAGAGTTACCTCTGCTGCAGAGGATACGTTCATTAGAGAGTTACCAGCCTCAGAAATTGCAGGCCAAATAAATGCTTCACAGAGTTCAAGTAACAGACACATCTCAACATCAACTGTTCAGAGGAGACTGTGTGAATCAGGACTTCATGGTCAAATTGCTGCAAAGAAACCACTACTAAAGGACACCAATAAGAAGAAGAGACTTGCTTGGGCCAAGAAACACGAGCAATGGACATTAGACCGGTTGAAATCTTTCCACTGGTCTGGAGTCCAAATTTGAGATTTTTGGTTCCAACCCCCGTGTCTTTGTGAGACACAGAGTAGGTGAACGGATGATCTCCGCATGTGTAGTTCCCACCGTAAAGCATGGAGGAGAAGGTGTTATGGTGCTGGTGACACTGTCTGTGATTTATTTAGAATTCAAGGCACACTTAACCAGCATGGCTACCACAGCATTCTGCAGCGATACGCCATCCCATCTGGTTTGGGCTTAGTGGGACTATCATTTGCTTTTCAAGAGGACAATGACCCAGCACACCTCCAGGCTGTATAAGGGCTATTTTACCAAGAAGGAGAGTGATGGAGTGCTGCATCAGATGACCTGGCCTCCACAATCCCCCGACCTCAACCCAATTGAGATGGTTTGGGATGAGTCGGACCGCAGAGTGAAGGAAAAGCAGCCAACAAGTGCTCAGCTTATGTGGGAACTCCTTCAAGACTGTTGGAAAAGCATTCCAGGTGAAGCTGGTTGAGAGAATGCCAAGCGTGTGCAAAGCTGTCATCAAGGCAAAGGGTGGCTATTTGAAGAATCTCAAATATAAAATATATTTTCATTTGTTTAACACTTTTGTTTACTACATGATTACATTTGTGTTATTTCATAGTTTTGATGTCTTCACTATTATTCTACAATGTAAAAAATAGTAAAAATTAAGAAAAACCCTTGAATGAGTAGGTGTGTCCAAACTTTTGACTGGTACTGTATATAAACTCAGCAAAAAAAGAAACGTCCCTTTTTCAGGACCCTGTCTTTCAAAGATAATTAGTAGAAATCCAAATAACTTCACAGATCTTCATTGTAAAGGGTTTAAACACTGTTTCCCATGCTTGTTCAATGAACCATAAACAATTAATGAACATGCACCTGTGGAACGATCGTTAAGACACTAACAGCTTACAGACGGTAGGCAATTAAGGTCACAGTTATGAAAACACTAAAGAGGCCTTTCTACTGATCTGAAAAACACCAAAAGAAAGATGCCCAGGGTCCCTGCTCATCTGCGTGAACGTGCCTTAGGCATGCTGCAAGGAGGCATGAGGACTGCAGATGTGGCCAGGGCAATAAATTGCAATGTCTGTACTGTGATACGCCTAAGACAGCGCTACAGGGAGACAGGACAGACAGCTGATCGTTCTCGCAGTGGCAGACCACGTGTAACACCACCAGCACAGGATCAGTACATCGGAACATCACACCTGCGGGACAGGTACAGGACGGCAACAACAACTGCCCGAGTTACACCAGGAACACACAATCCCTCCATCAGTGCTCAGACTGTCCGCAATAGGCTGAGCGAGGCTGGACTGAGGGCTTGTAGGCCTGTTGTAAGGCAGGTCCTCACCAGACATCACTGACAACAACGTCTTTCCTACTTTTCACTGGTAAAATGCAAGCAAAACATTAGGACATTTAGCTGGCTACATTCTTTCTATGATAAACATTAGAAATATGATGGCCATGCATTGTTTTTTGCAAAAAATACCTTTCTTTTTCATTCAAACTCATTTACTTGTGTGGCTGCCAGCCAAATAGCATTTCACTTCTGTTGTCATCTGATGAAAATGAAGGCATTTTCTGCCAAATGTGTTGCACTAAGTTATTTTTGTTGAATGACCCTGATCACTCTATTTAAGCAATAAAAACACGACCTTAAATATAAAATGCGACCCCTGTCAAAACACAGCTGGACTCACTTGGTAATAGCGCCGGAGGGGATGGCTGCCGTTTTACGGGCTCCTAACCAATTGTGCTATTTTGTGTGTTTTTCGCATTGTTTGTAACTTATTTTGTACATAATGTTTCTGCTACCGTCTCTTATGACGGAAAAGAGTTTCTGGATATCAGAACAGCAATTACTCACCTCGAACTGGACAAAGATTTTTCTTTCATGAATATGAAGCAAAGGATATAATGCTGCTCCCGGACCAGGCCCAAATACCCGTCATTCGCATGAAGAGGAGACGGCGATTCAGGGGCCGCAGATCCGAGTGCCTTGTGAGAATTCGTCGGCGAATGGGTAACCCGCCTCTACCATCCGTCCTATTAGCCAACGTGCAATCACTGGAGAATAAACTGGATGAGCTCCGGTCAAGACTATTCTACCAACGGGATATTAAAAACTGTAATATCTTATGTTTCACTGAGTAGTGGCTGAATGATGACATGGATAATATTCAGTTTGGCAAGACAGAACAACTACCCCGGTAAGACGAGGGGTGGTGGTCTGTGTCCATTTGTCAATAACAGCTGGTGCGCGATCTCTAATATGAAAGTCTTGAGGTTTTGCTCGCCTGAGGTAGAGTACCTCATGATAAGCTGTAGACCACACTATTTACCAAGAGAGTTTATCTATATTTTTGTAGCTGTCTATTTACCCCCACAAACCGATGCTGGCACTAAGACCGCACTAAGGCCATAAGCAAACAAGAAAATACTCATCCAGAAGCGGCGCTCCTAGTGGCCAGGGACTCTACTGCAGGAAAACTTAAATCTGTTTTACCTAATTTCTACAAGCATGTCACGTGCAACCAGAGGAGAAAAAAAACAACTCTAGGCCACCTTTACTCCACACACAGAGACGCGTACAATGCTCTCCCTCCATTTGGCAAATCTGACCATAATTCTATTCTCCTGATTCATGCTTAAAAGCAAAAACGAAAGCAAGTAGTACCAGTGACTCGCTCAATACGGAAGCGGTCAGATGACGCGGATGCTAAGCTACAGGACTGTTTTTCTTGCACAGACTGGAATATGTTCCGTGATTCATCCGATAGCATTGAGGAGTATACCACCTCAGTCCCCGGCTTCATCAATAAGTGCATTGATGATGTCATCCCCATAGTGACCATACGTACATATCCCAACCAGAAGCCATGGATTACAGGCAATATCCACACCGAGCTAAAGGCTAGAGCTGCTGCTTTCAAGGAGCGGGACACTAATCCGGATGCTTATAAGAAATCCCGCTATGCCCTCAGTTGAACCATCAAACTGGCAAAGTGTCAATACAGGACTAAGACTGAATCCTACTACACCAGCTCTGATGCTCGTCGGCAGGGCTTGCAAACTATTACGGACTACAAAGGGAAACCAAGCAATGAGCTGCCCAGTGAAGCGAGCCTACCAGACGGGCTAAATGCCTTTAATGCTCGCTTCGAGGCAAGCAACACTGAAGTATACATGAGAGCACCAGCTGTTCCGGACGACTGTGTGATCTCGCTCCCTGTAGACGATGTGAGTAAGACCTTTCAACAGGTCAGCATTCAAAAGGCTGCGGAGCCAGACAAATTAACAGGACGTGTACTCCGAGCATACGTGGACCAACTGGCAAGTGTCTTCACTGACATGTTCAACCTCTCCCTGATCGAGTCTGTAATACCTACATGTTTCAAGAACGCCAAGGTACTGCCCCGTAGCACTCAGCCATAAAGTACTTTGAAAGGCTGGTCATGGCTCACAACACCATCATCCCGGAAACCCTAGAACCACTCCAATTCGCATACCGCCCCAACAGATCCACATATGACGCAATCTCAATTGCACTCCACACCGCCCTTTCCCACCTGGACAAAAGGAACACCTATGTGAGAATGCTGTTCATTGACTACAGCTCAGCGTTAAACACCATAGTGCCCACAAAGCTCATCACTAAGCTATATGGAGGAGGTCAGAGACCTGGAAAACAACCTCTCCCTCAACGTGAGCAAGACAAAGGAGCTGATCGTGGACTACAGGAAAAGGAGGGATGACGCCCTCATTCACATCGACGGGCTGTAGTCGAGTGGGTTGAGAGCTTCAAGTTCCTTGGTGTCCACATCATCAACAAACTATCATGGTCCAAACACACCAAGAAAGTTGTGAAGAGGGCACGACAATGCCTACTCCCCCTCAGGAGACTGAAAAGATTTGGCATGGGTCCTCAGATCCTCAAAAAGTTATACAGCTGCACCATCGAGAGCATCCTGACCGGTTGCATCACCGCCTGGTATGGCAACTGCTCGGCATCTGACTGCAAGGTGCTACAGAGGGTAGAGTGTATGGCCCAGTACATCACTTGGGCCAAGCTTCCTGCCATACAGGACCTCTATACTAGGCGGTGTAAGAGTAAGGCCCAAAAAATTGTCAAAGACTCCAGCCACCCAAGTCATAGACTGCTCTCTCTGCTACCGCATTGCAAGCGGTACCGGAGCACCAAGTCTAGGTCCAAAAAATGTCTTAACAGCTTCTACCCTACAAACCATAAGACTGCTGAACAATTAATCAAATGGCTACCTGGACTATTTTCATTGACCCCCTAGTCACTTTACCCCTACCTACATGTACATATTACCTCAATTACCTAAACTAACCTGTAGCCCCGCACATTGACTCTGTACCAGTACCCCATGTATATAGCCTCGTTATTGTTATTTTATTGTGTTACTTTTTTAACTTTAGTTTATTTAGTAAATACTTTAACTCAGATTTTCTTAAAATTGCATTGTTGGTTAAGGGCTTGTAAGTAAGCATATCACGATAAGGTCTACACCTGTTGTATTCGGCGCATGTGACAAATAAAATTTGATTTGCTCCCACTTTCTCCCGTTGTGCTATTTACAAACAAACACATGAATGGCTCAACTGTTCTGGGAAACTACGGAAGCTTCATAATGTAAAAACAATGTGACAGGTGAAAAATGTATGCACTCACTAACTGTAAGTCGCTCTGGATAAGAGCGTCTGCTAAATGACTAAAATGTAAATATAGAACGTGATCTGCTTTATCTCCTAAACGTATTGCACAAGTTGACTGCAGGTATTTACTTAAAAAGTAGCTACAAATATACAAATGTATTGAAAAACTTAAAATAAATATTTCCGACAGCATTGAGAAACCATCTCATGGTCATTTCAAAATACCCCGGTATACGGTATACCACCCAAGCCTACACTCTTAGCTTTCATTTGAATCCCAATTTGACATGCTTCTATGAACTGTTCATGTTGGTGCTCATGGGTCCTTTTAGATGGAAATGCCCAGCTTCATTCTCTTACCAGAAAAGCATAAGGACAATAGGATCAAGCACCAACATCCCTAGGCTGCACATCAAACAGAGTAGCCAAACCCCACTGAAATGAACAAATAGCAAGCTAGGTTACCATCATAGCAAACCCTTCGCCCGGCTGACAGTAAATATTAACACTGTTTCATAGGCTTGGCAGCCATCTTATGACAGATGACTCTTGACATGAAGGGAAGCCCATCTTGACTGACTGCTAGCTGTACAGCCTGAGGTAGGCAAGGCTTACGGAAAGGCTCTCCTGATCCACTTAATCAGCTGCTGCAACCTGCCACCTGGCCTTGCCTATGGAAGACAGTGCAGGTTTTTTTTGGAGCACTTCTACATTTAAGGCGGAGAATACACAGTCTTGTTATGCCAACTCGTTTACAGACTGAGCCTCTACATGCACACAGGAAAAAGCCAGGTGTAGTTTTAAAAAGAGTTTCCCTTTAAAACAGCAGGTTTACAAACAGATGCATGCTGAAAGAGTGAGAGAGTGAGGAGAGAGAGAACGAGATGGATTAGAAGATACATACAGAATAGAAGTAGAGTCTGTAAGCAGGTTCTTCATCCTTATCCACACCTGACATACTTTTGCAGCCCACTTCAGCCAACCTGTTTCCCCTTGCCGGCATTGCCACTTGTGCTAGGTGATATCGTCATCTGACAGTAGGATCAAAATAGACAGTGTGTCGCTTGCACTGCTATAGCAACTTGCCCAGCTGTGTCAACTTCACCACCAATGGCGATTGAGAGAGCCAGGTGCTTAGCTGGCTGTCAATCCTTTCTGCTCTGTTTGTAATCAGGGCTGAGCTCTGAGCACTGTGCTGAGCTAGCAGCCAGCCCCCGGGCCCGTGCTGCCGACCACTGCTGCTGCGCGTCTGCCTTCCTGCCACCCACCCGGCTCTCCTCTCCTCTCCTTTCCTCTGCACTGCTTCCTGTGTTTACAGCTCCTCTCACAGCACTGCATCGCAGCCCCCTCTCTCCCCCTCAGCACTGTGCAGTCATGTGCACGCACACAGCAGGCCTGCCCCTCAGCCCCCGTCCTCCACTGCCAGTAATGAGTGTAGCTGCAGGCCCAAGGAGTGTGCTAATGTAAGCCTGCATTAGCCAGAGAGGCTGAGGCTCAGCAGCATCCGATTGGACTTGGCAGTGGATAAATCATACAAGGCTGGAGAACAAACACAAACCCACATGGTCTGCCTGCAATTAATCATACAAAGCTGGAGGACAAACACAAACCCACATGGTCTGCCTGCAATTCATCATACAAAGCTGGAGGACAAACACAAACCCACATGTTCCACCTGCAACTGTGCCAAATGAGTAACAGTTTCAAAATAAGCTTTGCTACTAGCATATGAGGTATGCAGCAAGATATTTAGTGTGAGCAGAGATTCTTCTGGAAAACAACACAACGACAAAAAAAAGAATCAACCCTTTGGTGTCTTTAGCAATGAAAGAAAGGCTGAACTGGAACTATTAAGAATGTTTACTTTTTGTCTGAGCAATAACCTGAGCACACCCATCTTTAGAAAGAACATCCACATCCACAGCTCCAGTGAATTATTGTTTTTCCTAATGACTGACATAACACCACAAAGTGAAGATTTGGACTGTTTTAATTTTATCAACTAATTTTGACAGCTGACAACGTATTGCCACATGTTGACAAAGCATTTCATCACTGTGTTTTGGCAGGCCATTTGTGACTATAACCAATACTTACAAATTCTAAAGGTTTTCATGCCAATAAATCCTTTGTGAGGGCATCGTAAATATATACATTCAAAATATTAAAGGGATCAGTCATCAGAGTAGGCTGCCCTCTAATTTGTAGCGAAGTTTAGCTAACGCTAGTTAGCAAAACAAAAGATCTAACGTAGCTAGTAAGTCAATATCAAATCATAGCTATATGAACCGAATATTATACCAAAGATTAGTATAACTAAACCAAGACAGACCACAGCCCGTCATTTCAAATGGGAACAAATTAGTCATAGTGGGCAGAACAAGCAAGGTGGTGGGCAGAGCCAAGCACGAGCTAGCGAGATCCTATTGGCGCATTTTAGCATACATTTGCATATTTATGTTATATTTCTCCAGGGCTCTTATTGTGCTTTAGAGTTTCCTCCTATTTTGTGCACTTGTGCTATAACTCAATTCGGCTTTGCACTCCTAAACAACGCAATTTTTTAAAAAGCTTTGGCAAAGGGTAAAGTCTACAAAACTTAGTCCACTCTGTTCGTAACAGATTCTAGTTCTGGGAAAATAAAATTGTATTGAGATCAAATGTTTAATCAATGAGAAAATTAGCAGAATGGCGGCCAAAATCTATGGAGCCAGATAGCTGCCAAAAGGTTGAATGTACGTATCGTTAGCATCGTAAGAAAATCCATGCATGAAACGTAAACGTGAAATTTCGTCTGTGAACATACAAACACCATGTTACGATTACGGAATAACATTTTAGGCTTGAACAAATCTTGTACTGCAATTCTGACGTACAATAATACCTTTCAGAGTTTTGGCAGTTTCATCTCACCAACAAAAAAATTGTACACCAAATGGCCTGTGAGGAGTGCTACGCCAGCATAACCTAGTACTAAAAAAATGGAAGTCAGGGAAACCGGAAAGAGGTATCCTGCACGTTTTCAAGTTAAGTCTCCATTCTCTATTACTAGTCTAGATAGCACTAACTGTATTATGCCTACAACAGTGAAGTTTCAGTCCACTAGGTGTATCTCTACAGCATGGGCATATCTCTGGGTGACGTGGACATATCCAATATTTTGGAAATGAAACCAGAAGCTGCAAAGCAACTAACATCTGGGCTAGAGTTGCTTGATTGACTAGCTAACTTCGACTAGCTACGTTCAGTTCATGTCCTTTGCAGATGCCACATTCCTGACAAAAGTTTGTACATATAAAAAAAAGATATGTAACCGAGTAAAGGGAGACATAAAGAAAGAATTGAACGTGTAAATGTTCATTCATAGTTGTAACATAGGGTTTGTAGATTTGCAGATCTAATTTAACAGTTATGTTTCACGCATGGCTTTTCTTATGATCCTAACGATTTACATATGGATTTTCTTAAGATCCTAACAATATGTACGTTCAACCTTTTGGCAGCTATATGGCTCCATAAAAATCCATCTCGTTCCATCTTCTCCCACTGCCGGCCACACATCCAGTGAAATATCGGTATTATTGTTCCATCTGTAACTATGCTCTGCGGCAACTATAATTAACATCACGACACAAGAAAACATTTACTTTGGACAGAAGGAATAAAACCCCTATCAAAAATGGCCTGCAATTCAACACACCATTAGCTACTTTAGTTGCCTAACTAGGTAAAAAATAGCCGTGGCTTTTCAGGTGAGCCGAGTTAGCGACAATATAAAGAACGCTCCAGAGTAGCGACAGTAGTAGCCAAGTTAGCTAACTCTCGATCAATTAATCAATCAAATGTATTTATAAAGGCCTTTTTTACATCAGCAGATGTCACAAAGTGCTTATACAGAAACCCAGTCTAAAACCCTTAGCTAATTGGTTTATTTTTGTTGGCTGGCTAAACGCGGTATTACTTTGCTGGTATATTATACAGTACAACTTTAAAATAGAGCTAGCTACCTTCGAGGCAACGGTTATGGGAGTATTCCTGCTTTTGCCTCCTCCATGCGAGGATCCAGAGCTGTTGCTGCCAGACCTCTCCCTCCCGTCTCCGCCTTGCCCTTGTCCAATTCTAGGGCCGAGTCGGTGTTGACCAGCGCCACGCCGTCGTCCATCGTTGCGACTGTCTTTTGACATTGACGTAATGTAATTCAATTCTCGGGGTCAAAGATAAACTTATTTGAAAATAAACTAATTTGTCGCGTTTTCGGTGTTGATGGAAACGACATAAGACACAACTGACAACTAAACGCAACCTAGCTTTTTGCAGGAAGTGTATGATCACATGTATGACAGACACATAGACTATCCAATAATGAATTGTTTGGTTGTAACGGAAGAAATACGAACCAATCACAAAGCTCATAATTCGGACTACCCAGGCGGGAGTTAAACTTTCAACCATGGCAACCAAGTAAATGGGCGGGATAAAAACAATTAGTAAAACATTGTCAAGTGGATCTTCTCGTCTTGTACGCTTGCTCGTCATACCCGTGTGTCATCCTCATCATTATTGCTGAAATATTTACCCAAACTGTGCGAACTGGAGCGAGGTATTGGAACAGGCAAAGGTTTGTTTACGATAATTATTCCTAAAGATAGCCAGGTATTCTCCTGTAGCGCGTCTCACTTCAGAATTGTCACATATCATGTATTTCAGGGAAATTCGTAGCATTATCATCCTAGCCAAGCAAGAGCCTAGTAGTAAGCGTAAGCATGGCATAGTTTTTTGGCTCAATGACTGTCAGCCAAACTTTTGTATCAGTGGAGGCTGCTGAGGAGAGGATGGCTCATAATAATGGCTGGAGCAAATGGAATGGCATCAAACACGTGGAAATCATAGCTGTGTTCGAATACTCATACTAACTGCACTAACCTTACTCCAGTGTTGCCAACTCCTCAGTAAGGAAAGTAGGTATTGGCTGTCCTAAAATACGCTAAATGACGTCATCACTTAATTTGCATAATTTACCATGTGCATGTAATTGTGATGGACAAGAGAGGAATAATGTCCTGGGAGAGGCAAAAAGTGAGTAAAAAACACCCTAAATATGTTTAGAACTACAAATGACCTTTCTTCTGTCGTTTCTTGTTGTTTTTTTATGTCACAATTCCAACCCTCCTCCTTTATCCGTGCTTGGGACCGGCAAAAGTGACCCAAAAGAGACACACTGGCGGAGTTACTTTATTTTTTATTTATTTTTTATTAAATTTGGTTTGGTTTGTAACCTTATGTTCCACTTAGGAGCCTACAACAAGTCACAGTAAAACATGAACATTTTTAACCATAACATTTTTTACTTTTTTGTGTGTACAATCTACATTAACAATCTAAATGGACCAAAAAGAGACAATAGAAAAAACTGTCAATGGCAATGTGAGAAAATGATGGTAACTAGTTTGGCCCTAATTCAGGTTAATTGTTTTTTTTTTCCAGACCCCCCTCCACACACACACAGGCTGTGCTGGCTCACAGAAAGAGTGGGTCATCGTCATTTTGGTCAAGGCTCTCTATGGCAGGTTCAGCAACTGAGGGAGCTCATTTATGTCAGCTCCCGCAGTTGCTGATGTGCCAAAAAGCTGCAAAACATTATCAGGCAGCTGGTGCTCATAGAAAGCCTCACCAGAAAGCTTCAGTCCATATCGAATGTACAGGATGGAGTTAAGAGTCTGCAAGGACATCCGATTTCTAAGTTTGCTTTTTACCACACTCATCTGGCTGAATACTCTCTCGACTTCAGCATTCAAGTGTGGCGAGGACAACACAGACACAGCAGCCATGGCAAGTTCTTGAAACGGGTTGATATCAGCTGCATCCCTGAACTTCCAAATCTCACTCCAGAAGCCCAGTGTGTTTTTTGTCTCATTCCATTTACTAAGTTGGATGGCACGCAATTGCTGGACAATCTTGTCTATCTCTGCAGGGGAGTAGCCAAGGAGCTTGGCTATTTTTTCTATTTCTCCAGGGCTCTTATTGTGCTTTAGAGTTTCCTCCACATTGAAAACTGACATGTACTGCAATGCTTCGATGTTGTCCGGCAGTCTCACCCTCAACTCATTAGTGAGGGAGATGGTGAAGGCTACACACCGCTTTCGGACATTGTTTTCATCCTCAGGCGCAAGGTGGAGCTCAGCTGCCTTTGACTCAAAAAGGTAACCAAGGTACGGTTTGGGACTGATGTATCCATCTATTGGCCCTTTGAGTACATCAACATTTGCCAGTGGATTCAGCACCCTGCTGCTCACAGACTTGATCAGGCTAACCAAGCTGTCAAGTAGCTTAAGAGGATCTACTTGCTCTCCCTCAAAAGCCTTGATGGCCAACTGTACCTCACCCAGCACTGACTTCAAAAAAGTCAGATACAATATGTTTTGAGGATCACTGTACATGGAGTATAAAACCTCAGCCATGTAGCAGTGTTCACTGGACTTGGTGACTGTGAAATGCAGCCTAAGCTCCTCCCACTGGTCCAAAATGAGTGAAACCGCGGGTTCAATGGAGAGCCAACGTGTGGCACACACCTTGGTTATCTGTAAAGGTTTCTCCCCACAGTTGATGGTCTCATATATGGCCTTGTAGGCCTCTCGTACCAAGTACTCCACACTACGGGGGATGGTGTCATTGGAAGCATGACTTACAGCAAGCTGCAGAGAGTGGCACACACAGCGAAAAAGAACCAGATCTTTGAGGCCATACTCCTCCTTCAGCACTTTATGGACCCCATTGTTAATCCCCGTCATAACAGAGGCATTGTCAATCCATATCCCCAGGAGTTTCTCTTTTTTAAGACAACACTTCACAAGGAAAGCCACAACAGCACGGGCTATAGATTTGGCATCTCCTCCCTCCAACTCAACAAGCCCCAGAAATGTTGATACAATTGTGTGCTTAGGTGTCACTAAAGTACCTTATCACAACCCCCAGGTACTTAGAAACACTTACATCCGTGGACTCATCGAGGAGGAGGCTGAAACGCTGGTCACCCACATCTGCGACCAACTTTTTCAGAAAGTATGGTGCTAGAACACCATTAATCATTTCTGTGCACTTTGTCCTGTGCATTTTGAAGTGGGTAGCAGCAGTGGAGTCTGAGAAAGCAGCTCTACATGCTTCTCCAATGTGATCACATGCCAGCATGGAACAGTGTTCAGCGATAGCTAATGCCATGGTGGCCTCAGCCTTTTTTGCAGAGTCAATTTTTTTAACCATAAATGGCAGCTTGTTTTGGGTGGAACTGTTATAAGGCTTTGCCTTTTGAGGATATTTTTGAGTTGTCATGTGTTTTTTTACATTACTAAATTTGGCGTAGAAATCATCCTTACAATACAGGCAGTATGCCCGTGTATCATCTCCAATATACGGCTTCAACCAGCCTTTGAATTCAGGGTTTGATTCCCACTCCTTTCTGTATATTTGAGTGTACAGTTTAGACTGAGACATGATGAGCTAGCCAGCTAGATGTTTAGCTTATGTCACAGAGAGGCACACACACAGTGGATGAGGTGAGTAAGTGACTGAGGCTGTGTGAGTCAAATGCAGTAATTTATTTTTGTGCAGTGAATTATTTTAGACAAAGAACATTTTACATCTCGCCCTGAATGTAAGCCAGGGCGGGATCAGCCAGCGGCGGCTTCCCGCATGCGCGATTCATTTGCAGTCTGGACGCGGAGGGGTGAACATCTCCTGCTCTGACTGCAGCTGGGAGGGACTGCTGCGCGAGGACTGGGCCGCCTGTGAGTGCTTTGGGACGGTGGTGGGGCCCACGGCAGCACCCGCTGCTCGTTGAGAAGAGTAAGAATGATACGTGCTTTCACGTCAAAGTCTCCAATAACACCAGAAAAAGTCGCTAGATTTGTTGCTAGTCAATTTTTTTGAAAATGTGTCGCTAGAGGGGTCTGAATACTCGCTAAATATAGCGACAAAGTCGCTAAGTTGGCAACACTGCCTTACTCTTTGTGACGTCAATTGAGTATGTAATATGCTTATTGGTAATAGTATGGATATAGTTAGTATGCCAAAAGTTCCTGGATTCTTACTACATTCGCCAAAATACGATGTATACAAGCAGTAGACACTATTTCCGTGCTTTTAGGGCCCATAATGCAATTCTTCATAAAATGGGCGTGACTTCACAATTTTCCGAATTGAAGAAAATGGTGGAAAATATGCAGCCGAGGTCCGACGAGAGGATACAAATTCATTGCTTTAACTAATTATGACAAATGTTATGAAAATGTTGAACAATGTAATAAAGTAATGACTTTTCAAATAAGTTACATTACAAGTTATGTTGGCTGACAATTTGTTAGCTACGTTTTCGCCAATGAAGATGTGTTGAGTGAATATGACACAGATAAAGATGAGTTCATCAGTCTAAGTGAATTTATTGGAGATGTTCGAACTAATGGTAAGCACAGCAGAATGCTTTCTGTTAATCTAATTTTATTTGCCACATGCGCCGAATACAACAGGTGTAGACCTTACAGTGAAATGCTTACTTACAAGCCCTTAACCAACAATGCAGTTTTAAGAAAAAAATAGTTTAGTACAAAATAGATAAGTAAAAAAAAAAGAGAGAATTAAAGCGCAGCAGTAAAATAAAATAAGAGTAGGGAGGCTATATACAGGGGGTAACGGTACAGAGTCAATCTGCGGGGGCACCGGTTAGTCGAGGAAATTGAGGTAATATGTACATGTGGGTAGAGTTAAAGTGACTATGCATAGATAATAAACAGAGTAGCAGCAGCATAAAAGAGGGGGTGGGGTGTGGTGGACAATGCAAATAGTCCGGGTAACCATGATTAGCTGTTCAGGAGTCTTATGGCTTGGGGGTAGAAGCTGTTAAGAAGCCTTTTGGACCTAGACTTGACGCTCCGGGACCGCTTGCCGTGCGGTAGCAGAGACAACAGTCTATGACTAGGGTGGCTGGAGTCTTTGACAATTTCTAGGGCCTTCCTCTGACACCGCCTGGTATAGAGGTCCTGGATGGCAGGAAGCTTGGCCCCAGTGATGTACTGGGCCGTACGAACTACCCTCTGTAGTGCCTTGCGGTCGGAGGCCGAGCAGTTGCCATACCAGTTGTGATGCAACCAGTTAGGATGCTCTCGATGGTGCAGTTGTATAACTTTTTGAGGATCTGAGGACTAATGCCAAATCTTTTCAGTCTCCTGAGGGGCAATAAGCTTTGTCGTGCCCTCTTCACAACTGTCTTGGTGTGTTTTGGACCATAATAAATACATATATATTCCTGTAGTCCACAATCATCTCCTTTGTCTTGATCACGTTGAGGGAGAGGTTGTTATCCTGGCACCACACAGCCAGGTCTCTGACCTCCTCCCTATAGGCTGTCTCATCATTGTCGGTGATCAGGCCTACCACTGTTGTGTCGTCGGCAAACTTAATGATGGTGTTGGAGTCGTGCCTGGCCATGCAGTCATGGGTGAACAGGGAGTACAGGAGGGGACTGAGCATGCACCCATGAGGGGCCCCCGTGTTGAGGATCAGCGTGGCAGATGTGTTGTTACCTACCCTTACCACCTGGTGGTGGCCGTCAGGAAGTCCAGGATCCAGTTGCAGAGGGAGGTGTTTAGTCCCAGGATCCTTAGCTTAGTGATGAGCTTTGAGGGCACTATGGTGTTGAACGCTGAGCTGTAGTCAATGAATAGCATTGTCACGTAGGTGTTCCTCTTGTCCAGGTGGGAAAGGGCAGTGTGGAGTGCAATAGAGAGAGCATCATCTGTGGATCTGTGAGGGGTGGTATGCAAATTGGAGTGGGTTTCTGGGTTAATGGTGTTGATGTGAGCCATGACCAGCCTTTCAAAGCACTTCATGGCTACAGGCGTGAGTTTAGGCAGGTTATCTTCGTGTTCTTGGGCACAGGGACTATGGTGATCTGCTTGACTATGTTGGTATTACAGACTCAGTCAGGGACATGTTGAAAATGTCAGTGAACACACTCGCCAGTTGGTCAGCTCATGCTCCAAGTACTTGTCCTGGTAATCCGTCTGGCCCTGCGGCCTTGTGAATGTTGACCTGCTTAAAAGTCTTACTCACATCGGCTACGGAGAGCGTGATCACGTAGTCATCCGGAACAGCTGATGCTCTCATGCATGCTTCAGTGTTGCTTGCCTCGAAGCGAGCATAGAAGTGATTTAGTTTGTCTGGTAGGCTTCTGTCACTGGGCAGCTCGCGGCTGTGCTTCCCTTTGTAGTCTGTAATAGTTTGCTAGCCCTGCCACATCCGACGAGCGTCGGAGCCGGTGTAGTACGATTCAATCTTAGTCCTGTATTGACTCTTTGCCTGTTTGATGGTTCGTCGGAGGGCATAACGAGATTTCTTGTAAATGTCCGTGTTAGAGTCCCGCTCCTTGAAAGCGGCAGCTCTACCCTTTAGCTCAGTGCGGATGTTGCCTGTAATCCATGGCTTCTGGTTGGGGTATGTGGAATGTTGGGGTATGGGGAAAAAAGTATTTGATCCCCTACTGATTTTGTACGTTTGCCAACTGACAAAGACATGATCAGTCTATAATTTTAATGGTAGGTTTATTTGAACAGTGAGAAACAGAATAACAACAAAAAAATCCAGAAAAACACATGTCAAAAATTTTTATAAATTGATTTGCATTTTAATGAGGGAAAAGTATTTGACCCCTCTGCAAAACATGACTTAGTACTTGGTGGAAAAACCCTTGTTGGCAATCAGAGGTCAGACGTTTCTTGTAGTTGGCCACCAGGTTTGCACACATCTCAGGAGGGATTTTGTTCCACTCCTCTTTGCAGATCTTCTCCAAATCATTAAGGTTTCGAGGCTGACGTTTGGCAACTCAAACCTTCAGCTCCCTCCACAGATTTTCTATGGGATTAAGGTTTGGAGACTGGCTAGGCCACTCCAGGACCTTAATGTGCTTCTTGAGCCACTCCTTTGTTGCCTTGGCCGTGTGTTTTGGGTCATTGTCATGCTGGAATACCCATCCACGACCCATTTTCAATGCCCTGGCTGAGGGAAGGAGGTTCTCACCCAAGATTTGACGGTACATGGCCCCGTCCATCGTCCCTTTGATGCGGTGAAGTTGTCCTGTCCCCTAACAGAAAAACACCCCCAAAGCATAATGTTTCCACCTCCATGTTTGACGGTGGGGATGGTGTTCTTGATTTTGGTCTCATCTGACCACAACACTTTCACCCAGTTCTCCTCTGAATCATTCAGATGTTCATTGGCAAACTTCAGACGGCCCTGTATATGTGCTTTCTTGAGCAGGGGGACCTTGTGGGCGCTGCAGGATTTCAGTCCTTCACGGCATAGTGTGTTACCAATTGTTTTCTTGGTGACTATGGTCCCAGCTGCCTTGAGATCATTGACAAGATCCTCCCGTGTAGTTCTGGGCTGATTCCTCACCGTTCTCATGATCATTGCAACTCCACAAGGTGAGATCTTGCATGGAGCCCCAGGCCGAGGGAGATTGACAGTTCTTTTGTGTTTCTTCCATTTGCGAATAATCGCACCAACTGTTGTCACCTTCTCACCAAGCTGCTTGGCGATGGTCTTGTAGCCCATTCCAGCCTTGTGTAGGTCTACAATCTTGTCCCTGACATCCTTGGAGAGCTCTTTGGTCTTGGCCATGGTGGAGAGTTTGGAATCTGATTGATTGCTTCTGTGGACAGGTGTCTTTTATACAGGTAACAAGCTGAGATTAGGAGCACTCCCTTTAAGAGTGTGCTCCTAATCTCAGTTTGTTACCTGTATAAAAGACACCTGGGAGCCAGAAATCTTTCTGATTGAGAGGGGGTCAAATACTTATTTCACTCATTAAAATGCAAATCAATTTATAACATTTTTGACATGCGTTTTTCTGGATTTTTTTGTTATTCTGTCTCTCACTGTTCAAATAAACCTACCATTAAAATTATAGACTGATCATTTCTTTGTCAGTGGGCAAACGTACAAAATCAGCAGGGGATCAAATACTTTTTTCCCTCACTGTACGTATGGTCACTGTAGGGATGCACTTATTGATGAAGCCAGTGACTGATGTGGTGTACTCCTCAATGCCATCGGAAGAATCCTGAAACATATTCCAGTCTGTACTAGCAAAACAGTCCTGTAGTTTAGCATCTGCGTCATCTGACCACTTCCTTATTAACCGAGTCACTGGTGCTTCCTGCTTTAGTTTTTGCTTATAAGCAGGAATCAGGAGGATAGAATTATGGTCAGATTTACCAAATAGAGGGCGTGGGAGAGCTTTGTACGCGTCTCTGTGTGTGGAGTGAAAGTGGTCTAGAGTTTATTTTCCTCTGGTTGCACATTTAACATGCTGGTAGAATTTAGGTAAAACAGATTTAAGTTTCCCTGCATTAAAATCTTAGTGCCAGCATTGGTTTGTGGTGGTAAATAGACAGCTATGAAAAATATAGAAGAAAACTCTTGGTAAATAGTGTGGTCGACAGTTTATCATGATATACTCTACCTCAGGCAAGCAAAACCTTGAGACTTCCTTAGTATTCGATTTTATGCACCAGCTGTTGTTTACAAATATACACAGTACGCCACCCCTTGTCTTACCGGAGTCAGCCATTCTATCCTGCCGATGTAGCGTATATCCCGCCAGCTGTATGTTATCCATGTCGTCGTTCAGCCACGACTCGGTGAAACATAAGATATTACAGTTTTTAATGTCCCGTTGGTAGGATATCCTTGATCTTAGGTCGTCCATTTTGTTTTCAAATGATTGTACGTTGGCTAATAGGATTGATGGAAGAGGCAGATTACTCGCTCGCCGTCGGATCCTTACAAGGCACCACAACCTACGTCCATGATATCTCTGTCTCTTTCTCATGCTAATGACTGGGATTTGGGCCATGTCGGTTGTCTGTAGAATATCCTTCGCGTCCGACTCTTTGAAGAAAAAATCTTAATCCAATACGAGTTGAGTAATCGCTGTCCTGATATCCAGAAGCTCTTTTTGGTCATAAGAGACGGTGGCAGAAACATTATGTACAGAATAAATTACAAAAACATGAAAAAACACACATAATAGCACAATTGGTTAGAGGGCCGTAAAACGGCAGCCATCTCCTCCGGCGCCATCTTTGTATCATAGTATGTCTATCAACATACTATGATAGACAGAATGGTTTGTAAATTCTGAGTTGGCTTTCCTGCTTTAGAATGTCTGTTTGTGTACTTTAGAGGGGGATGGGTTGCTTGTATGATCCCTTTATAGAAAACATATTTAGAAAGATACCCAAAAGCATGTACTTATCTATCAAATGACAACCAACTTCAATGATATCTTAGATGCAGGGTGTTTGTGGTATCTGACACCACGCCGAAGCTCTTCCTCATTTGAGTCAAACTAGTGAACCAAGCCCTGTGTACTGGCTGGGGGTTTCCTGTGTGTGCATTATCATTTTCACTGGCTTTGACAACGATCAGTGCTTTCTTTACTGAATGCCCTCAGAGAGGATATCATATTTGATCTATTGCTGAGATGGCTTTACAATTCAAAGATGTATTTTGGGTGAGTCACTGTAACATACTGACTAACCACTTTGATGCTCAATCTGTATGATCTCTATGGTTAAGATGGGTGAAGGTTATTTTTTAGAGGCTATCAGCAGAGACAGTTAGCAAAATTATTTACTGCTTGATCCAAACTGTTATTTACATTTTAGTCATTTAGCAGACGCTCTTATCCAGAGCGACTTAGAGGAGCAATTAGGGTTAAGTGCCTTGCTCAAGGGCTCATCAACAGATTTTTCACCTAGTTGGTTCGCGGATTCGAATCACCGACCTTTCGGTTACTGACCCAATGCTCTTAACCACTAGGCTACCTGCCATTAGGTTATTGCGAATACATAACAGCTGAGACATTACACCCGCTTCAGATGCAGTACTTTACTAAATTAAACATAATATTTCTCATTGGCTCTCAGATTGTCGTCTTTACAAATGTGTTTGTTTTATGGCCTTAGCCAATTTATTGACTAAAACTTTATTTCAGATGCTATGATGAAGAAATGTATTTGTGTAATTATTTTATGTGGAAACTTGCTCTTCAGTGTGTGGTATTAATAAATGTACTGGTGTATCATGTAATTTATCTAAATAACTAGGCCCCATTTTTGTTAAATAGTCGCTGACAAATGTTCCACACAACTTGGTTATAACTCTCTTGGCTGGATTGCTTGTTTCAGAGTGTCGGTAATAGTGTTAAACCTTTCCTCTATGCTGAGCTTCCTTTAAAACCAACCCAACCGTAAAACAGGCCAGGCTCCCCACTCTTTCTGTCTTCGATCTTCTGACTGTGATGCATTGTCAGAACTACAAAGCTACAGACAGCTTCTGGGTTGATTTGCATTGCAGGCTCAGTACCATAATCCCCTTCTAACCTTTGCAAATTAAAATGAACACATGAAATTCATTCACTTATTGTACATGTTTTCTTATTACTTTGTATGAAATATTGTTGGCATTGAATTATGTTTGGTATTGTATACTAATTGTGTAATACAAGTACCAGTATATGGCATTCTGTATTGTACATTTTATTTATTTTGGCCTTCACATAGTACACAATCATGTATAAGCCAAAGTTCAGCCAACAGAACACAGTCAATGGTTTGCTGTTGATACATAAGGTGGTTGACAGTGGAATCATTTCTGATACTGCTAACTACGTGATGACCAACTACTGTTTATGGTTGTTTTCCTGTGGAAACTGGGTGTTATGTACTGTAAGGTATGAGTGATACAGTGTGGGCCCAGCAACATCCCCACTGAAGGCCTACAGTATGTGATGTGTCATATAACTTGTTTATAACGTTCACTTGCACTAGCATTCAATACTATTATGTACACAGCATCATGAAATCATTTTGTTTTGCCAAACACCATAAAGCTGGAAAAGTAAAAGTTTAAAAAAGATGAATAGTTGCTTGGTTGCATCTATATTTTGAAAATGACTTTCTTTGGACCTTTATATTTAAACAGTTTATTTGAGGTTGCTAATATAATGGTATGATTCTGTATGGTTGTAGGGAGTGGATTTCATCAGTAATGTGGGATATGAGGCTCTCATCCAGAGACTCTGTGAGGGTCGACGAATGTGCAAAGATATGGAGGAGCTCTTGAAGATGAGGTAGTCCTACATTGTGTATGAAATTATATTATGCCACAATTATAAGTTAAGAAATATTGTGTTTCCATTGGATAGGGCATCTGCAGAAGAGAGATATGGCAAAGAGTTGGTGATGATTGCACGCAAGGCAGGGGGACTCTGTGAGATCAAGTGAGTGGCTCTGCTCTCAAGATTCATGGAAACTAAATACCTTACGTTTTGGTGGAGAGAGAGAGAGGTATGTGTGAAATGAATGTATCTGCACATTCTCACAGTTATTTTCTTTTCACAGCACTTTGGGAGCATCCCTTGACCAACTCAAAGTCCGTAAGTAGAACACAACTTCAATTGTCCACCTGTTAGCTATGCAGCGGCACTCTACTTCATCCCAGATTTGTAATGTTGTCTAACCTCATGTTTTGTAGAAATTGAGAACATTGGAAATATACATCTACATCTGTCTGGGATGTTAAAGGAAGAGGTCAAGAGGATGGAACAGTTCAGGGAGCGACAGAAAGAGCAGAGAAAAAAGGTTTTTGTTTGACATTTATAGTATTCACCCACATGAGGAAATTGTACAGGGGTTTTTACTTCTCTCTGACAGACAGGGAAGTAATGTGGCTACTATAATCACCCTATAATGTTTCCAGAATTACTGGAAGGTTTGAGTTGTCCCACCTAATGTGAATACCCCAATCTAAACACTGTAGTGAGGTACAGTACATAGACTTCTTTAAGTTAGTTTCTCAGGTCATATTCTAGGAACCCTGCATGTCTAAAGACATGCTATTGTTAGCTCATGGTGTTGAATATCTACATATATTGTACTATTATTTCATATACTTTGATTTCAAATGTTCATAACCATTTGCTGTTTTCCATGATAAATGACAGAAAGAGTATCAGTGGTTAGATTAGATCAATCCACTATTGATCTGTAATTGATCAGCTATTTGTGCATCAGTCATAGTATACTTTCCTCTGTCTCAGTTTGAAGGCATCATGGACAAGGTTCAGAAGATGAAGGTGTCTTTATACAAGAAAACAATGGAGGTGAGCACAGTTCCTACCAAAAACCATCTTCATTTCTTTATCTGTATGCTCATTTGTGTGACGTCAAACCCTTAACCTTATAGTTATGTTTGTCTGTGGTAGGTAGGGCTTGATGCCTGGGCCTTGAAACGTTCACATTAAGTAACTCAATGTGTCAAGGTTATTTTAGCTTTACTTACAAAGAACCTTTGGTTAGTATGGTTCAAGAAAACCATAATGTTTTTCTGTCAGGCAAAATTATATGCCAGTAAGTGAATTGGTTATGTACACAAAAAAAACAAGGCGCACCACCAAGCAGATAGAAATGGAAACAAAGAGGGCCATTAAAGTCAAGAGAGAGGATGAAGGAGAAAGACAAGAGCTGAGGAAGGAGTGTAGAGGTGGAACAAGCTGAAGTGTAAATGTGAGTGCACAATATGTACTGTAGATACACAATGCATACAAAGCTATGTGGACACCCCTTCAAATTACTGGATTTGGCTATTTCAGCCACACCCGTTCCTGACAGGTGTATAAAATCGAACACACAGTCATGCAATCTCCATAGACAAACATTGGCAGTAGAATGGCCTTACTGAAGAGCTCAGTAACTTTCAACGTGGCACCGTCATAGGATGCCACCTTTCCAACAAGTCAGTTTGTCAAATTTCTGCCCTGCTAGAGCTGCCCCGGTCAACTGTAAGTGCTGTTATTGTGAAGTGGAAACATCTAGGAGCAACAACGGCTAAGCTGCGAAGTGGTAGGCCACACAAGCTCACAGAATGGGACCACCGAGGGCTGAAGCCCGTAGCGCGTAAAAATAATCTGTCCTCAGTTGCAACACTCACTACCGAGTTCCAAACTGCCTCTGGAAGCAACGTCAGCACAATAACTGTTCGTCGGGAACTTCATGAAATGGGTTTCCATGGCCGAGCAGCCGCACACAAGCCCAAGATCACCATGCGCAATGCAAAGGGTCGGCTGGAGTGGTGTAAAGCTCGCCACCATTGGACTCTGAAGCAGTGGAAACGTGTTCTCTGGAGTGATGAATCACGCTTCACCATCTGGCAGTCCGACGGACGAATCTGGGTTTGGCAGATGCCAGGAGAACGTTACCATAGTGCCAATTGTAAAGTTTGGTGGTGGAGGAATAATGGTCTGGGGCTGTTTTTCATGGTTCGGGCTAGGCCCCTTAGTTCTAGTGAAGGGAAATCTTAACCATACAGCAAACAATGACATTGTAGACGATTCTGTGCTTCCAACTTTGTGGCAACAGTTTGGGTAAGGCCCTTTACTGTTTCAGCATAACAATGCCCCTGTGCACAAAGCGAGGGCCATACAGAAATGGTTTGTCGAGATCGGTGTGGAAGAACTTGACTGGCTTGCACAGAGCCCTGACCTCAACCCAATCGAACATCTTTGGGATGAATTGGAAAGCAGACTGCGAGCCTTCCCAGAAGAGTGGAGGCTGTTATAGCAGCAAAGGGGGGACCAACTTCATATTAAAGCCCATGCTTTTGGAATGAGATGTTCGACGAGCAGTTGTCCAGATACTTTTGGTCATATAGTGTGTGTGAATTCTGTGGCAAGCTGAGGAAGTGCCTCTCAGCTAAGCAAATCCTGCACTGTCTGATGTATCTTAGTCTCTCTGCTTACAGATTGCACTTTATGTTCCTCATCTTGCAGCAGCTTCCTGTAAAGTTTAAAATAATAACAGCTGTCATTATCTAATAATTGGAGGTATGTACATTGTGTAGTTTTGTAAACCAGACAAGAGGTTTCCTTTCTGTGTGTCCTTTCCCTCCCAGTCTAAAAGGTCATATGACCAGAGGTGCAGAGAGGCGGATGAGGCAGAGCAAGTTGCTGCGAGGATGAGCAGAGTAGCTACCACCACATCCAAGCAGGCTGAGAGGGTAAATCACTTTACTCTTCCCATCCACACTGGACAACACATCTACTAACCTGACAATGGGAACAAGGCTTAGAAATAGACCATTAAGTTGAATGAAATTAGAGCATAGTACTCCCTCTGAGTACTTGTGTAAGATTGACCTACAACTACTGTATGTTCAGTCTGTACATGTTTAGAATTGTTGGAATAATTACAAAGGATGTGTATTGCAGAGGATGTTAGACTTTCATCATAGAGTGAATGTAAACACGCATTCTGCACTGTTGCTGTGTGGGACATTAAGTAAAACCCTTGTTCATGGAGATTAACGCAACCTTCCCCTTCAACTGAGTGTTGAAATAGAAAGGATTTCCAATTATGTCATTGGAAGATAATTTCCGTACTCTTTAGTACTGACATTTATGCAATTGTTTCCTGTCAGTCACAGTAAATTCCTGTTCTTTTGCAGGTGCATAACAAGTCTAAGCAGTGCAGGGAGGCAGCAGGAGAGGCAGGTAAGGGATACTAGGCTAGTGAGCTCTTATCTTTTCAAATGTTTTTCTAAATACTGTCGCTCTACTACGAATAAAGGCAGTCTATGACTTGGTTAATAAAAAAATTACGATTAATCCAGTAAAAATTAATGTATAGAATTTATTACACGAGACAAAATTCACAAATTCTACAGCACAACGGCAGTCATGTCTTAAGTGTAAAACTAACAATGTCTCAATAATCCATGCCTTCTGGGAATGCTAGAAAGTCCAAAAGTTAGGGGCGGAGTTAGACAGTTGGCTGTCAGAAGTATTACAATGTGGTAAATTTACTTTTAATCCGTCTGCTTGTATATTTCAAGACATGGCATATGAGGATGCAGTGAGCTACCCGATGGGTTGGACAATACTTTTCTCGTCAAACATCTTGAAAAAACGTGTATACTTAAACTGGAAATCAACCAATCCTCCATCGTTAACACAATGGAAATGTCAAATGTTTTATTATCTAAATGTTGAAAGTGCGTGGGCGACGGAGAGAAACAAAATGGAGCAGTTTGAGGCCATGTGGCAGAGAGTGATGCGGGCGCTGGAGATGAGGTTGTGAGGGAGCAGGAGGGTCAGGTGTGAGGTCGTTGA
Organism: Coregonus lavaretus; assembly: GCF_964263955.1. Lineage (NCBI taxonomy): Eukaryota > Metazoa > Chordata > Actinopteri > Salmoniformes > Salmonidae > Coregonus > Coregonus lavaretus. The sequence continues at coordinate 29,701,522 of NC_139996.1, read as the reverse complement.
TGTTTGTGTGTCTGTATGCTGTCATTTGTTTGTGTATGTTTTGTAATATAAAAATAAAATAAAAGGTGAGGTGAGAGAAACATAAAGGACTGTGTATTATCTGAGTACCACCTTTTCTTCTTTGTCTGCAGAAAAACAATACAGGTCAAACATTGAACAGCTAGACAAGATTCGTCAAGAATGGGAAACTACACACGAGAGTATTTGTGAGGTACATTGAGCCATATTCTGATGTTAGTCCTAGCAAAGAATTCCAGTTGGATTGTACAGTATGATGAGACACACTTTTCTTAAATGACGTAAATATTTGCTGTTAGACCAGCTGCTGGTCCACAGATTGTTGTAAAAAGGGGATGTCCATCCTATACAGATTAATCATACAATGGAGATTTGGTTTGCAGGTCTTTCAGCAGCAGGAGGGAGATCGTATCAACATCCTGAGGAATGCCATCTGGGTCCACTGTAACCAATTCTCAATGCAATGTGTCGAAGATGATGAGGTTGGTGAAGTTTGTCTTCTCTTACCATGTTGTACTATAATCCAGTATGTAAGACAATATACAGAATTTGTATCAACTGTACCATATAGAAGCTATAATAACTACTAGATTATAACTGGTCTGTAGAGCTGATTAGTAATGAATAAAGAAAGTAAATTGAATGTGTTTGAGCCGTGCCCCAAATGTACTTTCAGTGTTATGAAGAAGTGAGGAAAACTCTAGAACTGTGTGACATCACTGCAGATAATGACTGCTTTGTTGAAATGAAAAGCACTGGCTCAAGTCCACCAGGTAAGTACAGTACACCACCTGTCCAGTTTGCTGGTTTGTGTACATGAATATGTTCCAGGTCTGAACATTTCAATATTATCTCTAAACTCTTTAAATGTCAACTTAGTAAAACATTGATGAGAATAGAGTGCCTTTGGGAAACTATTCAGACTCCTTGGATTTCTTCATATTTAATTGACATTTTTTGTCAACAATCTACCCAAAATACTCTTTAATGGCAAAGTGGAATAATACAAAATAAATAATAATAATAATACAAAAGTAATAACTAAAATATAGTCATTGCATAAGTATTCAGCTCCCTGAGTCAATACATGTTATAAACACCTTTGGCATCGATTACAGCTGTGAGTTTTGTTGGGTAAGTCTCTAAGAGTTTTGCACACCTGGATTGTGCAATATTTGCCCATTATTCTTTTCAAAATGTTCAAGCTCTATCAAGATGTTGGGGATTATTGCTATACAGCAATTTTCAAAACTTGTCATAGATTTTCAAGTAGATTTAAGTCAAAACTATAACGTGGCCACTCAGGAACATTCACTGTCTTCTTGGTAAGCGACTCCAGTGTAGATTTGGCCTTGTGTTGTAGGTTATTGTCCTGCTGAAAGGGGAATTCCTCTTCCAGTCTCTGGTGTGAAGCAGACTGAAGCAGGTTTTCCTCTAGGATTTTGCCTGTGCTTAGCTTCATCCCGTTTCTTTTTATTCTGAAAAACTCCCCAGTATTTGCCGATATCAAGCATACCCATAACATGATGCAGCCACCACCATGCTTGAAAATAAGGAGGCAGTTACTCAGTGATGTGTTGTGTTGGATTTGCCCCAAACATAAGGCTTTACATTTAGGCCAAGTATTACTTTACAAGATCCATCCTCAGTTTTCTCCCATCACAGCCATTGAACTCTGTAACTGTTTTAAAATCACCAATGGCCTCAGGTTAACATCCCTAAGCAGTTTCATTCCTGTCCTGCAGCTCAGTTCAGAAGGACAACTGTATCTTTGATGTGTCTGGGTGGTTTAATACATAATCCACAGCATAATTATTAACTCGACCATGCTTAAAGAGATATTCAATGTCTGATTTGTTATTGTTACCTATCTACCAATCACTGCCCTTCATTCTGAGGCTTTCGAAAAGCTCCCTGGTCTTTGTAGTTTAATCTGTGCTTGAAATGCAATACTTAACTGAGGGACCTTACAGAGGTTGTATGTATGGAGGACAGAGGAAAGTGTTAGTCATTCAAAAATCATGTAAATCGTGTCAGAAATATATTTGCGATTTTCACTATCACAATTATCGGCGCAGTTGCTGGCATTGGCACAAAGGGGTTGGGTTTTGATGAGTCTTGGCCCCTCACTGGCCAATCAGAACGTGCTTCATGGTGAAATATGTGGCTTCAAGTTGTGTATTTACAGTATTTCATGTATTGCCTTGGAATCAATTCCAATGTTAGTCCCTTAAAGTTTGTTAAATGGCTTACAGAAACGAAATAACAAAATGTAGACCTATCTTTGCTAAATACATTAACTTGAACCCATTTGCAGTCCACATTGTTCCAAGTAATTACATGGGCTAGGCCTACTGTAAATTGCATTATGGCTGAGCATGGACATGCCAAACATTTTCAATAAGCAAGGTTTAAATTAATTATTAATAAGGCCTGCAAAGAGAATGAATAATTATAATCAAATTCTACAGGCACCATCATTTCTCCCCGTGGGCATGTAATATTAAAAGAACGCAGACTATAGACGGTTTTACTCACATCCAAAACTGGACCTGCTTGGCTAAAATAATGTGGGCCTGCTTACAATGCATGGATAAAAAGGGAATGTCCACCCTGCCCATCTGAGCGCAAGCTAGTTGATATAAGACAGGTAAATTGCCGAACCTCGAGTTAGGGCTGAAAATGCCAGTGCGGCAGTTTTTACATGACAAAATATACATGACAAAATAAAGTGCGTTTGACACTCGCGCCGCCTTAACGGCAGCCGAAAATAGAGGCCTATGTAACTTATTTTACTCCTGAACTAATTTAGGCTTGCCTAAACAAAGGGGCTGAATACTTATGCAACAACTATTTTAGTTATGAATTCTTTATTTTAATAAAAATAAATAAAAGAAAGTAGATATAAATCCATTTTAATCCCACTTTGTAACACAATAAAATGTGAAGAAATCCAAGGGGTCTGAATACTTTTGCAAGTCACTGTATGTGGCCACATGGAGAAATAATGTGTTCCCCCTTTGTTTGCACTTTGCAGTGCACCCACCTCGCTGTGATACACACTTTACTTAGGCCTTGGGTGAGTTTGCTTTGCTAAATGCCTGTGGTTTATTCCCAGCTCCCATTGTGTTTGAGAACTATTATGAGGGGGAGCCCTCGACAGACAGCAATGGCGGTGCCTGCTTTGTAGGAGGAGTTATGAAGAGGTTAGAGACACTTATAAATAGTTTTTATTGCACTACAACAATGCATATTTGAAATCATGCAACCATCAAAACAACATCTTTACAATGTGAAACAAAATAAGTTCTGTTTAATTACTTTTAGGTTTTCAAACCTTTTGCAAGGGAACTCAACGGCTGGCTCTAAAACAAACGTCAATGACTGTTCACAGCCACTAGCACCACCTACTGGTATGTATGCTGCAAAAATTACTGTAACTACACTGAACAAAAATATAAATGCAACATGTTAGATGTTGGTCCTGTGTTTCATGAGCTGAAATAAAAGATCCCAGAAATGTTCCATACGCACAAAAAGCTTATTTCACTCAACTGTTGTGCACAAATTTGTTTACATCCCTGTCAGTGAGCATTTCTCTTTTGCCAAGATAATCCATCCACTTGACAGGTGTGGCATATCAAGAAGCTGATTAAACAGCATGATCATTACACAGGTGCACCTTGTGCTGGGGACAATAAAAGGTCACTCTAAAATGTGCAGTTCTGTCACAACACAATGCCACATATGTCTCTTTGAGTGAGCGTGCAATTGGCATAGTGACTGCAGGAATGTCCACCAGAGCTGTTAAAACGTTGTTTTAGAGAATTTTGCACCCAACCGGCCTCACAACCGCAGACCACGTGTAACCATGCCAGCCCAGGACCTCCACATCCGGCTTCTTCAACTGCGGAATCGTCTGAGACCAGCCACCCAGACAGCTGATGAAACAGTGGGTTTGCACAAACGAAGAATTTCAGCTCAAACTGTCAGAAACCGTCTCAGGAAAGCTCATCTGCGTGCTCGTCATCCTCACCAGGGTCTTGACTTGACTGCAGTTTGGCATCGTAACCGACTTCTGCGGGCAAATGCTCACCTTCGATGGCCACTGGCACGCTGGATAAGTGTGCTCTTCACGGATCAATCCCAGTTTCAACTGTACCAGGCAGATGGCAGACAACTTGTATAGCGTCGTGTGGACGAGCAGTTTGCTGATTTACATTTACGTCATTTAGCAGACGCTCTTATCCAGAGCGACTTACAAATTGGTGCATTCACCTTATAGCCAGTGGGATAACCACTTTACAATTTATTTATTTAATTTTGGGGGGGGTAGAAGGATTACTTTATCCTATCCCAGGTATTCCTTAAAGAGGTGGGGTTTCAAGTGTCTCCGGAAGGTGGTGAGTGACTCCGCTGTCCTGGCGTCGTGAGGGAGCTTGTTCCACCATTGGGGTGCCAGAGCAGCGAACAGTTTTGACTGGGCTGAGCGGGAACTGTGCTTCCGCAGAGGTAGGGGGGCCAGCAGGCCAGAGGTGGATGAACGCAATGCCCTCGTTTGGGTGTAGGGACTGATCAGAGCCTGAAGGTACGGAGGTGCCGTTCCCCTCACAGCTCCGTAGGCAAGCACCATGGTCTTGTAGCAGGGGTGACGTGAGAGCACTTGGGGAGGTTGAACACCAGACGGGCTGCGGCATTCTGGATGAGTTGTAGGGGTTTAATGGCACAGGCAGGGAGCCGAGCCAACAGCGAGTTGCAGTAATCCAGACGGGAGATGACAAGTGCCTGGATTAGGACCTGTGCCGCTTCCTGTGTAAGGCAGGGTCGTACTCTCCGAATGTTGTAGAGCATGAACCTACAGGATCGGGTCACCGCCTTGATGTTAGCGGAGAACGACAGGGTGTTGTCCAGGGTCACGCCAAGGCTCTTCGCACTCTGGGAGGAGGACACAACGGAGTTGTCAACCGGGATGGCGAGATCATGGAACGGGCAGTCCTTCCCCGGGAGGAAGAGCAGCTCCGTCTTGCCAAGGTTCAGCTTGAGGTGGTGATCCGTCATCCACACTGATATGTCTGCCAGACATGCAGAGATGCGATTCGCCACCTGGTTATCAGAAGGGGGAAAGGAAAAGATTAGTTGTGTGTCTTCTGCGTAGCAATGATAGGAGAGGCCATGTGAGGATATGACAGAGCCAAGTGACTTGGTGTATAGCGAGAATAGGAGAGGGCCTAGAACTGTGCCCTGGGGGACACCAGTGGTGAGAGCACGTGGTGCGGAGACAGCTTCTCGCCACGCCACTTGGTAGGAGCGACCGGTCAGGTAGGACGCAATCCAAGAGTGAGCCGCGCCGGAGATGCCCAGCTCGGAGAGGGTGGAGAGGAGGATCTGATGGTTCACAGTATCAAAGACAGCAGACAGGTCTAGAAGGACAAGAGCAGAGGAGAGAGAGTTAGCTTTAGCAGTGCGGAGAGCCTCCGTGACACAGAGAAGAGCAGTCTCAGTTGAATGACCAGTCTTGAAACCTGACTGGTTTGGATCAAGAAGGTCATTCTGAGAGAGATAGCAAGAGAGTTGGCTTAAGCATAAGCTACGGATAACGAACACAATTGCATTTTATCGATGGCAATTTGAATGCAGAGAGATACCGTTTTTGTTAAGGTATATGTGACCAACAGATGCATATCTGTATTCCCAGTCATGTGAAATCCATAGATTAGGGCCTAATTTATTTATTTAAATTGACTGATTTCCTTATATGAAATGTAACTCAATAAAATCTTGTTGCATGTTGCGTTTATATTTCTGTTCAATGTAAATACATTAAGTGTGGTACTTTTCAGTGTGTGTAGGACTGTCAATAGAAACAATTTTGTGGACAGGGTAAGGGAGATCATGTTTTTCCACAGTCATTACATTGTTACTTGTCAGGTAAAAACTGAGACTGAGAGGATCACGATGTATGTTATTTTTCTATGCTCCCTCATAACAATGCATTGTGTTGATCTTAAAGGGAAAAGTCTTGTTCCAATCATAATTTGGAAACAGTAATAGCCCATAACTTTATCATGTAGGTTTTCCATCTATTTATTTGACCACCAGGGGGCACAAACATCTGAATTCAGGTCAACTGTCCCTTAACCTAACGTAGCAGGCGATGAAATACGCCTGAGCGGAGTTCCCCCTTCTGTTTTTCAGGGGAAACTAAAATTAGGTTAGAAATACTGTATCCCTGAAATCCAGAAACGTCCGCTTTCTGCCATCGCTGCTAAGGGTGACTGTCCCTTGGCGTAAAAGTATATGTTTGAGCAATATTAAGCAGGGTCTGACATCACATGGGATTACTTTTTCAGTTGTCAATAGAGGTAGTAATGATGTTTCAAACTGCCAGTTGCTTGACCCAATAACTGATTAATCTGCTTGCCTCTATGTGTAATCCTTAGCCGACACATCAGATGGAGTGTACGCCTCCATTCCTGGATTTCAGCGAGTGGAGCCAACCATCTCTGAGAGCAGAGAGGAGTACCAGGCTCTATATGACTATGTGGCTCAGGTCAGAATGCGCTGACACTCTATATGCCTGCATTCAACATATAGGCCTACACTAATAATGAGTGGATTCACGTTTCTGTGACATTTGAACCACAACTTAACTAACCCGGCCTTGTCCTTGTCCATCTCTAGGGTGAGGACGAGCTGTCCATGTTTGCAGGGGAGACGGTTGTGGTCATTGAACAAGATCTGGATGGCTGGTGGACTGTGGAGAGAAACGGCCTGTCAGGACTGGTCCCTGGATCCTATCTGGCCAAAGAATGAACTGTTCTTGGCACAAGTAATAAGGCTGTAGGGCACATAGCATATCCCCACCCCGCATGTCTTAGTTTGACTATTTTCTCTAAGCCTTACAGCGCTGATAATGTTCTCATTCTTGGCTATATGTGTTGTTGAGTGACGTTACTGACCTGAGACCATGGCTTTATCTAATGATGGAGATTATTCACTTATGTATTGTCAAGATGGAAAGACTTGCACTTACCTGTTTTACTTTCCTCTCGAGTCTACAAGCACCACAGTTTGTGGGTCGTTACACAAATAGATTACATTTTGCTTCCCTATGATATTTTAAGTAGAAATTGTGCAATAATATAGAATTTTAAAAGCCTCCCAGCTAACAATTTTAGGGAGAGAGAACATTTTTGTAATGTTACCTGTAATGTTCCCGTAATGTTTGAGTGTCCAGTTTTCCGTTAGTTAAGGGAATATTCTATCTATGTTAGCATAAACCTTCTGAGAACCTTTTTAGCATGTTTTGGTGTTAGTTAGGAGAACATTCCCTTAATGTCAAACAGAATATACCCAGAACGTGGTTACCACATTCTAAAAATATGCAATGTTAACGTTCTAGATACGTTTCATGAGAACATTCATGTGCCCAGTTTTCTGTGGATTAGGAGAATATTCCATCAACGTCCCACCAAACATTCACAGAACATAAGATATTAATGTTCTAGACACGTTTCATGGGAATGTTGCAAGAAACGTTCACCCCCCCCCCCCCAAAAAAAAAAATTACACATCATGCCTTGTTACTGTTGCCAAGCCAGTCAAGGTCCTGATTGGTGAACCATTAGGAATATCATTAGGAATACTCACACACAGTCCTTTTAACTTACATATTTGTCACACTTTGACAATCATGCTTACATTGTGCATGTTCATTTATACAGTAATTATTATTCAACAGTCCTCACCTGGGATTTGAACTCACAACCACTTGGTTTACGTTACACTGATCTTCCTGCTACGCCACCATGTCCGTGTCATGTATCGGTTAATCTGACTATTCTCATCATGCACTTTGAAGTAAATCTCAGCTCTGTTAAAAGTACATTCAAGAAAACTATTTTATTGATCCTAGTGATTCAGGACTATCATTAAAACAGGTTAACATGCCCCACCCACATTAGACAACTACACAGAAAGCCCTTAAATTGTTGAAATAAGAAAATAAAATCAATTACATTTAAGTCATTTAGCAGATGCTCTTATCCAGAGTGACTAACAGTTACAGTTATTTATTTTTTTCCTATTTTTTTTCCCATACCCCCTGTGGGAAACGAACCCACAACCCTGGCATTGCAAACGCCATGCTCTACCAACTGAGCTACATCCCTGCCGGCCATTCCCTCCCTTACCCTGGACGACGCTGGGCCAATTGTGCGCCGCCCCATGGGTCTCCTGGTCCCGGCTACGACAGAGCCTGGATCAATGATGAGAATAGTCCGATTTAACTGACACCTAACATAGACATGGTGGAGTAGTGGGAAGATCGGAGTACTGTGAACCAAGAGGTTGTGAGTTCAAATCCCAGATGAGGAGTTGAAAGCAGTTTGTGTGTCCCTGACCTTGCCCAACAGACAAAGAGCTACGAATGGATAGTTGGTTTACCAATCAGGGCCTTGATTGGCTCGGCAATAGTCACAAAACGTGATGTGTAACATTTTTTTGGGACCATCAGGCGACGTCGTGACAACTGATACAAAGAAATGTTCCTGCAACGTTCCCATGAAACGTGTCTAGAACATTAATATCTTATGTTCTGAGAACATGGCAATTATATTCTGTGTATGTTTGGTGGTACGTTGGTGTATTCTCCTAACCCATAGAAAACTGGACACATTAATGTTCTTGCAACATTCCCCCTAGAACATTAATATCTTAAATTCTGAGAACATGGTAACCACATTCTGGGTAAGTTCTATTTTACATTAATGGAATGGTCTCTTGGAAACATTCCTTGCACATAACGGGAACATTCCTATGAAAACATTAGTTAATGGCCTACTGAGACTCAAGGGAATGTTCTCTAAAGTAGTTGGAACGTTTGTTGTTAGCTGGGCTGTTATATTAAATGAAGTGCCCCTTTAATATAGACCTCAGATTTTTTATATGAATAAAGACTTGCTAAAGTGCCAAAAATCATAATTTTGACATGTTCCTCGTCATGTTTTTCCGACTTCTAGGAAGATTGTACCAGAAATGTTGTTGTCTGAAGAGATAGCCTTGAATTGTACATCTTATCTCATACAATCGTTGGTTCCTGTAGGTGCTGGGTAGAGATATGAGGAGGAGATGGTCATGACCCCCTCCTCAGACCTTTTGGCAGAACACCCAGAATAAGTTCTATAAATTAAGATAGGAGACAGTGCCAGTCACATGCAGAAACCAACCCTATGAACCATGCCTATGTAGCTTTTTTGTATAGTCGTATAGAAGAGAACTGGTCCTCTGTAGCTCAGCTGGTAGAGCACGGCGCTTGTAACGCCAAGGTAGTGGGTTCGATCCCAGGGACCACCCATACACAAAAATGTATGCACGCATGACTAAGTCGCTTTGGATAAAAGCGTCTGCTAAATGGCATATTATTATTATTATTATAACTAATGGGACTACCCCGGCAGAGCTCCTGACAGACGTGTACTATGGTGCATTAAGTTTGTTGGAACCTCTCCAGCTTGCTGATAATAAAGAATGATTCATTTGAGTTTGACTGAGTCCCTGGTGGTAATTTCCACTACAATTTTGCGTCACGGAAATCAAATCAAATCAAATGTTATTGGTCACATACGTGTTCAGCAGATGTTATTGCGGGTGTAGCAAAATGCTTGTGCTTCTAGCTCCGACAGTGCAGTAATATCTAACAATTTCACAACATATACCCAATACACACAAATCTAAGTAAGAATTAAGAATATATGGACGAGCGGCATGGACTAAGATACAGTAGAATAGTATAGAATACAGTATATACATACATTGAGGGAAAAAAGTATTTGATCCCCTGCTGATTTTGTACGTTTGCCCACTGACAAAGAAATTATCAGTCTATAATTTTAAAGGTAGGTTTATTTGAACAGTGAGAGACAGAATAACAAAACAAAAATCCAGAAAAACGCATGTCAAAAATGTTATAAATTGATTTGCATTTTAATGAGGGAAATAAGTATTTGACCCCTCTGCAAAACATGACTTAGTACTTGGTGGCAAAACCCTTGTTGGCAATCACAGAGGTCAGACGTTTCTTGTAGTTGGCCACCAGGTTTGCACACATCTCAGGAGGGATTTTGTCCCACTCCTCTTTGCAGATCTTCTCCAAGTCATTAAGGTTTTGAGGCTGACGTTTGGCAACTCGAATCTTCAGCTCCCTCCACAGATTTTCTATGGGATTAAGGTCTGGAGACTGGCTAGGCCACTCCAGGACCTTAATGTGCTTCTTCTTGCGCCACTCCTTTGTTGCCTTGGCCGTGTGTTTTGGGTCATTGTCATGCTGGAATACCCATCCATGACCCATTTTCAATGCCCTGGCTGAGGAAAGGAGGTTCTCACCCAAGATTTGACGGTACATGGCCCCGTCCATCGTCCCTTTGATGCGGTGAAGTTGTCCTGTCCCCTTAGCAGAAAAACACCCCCAAAGCATAATGTTTCCACCTCCATGTTTGACGGTGGGGGATGGTGTTCTTGGGGTCATAGGCAGCATTCCTCCTCCTCCAAACACGGCGAGTTGAGTTGATGCCAAAGAGCTCCATTTTGGTCTCATCTGACCACAACACTTTCACCCAGTTGTCCTCTGAATCATTCAGATGTTCATTGGCAAACTTCAGACGGGCATGTATATGTGCTTTCTTGAGCAGGGGGACCTTGCGGGCGCTGCAGGATTTCAGTCCTTCACGGCGTAGTGTGTTACCAATTGTTTTCTTGGTGACTATGGTCCCAGCTGCCTTGAGATTATTGACAAGATCCTCCCGTGTAGTTCTGGGCTGATTCCTCACCGTTCTCATGATCATTGCAACTCCACGAGGTGAGATCTTGCATGGAGCCCCAGGCCGAGGGAGATTGACAGTTATTTTGTGTTTCTTCCATTTGCGAATAATCGCACCAACTGTTGTCACCTTCTCACCAAGCTGCTTGGCGATGGTCTTGTAGCCCATTCCAGCCTTGTGTAGGTCTACAATCCTGTCCCTGACATCCTTGGAGAGCTCTTTGGTCTTGGCCATGGTGGAGTTTGGAATCTGATTGATTGATTTCTTCTGTGGACAGGTGTCTTTTATACAGGTAACAAATTGAGATTAGGTGCACTCCCTTTAAGAGTGTGCTCCTAATCTCAGCTCGTTACCTGTATAAAAGACACCTGGGAGCCAGAAATCTTTCTGATTGAGAGGGGGTCAAATACTTATTTCCCTCATTAAAATGCAAATCAATTTATAACATTTTTGACATGCGTTTTTCTGGATTTTTGTTGTTGTTATTCTGTCTCTCACTGTTAAAATAAACCTACCATTAAAATTATAGACTGATAATTTCTTTGTCAGTGGGCAAACGTACAAAATCAGCAGGGGATCAAATACTTTTTTCCCTCACTGTAGGTCCTTAAAAAGTTGGTGCTAGCTTATCAGACATTTACATTTTAGTCATTTAGCAGACGCTCTTATCCAGAGCGACTTACAGTTAGCGCATACATTATTTTATCGAACCCACAACCCTGGCGTTGCAAACGCCATGCTCTACCAACTGAGCTACATCAGCTCAATATTCGGTACTAAAAACATTTACTTGGATCTACTTCAAGTTTAGACACAGTTCCACGTAATGGAAACAGATTATTGTTTTAGATGACATTACCTTCTTACTTAAATCCCTGGTGTTACCCAACCTATAGAATTAAGTAATAATAACTGGAAATGGTCAAAAATGTATCTTATTCAATTATTCATACCTCTGTCCCAAATGTCCAACTGTGTCCCTTACAGCCTGTTTGAGTTCAGTGAGTCCCACTCACTTTCACTGGCGGCTAATCTATTTGTCCACAGGAAGCTTATCTCTAACCCAAACACCAGATGGTGGCCTCTAATTGAATATCAGTCCCAAGGCTCAATCCCTCTGTTCATCATGTGACCTTGTATAGAAACCTCAGCATCTTCAAATTACTAAAATATGGCATTATTAAAGTGCTATCTGAAAGCCACTAATAACATATTACCATTCACATACTGTCAACACTCATTAAATTTGACATCAACTGATAGATCATGAGTACCATGAATCTTTCCACTTTACCTTCTTTATCAATGTCTGTGTTACTTTCACTAGTCTACATGTTTCCTTCAACTAGAACCCTCCTACTTTTTCCAGTAGAAAAAACAATTCTCAATCACTACTGCTAATACACACGGATCACTCTCAAACAATGTTCTGCTTTTACCCCTATTGTAAGGTTTAAAAACAAAACAAACATGATAACAATGCCTTCCAATAAGGATAAAGTTTTCATTTGAGTCTCCCCTAACAATGTTACTCTATATATTTATTACCAATTTCTGTTGGATATTCACTTTCTGCTTCACACTTATTAAATGTCTATTATTTTAAGATGAACATATGCGCCGAATTTATAAAATACATCGGCCAATTCAGAAGGGAAGAGAAACATTGGAGGAGTGATCTTGGGAGCTTCCTTTTTAAGGTAGCTCTCGAGACTAGAGTTTCTTTCTGCGATCAACATTTATTATAACTGGGCTAGCACTGCCTTTCAGTCCACTGTAAATGGAGTGCTCTGTCCATAATAAGTCTGGCACCTGAGACAGGATAGACTGGGCCTTAAGTTTAATTAACAAGTCTCTACATGTTCAACATTCATTGGTTCTATTTAACAGGCCATGGGTTTTGTTTCTAAATGTGTTACTGGGGTGGAGGAAATCTCATAAGCGTTTATAGTTTTATTGGTTAGGGGTAAGTCAAGTAACGTACCTTTACCAATATAATATAATATAATATAATAATATGCCATTTAGCAAACGCTTTTATCCAAAGCGACTTACAGTCATGTGTGCATCAATTTTTACGTATGGGTGGTCCCGGGGATCAAACCCACTACCCTGGCGTTACAAGCGCCATGCTCTACCAATTGAGCTACAGAGGACCACAGCTGTCTGTGTGATTACATACAGCCGGGAAAAACTATTGGATATCAGAGCGGCAGTAACTCACCAGAACTACCAGCAATACGACCAGGAATACGACTTCCCTCGAAGCAGATCCTTTGTTCGAACCAGAGGCCGACCCAAAACATCGCCGGTGGAGGAGAGGCACTCGAGGCGGCCTGCTGGTTCGACATAGGAGGTGCGTACACCACCCACCGCTTCTGAGTATATTACTCGCTAATGTTCAGTCTTTGGATTACAAAGTTGATGAGCTCAGGGCAAGGATTTCTTTCCAGAGAGACATCAGGGCCCGTAACTTACTTTGTTTCACGGAAACATGGCTGTCTTGGGATACTCTGTCGGAATCGGTCCAGCCAGAGGGATTCTCAGTTCATCGCGCAGATAGGAATACATATCTCTCCGGGAAGCAGAAGGGCGGAGGTGTGTGTTTCATGATTAACGACTTATGGTGTAATTGTAGTAACATACAGGAACTCAAGTCCTTTTGTTCACCCGACCTAGAATACCTCACAATCAAATGCCGACCGTTATAGCCACGGCCGTTTATATCCCACCTCAAGCCGATACCACGACGGCCCTCAAAGAACTTCACTGGACTTTATGCAAACTGGAAACCACATATCCTGAGGCTGAATTTATTGTAGATGGGTATTTTAACTAAGCAAATTTGAGGACTAGGCTGCCGAAGTTCTATCAACATATCAACTGTAGTACCCGCGCTGCTAAAACACTAGACCACTGTTATTCAAACTTCCATGATGCTTACAAGGCCCTCCCCCGCCCTCCTTTTGGCAAATCTGATCTCGACTCCATTTTGCTTCTCCCTTCCTATAGGCAGAAACTCAAACAGGAAGTACTTGTGCTAAGGACTATTCAACGCTGGTCTGACCAATCGGAATCCATGCTTCAGGATTGTTTTTATCACGTGGACTGGGATATGTTCCGGGTAGCTTGTGAAAATAATTTTGACGAATACACCGATACCGTAACTGTGTATATCAGGAAGTGTATAGGAGATGTTGTACCCAATGTGACTATTAAAACCTACCCTAACCAGAAACCGTGGATAGATGGCAGCATTCGCACAAAACTGAAAGTGCGAACCACCGCATTTAACCATGGCAAGGTGACTAACAGAGTATTTATTCACTCCGCAAGGCAATCAAACAAGCAAAACGTCAGTATAGAAACAAAGTGTAGTCGCAATTCAACGGCGCAGAAATGAGACGTATGTGGCAGGGTCTACAGACAGTCACGGACTACAAAAGGAAAACCAGCCACGTCGCAGAGAGCGATGTCTTTCTTCCAGACAAGCTAAACACCTTCTTTGCCCGCTTTGAGGATAACACAGTGCCACCGACGCAGCCCGCTACCAAGGACTGTGGGCTCTCCTTCTCCGTGGCCGACGTGAGTAAAACATTTAAACGTGTTAACCCTCGCAAGGCTGCCGGCCCAGACTGCATCCCTAGCAGAGTCCTCAGAGCATGTGCAGACCAGCTGGCTGGTGTGTTTATGGACATATTCAATCTCTCCCTATCCCAGTCTGCTGTCCCCACATGCTTCAAGATGGCCACCATTGTTCCTGTACCCAAGAAAGCAAAGGTAACTGAACTAAACGACTATTGCCCCGTAGCACTCACTTCTGTCATCATGAAGTGCTTTGAGAGACTTGTCAAGGATCATTTCACCTCTACCTTACCTGCCACCCTAGACCCACTTCAATTTGCTTACCACCCCAATAGATCTACAAACGACGCAATCGCCATCACTCTGCACACTGCCCTATCCCATCTGGACAAGAAGAATACCTATGTAAGAAGCTGTTCATTGACTATAGCTCAGCATTCAACACCATAGTACCCTCCAAGATCATCATTAAGCTCGAGGCCCTGGGTCTGAACCCCGCCCTGTGCAACTGGGTCCAGGACTTCCTGACGGGCCACCCCCAGGTGGTGAAGGTAGGAAACAACACCTCCATTTCGCTGATCCTCAACACTGGGGCCCCACAAGGGTGCATGCTCAGCCCACTCCTGTACTCCCTGTTCACCCATGACTGCGTGGCCAAGCACGCCTCCAACTCAATCATCAAGTTTGCAGACGACCCAGGCTGTTTGACTCCATTTTTAATATTTAAAAAAACAAAAAACGTTGAATTATTAACTCTAAAATAGCAATCCTTTGATTATGTGTATAGATGTATATTTCAGGAGGTTTCCCACACGAGCAATCTATGCTGTATTATGTAGTTCTATAATTAGTGCACTATAAATGCTTTGGATCACAATTTGGCCTACTAACACAATGTGAACTCTACAGAATGGCTCGACTTTATAGGCTTCATCGCAACTAAATACAATACAATACTTATTTGGAAACCCCACAAGCAGCTGTCCGTTTGTGACTCAAGACAATCACATTACAGTGCAGACTGATCCAACTAGTTGAGGCATCTGGTCATTAAGAGCCTGACTCAAAGTCCCAATCTACAAATACAATTACTGTGTAACTGTTAGCTGATGCATAAGAGAGAAACTCTGCAAGTAGCTAGCTATTTGTAGCTTTAATACAGACAAGGTACAACTGGCCTATGGCACCCCTGTACCCAATTCAAGGATCTAATGACAAGGTTTGTCCCAATACCATATTAAACAAGATTGAGATAACCCGATCATCTGACTCTGTGTTTAACCAAAAGCATGGCTACACAAATCACTTAAAGCCAGGTCTCCCTCCCCCTGGGAAAGAGGTGAACTTTAACCCCTTTCCACAAAAGTGGTTTAGGATGTGACTCCATGGCTCTGCCAATGACAAAAGCTCTCAGACAATTAGTGTTTGAACATCAGGGTGCTTTGTCTGGAGAAAACCATACAGCGCTAATGTCCACACAAGAGAGGCATGGCTATGGTCTTGGTTGTGTGCAGAGAAATGTGAGCATATCTTTGTGAAATATATAAATAAATGAAACTACAGAATCTTCTGGCTGGAATACAGTTTATTTATTTGATAAAGTTCCCCCCCCGGTTTACGTTTCTCTACATGACTACATTTCTTAAAAATCTATTTTAAAACTAGGCCTACACATCATGAGTGTGCTCAACTCCACACAGAAAGTATAACAGAACATTTTAGTAACAGTGCATGTGGATTAATCAAATGCCCACATTTGAGCAAAGCAGATCAGTTAATTTGACTGCACTTTGGTTACTGCCCATTCCTGGTGGGCCGATGCAGTGCCATTGATTTGTATACTGTCTATAGTTCCACTGCTTCTTATCAGAAACAGAATGGTGCTGCTGAAGGGTGAGGTCTGGACAAACAAAGCAGTAGCACAAGGCAACCTCATACACACAGGGAATCTTCAACTCAGCTATTTACATGATAGATTTAAATATTTATAAAATATTCCAAAGCCATACACATATTGCAAACTGACATGAGTAAAGTATTCAGTCCACATTTCAGTAGGTTTATCATCCACAGAGGCCTCATCCTTGTGTACCTCAAAACAACAAGGGGTAAAACTTAAGCGCAACAAATATCATTTGTCAAATATCACAGAGCAACAAATACAGTGAGGGAAAAAAGTATTTGATCCCCTGCTGATTTTGTATGTTTGCCCACTGACAAAGAAATGATCGGTCTATAGTT
Source organism: Coregonus lavaretus (assembly GCF_964263955.1). Lineage (NCBI taxonomy): Eukaryota > Metazoa > Chordata > Actinopteri > Salmoniformes > Salmonidae > Coregonus > Coregonus lavaretus. Next base: position 29,684,861 of record NC_139996.1, on the reverse strand, counting down.
TTAATGGTAGGTTTATTTGAACAGTGAGAGACAGAATAACAACAAAAAAATCCAGAAAAACACATGTCAAAAATGTTATAAATTGATTTGCATTTTAATGAGGGAAATAAGTATTTGACCCCCTCTCAATCAGAAAGATTTCTGGCTCCCAGGTGTCTTTTATACAGGTAACGAGCTGAGATTAGGAGCACACTCTTAAAGGGAGTGCTCCTAATCTCAGTTTGTTACCTGTATAAAAGACACCTGTCCACAGAAGAAATCAATCAATCAGATTCCAAACTCTCCACCATGGCCAAGACCAAAGAGCTCTCCTAGGATGTCAGGGACAAGATTGTAGACCTACACAAGGCTGGAATGGGCTACAAGACCATCGCCAAGTAGCTTGGTGAGAAGGTGACAACAGTTGGTGCGAATATTCGCAAATGGAAGAAACACAAAATAACTGTCTCCCTCAGCCTGGGGCTCCATGCAAGTTCTCACCTCGTGGAGTTGCAATGATCATGAGAACGGTGAGGAATCAGCCCAGAACTACACGGGAGGATCTTGTCAATGATCTCAAGGCAGCTGGGACCATAGTCACCAAGAAAACAATTGGTAACACACTACGCCGTGAAGGACTGAAATCCTGCAGCGCCCGCAAGGTCCCCCTGCTCAAGAAAGCACATATACACGCCCGTCTGAAGTTTGCCAATGAACATCTGAATGATTCAGAGGAGAACTGGGTGAAAGTGTTGTGGTCAGATGAGACCAAAATGGAGCTCTTTGGCATCAACTCAACTCGCCGTGTTTGGAGGAGGAGGAATGCTGCCTATGACCCCAAGAACACCATCCCCACCGTCAAACATGGAGGTGGAAACATTATGCTTTGGGGGTGTTTTTCTGCTAAGGGGACAGGACAACTTCACCGCATCAAAGGGACGATGGACGGGGCCATGTACCATCAAATCTTGGGTGAGAACCTCCTTCCCTCAGCCAGGGCATTGAAAATGGGTTGTGGATGGGTATTCCAGCATGACAATGACCCAAAACACACAGCCAAGGCAACAAAGGAGTGGCTCAAGAAGAAGCACATTAAGGTCCTGGAGTGGCCTAGCCAGTCTCCAGACCTTAATCCCATAGAAAATCTGTGGAGGGAGCTCAAGGTTTGAGTTGCCAAACGTCAGCCTCGAAACCTTAATGACTTGGAGAAGATCTGCAAAGAGGAGTGGGACAAAATCCCTCCTGAGATGTGCAAACCTGGTGGCCAACTACAAGAAACGTCTGACCTCTGTGATTGCCAACAAGGGTTTTGCCACCAAGTACTAAGTAATGTTTTGCAGAGGGGTCAAATACTTATTTCCCTCATTAAAATGCAAATCAATTTATAACATTTTTGACATGCGTTTTTCTGGATTTTTTTGTTGTTATTCTGTCTCTCACTGTTCAAATAAACCTACCATTAAAATTATAGACTGATCATGTCTTTGTCAGTGGGCAAATGTACAAAATCAGCAGGGGATCAAATACTTTTTTCCCTCACTGTAACAAAAAACCTTGTTTAAATCACCATTTAAGAATCGGCTTGTAGCTTTTTGAAAAAAAGTCAAAAACACCAACTTACATAGCATGTAAATAAATAGGTTTTTCACCACTTCACCCATCACCATTGTGGAGTATGAGCCACTGTGTGAGGAGCTTTTCAACTTACAGAAGAGGAAACCTGAGCTTGGGCAAGCCAGTGAACCATCCCCCACTGACAAAGCCATCAGCCTAGGTGTGTGTTCCTCTTATGCGTAGGTTCCCCCTGTCATGAGAAGCTCGTAGGCAGGGTCACGGCTCCTACGGCACAGCACCACACAGGCACACAGCATCCCAAATACCTAGGAAAGGAAAACATCAGGGGTTGAAGCGTTTTGTCATCCATGTCTTCCATCCATACCTTCCTGAGGATGTCGCCTGTCAGCCTCTGACCTGGACACTATGCTAACTACTCTCCCAGGAAAGGCTGAGCACTGAGCAAGGACACAAAGCTACTACATCAGCAGCAAACAGGGAAGCTTCTGGGTCAAAAGCCTCTAGAATGACTTCAAACCAGAAAATTCACATCCACACACACTCATCAGCCCATAAAATAAGAGAATGTAATGTTGATGAAATGCAGAGGTGACATTAAAAGGAAGCATCTACAGTATATTGATAAACAGCTATTTAAATGTAGACTAGGACCATTTGCTGTCCTGGGGTTTTAAGCTGGGTATCTGTATTGCACTTTGTGACAACTGCTGATGTTGAAAGAGCTATATAAATACATGTGATTGATTTGTATTTAAATAATGAATGACAGCGCTTTAACGCAGCTCTCTGTCATGCAGCTGCCCCCTCATTGTAGTCAAATGAAAGGAATGAAAAGGGGTCAATCTAGCAAATGACATGCCATCTTAATCCACTGACAATTTCCCACGGCCTACAGAATCTGATTATTAACATTTTATAACAAATCAAAGTAACTAATATATCAAGTCAATGTAAATTGGCTTGGGACACCATTTTTCCTTTAGGCTCCATTTAGCCTAGTTTGAGATGACCTTGTGGCTATGCTATTTCCCCTTTTCCAGAAATTCCTAGATGCATTTTCCCTGTCCCCATGAATCAATCCCCTCTAGGCCCTGTCCCTTGAGGCTCTGCTGGAGTGTGGTGGGGGGGTTGACATAATAATGGCATACCCAGGCCCACTCAGCCTCCATAATGAATCACTTCATGAGTCATCATAGGGAGGGGGTCACATGATGGAACAACACATCCCTTAGTTGAACGAAAGAGAGCTGATGGAATTGGTTCTGTACCTGAATTGCAGCGAACGTCAGTGCAGCCCAGATTACATACATCATTATCTCCTTTAGTTTCTTCACAACAAGGGCTTCACATCCCTGGAGACACAAAACAATACATTGTGTAAGAGAATCAATGTGTATGTTATGTATGAGAGCAAAGCATAGGTATGTATTGGACAATCTCTTACCTCTGGATAGAGGTCTCCAGGACGGGCTAGAGAGCCTGTACAGTTGCTGACATTAGGTTTGCAGCAGCTCACTGGAACACTGTTGTTTCGAGACTCATTAAACCAGCGTGTGTTCATCCAGTCTGAGTAAGTGTGAATCCCACAACAGTGGAGCTGCAGGCATGAGAAATGGTGATGGTTAATACTAGATCATTTCAATACAGCTTTAAATAACTTAAAAACTGTTACACAAAACATGAATTGCCCAAGTTACATTATATCTCTCTCACCTGTCTTTGCACGTAGTCAATGGCACGGCTTGAGGCATCTGTGTTTGTGCCATTGTACTCATTGTACACCTTCTGGATGGAGTGATTGACTTCGTCTTCAACCTGTAAACAGGTTCCTGAGATTAGAATGTCCATCTTACACAACCTTATTACCACTTAAGATAGCACTTTTCCCATTCATGGGAAGACTAAATATAAAAATACATAAGCTACTATGTTTTCCATAGAGAAAATTGTTAATATTGTGGTTGAAAGAAAAACGTTTCACATAGGAACATATCCAGAGAGTATTGTTATCCTGAACAAAATCTGATTTTCACAAACGTAACCTTGATCAATATGTACTTGACTTACACACCTTTGATCTGTAAATATAACCAAGAACCACCACTGCCACTTCCGTCACAAACACCAGGAGGAGAATGATGACAAACTGTGGCGAAAAGAGGAAGAATTAAACATAAGAAACTCCTGAAAATACAAAGGGAGAGGATTTTAAGATCTCTAGCATTCATAAGGAATAAAATGCACATTTAAATCAATAAAACTGTAATGAAGGATTATCCAACATGATACAAAACAACATAAGCTCTCTGTAGCCTGAACTAGGTTATGTATTTAGTAATCAGTCTTCTGGCCAACAGGATTACTGAGGGAGTACTGAGCCCAGTTTGAATGCTGTAGAAGTAGGTGATAAGGCAACATTCACTGCAGGGCTCTACAGTGCAACCATTTTACTTGCATAAGCGGCCAAATATTTTGCTGTGCGACCTGGAATGTTTATTTAGGCGCACCAGTGTGCTAAAAAACAAACAAAAAATATACTTTTTGCAATGATTACTTCACCGTACCGCAGCCCCTGAGTGCCATGGGGAATACACTGAGCGCAGAGTCATGACCGGCATGCTTGCACCATTACTACAAAGAAAACGGCTTGTTACCTCATATTTTTCATTGTGCTCCTAAATTTCTTTGTGTGATCCTACATTTTTCAACTTAGGTGCACACGTGCTCCCTGTAAAAAACATCTGCATAGAGCCCTGCACTGACCGTTGCAAGCCCACAGTGGCTTTCTCGTATTGTGGCACAGCATCCAATAAGACCGATGATGAAAAGGAGGCCTCCAACTGCAATTATGGACACAGCAGGGATAAGGGTGTACACATCCTCAAAGAAGTGGTCGTAGTCATCATAGGTGATGAACACGTAGGCTCCAACATAGCACAAAATCCCTGCTGCTGCCTGTATGATGGGGGGGAGAGAGTATTAATAACACAAAAAAGCATATTAAAAAAAAGAAAAAGGTTAAAATGAGTATCGCCTCTCTGATGGTCCCTCAGAGGTTGTTAGGCCTAAATAATCAGAGGCCAATCTTTAGCGTGCTATGGGCTAAGGATGGGCCAAAAGGCATGTTTGTCTGACACAAAAGCATACAACTATTAAAACCATCCCATTGTCATTATAATAACTCAATCCTTCAATTGGAATTATTTGATTGCTCACTAACTGGCGAAGACCAATACAAAGACCATTGTGTTTATTGATCTCTCAAACCTCATTTCCTAACATATGGAAGTTTAGAAAAAGAGCTGCCAACAAACACTTTATGTTGAGGACCCACTTACAGTATGGTTATCAGGCTACAGTATAATTTTATGGGAAGGGGCATTAAACATTTTTTTTTTTTTTAAACAGGGTTAGACTCCAGGCAGTGCCTTTCGTCCTGGGACAAAGGGGGCACAAAAGCCCAGCATGAAACTCCCTGATTCTAGCCGCAGTAGCCAAAGCAACCAGACAAAGAAAGACAGAGAAGGAAAGGAAATGTTCAGCTAGCTAACGTTAGTTAAATATAAAAGGGATAGCAACATGACTGCAATAACATTGCATTTTGTAGTAACCCAAAGGCCCAAATTCTCAAACAGTATATTTAAGATAAAGATAGACAAACAGTCACATGGCCTAGGTTGCCTTGAATGGTAGTAACTAGCAGGTTGCTAGCAAATGTGCTGCGTATAATGTTGTGGTTGAGATTTTGCGCACTCGAACGAAACAGTTGTCGTTTTAACTTACCCAAAAAATTAGGTTCAGAAAGACCAGCACCGTCTTTGATGAGGTAATACCACACTGCCCCATGTTTAAAACAGGTATTTTCTATTATTATAGTAAAAACGTATTCGTGAATTAGCTGGCTATGTCCTCTTGCGTTTGCAATCCATCACCGACTGGAGTGGACTCTCTCTCACACAAACCGGAGCACTAGCACCACAGAAACCAACCAGCTGTAGGTCATGTGACCCGATGAGCTTGTCATCCTTGCAGTGTGTATAATAACACAGATTAATCATTATATTGACCAGATACTCAAGTGGCAGCTCTAACAATAGAGTACCACAGTATGATACCCATAAAACCTAGCGGTCAAACAAGGAAATTGTTCCAATTGTTTTTCCACCCTTCATTTTTAACACTTAAAATAAGGGCTGTGCTTTGTGTAGGCTTACTCTACTGTGACGTTTTGATAACCATGTAAATCTCTCTAGGACAAGGTGACTTTAATCAATATATTCACCTTTATTTACCCCCAATAATGAAACGCTAATTAGCTGCTAATGTGGCGATCATAAAGAACTACAAATGCCATGGTGATCTGGATGAGCATGCCAAATCTAGGCAAAGGTAATAATCTCTGGATTAACTATCTAATTTAAATTGACACAATATCTGTTAGCAAAGGTGTCAGCTAGAGATGATGTGTAGGAGTTTGCAGGGATTTGTAGTCTTGCATGATGTCTACTTTGATACTAATTAGCATTTTCGGATCTGAGCGTAAATAGAGCCAAATATATTGATAAAAGTAATCTTGTCAGAGAGAGATTTACATGGTTATCAAAACGTCACGCCAGGGTAAACCTACATGAAACTTAGCCCTTATTTAAGTTTCTAAAATTCTCTATGGGAAAAATTGGTGGCGGAATTTTTTTGGGAACCATTTCCCTGTTTGACCGCTAGGTTTTATGGGTATTATAACACCTCCACTGTGGGGCTCTATGAAATAACATGTCTTCAAAGATTGAAGGCAGTGGAGACGAGGCGAGGTGAGACCATTCTAGCCGATGAGAGGGCAGATACTCGTGTGAACAACAGACACAACTCCGATATAAAGTTGTTTTTCTCAAAGTTGCTGGGATGTCACGTGTCCTACATATATCAGTACACTCGTAACAACCTAAGCATAACAAAACTTATATTCAATCAAATAAGCCTCACGTAGCAAATAAGCCATTAAATTTTTTGTTGACTAATTTCCACACGCTTTCATTGACCTCCATACAAAAACTCCTCGCTTGGTGGGCGAAAAAACGCCTTCACAGAAATTGAACGTAATCACAGAATATAGATGTTGTGGTGGCAGATTTGACTTCAGAAGAGTTACAGCGTGTGTTGCGTGGTAGTGTCCCATCCTCTCAGGCCGTTGGCCTCGGGTAGGATCAGATAGGGTTAAAGTAGTGGAATAAGGTGATGGGTTTTAATGAGTATAGGGATAGTTGGTAGGGTAATTAAAATATATATATATATATATATATATATGTTTTTTTTTTCCTGGTTCCCCTTTCCGATTTTGTATCACAAAGTGTAATGGATCTATACTATTGTTCAGTTGGCGGCGGTAATGCAACATATTGGATGCCAACCGTCGTTAAACCTCACAGAAGAAGAAGAAGATGGCGTTGTTTTGTTTCTTTTGCTCACCAAGCAAGGATTTTTTTGTATTGAGGTCAATGAGAGAGAGTCGAATTTTGTCATCAAAAAATGTAATGGCTTATTTGCTATGTGAGGTTTATTTGATCGAGTAGAAGTTTTGTAATGCTTATGTTGTTACGAGTGTACTGATATATAGTATGACACGTGACATCTCGGCAACTTTGTGTAAAAACTTTATATCAGAGTTGTCTCGAGATCGAGGCTAGTAGCATAGCATCTCCCTCCATTTAATGTGTTTAACCTCTTTTACAGATGAGCCCTGCATTACATAAATTACATAAAATACATCAAAATATAAATACAAAATGCAAGCAGAAACAAAAACACTGTCTTAAAAAAAAACACATTCATAAGTAATAAGGTCCTCAATCAGCTTTCTGAATTGCTCTAGAGGCACCAAAACATCAAATGTAAGAACAGTTTGAAGATTGTTCCACAAATAGGGTGAAAAATAGCTAGAAGCTGATGTACCTAACTCAGTAGAGACCAAAGGGATTTCCAGAGTTAGCCATCCCTGAGACTGGGTGTGGTAACACTTATGTCTAAAGTTTAGTAATGATGTTAGGTACAGTGGGACTTTTTATAAAAGAGCTTTATAAATAAAAACATATCAATGTATTAACCAAGTGACACCAAAGAGCGCCAACCAACTTTCTGGTAGAGAATGCAGTGATGAGTACAAAAATTGTTGCCCGTAATGATAAACTGCATCTAATGGTTTATGAAGTGGCAACTGTGCTCATATAGATGATGTCGCCATAGTCTAGGACCGATAGGAACGTCAACGGAATAACCTGCTTTCTATTATTTTGTGAGAGAAAGGACCAACTTTTACAGTCTTGTCCCATCGCTGCAACTCCCCTACGGACTCAGGAGAGGCGAAGGTCGAGAGCCATGCATCCTCTGAAACACGACCCTGCCAAGCCGCACTGCTCGCTTAACCCGGAAGCCAGCCGCACCAATGTGTCGGAGGAAACACCATCCAGCTGGCGATCGAAGTCAGCTTGCAGGCACCCGGCCCGCCACAAGGAGTCGCTAGAGCAAACCGTCCCCTAACCCAGAGGACACTGGGCCAATTGTGTGCCGTCTCATGGTTCTCCCGGTCATGGCTGGCTGTGACACAGCCCGGGATCGAACCCGTGTCTGTAGTGACGTCTCAAGCACTGCGCCACTCGGGAGGCCCTCAGGACCTATTTATATAGAAGAAGGCACTTTTTTTATTGTCAGCTTAACTAACTCATCAATATGCTTTTAAAAAGACAGCTTTTCATCTATCCAGATGCCCAGATATTTGTAAGCAGGGACACGATCAGTATGGATACCATCCAAAGTACATATGCTTAAATCATCAGAGTTATTTACTTAGTTTTATCTGCATTCAATACTAATTTCAGGTCAATAAGGTATTTCTGTAATACAATGAAAGCAGACTGTAGTTCAGATAGAGCCTGGTCAACCGTGGGGGCAATAGCATACACAACAGTATCATCGGCATACAAGTGCAGGTAAATTTCGATATTGTTTATGTAAACAGTCAAAAGTACAGGACCCAGAATCGACCACTGCGGGACACCTTTCATAATATCCAGGAAATCTGATTTAACCCCATCAGTAGATACACATTAAGTTCTATCTGTCAAGTAATTTTTTAACCAGTTACATGCATCCTGGTCTAGGCCAATTGAGGAAAGCCTCTGAATTTGCAGTGAGTGATCAACAGCATCAAAAGCTTTTGACAGGTCAATGAAGAGGGCAGCACAATGTTGCCTTTTATCCATACAGTTAAGCACATCATTTATAACTAGGAATGCAGCAGAGAGTGCTATGACCTGGTCTGTAGTTCCCTGTAGCTCAGTTGGTAGAGTATGGCGCTTGCAACGCCAGGGTTGTGGGTTCGTTTCCCACTGGGGGCCAGTATGAAAATGTATGCACTCACTAATTGTAAGTCGCGCTGGATAAGAGTGTCTGCTAAATGACTAAAATGTAAATGTCTAAAATCTGACTGATGTACATTAGAATACATTTCATATATAAGAAACATTTTAGCTGAGATTTAATCAAGGATTCTTATATTTTAGTTTAAAAACAGGGCGATAATTATTTTGGTCACAAGGGTCACCACCTTTGGGAAAGGGGAGTACATAGGGGGGCTGCAGCAAAAATGGATCAAGCATATCAGCCCCAGTGGATTTTTAAAAATCTTAATCTTAAGCAAGGCATCTAGCACATCACAGATAGTAAATTGTTGAAATGAAAACAAAGACTCACTAGAAGTTGACGGGTTAACCGTTGAGTCAGCTAGAGACTGGCAGAAGGAAGAGCAGTCGATTGACTGACCAGGGTCAATTAAATCACTGTTTCTCTCTAATAAAATGCCTGCCGAGATAAAATGATGATTGTAAATCTTTAATTTATAATCTGTAGAAACTATGAGAATAGAAAGGTTCAGAACTTTTGTGAAACATCACTGCACAGTTGAAAAATATATGGCAAATAGAAATCCAATATGGAGATAGATTGGAGGGGTTAAGTGGAGCTGAAGGGTGGGAGTTAAAACAAACAGGGCAAACTTTTAACTGGTACTGTATATATGTATTGTATGTGTATGTATGTATGTATGTATGTGTATGTATGTATGTATGTATGTATGTATGTATGTATGTATGTATGTATGTATGTATGTATGTATGTATGTATGTATGTATGTATGTATGTATGTATGTATGTATGTATGTATGTATGTATGTATGTATGTATGTATGTATGTATGTATGTATGTATGTATGTATGTATGTGTTTGTATATACAGTACCAGTCAAAAGTTTGGACACACCTACTCATTCCAGGGTTTTTCTTTATTTTTACAGCACCTCAGATTGCAGAGTTCAAGTAACAGACACATCTCAACATCAACTGTTCAGAGGAGACTGCGTGAATCAGGCATTCATGGTCGAATTGCTGCAAAGAAACCACTACTAAAGGACACCAATAATAAGAAGAGACTTGCTTGGGCCAAGAAACACGAGCAATTTACATTAGACCGGTCGAAATCTGTCCTTTGGTCTGATGAGTCCAAATCTGACATTTTTGGTTCCAACCGCCGTGTCTTTGTTAGACGCAGAGTAGGTGAACGGATGATCTCCGCATGTGTGGTTCCCACCGTGAAGCATGGAGGAGGAGGTGTGATGGTGTGGGGGTGCTTTGCTGGTGACACTGTCTGTGATTTATTTAGAATTAAAGGCACACTTAACCAGCATGGCTACCACAGCATTCTGCAGCAATACGCCATCCAACCTCCCGAGTGGCGCAGTGGTCTAAGGCACTTCATCGCAGTGCTAGCTGTGCCACTAGAGATCCTGGTTCGAATCCAGGCTCTGTCGTAGCTGGCCGCGACCGGGAGACCCATGGGGCGGCGCACAATTGGCCCAGCGTCGTCCAGGGTAGGGGAGGGAATGGCCGGCAGGGATGTAGCTCAGTTGGTAGAGCATGGCGTTTGCAACGCCAGGGTTGTGGGTTCGATTCCCACGGGGGGCCAGTATGAAAAATAAATAAAAATAAAAATAATAATAATAATGTATGCACTCACTAACTGTAAATCGCTCTGGATAAGAGCGTCTGCTAAACGACTAAAATGTAAAATGTAATCTGGTTTTCGCTTAGTGGGACTATCATTTGTTTTTCAACAGGACAATGACCCAAAACACACCTCCAGGCTGTGTATGGGCTATTTGACCAAGAAGGAGAGTGATGGAGTGCTGCATCAGATGACCTGGCCTCCACAATCACCCGACCTCAACCAAATTGAGATGGTTTGGGATGAGTTGGACCGCAGAGGGAAGGAAAAGCAGTTAACAAGTGCTCAGCATTTGTGGGAACTCCTTCAAGACTGTTGGAAAAGCATTCCAGGTGAAGCTGGTTGAGAGAATGCCAAGAGTGTGCAAAGCTGTCATCAAGGCAAAGGGTGGCTATTTGAAGAATAGACGTGACAAGATGGCGTATTGAACACAAAGCGGTGCGAATCACCTCAAGATAAAAACGTAATATTCAATATCAGTAAGTTAGACTAAATATTAGCACTTCATATACTCGTGGGTAATAACATTCCATCTGGATAATAACACAAAACAAATCATAAGGCTAGATAAATGTATCTACAAATATTACAACAACAAGCAACACTCAAACATGACTGAGGATAAACGAGGAGAATCAATCTCTAAGAGAAAACGCGACTCCTCGACGGATACAGATGATTTATGCTTTTCACCACTGGGACTGGTAAGTGTGGAAAGCGATCTTTTGAAGTCGATAAATTACAAACTGGTCATACTAGAGTTAGTCAGTAAGGATGTAAAGGAGTTGAAGACGAGTCTTGAAATGAGTGACGAAAAGCTGCGATAATGGAGAAAGATACAAAAAAGCTAAAAGGGACAGTCACTAAGATAGAAATGGACATTGAAGAACTTAAAAAGGAGAACAACTTTCTGAAAGAAGCCTTACATAGACATACAGACTAGATCGATGAGAGAAAATCTAGTACTTACGGGTATCCAAGAAAAAAAAGGAGAGGTTACCGAAAAGATTGTGAAGGACTTCTTTCTTACAGCGCTTCAAATCCCACTTGATGCTGTCGATAAAATCCAACTCGAACAGGTACACCGTTTCAGACAGAGATATGAGCGTCCAATCGTTGCCAAATTTGCTTTCTTTAAGGATAAAGTAATGGTTAAAAGCCTAGATAAAAGACTTGCTGCCACGAAAATAGGCATGAATGATCAGTTCCCGAGGGAGATTGCAGAACGGCGCAAAGTTCTGTACCCAATCTTCAAGGAAAGTAGATTAAAAGGGAAGCGTGTTGCTCTCGTAGTCGATAAACTGTATATTGACAACCAAATGTTCCGCGACACAAAGACTACTCCATGGCTATTCTGAAAGTTCTAATAGAGTCGAGTAATGGAACACCCAATACTAGCCATGGTAGGGATTGTAATAATAAAACACATTTATAGTATTTTATAAAGGGATAAGACAGTATTACAAGAAAGGATAACAAGCGAAATAATACATCTTCAAATATAATTAATTAGAACACAAGTACTCAATCAACATAGTGGAGATAAAAACATAGCAAACAGAAGACATAGAAGGCACAGTATGTGTGGACGTATTGTGATGGAAGGTGTTGTGTGCGTTTTTGTGTTTGGAAAAGTGTGGTGTTAAGTGAGTGAGAAAGGAAATGGTTGCATATCCCAGAACCAACGTGTGTCTGTGAGCAGGGGTTGTGAGAGAGAGCTTTCAATTTTGTGCAGATGAGGGATATACATTTTAAAATAAAGTATAAATAAAGCTCCAGGCCATCTATAAATCACTGCTAGGCAAATCCCCGCCTTATCTAAGCTCATTGGTCACCATAGCAGCACCCACCCGTAGTCTGCGCTCCAGCAGGTATATCTCACTGGTCATTCCCAAAGCCAACACCTCCTTTGGCCGCCATTCCTTCCAGTTCTCTGCTCCCAATGACTGGAACGAATTGCAAAAATCTCTGAAGCTGGAGACTCTTATCTCCCTCAATAACTTTAAGCATCAGTTGTCAGAGCACCTTACCGATCACTGCACCTGTACACAGCCCATCTGAAATTAGCCCACCCAACTACCTCATCCCTATATTGTTATTTATTTTGCTCATTTGCACCCCAGTATCTCTATTTGCACATAATCTCTTGCACATCTAGCATTCCAGTGTTAATACTATTGTAATTATTCTGCACTATAGCCTATTTATTGCCTTACCTCCATAACTTGCTACATTTGCACACACTGTATATATATTTTCTGTTGTATTTCTGACTTTATGTTTTTTACCCCATATGTAACTCTGTGTTGTTGTTTTATTGCACTACTATGCTTTATCTTGGCCAGGTCGCAGTTGTAAATGAGAACCTGTTCTCAACTGGCTTACCTGGTTAAATAAAGGTGAAATAAAAAAAATCTATTTTTTATTGTCCTATCATGATGGAACGGTCCCCAACCCTATATCTTAGACACCCACCTGAGCGACCCATACACCAAAGAGAAGTCCCCATCAGTTTTATGGCCCTGCTATAAGTTGCCTATATGCAGCCAAAACAGAAAGATACATGTGGTCAGAGACCTACTAGAGCAGCACTGCCCCCTCAAGATTCTGAGCCTGCCTGGCAGGGTTGGTCCTACAAAGCCAGAGCCCCCTGATGGGAGAGCATAATATACAAGGAAATTCTCAAAGCTGCTAATGAGAACCTTGACGACCTTGTACCTAGCTGGTGGGGATTCCGGTGGGGTACCCCCACCCAGGTAGTGGCAGTGCTGGCAACACTGGCTGCAGTAACCCATGGGGAGGGGGTCACACTCTGACAATCAGAGAGGTGGCATATTATTGTGGCCCTGGTGGCACAAAATAAACAAAGGTCTGACTGCACGGAGATGCTTGGGAAAAATGGTTACAACGGGGGACCAGAGTGTTTGTGTCTCAGGGGACGAGGGTGGATCTGATCTCCATCACCTAGGACTTGACATAGGTTAATCAAATCGCAAATGTTTGTCAATTTTTGCTCAATCTTGCATGCTTTCCCAAACAGCTGTAACTGTACATGCATTTGTAAATCAGGTCCTTTCTTGAGTTGGGCTCTGGGATGTAACAACCGTTGAGCATCTGAGCTTATGGTTGATTGTGGAGGAAAGGGGTTGAGTGTGTGTGTGTGTGTGTGTGTGTGTGTATGTGTGTGTGTGTGTGTGTGTGTGTGTGTGTGTGTATCCCACATCTGTTGCAAGGGGGTAAGGATGTTAGGGAGAATATAGGATGAACCACAATAGTTGTTTGCTAAAATAATAATTGCTTGACAAAAATGGCAATCCGGGTTATAGGTAACAATCCTTCGCATGAACTGCCGACATTATTATGCATATTAATTGATAATGATGGAAATTAAGATATGCAAGATATTTGAATAGATATATATTTTTAATAGTTTAATATATATTGAGGTGAGAGCATTGGAAATGCTTTTGGCGGTTGACCTGCTTCTGTTTTGTGGGTGGCACTGTGTGCTGTTTTCGAAGGATGGTTCCTGTCCTCTTGTGGGTGCCTTGGGATCCGGGGGGACGGGGGTGGTATGCCGATCACTGGGATGACAACCCAATTTGGGATGGGGAGGGGCTTTAGCGGGGGAATAGTGGAGAACAATTGGAGGGTTACTTAGTAGCAATGCAAATATCATGGTACAGCTATATGGACACTCAATCACTATGGTATTTTTTATTGGTAAATTTACAAACATACAGTGGGGAGAACAAGTATTTGATACACTGCCGATTTTGCAGGTTTTCCTACTTACAAAGCATGTAGAGGTCTGTAATTTTTATCATAGGTACACTTCAACTGTGAGAGACGGACTCTAAAACAAAAATCCAGAAAATCACATTGTATGATTTTTAAGTAATTAATTTGCATTTTATTGCATGACATAAGTATTTGATACATCAGAAAAGCAGAACTTAATATTTGGTACAGAAACCTTTGTTTGCAATTACAGAGATCATATGTTTCCTGTAGGTCTTGACCAGGTTTGCACACACTGCAGCAGAGATTTTGGCCCACTCCTCCATACAGACCTTCTCCAGATCCTTCAGGTTTCGGGGCTTGAGATGCTTCTTACGGAGCCACTCCTTAGTTGCCCTGGCTGTGTGTTTCGGGTCGTTGTCATGCTGGAAGACCCAGCCACGACCCATCTTCAATGCTCTTACTGAGGGAAGGAGGTTGTTGGCCAAGATCTCGCGATACATGGCCCCATCCATCCTCCCCTCAATACGGTGCAGTCGTCCTGTCCCCTTTGCAGAAAAGCATCCCCAAAGAATGATGTTTCCACCTCCATGCTTCACGGTTGGGATGATGTTCTTGGGGTTGTACTCATCCTTCTTCTTCCTCCAAACACGGCGAGTGGAGTTTAGACCAAAAAGCTCTATTTTTGTCTCATCAGACCACATGACCTTCTCCCATTCCTTCTCTGGATCATCCAGATGGTCATTGGCAAACTTCAGACGGGCCTGGACATGCACTGGCTTGAGCAGGGGGACCTTGCGTGCGCTGCAGGATTTTAATCCATGACGGTGTAGTATGCTACTAATGGTTTTCTTTGAGACTGTGGTCCCAGCTCTCTTCAGGTCATTGACCAGGTCCTGCCGTGTAGTTCTGGGCTGATCCCTCACCTTCCTCATGATCATTGATGCCCCACAAGGTGAGATCTTGCATGGAGCCCCAGACCGAGGGTGATTGACCGTCATCTTGAACTTCTTCCATTTTCTAATAATTGCGCCAACAGTTGTTGCCTTCTCACCAAGCTGCTTGCCTATTGTCCTGTAGCCCATCCCAGCCTTGTGCAGGTCTATAATTGTATCCCTAATGTCCTTACACAGCTCTCTGGTCTTGGCCATTGTGGAGAGGTTGGAGTCTGTTTGATTGAGTGTGTGGACAGGTGTCTTTTATACAGGTAACCAGTTCAAACAGGTGCAGTTAATACAGGTAATGAGTGGAGAACAGGAGGGCTTCTTAAAGAAAAACTAACAGGTCTGTGAGAGCCGGAATTCTTACTGGTTGGAGAGAGAAATATACTTCTCCCATGGGCAAAGAAACTCAAAAGGGGTGATGATATTAATTAACAGTAATTTCGATCCAAATGTGCAAATTGTCCAAACAGATCCGCAAGGTAGATAGATGGATGATTTTAAATATGTTATTGGACCATAAACAGATATAGCTCATTAACCTTTACGGACCAAATAATGATGATCCATCCTTCTTTGACAATATATATATAATAAATTATCAACCCTGCAAGCAATACAAGACTATATTATTATGGTGGGAGATTATAATACTGTTTTAAATAGCTCAATGGACCGTAAAGGAAATCACACTACAAACTATCACCCTCATGCTCTTAAGGAAATCATGAATGTCATGGATACATTAGAACTAGTAGATATATGGAGGCTTAAATATCCTGACCTAGTGAGATATACATGGCGGAGACTCAATCAAGCTAGTCGTCTTGACTTCTTTATTGTGTCATTCTCGTTGGCACCAAAAGTTTAAAAAGTGTTGATAGTGGACAGAATGCGGTCGGACCATCATATAATTGGCATATACATTACTCTTACTGAATTTCCACGTGGGCGAGGATATTGGAAATGTAATCAAAGCCTATTGAATGATAACTTGTTTTTAACTTGGACAGAGGAATTTATAACTGTTTTCTTCCGACATAACATAGGTACAGCAAATCCCTTTATTGTATGGGACACTTTTAAATGTGCCTTTAGAGGCCATGCAATTCAGTACTCATCTCGAAAACAAAAGCAATTTAGGTCAAAAGAGTCCATACTAACAAAGGAAATAGAAGGTCAAACAGAACTGATAAATAGCAATAAGAACTGTAACATAGAGGCTCAGAATAAATTAGAGGAAAAACAAAAAGAAATGGAGAAACCTATTCAGGAAAGATCAAGTGTAATATATTCTAAAAATAAAGCAAACTGGATGGAATATGGGGGAAAATGCACCAAATTATGTTTTAATCTTCAACATAGAAATGCTACCAAAAATAATTTACTGAAACTGGTTACAAATGACGGAGTCACCCATGATTCACCAAATGATATTTTGAAGGAGGAAGCAAAGCATATGTATATCTCAAATATAAAATATATTTTGATTTGTTTAACACTTTTTAGCTTACTCCATGATTCCATATGTTATTTCATAATTTGGATGTCTTCACTATTATTCTACAATGTAGAAAATAGTAAAAATAAAGAAAAACCCTTGAATGAGTAGGTGTGCCCAAACTATTATTTATGTCTGCAATGGTAACAATGTCTGGAATTCAGCATCAGTTTCAAAGTAAGATAATCTGTGACTATCCGGTTAATAGGAACAAGCGTATCCACCAACCTAAATTGGTACAAGGTTGAATATGGATAAATATATCTGTTATATACATATATTCATTATGAAGAACATGGAACAGTTTATATACATTTTTCCATTGCATATAAAAACAGTTTTAACCATAACATTCAACAGAATTCACTCCAATGAGTTCCACAAGCCACAGTAGAGAAGGATAACTTACTGTTCACTCAGTTAATTTACAGGTCTAAAATATATAATTTCATTTGAAACAGGTCTGTTTCTCATAATCATTTAGTTTGAATTCAATTTCATAGAATTTCATCATAAGAATGTATTTCTCGCCAGCTCTGAGTAAGAATAAGAGAAACTGAAATCAGCATGTGTACCAAATATTTTATCCCAGTGGCTGAAGTGCGGTGCAAAGTTCTTGTTGAGTTTCTGATGGTGCACATCATGCTTGCTGGGCCCTCCATAAATACCGAAGGGTATCAGACAAGATGTGGACCAAGGAAAATCATAACCAAAGACACATAGACATGGAGCACCATAAAGACCCACGTGGTGAGAAGGTGGCCTCTCAGGATGACAGGATTCAGGGTGGTCCAAAAGCCCACTGTGACCAGCTCCCACCCTCCCAGGCATTGTGTAGCCAGAACAAAGGGAGCTGAGTAGTTGTGGTGTATTGCATGGAATGTGACGTACAACCAGTGGATTATGTGATGCAGCAGGTGCCAGACGAAGTAGGGATGGGGCTTGGTCTGGCAGTGTCACCGGTGGTCTCCATGCCCACTGAGCCACACTTGCAGGAAGCACAAGGAGAATATGGTTGTGCAGGGTGATGCCAGCACAATGCAATAGCATGGAAGGTGTTGGCCGCCGGCTTGGCTGGATCTTGAACTGCTGGACCAATGGCCATCTGTCCCCTATGATGTCACATGCCAGGAAGGGGAGCCAGAACACAAAGTATGAAGACACAGTCAAAACAATTGGGAAAAGAGGAGACTTCAAAGAGTCCCTGTGATTGAGCCTGACATTGTCCCAGAGAGGCTGAATAGAGTCATTTCCCAGGTCGATTCCCAGGCCTGAAAATGTATCTGCTACTAGATTCATCCTGCTTTTGTAAAATAAAGAATGTAAATGGTGTTTATTCCCTTGTACTTAACATGTAATAAATGAGAATGTGGGAGCCAGGTGTAGTGACCAATAAAGACTGCTCCTCTCCCTGAATGTCCAGTATCAACTAACATGGTGCTAAATTATTTACACTGTAACTCTTTTCATTCTCAGGTTATACAACATTCAGGGATGTAATGTATATGCCCAACCAATGACTTGATCGTTAGTATGTGTGCAGGCTTACAGTAGTATTCCATTACATTTCTCCTTTGATTATTTTCACTAGCACACAAAATGCGTTATTACTATACATTAGGTTATTCAATTGATCAGAGTAGAGATTATCCTCAGGTTCTCCTCATTAGATTTGTATTAAAGTATTGTTTTATATGTAATCTCTAACCACGTTTCCATCCACAGTTTTTATGTGTATGAGTTTTTATGAGTGAAGTCCTAACATTAAAAAATAATAATGACAGCTGTGATGGAAACAGGACATTTCGGTACAATTTTATAAATGCCTACCGATAATTTGTTTGATCAACATGGTGGGATCTTTTGGTGTTGGTGAAATTAATTATGCGTGAAATGGCGGAGGAAACGCTTGAAAATAGAGTTGAAAATGCGATGGAAACACATTGAACTTTTTATTTTTATTCTGTACATGAACATTTTAGCGAAAAAGTACATTTTGTGTGCACTACGTCATCACGCACTGATTTTGTGGAAACACGCCACTGGTTGGAAAATGCGCATATTTTCGGATGCGGATTCTAGAATATTTACATGAAAATCTGTCAACAATTCGATGCAAACCTAACTACTGTCAATGCAGCAATTTTTGGTGCGAGCTGTGTCCATCTCACTCCATAACAGGAGGGGGCGATAAAGTATAATAATTGTCTTCATTGCCCATGCCAGACGAAGGAAAAGCAACGTCAGCCATTGGACTTTGGTAAAAGCTACTGTATTAACTGAATGCAACAAAGTAACAGTTTTATAGAGACAAACGTATAGCAAATAGCTACATGGAACATTCATCTGTGAACAGCGTTGAGGTACTGTACGTTCTCACAATGTGTAATAGTGTTGTTGGGCTAACTCATTCAAAATAAGTGCCATACTTGTCATACTTTATTTTGATATTTTAGCTGGTCATGGCTAGAAGGAATGCAGCTATTTGTCAAAGTGACGTCAAAAGTCGCGTCGAGGATACTTTTAAAATTTTAGGTAATTCTAACCCCTTTCTTAACTGAAACCTACTTACCCTAACCTGCTACGTAGTTACTTCTGACATTCGCTGCATTTCATCTAGTCAAAACCATTTCATGTATGTTATGATTTAGCTAGCTAGTAGTAGTAGGCCTACAGTACAGAAGATGGACACTGGAGGCTATTTATTGTGAAATAGGTTAGTTTGATATACAGTGCATTCGGAAAGTATTCAGACCCCTTCACTTTTTCCACATTTTGTTACATTACAGCCTTATTCTAAAATGGATTGAATACAAATGTTCCTCTTCAATCTACACACAATACCCCATAATGACAAAGCGAAAACAGGTTTTTAGAAATGTTTGCAAATTTATAAAAAACAGAAATACCTTATTTACATAAGTATTCAGACTGTTGGTGAACACATAATAAGGAGAGGGAGTACAAACCATTCGACGCTAGACAGAGAGGAATTTGCTTAATGCAAAAAGGCAGTTTATTAAAACAGAGAGATCTTGTCCTGCTCAAGCTACATGCATGGACCCCAATCAATTGCCTCTTATGGAGACAGTTGAGAAGGATGTTTAAACAGAGTTTACAGCATTACTTTATACAATGTAACATAAAGGAAGGGGTCCTTCTTCTAGTCCCTTGATTGGTTCCCGAGGCGTAGGAGGCGGGTTTGCTCTGTCCAGAGCAGATGCCCCATTGGTGCACGGCAGAGTCCTCTGCCCTTGGCACCCGACCAGTAGAAAAAGGAGTGGAGTTTGAGTGTGCGTGCAGTGAAATATTGGTGTGTGTCAAGAGAAAGTGGTGGGGAGTATCTGGTGGTTTATGGCCGGAGAGGGGGTGTTGTCCTGTTATCGCATTCCTGCAAGACTAGGTCATCTGGTGAGAAGATATGGTGTTCTCCTCTGTCCTTTGTTCTCTGACCTAAAACAGCATTTATTAAAAACAGGCTCCTAACACAAAATTGGTCTTGCACAACATTTTAGTCAGACCAATCTATAACATTTTATATTTACTACGACAAATTATATTTACTACGACAAGACCCTTTGCTATGAGACTCGAAATTGAGCTCAGGTGCATCCTGTTTCCAGAGATAATCCTTGAGATGTTTCTACAACTTGATTGGAATCCACCTGTGGTAAATTCAATTGATTGGACATGATTTGGAAAGGCGCACACCTGTCTATATAAGGTCCCACAGTTGACAGTGCATCTCAGAGCAAAAACCAAGCCATGAGGTCGAAGGAATTGTCCTTAGAGCGCCGAGACAGGATTGTGTTAAGGCACAGATCTGGGGAAGGGTACCCCAGTATTGAAGGTCCCCAAGAACACAGTTGCCTCCATCATTCTTAAATGGAAGAAGTTTGGAACCACCAAGACTCTTCCTAGAGCTGGCCGCCCGGCCAAACTGAGCAATCAGGGGAGAAGGGAACCCGATGGTCCAAGAACCCGATGGTCACTCTGACAGAGCTCTAGAGTTCCTCTGTGGAGATGGAAGAACCTTCCAGAAGGACAACCATCTCTGCAGCACTCCACCAATCAGGCCTTTATGGTAAAGTGGCCAGACGTGTAAAAGGCACATGACAGCCCGCTTGGAGTTTGCCAAAAGGCACCTACAGGACTCTCAGACCATGAGAAACAAGGTTCTCTAGTCTGATGAAACCAAAATTGAACTCTTTGGCCTGAACGTCAAGCGTCACGTCTGGAGGAAACCAGGCACCACTCATCACCTGGCCAATACCATCCCTACGGTGCAGCATGGTGGTGGCAGCATCCTTGATGAAAACCTGCTCAGGATCTCAGACTGGAGCGAAGGTTCACCTTCCAACAGGACCACAACCCAAAGCATACAGCCAAGACAACGCAGGAGTGGCTTCGGGACAAGTCTCTGAATGTCCTTGAGTGGCCCAGCCAGAGCCCGGATTTGAACCTGATCGAACATCTCTGGAGAGACCTGAAAATAGCTGTGCAGCAATGCTCCCCAAAGTTTGAGAGGATCTGCAGAGAAGAATGGGAGAAACTCTCCAAATACAGGTGTGCCAAGCTTGTAGCATCATACCCAAGAAGACTCAAGGCTGTAATCGCTGTCTAAGGTGCTTCAACAAAGTACTGAGTAAAGGATCTGAATACTTAAATAAGTAAATGTGATATTTCAGTTTAATTTTTTATTTTACATTTGCAGAAATGTCTAAACCTTTTTTTCTTTGTGATTTATGGGGTATTGTGTGTAGATTGATGAGGCGAAAAAAACTATTTAATCCATTTTAGAATAAGGCTGTAACGTAACAAAATGTGGAAAAAGATAAGGTGTCTGAATACTTTCCGAATGCACTGTATGTCTACATTTTGTATTTTCTTGCTTCAGAGATGGTCTTTTCAGTGTTTCCTACTTTGTACTCCCTGCACATTTTCGTGAATGTCATAGTCATATAACAAGCGCTCTTCTCTATAGGTATCACCAGAGAGCAATGGGGATTCTGTCGCTCTGTGTCACAATGAGGAAGAGAGCAGGAATCAACCAGCACATGGTGGCCCTCAAGTCCAGCTGTGTCGTTTCTACTCACAGGGACGGCACTGTAACTTTGGGAGGAAGTGCCGCTTCCTCCATCAAAGAGGAGATGCCACCACCCTCACCCAGGGAAAGGTAGAGAACAGGACAAACAGAAGGTCAGAACAGGAGAACCAAAGAGGGACAGGCCCTCACAGCCACCCTGGAATCACACAGCAGAACCCAGTGGTTGACAGCCCTGGAGATGTAGGCCACAGGCTGCCCTCCAAACCAAGGGCTGCTCCAACCAGAGGTGAGAGAGCCAGCAATTGCCGGCCCTGTCGCTATTTTCTCTCTGGGTGCTGCACCATGGAGGATAGATGTCACTACTGGCACCCACCACAGTTCCCCCCAGTTGATGACCAGCCTGTAGGAGACGGAGGAAGGCCCAGGGTGCCCCATGCCCCCCCTCCCAGTGCCTTTCAGGTGGTCAAGCTGAGTGACCTGACTGACGATGTCACCAAACAGCTACGGGACACTGAGATCAAGCAGCTGATAAAGCGTTTTCCCAAAGAACAGCTTATTGTTCAGGAACGGAGCGACGGCAAAGTCACCTTCTACCGAGCCACAGTACAGCCCACTGATCCAGACTGGGTAAACATTGTCTGCATTATTCCAATCCACAATAACAAGGCCTCGACAAGGCCATTGTCTTTTATTGTTTCTACTATGATATAGTTTTATGAACATCATAGGATTGTTGCAACATTGAAAAGTGTGCATAAAAACATGCTGACTCACTCCTTATACTGTTTCACAGCCTTTTGACTTGAAAGACGTTGACATAATGGTGAGCTTTCCGGAAAAGTACCCACAAGAGGTAAACAACATCTTTGACCTACAAATCTCATCTGTTTGAAATAATCATATTGTGTCTAGAGTTTAAGACTCAAGGTGGAATTATATATTTTTTCTCCAGGTATTTACATTAGATATACCACTGGACCAGGACTTGCCATCTGTTATGGGAAGGTGAGAGAAACTTTATTTTATTTTCAATGGCTTTACAGTCTAAATACAATAACACTTTGATAAGTATTGATACATTTTCTCAATGTGTCTGTCCACATAGATATGTTGAACAAGCCTCACTGGAGTGGCTGCAGGCTAAGCATGCCACCAATCAGTTGAGGGGAAAGGTGGAGCTGCTCTTCCGGCCCTTCCTTCGCTGGTTGGATCGCAGCATGGAAAGACTGTTCACTGAGGGAGCCAGGCAGGTGAGACTGTAGACTAAAATAAAAACAGTTCCATTTACGTTAGTCTCCTTAGTATGAGATACTTCTGGTAACCTCTGTTTTCCATGAGAGACTCTGGTGATGTTATGAATTCTCTGTGTTGCATTAGTTTATTTCCTTAAAACGACTTAACAACTTGAAGGCAGAGTTCTAATATTTTCTCTCTTTTTTAAATCTCTCCTCAGCTGAAAAAAGACATGGAGATAGCAAAGGCTGGAATTCAGTTTGTGCCATACCAGCAGCTCCAGGCAACTGTGTGCAAAGAGCCTGCCACTGATGAAATGCCTGACCCTGTCCTCTACACTGCAACTGACGAGGAGAGCAGAGAAGAGAGAGGAGGAGAAGATAAGGAGTGGGAAGAACTATTGGACCCTGGCTGTGATGATGATGATGATGATGAAGAGGACCGGGGGAAGGTGGAGAACATTAAGATCAGTGAGCCCCGTAGAGGAACAGAGGTGAAACTGCTGGGCCTGAGTCTGGGAGAGGGTACGGCCACCGTGGTCGCCACACAGATCACTGTGTGTCTGCAGTGCAGCAGGTGAGCAGACAGACGGTCCTCCACTGATGCCATCTACTGTAGCCTACACTGTATCTTACATATTCCCCTTGGAATATTGCCTATAGGAGGAAAGAGTCAACTTATCTGCACATTTTTTTGGGTTGATGGGACTTGGGAGATGTGACATAAGTGTGTGTCTGTCTGGCCTTTGTATGTTGTTTGCAGGTGTAAGGTGACAGCAGACCTTACTCTAAATGGCAGGAACCCTTGCACGGCCCAGTGTGAGAAGTGCAACGCAGGGATCAGTGCTGCCTTCAGACCCAGCATGCTGCACCACTACAGTGATGTCCTGGGCTATCTGGACCTGGGCACCGCTGCTCCTGTGGACCTGGTCCTGCAGGACTGTGAACTGGTCGTGGGCTGCCTCAACTGCTCCAAAGAGGGACCTGTGAAGGTCACCAACACTCCTCTGTCCATTGCTCCATTCTTGTCTTATTATGATGATGAAAGTATTTATAGTGAGGGGAAAAAAGTATTTGATCCCCTGCTAATTTTGTACGTTTGCCCACTGACAAAGAAATGATCAGTCTATAATTTTAATGGTAGGTTTATTTGAACAGTGAGAGACAGAATAACAACAAAAAAATCCAGAAAAACGCATGTCAAAAATGTTATAAATTGATTTGCATTTTAATGAGGGAAATAAGTATTTGACCCCCTCTCAATCAGAAAGATTTCTGGCTCCCAGGTGTCTTTTATACAGGTAACGAGCTGAGATTAAGAGCACACTCTTAAAGGGAGTGCTCCTAATCTCAGTTTGTTACCTGTATAAAAGACACCTGTCCACAGAAGCAATCAATCAATCAGATTCCAAACTCTCCACCATGGCCAAGACCAAAGAGCTCTCCAAGGATGTCAGGGACAGGATTGTAGACCTACACAAGGCTGGAATGGGCTACAAGACCATCGCCAAGCAGCTTGGTGAGAAGGTGACAACAGTTGGTGCGATTATTCGCAAATGGAAGAAACACAAAATAACTGTCAATCTCCCTCGGCCTGGGGCTCCATGCAAGATCTCACCTCGTGGAGTTGCAATGATCATGAGAACGGTGAGGAATCAGCCCAGAACTACACGGGAGGATCTTGTCAATGATCTCAAGGCAGCTGGGACCATAGTCACCAAGAAAACAATTGGTAACACACTACGCCGTGAAGGACTGAAATCCTGCAGCGCCCGCAAGGTCCCCCTGCTCAAGAAAGCACATATACAGGCCCGTCTGAAGTTTGCCAATGAACATCTGAATGATTCAGAGGACAACTGGGTGAAAGTGTTGTGGTCAGATGAGACCAAAATGGAGCTCTTTGCCATCAACTCAACTCGCCGTGTTTGGAGGAGGAGGAATGCTGCCTATGACCCCAAGAACACCATCCCCATCGTCAAACATGGAGGTGGAAACATTATGCTTTGGGGGTGTTTTTCTGCTAAGGGGACAGGACAACTTCACCGCATCAAAGGGATGATGGACGGGGCCATGTACCGTCAAATCTTGGGTGAGAACCTCCTTCCCTCAGCCAGGGCATTGAAAATGGGTCGTGGATGGGTATTCCAGCATGACAATGACCCAAAACACACGGCCAAGGCAACAAAGGAGTGGCTCAAGAAGAAGCACATTAAGGTCCTGGAGTGGCCTAGCCAGTCTCCAGACCTTAATCCCATAGAAAATCTGTAGAGGGAGCTGAAGGTTCGAGTTGCCAAACGTCAGCCTCGAAACCTTAATGACTTGGAGAAGATCTGCAAAGAGGAGTGGGACAAAATCCCTCCTGAGATGTGTGCAAACCTGGTGGCCAACTACAAGAAACGTCTGACCTCTGTGATTGCGAACAAGGGTTTTGCCACCAAGTCATGTTTTGCAGATGGGTCAAATACTTATTTACCTCATTAAAATGCAAATCAATTTATAACATTTTTGATATGCGTTTTTCTGGATTTTTTTGTTGTTATTCTGTCTCTCACTGTTCAAATAAACCTACCATTAAAATGATAGACTGATCATGTCTTTGTCAGTGGGCAAACGTACAAAATCCGCAGGGGATCAAATACTTTTTTCCCTCACTGTATATCTGGGTGAACTTTTGATCTAAGACAGTCTGTCTGATTTTGTGTATTATATTTTGTCTGCAGAACCTTTTGTATGGCCAGAGCAAGGAGTTCAACTGCCAGCACTGTCACAGCAAACTCAACATCCTGGTTGACAGCACACGATTCCAGTATATTCCGCCATGCAAAGAGAAAACCGGTCAGAAACAAAGGCCTATAGTAGGATTTTAATGATGAAACATGGAAGAAGGTTAAACAGCTGTTTTGGCTATTCTGTCTGTAATGCATAGTTGTCTGTACTGTACAGGACACAGCGACTCTTCACTGACCTATCGGCGTAACATAAGGGACCCTGCCATACAGATGGGGAAACCACTACCTGAGAAGGGAGCATGCAAACACTACAGACAGAGTCATCGCTGGCTCAGGTTCTTAACAACCTCTTTTCCTTTAACATAATTTTGTCTTGCCAAAGTAAACTTTGCTGGTGAGTGACATCCCATGGGTGTGCTCTCAGGTTCTCATGCTGTGGCCGGGCCTACCCCTGTGACGTGTGTCATGACGAGGACCAGGACCACCCCATGGAGCTGGCCACCAGGATGATCTGTGGTCACTGCTGTAAAGAGCAGGTAAGCTGCCTGGCCTCTAGCAAAACTTCTATCAGATGGATAGAGTAGTGCATCGTCGTTGGCATTGGTGTCTCAGTAGGCTAGATTCCAACCCTAAACTGCTGTTGTCCTTCCATGCAGCCGTACAGCAATGGGAAGCCCTGTGTCAGCTGTGGAGGCATGATGACGAGAGGTGCCTACTCCAGTCACTGGGAGGGTGGACTGGGCTGCAGGAGCAAAGTCAAAATGAGCAGGTACTATACTGTACACGCATGCATACTGATGTTGTCTAAACATATCTTACTTTAAAACTGAACTACATATTTTTGTTCAAACCTGATGAAATTGTGCATTCATAAATCTATTTTCTCTCATTTACAGAAATGATAAACAGAAGTATGCCAACACAAACAAAACAATTTCACGGAAAGCCAGCGAAAAGAAATAATCAGAGACAACATGTTAATGTTATGGCAGTGGTTGATTATCAGGCTTGCTCTATCAATGCCTTATTGTTTTCTAATAAATCAAGTGAGTATTGTAATGTTACCCAGCTGATGTGATTGGTGAGGTTTGAGCCCCGGTCCTGGAGTAGCACTCAGCCTTGTTGCCCTGGTGTGAACATGCAGCAGAACACTCTCCGGCACAGTACAATACAAGTAACCCTGGTGCTTGTGCTCACTGTAATCACAGACACTCCCATTAGGTTTCTTATCTCTGCAACAGCCTCCCCAAGTGCCTTGTAAAATCAATGCAATGCCCTACATTTACAGTAGACTCTTCAGTGGCGCCACTTTTCCAATTCTCTCACAATTTAACCCACTCATCATTTAAATTCAATGTCTAGTTGAGATTTACATTTGGTTGAGTTGTCAACTAACGTGAATTCAATGTAAAATCAAAAAAAATGTTTAGGTTAGAAGAAAATATGAAATTCCCTTCCGTTGATAACTTCTTGCAAATCCAATCAGTTTTCCACGTTGATTTAATGTCATCAGATAATTATTTTTGTTGAAATGACGTGGAAACAGTTATGATTCAACCAGTTTTTACCCAGTGGGATGCAACTGTGATCTGTTTGTCCCAGAGCTCTGTGTTATTGTTATGTCTTTTAAGTGGACAGGCTAGACAAAATCTTGGGAGTTTGATCATGGCATCGGGATAGAATAGCTGTGGCAGTGGTTTGCTCCCTTGATCTTAATTAAGTAGCTCCACAAACAGATTATTATGTAAGATTACATAAGATTAGTCTACATAATGATTAGGTAAGATTACGTACGATTGGAATCTACGACTTAAATTCTTAACTCACTAATCTTCTAAAATATATTTTTAAGAGCACATGGTCAATGAACAGCTGGAAAATAACAGATTTCATGGACTCTGAACTAATGATATTGAGAATCGAAATGATGATTGACAATGTTTATGATATGAATAGGTCACCCTGGTGGTCTCTAATTGAAATACAAATATGTAAGAAGTGAATTGTGTTGTGGATACTATCAATTTAATAAATTATACTGATTAAGATGCCTTGCAATTGAGTTTTAACTTTAACTTGATAGGTAACATGCATAATTAACTCAAGCAGGGACCAACAGATCTGTATCTAGAACAATATAATTGACAATTTTGAATAAACTGATTAACTAACTGGCCTGTTGGGATAAACTGCCAGTGGGAGGATGGTGTTGCAGGCACCAACTTTGAACTGGTCAGTGTTGAAAGGTTTGTGTGTGTTCTGGTGGATTTTGTTAATCTTCCGGAAAATGATTTATTGTTGAAATTGTATGTAAAAAATAAAGAAATAAACGCTGTCTCATTGATGTGAGAGCGAAGTCCTTAGCTCAGGACTAAATAAAGGGAGAATGTCTTCTCTCTGCACATTACAGGCATCCAGAGTAACCCAGATGTTGAACATCAGCGAGGTTCAGTTGCCTTTGCAGCTTCCTACATTGTCCAGATCCTCAGACAGGCTTCTGCAGCCTCTATGGGACTATTTCATTTTCAACCACTACTCCCTCATCTCCTCTCCCTTCTTTCCTGTCATACTCTGCTTCTCCAGTTACTTCTTCTCCAGTCGCCCCTTATACTAGACCTCCTGGGAGATACGGTCCACTTCATTCACCACTACAAGATCCAGCAAGAGAGACGTCCAACCATGAGGATGATGTCAAAGAGTATTGGAAGGGCTGTGTATAACCACTTTGTTCTGCCTGCTGTGCTGATTCAAACTTGCTTTATGCCTTCAGTGGTGCTGCCTACCAGTGCTCCAACTGTGGTAGAGGTGCTCATTGATGGACTTGCTGCCCTTCTTTTTGACACGCAGTACTATATGTGGCACTTTGTGCACCACAAGCATCCACAACTGTATCGGTGGGTTCATGCCATCCACCACGAATACATGGCAGCCTTCTCCTGGAACACCCAGCAACTCAGCATTCCAGAACTGATAACAGTGGGATTCTGGAGCAACCTGGACCCCATCCTGCTGAAATGCCACCCTTTTACTACCTGGTGCGTCACCATCTTCAGTATCTGGATGTCAGTGGAGGACCACATAGGCCAGGGTTCTTCAATTCCGGTCCTGGAGGGCCGAAACACCTCTGTTTTTCATCCTCTCCTTCTAATCAGGGGCTAATTCAGACCTGGGACACCAGGTGAGTGCAATTAACTACCAGGTAGAAATAAAAAACTGAAGTGTTTCGGCCCTCCAGGACCGGAATTGAAGAACCCATGGGGTCTCAACCACCTGGTACCATTTGGTCTGTTAGGAGGAGCACCAGCTCATGACATGCACCACCAGAAGCCCAACAGTAACTATGCACCTTTCTTCAGCCACTGGGACAGACTTTTTGGGACTGCCATCCTGTCATGGAAGATAACTGAGAAGAGAAGTTGTGTATTCACTGTAATTTTGATTACCCTCATGCTTACATGTTATTGTTCATTAGAATAAAATGTATTTTCTTACATGTCTGTTTTATGTTTGTCATTTACCAACATCAATTGTATTAAAATGTACTACACTAGTGTAAAGTTTTTCTAAATGGATTAAACATATGACAATATAATAATGGGTAGAATAAGATCAAAAGTAATGGTCCTTAGTAACACATAGTCTATACAGTACAACTATACAGCAAACTCAAGTTTACCATTTGCCCCAGAGGATGGAAGCAAACAATCATTTTTAAGATCACATTTTGTCATGTATGTTCAGTCTGATTCAGCAAATAACATTCTACACTATGCAGCATAAATTTGCTAATTCTTACATAACACAAAGATTATTTCAGTCTTTGAAGAGGTACAGCTTAATCAGGATGTTCCCGTTTTCCTCTGGCTAGAAGAGTTTAGGATATTTCTAATCAACAAATCCACTGTTTGTTTGCCAGGGTCAAGTTGAGCCAAGGGTCAATGTCTCTCAGCCTATTGCGGAGAGTCTGAGCACTAATGGAGGGATTGTGCGTTCCTGGTGTAACTCGGGCAGTTGTTGTTGCCATCCTGTGCCTGTCCCACATGTGTGATGTTCAGATGTACCGATCCTGTGCAGGTGTTGTTACACGTGGTCTGCCACTGTGAGGACGATCAGCTGTCCGTCCTGTCTCCCTGTAGCGCTGTCTTAGGCGTCTCAGTATGGACATTGCAATTTATTGCCCTGGCCACATCTGCAGTCCTCATGCCTCCTTGCAGCATGCCTAAGGCACGTTCACGCAGATGAGCAGGGACCCTGGGCATCTTTCTTTTGGTGTTTTTCAGAGTCAGTAGAAAGGCCTCTTTAGTGTCCTAAGTTTTCATAACTGTGACCTTAATTGTCTACCGTCTGTAAGCTGTTAGTGTCTTAACGACCGTTCCACAGGTACATGTTCATTAATTGTTTATGGTTCATTGAACAAGCATGGGAAACAATGTTTAAACCCTTTACAATTAAGATCTGTGAAGTTATTTGGATTTTTACTAATTATCTTTGAATGACAGGGTCCTGAAAAAGGGAGGTTTATTTTTTTGCTGAGTTTATTATGGCATCCTGTTACTCGGTAGCCTACACCATTCTCAGATCACCTTGGTCCTGGAGCGGAAGCCTTAAGGTCAGGGAGGTACTGATAAGGGAATGGGGACGTTTTTAGACTTGGTTAGCGCACTTGGACTTGTCTACTGCCATCTGCGTTTAGTCTGAATGATTGACAGAGCGTGGATTTTGCTCCGATGTCTCCTTAGGAACATCTAAAGGCAAGGCAATCTGAAAAGCACAGGGTGATAATACAAAGTCTATGGGTTCACTGGTCATTAATGAGAAACCACTGAGATGGAATAGAACTCCACAAGGAAAACATGTTAGCTTTCTAAATGCAATAGGAATATTCAAGAAAATAAATGGCAGTGTTGCGCTCATCAAAATCGACATTTTAGTCTTTCAAATCTCCTGGTTTTGCAATTACAGTAGCATCAGCAGGCATATGATGACATTAATGTAATTGATAAGACAAAGCGTTACAATTAGCAGGCAGCAAAGCCTTACATGGGAAGTGGTCACACGTCAGGCTAAAACGATGAAGCATCAAACACCTCTGAAATAGTCTCAGCAGCAGGATGGAATTATACTGCTTACGTCAGGGATCATCAACTAGATTCAGCCGCAGGCCAATTCATTGCACAGACCCACTGCTTTGTGTACTCAAGCCACGAGTGAACTGGCATTTTGTATTGTGCTGTATTCTCACTGAAAACAGCTGACAAAATCCCTGACCATCCTATTGTACAGGGTAGTGCATGTTTCAATAAACATGAATCTATGATTCTTAAATGTCAGTGTATGGTTATTTGTAGTTTTGTATCATGAACTTCATGGATTATACATTGCACCCACAATGTTATAGTAGTATATAATTTAAAGCAATAATCAATGCGTATTGACAAATATAAAATATTATAAACTAAGAAATTGGGCAGTCATGCAGTGTCAGAGAAATCTGCCTCTAATCATTGCTATGGGTGGGGGAACACTTTAATCTCTGCTTAGTATAAAGACTGCTTAGTATACTAAACCAATGGGGAAAACCCCAAGATAAACATCTTGCATTAGCCTCCTGACTAATAAGGACTAAAATAAATGGGATAAATAATGTTTATACTGCACTAATTAATAGACAGACTGTTACAGATTACCCTATAAACCTGCCAGATAACTACTCAGTAATAAGTTTGTCTAATATCATTTTGTGAAACATTTTAACAGCTAAATACTTTCGAAATATGATCAATTTTGATTCATACCAGAGGGCAACCTTGTTGCAGCCTCTGAAACACATTGAGACACAAAAAGATACTTAAAATAAATGTATTTGTCTCAGACAATGTAACCATATCATACAAGGCATTCACTTAATTTTATTGACCTGAACCAAAGGTGTTAAAATAAAAAGTAATCAATGTATACTCTTGTTTAGATACTGTACAAACATGTTAGCAATGTGTCCAATGTTCTCTGTTGGGTGCATCTTGGTGTAGCTGATGAACTGGCGTCGTAGTTTCCGGAGCTCTGCCATGTTTAGACTTCTGGTCAGTTCTATGTTTGACATCAGGTTAAGGAAAAACACAGTTAGTGATAAACACTCATGAATTCTCTGATGTTGTGTCAGAGCTGAAGGCAAGGTTACGGTATCAAATACATTCGGCTTCGGCCTATTTATGTCCCAAAACCACCATTTTAAGAGGCGAATTATGCTTCCAGAAGGCTGCGAAGAAACGTAATCTCTCTGAAGACAATCAATATTCAACTCACATTTTGTAGTTCAAGACTCCACTAGCACTACTTAGCCTGTGCTATGTTGTTCAAAGTGAGCTGCAGGGGGAACAACAAAGTACTGGTTTCTGAGTCTGCTTTGGAATCCTGATAAAAGCCAGTCGCCATGCTTCCAATGATTTGGTCCCTGTCCCAAACATCCTATGTGCTTGATGGCGAAACCTTTCTGGTGGCTCAGTTGCTACGCCACCAAATGCACCAAATGAAAGATAGATACCCTTTGATGGATATCCATTTATCCACAGCCCCATGCTAAGAGGTCCAGTTATTTGATACAGGATGACTTTAACCCCTGTTGGTGCTAGACTGCTGTGAGGTGGTGATTAAAATAAAAAATAATAAGTCCATGAGAGACGGTCAAATAAATAATACATTTTAGGAGGAGGGGGGTATATGTGAGCAACATGCATAATGTGGCAAAGGATATCTTTTCTGTGGCTCCTGGAACAGCAATGAGATCCCCTGGAACACTTGTCTTCTGGGAGCTGAGAATTGCCTAGAACAAACAGAAAGAGTCAATATACATTCTTCCGACAGACAGCATTGCAGACAGTATTTAATAACACAACTGAAGCAATAATGTTATGCATTAAAAAAGCTTATAAGAATCAATTCAATAAATGATCCTGAAAGAAAAACAGAGAAACAGCAGAAAACAGCAGGGGGGTGACTAATGCAGGGATTGAAAAAACAATATAGGAAGTTACTGATAAATATGAAGGCTCACCATCAACACATCTTGTGTGACTTTGTCCAGCTCATACAAGAAGTTTGTAGATGACAGTGGTTGCTGCAACAGATGGATGAAACACTTCACTTAAAACCTGAAACTACCAACTGCATGCAGAAACATTACTTTGTGATTTATGCATGTAAACTAGTTTCTTACACTCTGTGTCGACTGGTTAGGAGGGGGTGCTTTCCTTTTGAAGATGGCATCAGAGATGGCTTCAAATGGAAGTGTGTCTTCTTTCTGAATGGTGAAAAGTGGGTTGTCCCATCTGTTCCTGGAGTCTGGAGTTTCAAATCTCAGCACCAGCGCATCTAGGCTGTGAAAGCAAAAGCAGAACCAAAGACCATGAGTCTGCAAGTCACATTGGCAAATGGAAGACATTTTAGCAGGAATTTCACTCATGCATCTAATTGTAGCCTATGACATTTGCGTTGTATATATAATTGTGATAATGTAAATGACTAAAATTTAATTGTAAATGCATTTCTTTCTTTCCTTTTGTTTCCATAAAAACCTATTTAGGGATTGGTGTTGAAAATTAGCGTAAGCTAGAAAACACTATAGTGCAACGCATCAGACAATTGTTTGGTCAATTTGTCAATGTCCAAATAAACCAAATTGAAATACATGAAATTTAGCCAATTTAGGCAATAACACGACATGAGCAAGAATTAGGCACCAATGGTATCTTAAAACCTTTTCAAAAAGTAGTCTACATTTGTTAAATGTGAAGATGGCTATGGTGTTCAGACATACAATGACTCATTGAGAACATGGCGGGTCAATGAGCAGTAATGTCGTTAGCTCTTATAAATCCTGTGAGCAAAATAAAAATGGTCCAAGGGAAAGTAAACAGTAACTTGGTCTACTTACATCTCCTGGGTGTACTGCTCTTCAACATCCCTTTCTGTGTTCCATGTTGAGCTCACTTCGGCTGACGTCAAACAGTAAACCTTCATTAATAAATATGGTACATTTAAGAGGTAAATCTCAGTGTCACCAAGAACACAAATCTCATGAATAAAAAAAAGCATATTTTGAATGGTGGCGTACACCTAAACTACATAAGCACTGTACGCCGTGGGGCTCCTAAATTTGAAACAGAGTGCAAACTACACCCACCCATAACGGCTAGTCTACCCCAAGGGGTAAATCATGCACAACCACTGTTAAAATCATATTTACCATCAACAACATATTACATACCAGACAGTGAGGCGTCTGTGTGTGTTTGATCAGACAAAAAAGTTCATATCTGTAACCTAATGGATTACAATAGAAGAAACATACAAACATAAAGACGTTTAGGTGAGGTGATACGTAGAAGGCACCTTACTGCCACAGCTACCCACACACTTTTATTTGCAATATTGATCAAAATCAATTATGAAAAACAAAACAAAAACATTTACCTTTGATATAGTTCAATGAATCCAGAATTACAATATCCTCTTTGTTGATCCTCCTAATGCAATAAAGCAACAATTGTCAGGAATTCTTATCTGTAACTTCAAAACAAATCAAATTTGATTCTGGCAACGTTACACAATCTATGAGCAGTAGACTCACCTCTCTGCTTCAGCTCTTAGAGATCCTCTCACATTTTTCTCATTCTGAGAATCTGTGACATATATCAACAATGTTAATATGTGAGCTGGAACTCCAATCAATATCCTATGTATTGGCTACTGCTACACTGTTGTCAATACATAAGGGGAGGAATTGATAGGACAATATTGGCCAATGCCGCGTTCACGTGCTAGTCGGAACTAGGAAACTCTGACATTTCAAACTTGCTAACAGCTTGTACACTGAACATAAATATAAACGCAACATGTCAAGTGTTGGTCCCATGTTTCATGAGCTGAAATAAAAGATCCCAGAAATGTTCCATATGCACAAAAAGCTTATTTCTCTCAAATTTTGTGCACAAATTTGTTACATCCCAGTTAGTGAGCATTTCTCCTTTGCCAAGATAATCCATTCACCTGACAGGTGTGGCATATCAAGAAGCTGATTAAACAGCATGATCATTACACAGGTGCACCTTGTGCTGGGGACAATAAAAGGCCACTCTAAAATGTGTGGTTTTGTCACACAACACAATGCCACAGATGTCTCAAGTTTTGAGGGTGCGTGCAATTGGCATGCTGACTGCAGGAATGTCCACCAGAGCTGCCAGAGAATTGAATGTTCATTTCTCTACCATAAGCCGCCTCCGAGGTTGTTTTAGAGATTTTGGCAGTACGTCAAACCGGCCTCACAACCGCAGATCACATGTAACCACGCCAACCCAGTACCTCCACATCCGGCTCTTCACCTGTGGGATGGTCTGAGACGAGCCACAAGGACAGCTGATGAAACTGTGGGTTTGCACAACTGAAGAAATTCTGCACAAACTGTCATAAACCATCTCAGGGAAGATAATCTGCGTGCTCATTGTCCTCACCAGGGTCTTGACCTGACTGCAGTTCGGCATCGTAACCAACTTCAGTGGACAAATGCTCACCTTCGATGGCCACTGGAAGTGTGTTATTCACAGATGAATCCCGGTATCAACTGTACTGGGCAGAAGGCAGACGGCGTGTATGGCGTCGTATGGGCGAGCGGTTTGCCCTATGGTGGCGGTGGGGTTATGGTATGGGCAGGCATATGCTACGGACAACGAACACAATTTCATTTTATCTATGGCAATTTGAATGCACAGAGATACCGTGATGAGATCCTGAGGCCCATTGTCGTGCCATTCATCTGCCGCCATCACCTCATGTTTCAGCATGATAATGCACGGCCCCATGTCACAAGGATCTGTACACAATTCCTGGAAGCTGAAAATGTCCCAGTTCTTCCATGGCCTGTATACTCACTAGACATGTCACCCATTGAGCACTTTTGGGATGCTCTGGATCGATGTGTACGACAGCGTGTTCCAGTTCCCGCCAATATCCAGAAACTTCGCACAGCCATTGAAGAGGAGTAGGGCAACATTCCACAGGTCACAATCAACAGCCTGATCAACTCTATGTGAAGGAGATGTGTCGCGCTGCAAGAGGCAAATGGTGGTCACATCCATACTTTTTTTTTTGAAGGTATCTGTGACCAACAAATGCACATCTGTTTTCCCAGTCACGTGAAATACGTAGATTAGGGCCTAATGAATTTATTACAATTGACTGATTTCCTTATATGAACTGTAACTTAGTAAAATCTTTGAAATTGTTGAATGTTGCGTTTATATTTTTATTCAGTATATAGTTATACACATGCCGCGTTCAACCAGTTAAAAAGTCTGACATTTCTGAATTTCCTAGGTCCGACTTGCACGTGAACATAATACCTGTCAATTGAAAGGGGGGGGTGCTACTACAGCCAATCAAAGACAGTCAGTAGAATGTACAGGTAACTGCCAAAATAAAGGAAACACCAACATTGTATTTATTTTACCAGGTAAGTTGACTGAGAACACATTCTCATTTACAGCAACGACCTGGGGAATAGTTACAGGGGAGAGGAGGGGGGATGAATGAGCCATTTGGAATCTGGGGATGATTAGGTGGCCATGATGGTATGAGGGCCAGATTGGGCATTTAGCCAGGACACCGGGGTTTAACAAGTGCCATGGGATCTTTTAGTGACCACAGAGAGTCAGGACACCTGTTTGACATACCATCCGAAAGAAGGCACCCTACACAGGGCAATGTCCCCAATTACTGCCCTGGGGCAATGTCCAACCCTATTTAGCTTCACTGGCAAGCCAGCAGTGGGATGTTGGCTCACCACAAGCCAGAACAGCTTCAATGCACCTTGGCATCGATTCTACAACTGTCTGGAATTCTATTGGAGGGATGCGACACAATTATTCCACAATAAATTCCATTATTTGTTGTTTTTGTTGATGGTGGTGGAAAACGCTGTTTTAGGTGCCGCTTCAGAATATCCAGCTAGTAACGTTAGCTAGCTATGCTAGAACAGCAAGTTAGAACCACAGAACTAGAATGAATGAGATTATATTTCTAGCTATGGCTAGAACACCTCGAGAACAGTCCGTACAGAAAGTACAGTGTAGGCTACATGCCGATCTCTGCTACATGCATGGCAACACCAACATTGCCCAGAACAAAGTGGTTGGGCAGTGGAGGCTGCTGAGGGGAGGACGGCTCATAATAATGTCTGGAACGGAGCAAATGGCATCAAACACATGGAAACCATTCCACTGATCCCGCTCCAGCCATTACCACGAGCCCGTATTCCCTAATTAAAGTGCCACCAACCTCTTGTGGTTGAAAGGCATATTTGTGAGCTAGCTAGCTAAGTTTAGCTAGCTAACCACTGTAGCAAGCTAATCAGCTAACTTCAGCCTACCTGCGTATACAGCGTTCTTCTCAATTCCCAACGTTCCATCTCCTACATTGTGAACCTTTCTCTTTGTATTCTGTTCAAAGTATTCCTTTAATTCCACCGCTCTTCGTGTTTTGCCACTACATGGAAAACCACACATTACTATAAGCGGCATGATGCTAAAAACACATGTAGCTAGCTAGACAAACCCATAAATTGTACCCGGAAGTAGTTACCACAGCCAGCCAGCCCCATAAAGTAAAAACCCCCACCTATTTCTACAATGTATCTTCTTAAAATCTGATTTAAAACCACAGTGCTAACCTTATGCCTAAAACTAACCTTAAATTAAGCTCATTTTTGTTTTCGAAAATTTTACGACGGGAATTTGGACTTTGTGGCTGTGCTATCTAGTGGAAACCATTAATAGTTGTTTTTTCTCGTCTTCCACAATCTTGGGTGTGAATCCGGGGTTTAAGTATGGTCGGTCGGGTATGGCGTCCCGGCAAAAGAAATAGCGGGGGTTACGCCATACTGGTAAAACATGAGCCTATCACAATCAGTAAAACAAAATGTCAAGAAAACTGGGCTATTACACCATTATTTAGGCCTATCATTAGGCTACCTTATGTCAGAGAAATGACTAAATTGACTTGAAAACTGGTGGTATAGCCTAAACTCTAAGAGAACACTGACATTTTGCTAAGGCAGAGATGAGTGACACACCGAGACGCGCGCGGACAGCAGTGGACGAATAAATTCTGGCCTAATGTATAAAATATGTATCTTTCCATTCACCACTGTTTGAAGGCAGGACATATCTTGCGAGTGGATGAACGTGCGCGGGTGGCCTTTTCAAGAAACGGTTTGACAATCAGATGAAAACATCATGACTGGTTGTGTTTATGCCACAATAAACGGTAATACATTTTAAAAATTAAATGCCCCATTTTACTACTAGGCCCACAGAGATCCTATTGAATTAAAATGGATTATATGTAATTCTATGATTCACATTTTTTTGGCCGCGTGCACACATAGGAGGTCCCATACCTGGAATAAATTAGATGTACTTTCATCCATGGTGTGAAGTTTTGTGGTAGGCTCGCGTGCCAGGTTTCTGGAGCGCCTGACTCTTTCATCACTGTCATTATTAAACTGAACAAAAATGTAAACGCAACATTTTCATTGATTTTACCGAGTTACAGTTCATATGAGGAAATCAGTCAATTGAAATAAATCCACGTGGCCCTAATCTATGGATTTCACATGACTGGGAATACAGATATGAATCTGTTGGTCACAGATACCTTTAAAAAAATGGGCCTCAGGATCTCATCATGGTATTT
The DNA here is from genome assembly GCF_964263955.1 of Coregonus lavaretus. Classification (NCBI taxonomy): domain Eukaryota; kingdom Metazoa; phylum Chordata; class Actinopteri; order Salmoniformes; family Salmonidae; genus Coregonus; species Coregonus lavaretus. Next base: position 29,646,323 of record NC_139996.1, on the reverse strand, counting down.
TTGTGCATTTAAATTTCCATCAATAAAATTCAACTGTGTTCCTTGTCCATAGTTTATGCCTGCCCATACCATAACCCCACAGCCACCATGGGGCACTCTGTTCACAAGGTTGACATCAGCAAATCACTCCCCACAGGACGCCATACACGTGGTCTGCTGTTGTGAAGCTGGTTGGACCTACTGCCAAATTATCTTAATAACGTTGGAGGCGGCTTATGGTAGAGAAATGAACATTCAATTATCTGGCAACAGCTCTGGTGGACATTCCTGCAGTCAGCCTGCCAATTGCACACTCCCTCAAAACTTGAGACATCTGTGGCATTGTGTTGTGTGACAAAACTGCACATTTTAGTGGCCTTTTATTGTCCCCAGCACAAGGTGTGTAATGATCCTGCTGTTTAATCATCTTATTGATATGCCACACCTGTCAGGTGTGCACAACATTTGAGAGAAATACGCTTTTGTGCGTATGGAACATTTCTGGGATCTTTTATTTCAGCTCATGAAACACTTTACATGTTGCATTTATATTTGTGTTCAGTGTATAACTACAAATGGATAAGGTTTATGTAAAATATAATATTTGGTATAACTTCACATCACACATAATTGATCATCAAAGCATTAAGTGATGTGAAGGGGATATGCTTCAAAACTGAACACATTGTCCGTTTATAATGTAAAGAAGCATTGATACAACATTGATTAATTGCTAAAACAATGAGTGTAGTGGACAGGCTTTATTTTCTATGATGAATGTGGGTGAATGTGACCTAAATAGCCTAAAGACATGAAACATGTTTGTTCTTCCATTTTTATTCAGATATGAGAAGCACTACAGGAGTGGATAATTATGGAGCGGGAAAAAACAATGTCACAGCTTTTTAATAAAACAATACATTAGGCTTAGTTTAACTGAACATCTTGCGAATCTCGATATGATCACTTTATTGAAATACTCCATTCATCTTCTTTGTGGGTTGATGCTGTATGGATGTGGGTGCCCTTTCTCCCTTCTCAGTTTATTTCTGTTGGTTCAAATGTTGTCCAGTAATTTCATCAGGAAAACCGCCTCCTAACAATTTTACAAATGAAATAAAAATACATCATGCTGTTAGGTCAACACGAAATACACAAGAGAAATTAGAACAAAGCATGTGCCTGCGACCAGCCTGGCATGAGGCTGATATAGGCAGAGACGGTAATTAATGTAGTCTCAGTAGGTAGGCTACACAAACATACAGCATAGGCTACTACTTGCACAGACATGTATCATATGGAATGTGATACATTTACAATAAGAACCCAACATCAACATACACCATTCACGTAGATACCTTAAAACACTTCTAACTCACCCGATCTCAAGCCCTGTTTCTGCGGAGTCTGTAGAGCCCTTTTCAGCACGTCTTCAATTAGCAGCTCTGTCAAACTCTCTGCGTTGCGCTCGGGGTTGACAGACTGAACTCCAAAAGGGATCTTTCCATTTCCGAAGGAAGACTCCAAAAACGTGCTATCCACACTTTTCTTGCCCATGAAATGACCTAAGGGCAAAATATACATTTTAAAATGTTATCAATACATGACTAATCACAAATAGCAAACGGAATTATTCAGAGTTAACGCACTAAATTAAACCAACATATTATGGTGATGTTATAACATGACATCAAAATGAAACTGTAAAGTAATACATTTCTCTAGCCTCAGTTTTGAAATAATTACTAGTGGTACTTTCTAAATGACAAGAACTCACCAGTTGCCCATAGACTTCCCCTCTGATTTACCTTGATGTTTGAAACTTTATTTCTAAGTTCATTTAAATCGAAACTCATCGAAGATGTCATACCTATGTATGAGATTAGAACAAAGCAAGAAAGTCCCGATTTGCAGATCCTTGTCAATGTGCCTCTCGTCATCCTTTTTATAAAACTACAGTATTTGTGTACAGAATAGGGTAGGCTCCTTGTCCAGGTTAAAACCACCCTTTGCTCTGCTCTTGGGCATTTCGTGCTCTCGTGTCACAGCACCAGCATTTATATGACCACGCGCCGGCTATTGAAATGAGATGAAGTCATTCATTATCAACACGGCTGGCTACTGCTTATTGCTTGACTAGGATTGGATTTTGCGCATCATATTGTTAAATCGGTTGGGGAGACACTAGTCATATTGGTTTGACTGGACTGAGAAAAAAACAAAACATTTTGGAGGGCAAACAACAAAATGCTATAGGTGTTGGTGTATTTTTATCCCCAGCACATTGTCATCAGAGAAGGGATATTTCAGGACAATGGATGCGTATACTGACATGTTCATGTTTATTTGCAGTTATTTGAAGTAAACATTACAGCAAGGCACTATGGCCGATGCAGGTTGAATAGATATGTGATGGCTTAAGAAATGCTGCTAATATAAAGGGTTCATTAGCTACTGTGTACATGGGTTAACTTAAAAGTCCTTAATATTGTACATATTATCAAAAGTACAAAGTTTCGCTTGACAGGCTATATAAAAACACTGAGATGTGAAGTTTCATATCAGACACTGAGTTTTAACAGTGGATCTGTTTAAAGGATGAACACTGACTGTCAGATAACCACTAGAAAATGAACAGTTCATACAGCACTTAAATAGAAAGTTCACAAGATAAGTCAATGTGACTATAAATATCAATCTCCAAAGTAATTTATAAAATTTTATATTGTGGGAGATACATTTTGAGAATAATAACAATTAATTTTACATTGCTTGCAACACAAAGGTGAAATCTCCCAAAACATCCCAAAGTTTAACGATCACTGCCATATACCATGGAGGTAGAAACAGCTGCACAGGTCTACATCTTCATCTTATTTCAAAATGTTCACATGCAATCAGACATGCTCTAACCCTTTACATTTAAATCACTGCTCTTTTATTTGCCTTAGTACACTGCTGGCAATGAGCCACTTTCAACTCCCTGCATTATCTTGCAAAACAGATGTTTTCTCACACTCACCAAAGATTACAATTAACCAAGAAAAACATCTATGACATCGCTAAGACAAGTCACCACTACTATTAACATAGATATGAGCATTTTAAATGAAGGAAAGCTAACTTTTATCAAACTACAAAAGCAGTAGTCAAAAAAAGTGTAATATCTTTTAGCTAGGCATTTAACTCCAACACCTGTATTTGATCTTGTAGAAAAGTGCTATTTGGGTAGTTTAGCCAGCTTTCATAATAAATGAATGTGAAACTATTTTTGGTATGGAATTGATATAAAATATATATTATGTGCTAAATGGTACCTAGGTCAGAGTAAATATTTCAACATACAGTATGATAGAAGTTGTAATACTGTTACATAACATCACTATTGCCAAGTCCTGCCTGAAGCCCATCTATTATTATGTATTTTGTAAGGCCAGAAATATGAAACCAAGCATATGATATGGCTGCCATAAACTAAAGCAAAGGCTATAGCAAAGTCATCATGATATGAAACTAAATGTGATGTAAGCCTGAGGGACAGATCCTTGACATAACTGGGGTCACTAGAGAATACTGATGAACCAAACTGTGTGCCTTTACAGGTGGGTGTGGTTATGTACCAGAGGCTCTTAGACATTTAATACAATACAAAACATGCAAGCTTCAAAGGTAAAAGAAAAGTAAATAATTCATGATAATCTTTGCCCAAAATTAATTTAATCTTCTCAGTTGTGGAACATCTGCCAGTCCCAAGGGCTTGAGAAACATAAAAAGCATTTAGTTTAAAGGCAAAAAATAATATAAAGGTACCACATTAGTGCAGCATGTCAAGCATCTGAAGTTAAACTACTATTACCCAAGGAAATGGAGATCGCAGCTTTTATGAAGTTCAAAATTGCCCTCATTGATTCTATTTTGCCTGCTGAAGACACTATCCATGAATCTCTAGGTGAGAGCTGCATGTGAATTTACAGTCTGTCTTACTGCAGGCTCACAGTGCAACCTGGTTGGATCCTCTGCCCGTTGGAGGTCAGATTTAACTAATGGTGGTGGCAAGTCCTCTCTCTCATTCACACCCACTGCTTTCCCCACGTCCTCTTCCTGCTTCTTCTTTCTGCTCTGGTACTCCAAGTCCATCCTTTCTTTCTTCTCTTCTTCGGGCTCTTTGACTTTGTGCACAATAAACAGGTGTCTGTTGAGAGATAGCTGTGATGCAAAACATAATCCACAGTGCAGGCATTGGGGAGTGTTTTCATCAGTTTTATGCTGAGGTATGTGCTTCTGGAACTGTGTGCCATCCTCTGTGGTGAAGCCACACTTTGAGCAGCGAAACTGATGTTTCAGACGCTTGGCGGGGGAGCCTTCTAGGGCAGCACCTTCCTGCCCCTCTCCCTCAGACTCCACAGCAGGTCTCTTTGAAACAGGCTCCTGCATAGCAAAGTTAAAGATGATTATATTTAAAGTGTATTTTTTGACAATGTGTAAAATGCTGAACAAATGATATGACAGATTATACATACTGGTATTACTTTTAAAAGAAAAATCACCTCTCCCAAGGCTTTGCTGCTATCCAGAGGGGCTGATTTTAACAGACTGAAGTCTGGATTTTTGATCCCATGCATCAAACTGACGTGGTTCTTCAACATGATGTTTGTGGTGAATGTTGTCCTCTCATCTGTGCAATACCTGCACAATAAGAATACAAGATATCATACGAAAAATAGTCATAAAATGTGGTAACCACCGTTTTGTTTTTGCATGTTTGTCCATTTACTGTAGAGCCACCCAGGGGCCAATACGTGCCAGTTATGCCCCAATCGTTCAGGAAGTAATGTACTGGGCCCAGTTTCCCAAAAGCATTTTAAGGCTAAGTTCATCTTAGAACAATAGGATCCTATGGTTCCAACAATGAACTTTGCCTTAAGATGCTTTTGGGAAACCGGGCCCTGTAATGTAGATTTCAGGATGAAACTCTCACCAGCAGGTAAATGTCTTCTTCTTTCCATCGTGGTCATTGCGAATGTGTCTTCTCAAACTTGTAGAGGAATTGAAAGACCTCTCACACTGCCGGCATGGATAACTCTTCATTGCCTACAGAAAGCACAGAGAGCAGATTGACTTAAGGGTTGAGCTGACTTGGGAATTATTTAATTTCATTAAGGGCCTGAAGGTTGTAAATCCCACATCTGAGGTGGTCCCTATATTATCATCTGTCCTCTAGTATAAATGCTACAGCTAATTTATTTGAATGCGCAATAGAATTACAAAATTGCTCCTCACCCTCCCATGGCTGTTCTTCATGTGAGAGACGTAGGCTTCTCGGTCAGGCAGCCAGTGTAGGCACTCTCCACAGGTCCAGCCAGCATTCTTCAGATTGGGCTTGCTGTCTCGAGCGGCCAAGTTCGCCCCTTTTCTGGTTCCATCGGAGTGTTTTATGGGAGTGTTTACCTTTGGCTGGTGGAATCCCGAGGTAACATCTTGGTGCTGTGCAGTCATCTCTGGTGGTTTTGTTCTTTTCTCCACCTCCTCTTTGAAGATTCCTCCATGCACCTCCTGTAATATAGACAGACAGCTTTTAAAAAGACAGAGCTCAAATCTGAGCATTATGTGCCCCATTTTATGTCAATGTGACTAGGTTGAAGATGAGGATGATGCCATACCTTGAAATGCTGCATTAACGGCTGCTTTTGGGTGAAGATTGAAGTGCACTCAGGGCACTTGAACATACAGGTAGCACGCTTTTTGGCATTCTGATAGAAGTGCTGAAGCAATAACTGCTTTTTCTTGAACACTGTCTCACAAGAACACTTGAAGATTAACCTGGAACAGAAAAACAACCCAATTAGAACATAAATAGCATTGAAAACAATCATGTCAAACTTCAAGATGGGTTAGCAAATATGCCCATTTCAGAACATGCATTTAGTTACACAAACTCACTGAGGGGACACTTTGCTCGCATTGTGCTTAGTTGTCAAATGCATTTGACATCCATCAGAAGACTTGAAAGCAACAGGACAGATGGTGCACTTATAGAAGACCTCACAGTGTTTCTCCTCAATGTGACTCTTCTGCACATTAAATGACATGAAAACCATATCACAATGAAGACACCTAGAAGAAAAAGGATTTACAAAAAGGTGGACAACGTTATAAGAACACTTTTGTGTTATGTATCCACTAAGTCCCATTCAAGGTCTTAACAAAAACATATACTTTAATATTGACTTACTTATAGCCAGCCTTGCGTGCATAGTGAAGACAGTTCTCCTTCACATGCTTCTGTATGTCCACGGAGCGACTCAGCGCACCACACTCAGGGCAGCAATAAGGGGACTTGTGGGCATGAATACGCTGGTGAGCCCGGTAGCTACACTTGTTGGGTAGCACCATTGAGCACACCTTACACATCTATACATGACAAAAGAACACAGAGCAAAACATATCGAAATACTCTCATTATTACCTGGCCTATGATAGTGAACATTTCAGCAATTATCATTATTTTCAATTTAATCATTACTTACCAGTCCCTCCATTTCTTCCGACAGCCTCTGGTAATGGCCTGCGAGACCTCTGTAGTCTGATAGCTGCTTGTTACACTCCAGGCAGTGGAGTCTGTGGCGGATTACCTTGTCTGGATAGAGGGGCATGACTGGTTGGCTTTTAGGTGAGGATAATGGGGGCACATGGGAGCCCACATGCACAGAGGATTCAGCGATCAAGGGTGCAAACATCTGTCTCTCTGCTATGGGCTTCATGGAGAGCTGTGTGCACTGCATCACCACACCTTTGTTCTTATGTTCCCGTGCATGTGCCAGCAGGGCACACTTGTTGAAGAATACCATGGTCTTAGCACAGTGGGTGCAGGCTACTTCAATGTGCACACTCCTCCTGCCATAATGATAAGCAAGACTCCTCTCTACCCCAAAGGAGTCCCCACACTCCAGGCAGCAATATCCCCGTGGTGGCAAGTTGATGTTGCTCTCAGGTGGTGGGTTTAGGTTGGGTACATATGTGGGTACAGGGTTGGCATTATTTAACAGTCTGTTTAAGGTTCCTGCTGCTGTGCTAGGAATGGCAGCACGTGGATTAGGGGCAGCTTTTTTCACTTGGTGTACCAATGGGACAGTGCAGCACACCATAGAAGAGGAAAGTGTGTGTTGTTGGCTCTGTTGATGGGAGGTGGAGCGCGCAGCGACTGAAGCAGCAACACTGTGAGGGACTAGGTTCAGGTTAGCTAAGTGCATTGCCTTGGGAAGGAAGCTTGTATTGGGAGAGTTGCCTGTTTGAACTGATGAAATCCTCTTTTGTGTAGAAGGGCCATGCTGGGCAACTGGCATAGACCTCATAACAGGACTACTTGTATTATGAAAAATAGTTGGGGACTGCATTGGTCCTGGCCTCTTGGAGTTCCCCTCTAATTTAGTATCAGTAACCTTTGATGGCAGAGTACCAACTGGTGTACTTTTGATGGGCATATCAACAATAATATCACTTATCACATTATGAGAGGGATAGGGAGACAAACTAGGGCAGGCATCCTCAACAATCATACTCTGGGATGGAGAGGACTCAACAGAGTGAACCTCCTCGTTTTCTGAATCAGGTACTACACTGGTAACCGTGCGCTGGATTTGCCCAGTCGTGGTTTTAATGGTCTTTATTCTGACCCTCGGTATGGCTGGAGGTGAGCCAGATGCCAGTGCTGGGGATCCCTTGCCACTGCTGTTACTGCAAATGCTTACAGGACTGTCAGGTGGTTTCATTAACCACTTCACAGCTTCAAGAGGACTCCTGGGACTTCGTGGTGACATGGGCACTTTTGGACTAACCTTTATGGTGTCATCATGAGCCACTGATGAGTCTCTATAGTTTGGTTGTTCACTGGGATCCTTTCTGGCATTCAGAGCCACTAATGCCTCAAGGCATGACGATAGTTTGGATGTTGGAGTTTTGACACATGGATGAGAGGTGGGCATATTAGACGCTGCCACTATATTAACGTTACTGCTTGACTCAATATTGTTATGATCATTTGTAGGGAGCATTGCACTACTATGACAATCTCCCTTTTCCTTCTGGTCACTGACATTACTGTCAAGCTTCTCTGTCCTGGTATCCTCTGCTTTGATAGATTCTCCTTTGCCCCTCGGAAGGTTCTCAGGTGTGTCACAGTCTACTTTATGGCACTTGTCAAACATGCTGTAATACAGATGTTTTTTCTGATTGTCTGACATTGGGAGTTCTGCAGACATAAATATAGAGGCAGCAGGGAAGTAAGGTCTCTCTTGTTTTGGACGGACATCAACTCCATTGCTTCGGCTGTCTTCAGATTCTGGACTAGAGATGGGGCTGAACTGGGAAAAGGACTGGGAGAAGGATGGCGTTCCTTCAGGTTTGTGCTGGACGGGGGTCTTCCCTAAGAGTCCTTTTGTGCCATCCCCATTTAAAGCAGACACAAAAGACTTAGAACCACTGTGGTCAATCTGATGAGACTCCATGGCGGCCCCTGACCCCCTGAAACCATTTTGCAATGGGTCTCCAAAGTGTGGGCACTCTCTCTCGCCACCACTATCAGACGACTCCTGGCGACTTGTGTTCTTCACTATTACACTTACAGCAGGTACATCAGATGCACCCACAGCTTGGTGAACAGATAAGCTGTCATCCATACACATCCCTGTGTGTTTCAGCTGACCCTCTCCCTCATCGTGACTCTCCTGGACAGTCTCTTTTGCATCCAAACTGGTGGCATCAGGGATGTCAAAGGCAGCCAAAAGATCATCAAAATCAGGGGTCTTCATGTCACCCATGTTTGAATGCTTGCAAAACCTGAGTAAAAACACAGAGTTAAAACATAAGCACATAAACTTACAAGATATATGGCATATTCCCTGACGACAGTGACGTTGGAGAGTTATTTACCATTTGGCTCTTGTTTATGTTTGTTGCTAAAATTCAGCAAGGTTGTCAGTTGGTGTCATTATGGGCTGCTCCCTCTGTGCAGATACCTGAGATCAATTAATAGGAATTATGTTTACTTTAAAGTGCACTAGCTAGCTTGTAATGGTAAACATTTTGGCTCACAAATGTCAGCTAGCTAACGTTAACACATCTCCAGCTGGCCTGCTAGCCACAACAAAGTGTAGATAATTGAAGTTTAACATCAAAATAGATATAATATATCTCACCAAACAACGTATTGTACTGCAACAGAGAGCGGTTGAAACTGTAGCTAAATAAAGCCAGCATCTGTGAATACAGAGCCAGAGGCTAGAGTTAGCTGTTAGTTAGCAAGCTAGCTACTATAAAGTAACGTTAGATGTGTAGCTAGCTCGGATATTTGACACTTGCAGCTCTAACGTAGCTAACGTTAACTAAATGACAAGCTAAATAATCTATCTATAAGGCTAAATATATATTCGAGCATATAATGAGTACAAAGGTAGAGTTCACCTATCTATCGATTAGCTACCGGCGTTGCTGCCATAATTCCCCCCGGGCCCAGGCCTCGTTCTTTTCGGGTGGACTTCTTCCTTTACAACAAAACAGCTAGCTAGTTGCTAGCTTATTGATTGCTTGCTAGATAACACGCGGGAGCTAACATGTCCTAGTATGTCGCGAGCCTGTAGTAAAAATGTATTGATCAGTCACAAATTGATGAAATATTGGAAGCTATCAATGTGATAGGCTTCAGTAATTGTTATGTGAAAATGCAGTTCATCCCTTCGTCACCAGACCAGTGTGTTGTGAACAACATTAGCGTGAGCAACAATAGTGGAATCGGGGGGGCTCGCCTTCAAAATAAAAGTCCACAATTGAAACGGATGCAAACGGATAAAAACAGTGGAATCATGCCACAATTGGACTGGATAATGCTATGTTATATAAATTCGACAAAAGACAATAATGAGTTAATTTGACACAAAAAAAGTAAGGAATCAGTTGAAATCGCACTAATTATGTATTCAGTGGCACACTTATAGCCAGGGGTGCAACTTTCACTGGGGACGGGGGGGACGGGGACGGGACGGGGGTATGGGTGGATGGGGGTCATATCCCCCCCATTCTGAAATTGTATTTTTGTCCCCCCCCCAGTTTTATCATTGCAATGTGATACAAAAAGCGGAAAATGTGTGCTTTAGGACCATACGGACGCCTCAGAGTGTTTGGAGTGTTCTGCCGGTTGGATTTAGGACCGGGCGGACACCACAGAGCGGGCTGACATGACCGATAGTGGAAGGGGGCGGAACCAGGGAGGCGTCTGGAGAAACGATGGCTGAGAAGCCGTCCATGTTTGGTGAATTAGGATAGATAAGCGACGATTATTCAATATAGCTAAGTTAATAGATTTGAACAAAGATAAACGAAACAGAGAGGAAATCCGGTGGAGGTGTTTGAGCAACACTGGACTGTGACTGGAGCAGAGATGGATGGAAAGGTAGGTTAGGAGTTGAGGAGGACGGGATGGAGTGGAGTGGAAAAAGGTGGAGGTATAGTAAGATTAAAGGTTAAGAAAAAGAGGAAGCCTGAGGAGCCTTTGCAGGTCTTGTCAGAGGAGATTAGTGATGAGGAGATTAGTGATGAGGGAGGTTCGGGTCGCAGTGTTGTACTGAGAGAAGTGGAGTTCAAGGTGTTGGTGAAATTTAAGGATCAAGGTTGAGTCACGGCAGTGAGTCCGATCGCGTTGGCTAGGGATTTGGAGAGTAAAGTAGGAGAGGTTGTGTCTGCTAAAGTTCTTTGTGATGGAAGTTTGGTGGTGGTGTGTTTCAATGTTAAACAGTATGAGAAGGCGCTCAAACTCAAGCAGGTATGTAAACGTGTGGTTGATAGTAGCATGACGGATCAAACAGGATGGAAGTGGGTGAAGGGAGTTCCAGAAATTGTTAACATTCTAGAAATAAAGGACCACTTGAAGGGAGGCTCTCTTCACGGGGGGCCAGTATGAAAAATGTATGCACTCACTAACTGTAAGTCGCTCTGGATAACAGCGTCTGCTAAATTACTAAAATGTAAAATTGAGGCAAAGCGTCTCCAGATGACACGAGATGGGAAGAAGGTGGCTAGATTGTGAGTGCTACTAAACTTTGAGGATCTGGTATTGCCAGGAAAAGTTAGGATTGGGTATATAAGTTAGTATGTGCGAGCATATGTTCCGAAACCATTGCGTTGCTATAACTGTCAAAGGTTTGGGCATGTGGTGGCGGTGTGTAAAGGCAAAAGGAGATGTGGGGGAGAACATGCTTATGGGGAATGTGGAGATGGGGTCCAGTTAAAGTGCTGTAACTGTGGGGGCGCCCATAGTGTAGTGTATGGGGGTTGTTCAGTGATGAAAAGACAGTTGGAAGTGCATCAGGTGTGGAGTGAGCGTAACATCTCGTATGCAGAAGCAGTGAAGGTAGTTCACGCAGAAACAATCGGGGCACCTAGAAGAGCAGGTATTCATTTTTTAAAACATTTTAGTCATTTAGCAGATGCTCTTATCCAGAGCGACTTACAGTTAGTGAGTGCATACATTTTCATACTTTTTTCATACTGGCCCCCTGTGGGAATCGAACCCACAAACCTGGCATTGCAAGGGCAATGCTCTACCAACTGAGCTACACGGGGCAGATTGAGATGCAGGTTGGGTGTGATGGAGGGAGCAGAATGGGGGAGAACACAAGACTGGTAGGAGACATGAGGAAGGTTGTTACATTTGTGACAGCAGCAATCAATTGTACAGAAAAATTACAATTGAGGACTAAGAAGATAAAGATCATAGTGGAGCAGGCAGTGAGATATCTTGGGATCACAGGACTGACATGGGAACATGTACAGGATGACCTCAATAAGATTGAGAATCAGTCCAGCCAGGAATCATGTATTGGGTAATTTGCATTATGGTGTTAATCCTTCAATGGAATGCCAGAAGTTTGATGGCTAATGGGCAAGAGTTCAAACAGGTTCTTGAGGAGTTACAAGCCAAACCTGGTGTGATATGTCTCCAGGAGACATGGCTAAAACCTACTCTAGATTTTGTATTACAAGGTTATGTTGCAGTCCGTAGAGATAGGGTGGTAGGGGGAGGAGGAGGGTGTGCTACCTTTATAAAGCGGTGGATCCCATATAGGTGTGTGGGAGAGGGAGTGTAACATGAGTATGTAGTGGTAGAGGTGTGGTTGGGAGGGGGGAATATGGTAATAGTGAACTTTTACAACCCGTGTAAGAGACTGGAGTTGCTGGCCCTTGGGAATGTAGAAGGTCAAGATAGGAGACGGGTAATGTGGTGTGGGGATTTTAATGCTCATAGTACGCTCTGGGGAGGGTTACGGACTGATGTAAATGGACAAGCGTTGGAGGAACTACTGGATGAGAAAGGGCTTGTGAGTCTTAATGACGGCCGGGAAACCAGGATTGACCAAGTAACTGGAAATGAATCTGCTCTGGATCTTACTTTGATCTCTAGTTCAATGGCAGGCAGATGTAGTTGGGAGGTTTTGGAGGAATCTACAGTGGTTAGTGATCACCATCCTATCATGTGTACTGTAGGTTTGAGGGAGGAAGAACCAGTAGGAAATGGATTGAGGAGATGGATATTTGGGAAAGCGTAGAGGGGTCAGTTTCAGGAGTTGAGTCAACAGGAGCTGTCTCAGGTAGATCTTAATTCTGATATAGAATCAGTCAATGATGGAAAAAGAGGAGCAATAGTAGGGGCTGGAAGGCAGGTGATTCCTATGGGGACAGGGGGGAGAAAGAGGAACGCAGTGAAGAGTGTAGAGAAGCAGTGAAGAGTAGGAACAGTGCTTTCAGAATGTTGAAAAGGTCCTATAATTACCAGCACCTGATTCAGTATAAACAAGCACAAGCAGTAGTAAGGATGATCATTAGGACAACTAAGAGGGAGTATTGGCGGCGGTTCTGTGGAAACATAGGCAGGACCACGCCTGTGGGAGAGGTATGGGGGATGATTAAGAGGATTAGTGGGGTCAGAAGAGGTTGGGATCTCCCTGTGCTGAAAAGTGGGGAGATTGTTGCAGTGAGAGATATGGAGAAGGCAGAGATGTTAGCCCAGGCATTTGTGAAGGTGCACAGCTCAAATAATCTGACAGAAGAGGGGCAGCATGGGAGAGAGAGGGTCAGAGGAGAACATCCGGGGGTCCTGGATCAGAGAGAGATGGTGGGGGATACATTGAATAGCCCTTTTATGTTGGCTGACATGAAGAGAGCATTAGCTAAAGCTGGGGTTACATCTCCTGGGAAGGATGAGATGTGTTACATCATGATGGCTCATATCAGTGACACTGCAATGGGGAAAGTATTGGGCCTTTACAATAAGGTGTGGCAGGAAGGGAAACTGCCTGGAAGTTGGAAGCAGGCGGGAGTGGTGCCAATACGGAAACCTGGGAAAGACCCTACTAGTCCTTCAAGCTATAGGCTGATAGCGTTGACATCTCATGTATGTAAACGTATGGAAAGGATGATAACGGAAAGGCTGACATCTGGAGAGTAGAGGACTAATGTCACCAGATCAAGGTGGGTTCAGGAAAAGCAGGGGAACGATGGATCCTGTATTGTGCCTTGAGTCAGTCATACGGAAGGCACTGGAAAATAAGGAGGTGGTGGTAGCTGTTTTCTTTTATGTAGAGACGGCTTATGATATGATATGATGTGGAAGGAAGGCCTACTTATCAAGCTGGATAACATAAGGGTTGGAGGAAGGGTTTTTAACTGGATAAAGGATTTTCTTTTTGGGCGATCAATACAAGTGAGGGTGGGGAGCTCTATGTCAGAGAGCTATGAGGTGGATAATGGTACCCCCCAGGGAAGTGTCATTAGTCCTTTGTTGTTCTCCATCATGATTGAAGATGTATTCTCTAAGGTGAGACCTGATATTGGGAGGTCATAGTTTACGGATGATGGAGCGCCGTGGAAGAGAAATATTACCCATACAGCCAGAAGAGTTCAAGAAGCGATTAGTGAAGTAGAGCAGTGGTCCCTCAGGTGGGGCTTCAAGTTTTCAGTTGAGAAAACACAGACAGTGTTTTTTTCTAGAAGGAAGGTTGGGGAGGAAATATACTTGAAGTGGTATGGAAGGAATCTGGAGAGGGTGGGAGGGTTTAGGTTCTTGGGGGTCTGGTTTGACACTCGAATGACATGGGCAGAGCATATTAATAGAGTATTTGTCAAAGGAAAGAAAATATAAAGCTCAGACATCTTTAAAACAGCTAGATGTTATCCAGGCCCAAGCCCTAAGAATATGTTGTGGAGCACTCAGGACCCCCCCCTGTGGCAGCGATGCAGGTAGAGTTGGGAGAGATGCCATTAAAGTTAAGAAGACAACAGCTAGCCATGACATATTGGGTAAATCTACAAGGACATGAGGTTACACATCCTACAGAAAAGGTGCTCCCAGAGTGCTGAGAACATGAACAAAATTTGAATTGGGTGGATAGGCAATTGTATGGTGAGAGAGATGGGGTCGTTTGGGAGGGAGTTCAGCCACTTTGTGGTTCTTCCTGCTTCCTGTTTCTCCCTCAACCAGTGACATATCTACTGTTGCTGGAGAGGGTAAGAGATGTTGAGGAAGGAGTAGATTCAGTTGTAAGTGAACATTTAAGAACACAATACTATGCTTTCTTGAATATATTCACAGATGGATCTAAGGACCCTAAAACAGGGAGGACAGGAGCAGCTTTTAGTGTTCCTGAGTTTAAGGTGGCAGTGACGAAAAGAGCAACAGATCATTTATCTGTTTACACAATGGAGTTGTTGGCCATACTATTGGCTGCAGAGTGGGTGGAGGAGGTGAGGCCAGACAGGGTAGTCATCTGCTCTGACTCCTGTGCAGCACTGATGAGCTTAAATGCATGTGTGTCTCAGAGCAAACAGGATGTATTGTATGAGGGTTTGCAGTGTTTGTATAGAGTGAAATAGATGGGGGTATTTGTGATGTTCCTCTGGGTACCAGCTCATGTGGGAGTAGAGGGGAATGAGGAAGTGGATATTATTTCCAAGCAGGCTCTTAAACACCCTAATGTTGAGATGGAATTGTCAATCAGTAAAGCAGAAGCCAAGGGATTAATAATAACAGTGGTTAAAAATAAGTGGCAAGAGTTGTGGGACAGGAAGAGTAAGGGAAGACACCTGTATAAGATCCAGGAAAAGGTGGGGGCAGGGAGGTCCTCAGGCCGAGAGAGACGGGAGGAAAGTGTAGTCACAAGGCTGAGACTGGGACACACAAGGCTAAATAGTACATTGAAAGTGGTGGGGAAACATCCGACTGGGAGGTGTGATCATTGTCAGGAGGAGATGGAGACTGTGGAACATGTTCTATTTCAGTGCCAGAAATATGTGAGAGAAAGGGAGTGTTATGACGAGTTTCTCTGGTATCGAGTACTTCAGGTTGTAAGAGAATAGTTAAACACTTAGATGGAGAGTTGTTTCAGAGTATTTAATTGTTACAGTACCGGATTCGCATGACAAGCGGTACGGGCGTAGCCTATTGTCATCTGAATGATAGGCATACAAAATCTCTCAGTTTATATACGGCTTTGCAAGCTAATTCCATCCAACAGTTGCCAACCATTATTGAGTGTCACTCCCAACAATAATAGTATCATCTTGCAACCCAGTCAGCTCGCACCCTAATAAGGATATTCCATCACGTACTCATTCTAAGATTAAACACAAGTGGCCCCCAAGCTATCTTGGCACGCAGACCTTCTGGCACCCACCAGTGACAGAAATAATTACATGGCATGTCCTCATCCTCCCAATCCCATGCAGCTCATGAGATCAAAGACATTAACAAATACTGTATAAAAAGACGTTATATCAGGGAGCGATTGTTATTAGATTTGAGGAGTAATGGGGTTGAAGAGCCAGGATTAAGTGAACTGATGGGGAAATCTTCAGGGGATGTAGTATTTAATTATGTATTTCGTTTCCTTAGGGAGACGAGATTATTGGGTAGGATTTAGACCTTCACTGTCTCTGGTCCACACTCCAGTCCAGTTGGTGGTGGTAATGCGCCTTAAAGTTGGTTGCTAACCGCCATATAAAATCCACAGAAGAAGAAGAACAGAGCGGGCTGACAGGCTGTGTGAAGGCACAGCTTCTAGAAGGCTAGCTGGACCAGCATGGGGGAGTTGAGCATAGTTCAGTGTGTATGTGTTGCGCTCTTTCACCGAGTTGTAAAAGCAAGCAGAGCAGAAACTGGCTACTCTTTAGTTAACTGATGTAGCTGGCAAGGTAACTGCTGTTTAACTTAACAGAAAAAAACTAAACTAGTGTTTATTCGCAGTGCTGAGCTAGTATTGTAACTGGCATTTAACGTTAGCAAAAGTTTCATCCCCTCTTGACTGAGGTGAATGAATAAGCTACGCTAGCTAGTAGCTACCACAGCCAGGTCAGCTCTAGCCTCTAGTTATCTGACAGATAGCGATATGAGGTGGCTATTATTGCTATCTTGCTATTCTTTGTCATGCCTCATTTTAGGAGGATCAGATGGTGACAGGGCTCTCAGCAGGGTCAGGCAGCCAGGGAAGACCAGTATGTGATGGAGGTGAGGTAACACTTAATTCTCTCTGTGCAGCAAACACTGGACAAGCCAGATGCTATTTTAAGGCAGTCTGACAAACCTCCAAAGTTGATTTCCAAACTGTATCAAGGATTGATAGAGGCTTTTCCCGATGAAACAAAACATGTAAAACAAAAATGTGAAGAAGACCAGGTATAAGCTATTGTATAAGCTATAGTCTATCACAGTGCCATCCGTTTTGTCTCCAAAGCCCCATACACTACCCACCACTGTGACCTGTACGCTCTTGTTGGCTGGTCCTCACTACATGTTTGTCGTCAAACCCACTGGCTCCAGGCCATCTATAAATCACTGCTAGGCAAATCCCCGCCTTATCTTAGCTCATTGGTCACCATAGCAGCACCCACCCGTAGTCTGCGCTCCAGCAGGTATATCTCACTGGTCATTCCCAAAGCCAACACCTCCTTTGGCCGCCATTCCTTCCAGTTCTCTGCTGCCAATGACTGGAACGAATTGCAAAAATCTCTGAAGCTGGAGACTCTTATCTCCCTCACTAACTTTAAGCATCAGTTGTCAGAGCACCTTACCGATCACTGCACCTGTACACAGCCCATCTGAAATTAGCCCACCCAACTACCTCATCCCTATATTGTTATTTATTTTGCTCTTTTGCACCCCAGTATCTCTATTTGCACATAATCTCTTGCACATCTAGCATTCCAGTGTTAATACTAATTGTAATTATTTTGCACTATAGCCTATTTATTGCCTTACCTCCATAACTTGCTACATTTGCACACACTGTATATTATTTTTTGACTTTGTTTTTTTACCCCATATGTAACTCTGTGTTGTTGTTTTTATCGCACTGCTTTGCTTTATCTTGGCCAGGTCGCAGTTGTAAATGAGAACTTGTTCTCAACTGGCTTACCTGGTTAAATAAAGGTGAAATAAAAATAAAAATAAAAATGATGATGAATGGATACAGATACTGTATGTTTGAATGCCCAGTCATGTTCATATAATCTCAAACATAAATTACTGCAGTTTAAGGCCATCCATAGAATGTACTATATGCCAGTGAAACTGAATTACATGCACTCAGAAATGTCATTCCTCTGCTGGAGGTGCAAAACCCAAAAGGGGACGTATTTGCATATGTTATGGTCTTGTGAAGGAAGGCTGGCCGAATTCTGGCAAAGTATATGTTATTTTATCTCAGCATATCTACAGATTCTCCGTTCTCCCTGTTTTTGTTTGCTTGGAAATGTTGATACTGGAGACTGTTATCTGCAGAAACTGTGTAACCATGCATTTATAGTGGCTAAGAAATGCATTGCCATTAATTGGAAGGTTGGTTATCCTCCCACAATGTCAAGGTATGTATCACTATATTTGGTTTATTACAAGATTTAGGGTATACTGGACAACTTTCATAAGGTCTGGATGCCTTATATGGAATACTATACGACAAAAGGAGTCTGTATTGAAAACATGCCCACGTCAGGGGAGATACCTATTTAGGCAATCCCAAGCTGCTGGGCTGCTCAGTCCTGGCCCTGGGGGTCTGCCGTCCTGTGGGTTGTCACTCTGGCCTTGGTCTAACACACCTGAAACCAATAATGAATGTTTCACTAAGATCCTAAAGCTGAGTGGGGTGTGTTGGGTTGGGGCGCTGCAGGGTGGTGGACCCCTAGGGACAGGACAGGGCGACTCAGCTATATTGTGTGCAAGTAAAACAAGCTCTACAGTACTATTAGTCCAATGAGAATAATTCTATGGAGGATTTGCTGTTTTTGTGTGTTTATGTATATTTGCGGTGTATGTGTAATTTTTGTGTGTTTTTTTTTTCAAACCTTTCCCTTGGCAATTAAAACAATTAAAGGTGTGAATTGGGAAGGAAATTGTGTTGGGAGAGAGTTGAGTTATTGACTAGACAGGTGGGGGTTGGGCGTGCAGGCGGCTCGGGCTGGCTGGTCTGCTTGAAATTTGATATAGAGGATGTCTTAATAAAGTCTTAATCAAGAGTTGTTCATTTGTTAGGCTATTGGTTAAAGGTGCAACACAATATTTATTATTGAATTACCTTTGATCTAGTTTAGTCTTATTAATCACTTAAACATATTTAATAATTATCTCTTACCTAGCTTGATGACTGTGGGCATTCTTGCTTACTTTTTGTTCTAAATGGAGACGGCATATTGGATTGTTTAAAAAAGCAGGAAATGAGCTTCATATGCCCAAAAAATTCTGGGGGAGGAAGCCCAGACCCCCCGCCAGGTTATGTTCCCCCCACTTCTAAAGCCAAAGTGGCACCCCTGCTTATAGCAATGTACAGCCTTATGGATCTTGGGTCCATGAAATGGGGTATCAGCCTACACAGTGACAGCCACAGATTACAATTCTAAAGAGTTAACACAAATAAATATTAGCGTCGTAGTTCTTATTCTACAGCAGTCCTTCCTGTCTTGCAGCTAGTTGCTTAACGCGCAGGGCCTGCTGCCTGGAGAAAGGGGTAGGTAGCTGCATCCCAATATGGCGGCCGGAATATGGACAAGTGGGTGTGTCGAAAGGAAAGTAGTGCGTGTGTGGAAAGTGCTCTCCTATAGGTTGGGTTTTGATTGAGCGGTGTTGTTTTTCTTCCATTACTTACCAGGCAACTACCTTACAATAAGTTATCATACTGCGTATTTCACTGTTAGTTTTACAAAAATAATTGTACATTTTCAGTTGTAAAACTGACGATTGTTTGTTTTTTATTAATAGTATTGACGATGGGTGTACTGTTGCTTCGTGCGTTGAATGCATGTGCTTACTGTGACTGTCATCCTGATATTGGCTATTAGGTAGCTACTTCCCACGCCGTTGCCGAACAGTAGTGCTTGTCAAGCGGGAGCAAAGGGCACTGTGTCCCAGTGTTGTTGCCTTTCATGCCCTCCCCATTGAATAGTAGACTGTATGTATGTATCAAGGTGACATCTAGATGGCTATCAATATTAGTTATTTATTGTGTAGGCTTCTATCCTACTTGAAATAAAATAATGTGAGAGAAAAAATGGCCGCGCTAGCTAGCACTGGCGACACGACCTTGATACCCAGTAGGAAGCACTTCAAGTCGGCAGGTATATCGATACAACACCGGTGCACTGGTCGCCGGCTTATCTCGCCTTACAGCCCAATCAGCCACCCCAAACGGTCTTGAGTGGCAACAAATCTGCCCAATTAGCTGATTCGCTTTCTATACACCCACTCCTTTTGACACACCCACTCGCCCATACACTAGTCACCATATTGGGCTGCAGCTAACCATTCTTTGAGACCTGATGAAATTGCATGACTACTACGCACAAAAAGCGTATTTCTCTCAAATTTTGTACACAAATGTGTTTACATCCCCGTTAGTGATAATCCATCCATTTGACAAGTGTGGCATATCAAGAAGCTGATTAAACAGCATGATCATTACACAGGTGCACCTTGTGCTGGGGACAATACAAGGTCCCTCTAAAATGTGCAGTTTTCTCACACAACACAATACCACAGATGTCTTAAGTTTTGAGGGAGCATGCAATTGGCATGCTGACTGCAGAAATGTCCACCAGAGCTGTTGCCAGAAAATGGAATGTTCATTTCTTTAACATAAGCCGCCTCCAATGTCATTGTAGAGAATTTGGCAGTACGTTCAATCGTTTTCACAACCACAGACCACGTGTAACCACACCAGCTCAGGACCTCCACATCCTGCTTCTTCACCTGCGGGATCGTCTGAGACCAGCCACTCGAATAGCTGATGAAACTGTGGGTTTGCGCAACTGAATAATTTCTGCACAAACTCTCAGAAACCGTCTCAGGGAAGCTCATCTGCGTGCTCGTTGTCCTCACCAGGGTCTTGGCCTGACTGCAGTTCGGCATCGTAACCGACTTCAGTGGGCAAATGCTCACCTTCAATGGCCACTGGCACGCTGGAGAAGTGTGCTCTCGGATGAATCCCGGTTTCAGCTGTACCGGGCAGATGGCAGACAGTATGGCGTCGTGTGGGCGAGCGGTTTGCGGATGGCAACCTTGTGAACAGTGTGCCTCATGGTGGGGTTATGGTATGGGCAGGCATAAACTACGGACAACAAACTCAACTGCATTTTATCGATGGCAATTTGAATGCAGAGAGATACCGGACGAGATCCTGAGGCCCATTGTCGTGCCATTCATCCGCCGCCATCACCTCATGTGTCAGCATGATAATTCACTGCCCCATGTCGCAAGGATCTGTACACAATTCCTGGAAGCTAAAAATGTCCCAGTTCTTCCATTGCCTGCATACTCAACAGACATGTCACCCATTGTTTGGAATGCTCTGGATCGACGTGTACAACAGTGTGTTCCAGTTTCCGCCAATATCCAGCAACAGCCATTGAAGAGGAGTGGGACAACATTCCAAAGGCCACAATCAACAGCCTGATCAAGTAACTCTATGCGAAGGAGATGTGTCGTGCTGCATGAGACAAATGGTGGACACACCAGATACTGACTGGTTTTCTGATCCACGCCCTATTTTTTTTTTTAAAGGTATCTGTGACCAAAAGATCAGTGGAGGCTGCTGAGGGAAGAATGGCTCATATTAATGGCCAGAACGGAGCAAATGGAATGGCATCAAACACCTGGAAACCATGTGTTTGATGTATTTGATACCATTCCACCGATTCCCCTCCAGTCATTACCACGAGCTCGTTCTTCCCAATTAAGGTGCCACCAACCTCCTGTGCAACAGATGCATATCTGTATTCCCGATCATGTGAAAGCCATAGATTAGGGCAGCATTTCCCAAACTCGTTCCTCGGGACCCCAAGGGGTGCACGTTTTGGTTTTTGCCGTAACACTACACCGAGTCAAATTATCAAAGCTTGATTATTAGTTTAGTATTTGAATCAGGTGTGTACTGCTTGGGCAAAAACCAAAACGTGCACCCCTTCGGGTCCCGAGAACTGACTTTGGGAAACCTTGGATTAGGGCCTAATTTATTTATTTTAATTGACTGATTTCCTTATATGAACTGTAACACAGTAAGGTCTTTGATATTGTTGCATGTTGCGTTTATATTTTTGTTCAGTGTATAAGATTTCACTTTCCCTTATAACTTTAAAATACATGTTTGTACACTGCTCAAAAAAATTAAGGGAACACTTAAACAACACAATGTAACTCCAAGTCAATCACACTTCTGTGAAATCAAACTGTCCACTTAGGAAGCAACACTGATTGACAAATTTCACATGCTGTTGTGCAAATGGAATAGACAACAGGTGGAAATTATAGGCAATTAGCAAGACACCCCCAATAAAGGAGTGGTTCTGCAGGTGGTGACCACAGACCACTTCTCAGTTCCTATGCTTCCTGGCTGATGTTTTGGTCACTTTTGAATGCTGGCGGTGCTTTCACTCTAGTGGTAGCATGAGACGGAGTCTACAACCCACACAAGTGGCTCAGGTAGTGCAGCTCATCCAGGATGGCACATCAATGCGAGCTGTGGCAAGAAGGTTTGCTGTGTCTGTCAGCGTAGTGTCCAGAACATGGAGGCACTACCAGGAGACAGGCCAGTACATCAGGAGACGTGGAGGAGGCCGTAGGAGGGCAACAACCCAGCAGCAGGACCGCTACCTCCGCCTTTGTGCAAGGAGGAGCAGGAGGAGCACTGCCAGAGCCCTGCAAAATGACCTCCAGCAGGCCACAAATGTGCATGTGTCTGCTCAAACGGTCAGAAACAGACTCCATGAGGGTGGTATGAGGGCCCGACGTCCACAGGTGGGGGTTGTGCTTACAGCCCAACACCGTGCAGGACGTTTGGCATTTGCCAGAGAACACCAAGATTGGCAAATTCGCCACTGGCGCCCTGTGCTCTTCACAGATGAAAGCAGGTTCACACTGAGCACATGTGACAGACGTGACAGAGTCTGGAGACGCCGTGGAGAACGTTCTGCTGCCTGCAACATCTTCCAGCATGACCGGTTTGGCGGTGGGTCAGTCATGGTGTGGGGTGGCATTTCTTTGGGGGGCCGCACAGCCCTCCATGTGCTCGCCAGAGGTAGCCTGACTGCCATTAGGTACCGAGATGAGATCCTCAGACCCCTTGTGAGACCATATGCTGGTGCGGTTGGCCCTGGGTTCCTCGTAATGCAAGACAATGCTAGACCTCATGTGGCTGGAGTGTGTCAGCAGTTCCTGCAAGAGGAAGGCATTGATGCTATGGACTGAATCCAATTGAGCACAATTGGGACATCATGTCTGGGACATCATGTCACGCTCCATCCACCAACGCCACGTTGCACCACAGACTGTCCAGGAGTTGGCGGATGCTTTAGTCCAGGTCTGGGAGGAGATCCCTCAGGAGACCATTCGCCACCTCATCAGGAGCATGCCCAGGCATTGTAGGGAGGTCATACAGGCACGTGGAGGCCACACACACTACTGAGCCTCATTTTGACTTGTTTTAAGGACATTACATCAAAGTTGGATCAGCCTGTAGTGTGGTTTTCCACTTTAATTTTGAGTGTGACTCCAAATCCAGACCTCCATGGGTTGATACATTTGATTTCCATTGATAATTTTTGTGTGATTTTGTTGTCAGCACATTCAACTATGTAAAGAAAAACGTATTTAATAAGATTATTTCATTCATTCAGATCTAGGATGTGTTATTTTAGTGTTCCCTTTATTTTTTTGAGCAGTGTATATTTATGTGCATATTTTCTAAAGGTCTTTCTTGATCAAAACATCTGCACCCATTGCTGTGAACATCTCACAGAGCTCTAGCTTGGCTTCCTGAACTCGCTAGGAACTCACCTTTCATCTCATATTAATTCTATCCATCTATGACAAACAGAAAGTGTTTTTTGTTTAAAATCAATTAATTATTTAATATTATTGGCTGTAAATCGATCTCTAAATGTGCTACAGTGACAAAACTACTCACTCCTGCTGCGTTATGATGTAAGGAGCCAGGAGTTGATGGACAGTTGGAAGAGCGAATGAAATGGTAGGAGGGACATCCCAGCTTCAAGTGGTGTCAAATTTCACATCCTGCTTCACACTCGCACTGTCCCCTTTCCTCCGTGGCTGAGTGACTCATTGTGAGCTTACAGAACAGGGCTGCGGGCAGCTGAGAGAAGATTTAGGAAAACGAAACTTCTGGAGGACCTATCATCCTTTCACTCCCTCCTCTCTACATTCTCTTCCTCTTGTCTCCGCTGCTAAAGCCACTTTCTACCACTCTAAATTTCAAGCTTCTGACTCTAACCATAGGAAACTCATTTCCACCTTCTCCTCCAACTACTTTTCTCCTTCCCCCTTCTGACACCCAGGTAGTGACATGCATCTCTGGATGCCTGGCAGATATCTCAACTTGGATGTTGGCCCACCACCTCAAGCTCAACCTCGACAAGACGGAACTGCTCTTCCTCCCGGGGAAGGCCTGCCCCTCAAAGACCTCTCATCACGGTTGACAACTCCACAGTGTCACCCTCCCAGAGTGCAAAGAACCTTGGCGT
Organism: Coregonus lavaretus; assembly: GCF_964263955.1. Taxonomy (NCBI): domain Eukaryota; kingdom Metazoa; phylum Chordata; class Actinopteri; order Salmoniformes; family Salmonidae; genus Coregonus; species Coregonus lavaretus. Next base: position 29,622,281 of record NC_139996.1, on the reverse strand, counting down.
GACCCTGGACAACACCCTGTCCTTCTCTGCAAACATCAAAGCAGTGACCCGCTCCTGCAGGTTCATGCTCTACAACATCCATAGAGTACGACCCTACCTCACACAGAAAGAGGCGCAGGTCCTAATCCAGGCACTTGTCGTCTCCCGTCTAGACTACTGCAACTCACTGTAGGCTGGGCTCCCCGCTTGTGCCATCAAACCACTGCAACTTTTCCAGAACGCAGCAGCCCGCCTGGTTTTCAACCTTCCCAAGTTCTCTCATGTCACCCCGCTCCTCCGCACACTCCACTGGCTTCCAGGTGAAGCTCGCATCCACTACAAGATCATGGTGCTTACCTACGGAGCAGCAAGAGGAACTGCCCCTCCCTACCATCAGGCTATGCTCAAACCCTACACCCCAACCCGAGCACTCCGTTCTGCCACCTCAGGTCTCTTGGCCCTCCCACCCCTACGGGAGGGCAGTTCCCGCTCAGCCCAGTCCAAGCTCTTCTCTGTCCTGGCACCCCAATGGTAGGACAGCAGAGACCCTGCCCATTTTCCGAAAACATCTGAAACACTAGCTCTTCAAACAGTATCTTAAATAAACCTCCTCCTCACCTCGACCCCCCCCCCCCCCCCCCCCCCCCCCACACACACACACACACTCTACTGACAGCTATGTCATTGAGGAAATGTACTTTCTATGCCTGTGATATGTGGTTGTCCCACCTAGCTATCTTAAGCAAAAATGTCGGTCGGAACTGGAACCAGAACCATGTAGCTCCCCTTAACTACACTTTATATCGAAGAGGTTTGATTAGCTTTAATGGCGTGCCATCTGAAAAAAACGGGGAAAATATGTGTACTGTCTTAAAACACAATTTTCCACCACAATTTTCAGATTTTCGTACAACAGCCAAGGGTGTGCAACATCATAGGTTGTCTTAAAATCTGAAAATGGTGGTGGGAAATTGTGTTTTATTAACCACAGCAAACTTCATTGGCTGATCCCTCCTGGTGAGGAGGGATCAGCCAATCGTGAAGAAAACATTTAATTGACTACTTCAATGGTGCTGCCCAGGCTTTCACAGACGCTATAATGGCACAGATACAAAGATCAGTCCTCTATCTATCTCTATGGGTAGATTTGTTACACTGCATTGTGTGACAGGGTAGGATAAGGATAGGAATCACAATTTTGGTCAGTGTTTCCCACGGGACCCTAAATAGCAGAAAGTTCAAACAGTATAAAAGCACCGAAGGTTACACCTGTTCAGATGAGAGCTTTCATTCAAACCAAATCAAATCAAATGTATTTATAATGCCCTTTTTACATCAGCAGAAACCCAGCCTAAAGCTCCAAACAGCAAGCAATGCAGATGTAGAAGCACGGTGGCTAGTAAAAACTCCCTAGAAAGGCAGGAACCTAGGAAGAAACCTAGAGAGGAACCAGGCTCTGAGGGGTGGCCAGGTGGGGATTATAAGAGTACATGGCCATTAAGGCCTGATCGTTCTTCAAGATATTCAAACGTTTATAGATGACCAGCAGGGTCATAAAATAATCACAGTGGTTGTAGAGGGTGCAAAGCACCTCAGAAGTAAATGTCAGATGGCTTTTCATAAGAGAGAGAGAGAGAGAGAGAGAGACCGTAGGTATATACGGCAGGACCAAATCAGCGAGATAGGTAGGAGCAAGCCCATGTAATGCTTTGTAGGTTAGCAGTAAAACCTTGAAATCAGCCCTAGCCTTAACAGGAAGCCAGAGGCTAGCAGTGGAATAATTATAATCCAATTGTTTGGTTCTAGTCAAGATTCTAGCAGCCGTACTTAGCAATAATTTAAGTTTATTTAGTGCTTTATCCGGGTAGCCGGAGAGTAGAGCATTCCAGTAGTCTAATCTATAAGCTTTTCTGCATAATTTACCTGAAGGTATGTCCTGCTGTGGTGTCGCTGTGTCTGTCTGGCTTGAAGGCAATTGTTTGGTTGTGGTCGACTGTGCTCAGAAGGTAGGCCTATGTTTGTTACTTCAACTGTATCAGTGTATGTTTGTTCACTTTTGACAGAATCCAAATGTGTATTGCTTTGAAAGGTATCACTGTTACATTGTCCTTTGTTTGTACTTTTTTGCAGATTAGGCCTACGCTGTGTGGAGAGGCTTTGGGGGTCCAAGGAGATAGAGGAAACCACTCCATTAATGTGATTGTTTAAGTTCATGTATTTGCATTTCTATTAATATTCACTGTTTATTTGTAAATGCAGTAGCTAACTGTTCTCTTTCTTTCATCAGATGTTTTGTTTGTCGCTGTTTTTGGTCTGTTTTTGTGATCGTCAGCTATTTAGCCTAGTAGTAGCCTAGTCTCTGTGAAAGCCCTGTTGTAGTCCTATAGGCTTCTTTAGAAAGTGTGAGCCATCCAGTGAAAGTAGGCTAACTGAGCTCCACGTCGTCATTTGTATACTCGCGTTAATGTGTTTTACTATTAATCTGTCTCAAACACGCAAATGTAAACCTGAAGCCTTTCATAAACTTTGCCTTTTCTTTTTTGAGGAGCATTTTGCTCGGAGACTGTCTTTGGGTATTGCCTTCGTTGGTCCACTGTTGGTGCAGCGTCGGTGAACTGGTTTTTTGGATGTGGTGCTCTGAGTTGGGAACCATGGGTCTCATGATGATGCAGAATGCATTGTTGTGGGGTCTTTGGATTTTAGCTGGGGGTGTTTGTCTTGGGTCTGGGTTGCTGGTGTGTGTTGTGTTCTGGGGCCTGTACTGGCGGTGGACTGGTGGGGCAATCTGGTCTCAGAGCATTTCGTATTATTATGTATGTAAAGGATTAGGGGAAGGGTTAGGGGAAGGGTTAGCTAACATGTTAAGTAGTTGAAAAGTAGTTAAAAAGTAGTAAGTAGTTGAACATTTGCTAATTAGCTAAAATGCTAAAGTTGCCCGTGATGAGATTTGAGTCACAACTTTTGGGATGCTAGATGTTCGTGTTATACACCCACCCCAAACAACCACCCTCCTTTTGTTTTTGCCTTAAGTAACCATCTGTCTTATGTAACCATGCCAAGTAACCATCCTAGTATCTTGGATTTATGTACAGAATAATAAAACATTCTCTGAGACCAGTTTGGGTGGTGAGGGTGCCAATTGAGGATGGTTTTGAGTAAAATGCACCTTTACTGTAGGTATTCACTGCTATGAAACCTCATACGTTTTTTATACTTTTTGCACTGGTTTAACTTCCATTCATTATGTAATGTCTCATGCATGTAACTTTATGCTGCTTTCTTGGCCAGGACTCACTTTAAAAATATGTAAATCTCTATGTGACATCTGGTTAAATAAATAATTCAAATAAATAATATCTATAGCCTCCGATTGTTTCCTAAAGGCTAAATGGGCCTTGAATCTTTGGTTTGAATAGATGTTTCAATTGTGTGAAATCTCAGCTGTTTTGAATAGGTCTCTGGATATTCTATCCAGGCTGCTAAAGCCCAGAGGATGTAGACAGGGCATTCTTTGCACGCTTATGTATTTCACTTATTCTTTATGAATAACATTCTGTTGGTGTCTTATGACCAGTCTATGCTAGGATCTGACTTTCAGTTGATGAACACTAATCAATCTTATAAAAATTCTTGTCGCTTACACATTTTTGAGGGCGAATTTCCATTTTTGATAGCATAACTGCATTAGACATTAGATGCTAAGCTCCATAACTGCTTCTGTGAACACTGAGCACATTGAGCACACCCTGGGCCTCATAATAGATGGGCTATGGGCAACTGAATTTGCCAGACAAATTCTGGTTATTGGAAAGCTTTTATTACACAAGGTGCTATGTTTTGTGATACATTTCAAACAGGACAGCATTTTTCTACAATGGCTACTATGTCATCAAATTTAGCTTCTAATACATTTAAAACAGGACCGTTACATCACTGAATAGAGCCTATAGAAAAATGTGCCAAATCATGCTGTTACTTAATGTATTTCTTATAAATGGATCTATAAACCATACAATGAAATGGTATGAATCATACGCTATTTACTTGGAATCATTTGCTAAAGGACACTTAGGTGAGACCAAATCAGTGACTCATGTCCTTCTCAGTTTAATTGCAGCAAAATCCATAAATGTGGTCATTAACACCTGTTAATACACTTAATTGTCTTCAAATATGGCTTAATAGCCAGTGAACATCACCAGAGCTTACTTTTAAATGACCAGTAATGTATTCTCAATTTCTCATCCTACTCTGGAATGGACTGATGGCCCGTTGATTTTTATGCGGTTCAGCTATATTGTCTCCATTTCCCTAGCACTTTGTCACTTTGTCTGATGTCTGAGACTGTTTTAGCTGTGAGCAGTAATGAGTAGAACAAATAGCTGTCATTAGATGCACTCATGGAACTGGTTTTCTCCTTCTCTGCTTCTTTCAAATGTGAGATGTACAGTGAGGGAAAAAAGTATTTGATCCCCTGCTGATTTTGTACGTTTGCCCACTGACAAAGACATGATCAGTCTATAATTTTAATGGTAGGTTTATTTGAACAGTGAGGGACAGAATAACAACAAAAAAATCCAGAAAAACGCATGTTAATGAATTGTTTGCAATCACAGAGGTCAGACGTTTCTTGTAGTTGGCCACCAGGTTTGCACACATCTCAGGAGGGATTTTGTCCCACTCCTCTTTGCAGATCTTCTCCAAGTCATTAAGGTTTCGAGGCTGACGTTTGGCAACTCGAACCTTCAGCTCCCTCCACAGATTTCCTATGGGATTAAGGTCTGGAGACTGGCTAGGCCACTCCAGGACCTTAATGTGCTTCTTCTTGAGCCACTCCTTTGTTGCCTTGGCCGTGTGTTTTGGGTCATTGTCATGCTGGAATACCCATCCACGACCCATTTTCAATGCCCTGGCTGAGGGAAGGAGGTTCTCACCCAAGATTTGACGGTACATGGCCCCGTCCATCGTCCCTTTGATGCAGTGAAGTTGTCCTCTCCCCTTAGCAGAAAAACACCCCCAGAGCATAATGTTTCCACCTCCATGTTTGACGGTGGGGATGGTGTTCTTGGGGTCATAGGCAGCATTCCTCCTCCAAACACGGCGAGTTGAGTTGATGCCAAAGAGCTCGATTTTGCTCTCATCTGACCACAACACTTTCACCCAGTTCTCCTCTGAATCATTCAGATGTTCATTGGCAAACTTCAGACGGCCCTGTATATGTGCTTTCTTGAGCAGGGGGACCTTGCGGGCGCTGCAGGATTTCAGTCCTTCACGGCGTAATGTGTTACCAATTGTTTTCTTGGTGACTATGGTCCCAGCTGCCTTGAGATCATTGACAAGATCCTCCCGTGTAGTTCTGGGCTGATTCCTCACCGTTCTCATGATCATCGCAACTCCACAAGGTGAGATCTTGCATGGAGATTGACAGTTCTTTTGTGTTTCTTCCATTTGCGAATAATCGCACCAACTGTTGTCACCTTCTCACCAAGCTGCTTGGCGATGGTCTTGTAGCCCATTCCAGCCTTGTGTAGGTCTACAATCTTGTCCCTGACATCGTTGGAGAGCTCTTCGGTCTTGGCCATGGTGGAGAGTTTGGAATCTGATTGATTGATTGCTTCTGTGGACAGGTGTCTTTTATACAGGTAACAAGCTGAGATTAGGAGCACTCCCTTTAAGAGTGTGCTCCTAATCTCAGCTCGTTACCTGTATAAAAGACACCTGGGAGCCAGAAATCTTTCTGATTGAGAGGGGGTCAAATACTTATTTCCCTCATTAAAATGCAAATCAATTTATACTTTTTTTTGTAGTTATTCTGTCTCTCACTGTTCAAATAAACCTACCATTAAAATTATAGACTGATCATTTCTTTGTCATTGGGCAAATGTACAAAATCAGCAGGGGATCAAATACTTTTTTCCGTCACTGTATGTATCCATCTTTCCAAACAACTTATGAATATTAAAGGGATACTTCGGGATTTTGGTAATGGGATTTTTATCTACTTCCCAAGAGTCAGATGAACTCGTGGATACCATTTTTGTCTCTGTCAAGTATGAAGGAAGTTAAAGGTAGTTCTGTTAGCCAATGCTAACTAGTGTTAGCGCAATGACTGGAAGTCTATGGGTATCTACTAGCATGCTAGCAGATACCCATAGACTTCCAGTCATTGCACTAACGCTAAATAGCAATTGTACTAGCGCTAGTTAGCAACTTCCTTCAAACTGCATGCAGAGACATAAAAATGGTATCCACGAGTTCATTGCCAAAATCTCGAAGTATCCCTTTAAGTGAGTTGAGTTTGTATAGTTGAAAAACAACTAAACAGCCTATTGAAGCCAATAGCATATAGGATCTTGACAGCAGTTATAGCACAGAACAATGAGCCAGATATTTCACCGGATGTATAAGTGTGAATAATCCGGTTGGCGTTTCCACTAACCACCAAATATGGTGATGAGAGGAAGCCTAGTGACCGGCAGTGGGAGAAGATGAAGGGAGATGGATTTTGGCCAACATTATGCACATTTTCTGATCGATAAAACATTTGATCTCAATACAGTTTTCAGTTCCCAAAACTAGAATCTGTTACGAACAGAGTGGACTAAGTTATGTAGATTTTACCTTTTGCCAAAAAAACTAAAAAAATGTGTTGTTTAGGAGTGCAAGGGCAAATTAAGTTATTGCACATGTGCACTTCAGAGTAGGCGTTCCCTAAAGGAAATATACAAATATATGCTAGAACGCGCCTATAGGATCTCGCTAGCTCGTGCTTGGCTCTGCCCCCCTCCTTGCTTGTTCTGCCCACTAGGACTAATTTGTTCCCATTGGAAATGACGGGCAGTGGTCTATCTTGGGTTAAGTTATAAAAATCGTTGGTTATACCGTCCACACAAACCAACATAGCAGAATTTGTATTGTGCAACACTGGCATCTTGTGTACAGAAAGCAAATAGCACTGCCTTTGTGACTTGAAAAAAATTGGCAATCTTTAAGATTAAATGTTTAAGTACATATTTGTCTAAAGCTTTTTAAATGTGTCATATGTTTTCAAAGAGCCCCTTTATATGACATGTAAAATGTATGTTATGGTTGTACTGGAGAAAAAAAAGGGCTAGGTCTGCTGTTTTTCTGCTTATGACATAATATTATAGAGGATAGGGTGGAGGGTTCTCCAGATAAACCTGTAGGATAATACACTATACTGTATGAACTCTTTAGTAGGAATGTAACCCTAACAAAGTCAGTTATGTATAATGAACCATTGCATATTGGTTGTTATTACATGGTTAGGCCTATGTCAAAAATCAAATGTTATTTGTTTTTGCTGAATGGGCAAAGTGGAGTATTTGGTTTCCAAAGTAAACAGAATGCCTCTAATCTAATATTGCTTTTAAATGGTCTGTCAATAAATCCCAACACTTGCCACATGCATGCCTACGTCAAGGACTGCCTGAGAAACTGATTAAAGCTTCTCTTGAACTTGTCTGTTAATTAATGATAAGATTACCCAAGGAAGGCATATTTCCCAGCACAGTATTTTACAACATAGCATTCGTCCCACAGACTAAGAGCGTGCACAATGAGTAAGCTATTGGCATTCCTGTTTTCCTAAATTGAACGTTTGTTTAAGGCAATTTCGAATAAAACGTGTTTTTGAGGACTGTTTTCCACAAGATGACCATGAGGATAGTGTGGGAATGCTTTCACCCTCCCTGGGGGCTAGAATCCCAACGTGTTTCACAGAGGAAATATAGACTTGACGGTTTTGGCTCCATTGAGTGTGGTGAAAACATTGTTTTTCAAACAGCTGATACAAATGACTAAACATTGCCTCTCCTTTTCAGCGGAAGCCACTGGTACAGTGCTTAAGGTTGTGTCTCATGTCAATGGACTTGGGGTGGTCAATCAGGGATTTGAAACACAGGTATGTAAAGAAGAAATTGCATGCTTACATTTTTCAACATGTACAGTATGTGAATTGATGAATAAACAGACACTTCATTCCTCTCAGGAGGATGACATTTCAGTTAGTAACAGAAGCAGTATCAAAGAGGAGCAGTCAAGAAAAGGATTGGGATTATATTTAAGGTATGCCAATCAAACTAAATGAGTTTAGTTTTGTCTCACCCACTCAGTAACATGGTGTTGTTAGTATCAGTAAATGTCTGTACATTTTGCAGAGCGAGAGAGACAATACGATTTTTCTGTAATGTGTTTGTTTGATTGAATTCCAGCTTCAGACAATCATCTTGTCCCTGCTTGTATCTTGAGCTATCCTATTTCATGAAGTCCTCTTCATGTTTTTGAACTGATAAGAGAAACCTCCCAATATAAATACAAGGCAGCGTAGTCCATTACCTGACACCACATCAAGCTATTGTGCAGAAGAGAAAGACAAGCTGTAATGTCTTTGTTGATTATTAGATCAATATAACAATGGTTGTTTGTAATATGCCGTGGTAACTAACCTGTTCTTTGATTGGTTCTTTAGTAAGATTTCCAAGCCTATTAATGCCACAGAGGATTACTTTAAAGCTCACTCCAAAACCATCAAATACATTGTGCTGGGCTTGCTCGGAGCAGGTATTTTATTTTAATTTAACCCTAACAAATGGACATATTGGGCTGCTAATTTACATAGAGCATGGCTAATTATAAGGGTTGTCTTTTGTGCAAATACCAGAAAATAAAACCAGACTGAATTAGAAAGTTGTACAGTATCCTATGAATTATCCTATGAAAGTTAAATGTTCTAAGAATCAGTCCCCTGCCAATTGCTTATCACAACAATGTGATGCTCTTTTGATCTTACCTTTGTTTCAATATCACAGGCTATGTGGCATACTTCATCACAGCCTGCGTATTGGACTTTGAGAGGGCCATTGCCCTTGTGGTCCTCACCAGTTTGGCAGTTGTCTCCAAAGCCTATGACCTTCTGAAGACATACAAGGGAGATAGCATAACCAAATGTTTCATACCTGCTCAAAGATGCTTCAACAATTTCCGGGGATGGATAATAGGGTAAGCAGTTATTTCATATGGACACTTTAAATGAATTAATTTGGTGAGTGTCTATTTCTCTGTTGACTGAGAGTCTGTTGTGGGTTCTTTAGAGTTTTTGTTGTTGCGGTGCTGGCCCTGCTAGTGACTTGGCTCATTGTGGACACAAGCAAGCGACCAGAGCAGCTCATCTCATTTGGAGGGGTCTGCATGTTCATTCTAGTCATTTACATCTTCTCAGCCCACAGGACAGCGGTAAGCATAACAGCAAATCGCTCCGATCCCATCACAGGGTGAGAGTGTACAGGTTTTCCCATAACGCATGTCTACCTGTAATAACACGTGATTGGTTATAACCTCTTATCTATGACTGTTTTCTTTAGACTTTGAATTTCCTGTGGGCGTCTTTTGGCCTTGTGTGTCTTTTACCAGTTACACCTAGTAATTCCTTCCAATGACTCACCATTTTATGGAGAATCCCTTGTTAAACAACAATGCATATCCAAACATTGTTTGAAGATTATGTCAAGTGTGTTTGTCTCTGTTTCAGGTGGCATGGAGGCCAGTTTTTTGGGGTCTTGGTTTACAATTCTGTATCGGACTGTTTGTCATAAGGACAGAGCCAGGACTCACAGCTTTCCAATGGCTTGGAGAACAAGTGCAGGTATCTTTATTGCTGAAGTGCTCCTTATCTTAAAGAAGTAAACCTTGACTACCTGGAAATTGTCATTGTATCTGGGAGGTCCCTCTTTTATGAGGCACAGTGGAATCTGATAGATGGCCCATAAAGCTATTTACAACCTCTTAAAGACGCTTCTTTAATCTAAAACTGATATTTTGTCTTAACCATTGATATGAGACAGTATTATCCAAGTCCCAATTGTAGCTAGTTGCATGGAATGACAAACTATGAGCCTCATTGTTGACATAAATACATATGACCAGACAATCATCTTTTCCCTCTTGATTTATTATTTCAGATATTCTTGAACTACACAAAAGAAGGGTCATCATTTGTTTTTGGACCACTAGTAGACCACATCTTCGCATTTCAGGTCAGTGAGCAATATTTCAGTAGATGTACTAGAAACATTGTGTTATTTTATAATTAATCCAGGATTTATCAATATATTTCCCTGTTCCTTCTCCAGGCTTTGCCCATTGTAATATTCTTCAGCAGTGTAATGTCAGTCCTTTATTTCCTTGGAATAATGCAATGGCTCATCATTAAGGTAAGAGACCTTCAAACATTTACCCTTTACGAAGTTTCTGTGTTAGGTTTGGGCAGAGTCATATAATTTACATATGGCTCTATGTTTGTGTGTACGGTATGATTTATGTTTACAAGAAGCCATGCGTTTTTCCCCTTTCAGATCGCATGGGTCATGCAGATAACGATGGGAACCTCACCCACTGAGACCTTGAGTGTTGCAGGCAACATATTTGTTGGACAGGTACATTTGCCTGTTTGTAGTCGAGGGTATTTCAGTTCTTACTTCAATATAAGAATTACTGGAGGAAACATATACTTAAGATAACACCATTGTAGTAGTTATACTAAGTGATGTTTACACTTTACATTGTCTTACAAAGTAATATTAATGAGGATTAGGCAATACAAAGTTGATTTACTGTTTAACAGATTACTTTTTTTTTAAAGTGAGGCGAGCGAGCAAATAAAAATAAAATGTATGAAAAACATACAATACAATTTGTAAAAATCCTAAACAAACTTAGTACAATACCTACTGACCTTACCAAGAGATTTTATCCTTTTGAATAATGGTTTTGGAATGACAGTCACAGGGACCACAGTTTGAGTCCTGGTCAGGGTAACCCCCTAATTAGCTCTCGAGAACTCAAGGGGATATAGCACCCAGCCCTAGAGATCTCAATTGAACTCACGGACCACAGCTGGATCAAAGAAATGCAATCCCGACGCTCTGTAAGAAACCTTTATAATCCTCGCTTGCAATACGGTTTTGTAAACGTTTGGAACTTGACTTTCACATCAGGGAGAAATAATCTTTCAAACACAAAATATGCACTTACTGTATGTAGATCGCAGAAATGTTCCATGTGCACAAAAAGGTTATTTCTCTCAAATTTTGTGCACAAATTTGTTTATATCCCTGTTAGTGAGCATTTCTCCATTGCCAAGATAATCCATCCATCTGACAGGTGTGGCATATTAAGAAGCTCATTAAACAGCATGATCATTACACAGGTGCACCTTGTGCTGTGGACAATAAAAGGCCACTCTAAAATGTGCAGTTTTGTCACACAACACAATGCCATGGATGTCTCAAGTTTTAAGGGGGCGTGCAATTGGCATGCTGACTGCAGGAATGTCCACCAGAGCTGTTGCCAGAGAATTGAATGTTATTTTTTCTACCATAAGCCGCCTCCAACGTCGTTTTAGAGAATTTGAAAGTACGTTCAAAAAGCCTTTCAACCACAGACCACGTGTAACCACGCCAGCCCAAGACCTCAACATCCAGCTTCTTCACCTGCAGGATTGTCTGAGACCAGCCACCCGGACAGCTGATGAAACTGTGGGTTTGCACAACCGAATAATTTCTGCACCAACTGTCAGAAACCGTCTCAGGGAAGCTAATCTGCGTGCTCGTCGTCCTCACCAGGGTGTTGACCTGACTGCAGTTCGGCATCGCAACCAACTTTAGTGGGAAAATGCTAGTCTTCGTTGGCCACTGGCACGCTGGAGAAGTGTGCTCTTCATGGATGAATCCCGGTTTCAACTATACCGGGCAAATGGCAGACAGCGTCGTGTGGGCAAGCGGTTTTCTGATGTCAACGTTGTAAACAGAGTGCCCCATGGTGGTGGTGGGGTTATGGTATGGGCTGGCACAAGCTACAGACAACGAAAACAATTTGATTTTATCAATGGCAATTTGAATGCACAGAGATATTGTGACGAGATCCTGAGGGCCATTGTCGTGCCATTCATTAGCCTCCATCACCTCATGTTTCAGCATGATAATGCACGGCCCCATGTCGCAAGGATCTGTACACAATTCCTGGAAGCTGAAAATGTCCCAGTTCTTCCATGGCCTGCATACTCACCAGACGTCACCCACTGAGCATGTTTGGGATGCTCTGGATTGACATGTACAACAGTGTGTTCCAGTTCTCGCCAATATCCAGCAACAGCCATTGAAGAGGAGTGGGACAACATTCCACAAGCCACAATCAACAGCCTGATCAACTCTATGCGATGTGTCGCGCTACATGAGGCAAATGATGGTCTCACCAGATACTGACTGGTTTTCTGATCCACGCCCCTACCTTAAAAAAAAATAGATATCTGTGACCAAGAGATGCATTTCTGTATTCCCAGTCATGTGAAATCCATAAATTAGGGCCTAATTAATTTATTTCAATTGACTGATTTCCTTATATGAACTATAACTCAGTAAAATCTTAACAAATTAACAGATGATTAATTTGATTCACATAATTCGATCCACCATGATTGCTCAAATCATGTGAATCAAATTAATAATTTGTTTATGGTGAACAGTCGTTTTAGTAAAAATATATTTAGCTAGCATTCGTTTTGGATTATGTGGCTGCAAAACTTGTTTTGTAGATACTTCCAGTTGATTTGGGCATTCAATTTATGGGACATTGCAATTCAATAGATGCTAGTCAGCCAGTGCAAAGTAAACACTGCTAAGGTAAGATAAATATGACTAAACAATAAAAGGTACATTTCCTGAAGAAAACGTGTGTGCTTGCTTCAGCTGTGTAAAAATATTTGTATGGTAATCGTTCGTTTCGTTAAAGAATTGTGTAAAATAATATATTAATATGAATCAAATGAATCGTTCCAATTGTTATGAAAAAACAAGTGACGCAGGGCATCCGTCAAACATTAAATTAACTTTGTTAGGCTGCATCGCAGTGCTAGCTGTGCCACTAGAGATCCTGGTTCGAATCCAGGCTCTGTCGTAGCCGGCCGCGACCGGGAGACCCATGGGGCGGCGCACAATTGGCCCAGCGTCGTCCAAGGTAGGGGAGGGAATGGCTGGCAGGGTTGTAGCTCAGTTGGTAGAGCATGGCGTTTGCAACGCCAGGTTTGTGGGTTCGATTCCCACGGGGGGCCAGTATGAAAAAAAAAAAAAAGGAATGCACTCACTAACTGTAAGTCGCTCTGGATAAGAGCATCTGCTAAATGACTAAAATGTAAAAATGTAAATGTCTGATTATATCCACCTGCTGTGTAAAGTTCTTTATTAAAATATTCCTCTTTATAATGTTTTCTTCATCAGACTGAAGCACCATTGCTGATTCGCCCCTATTTGATGGACATGACCAAATCTGAAGTGCATGCTGTCATGGTTGGAGGCTTTGCCACCATTGCAGGAAGTGTGATGGGTGCATTCATCTCATTTGGGGTAGGACCAAAGAGTCATCCCTCCAATGCACCCAGGTTTTCATATTTTGTCTCAGTTAATTCTAATGTGCCTGATCTTCATTGTTATGTGAGATTGAGATTGCTCATCGCCCCACAGATTGATGCATCCTCTCTGATATCTGCCTCTGTAATGGCTGCCCCATGTGCCTTGGCTATCTCCAAGCTGTCCTATCCGGAGACAGAGGAGAGCAAATTTACGTCAGAGGAAAATATCAAAGTGGCTTGTGGGTATGTGTTTTTGTGTTTTGTGTTAGTGTGTATGTGTTTGCCATTTACCAATTTTTTACATTCCCCTGCATTTTGTATATATAGTATACTTTCTGTGTTTCATATTGGGCTGTCTTAACTCCCCAGTGATGAAAAGAACATTTTGGAAGCAGCTAGCAGTGGAGCAGCTGCATCAATAGGCCTTGTTGCTAATATAGCTGCCAACTTGATAGCATTCCTTGCGATACTGGCGTTCATCAATGCATCTCTTGGGTGGCTGGGAGGCCTGGTGGGATTTCACTCTGTCACATTTGAGGTATGCTCCAGGTAGCGCCACATACCTTTATCCCATCTCACATTTAAAGATCCCTTTGTCTTGACTTGACACCCATGACTTACCCAGTACTTCGTGATGAGTGATGGACACGCTTTGTCATTTTTTTTATTTTAACAGCATGGCTGAATAATTGTGCACATCACAAAATAAGATATGATTATTATTTAAATGTGCCTTGGTAAGATGTCCAAATCATCGAAATAAAGTTGATACTTTATAGACTGGAAACTATCAACCCCATCATTTATCCTTGCTCATTATGTTCTTTGCACCCATAGATGATCTGTTCCTATGTGTTCATGCCTGTGGCTTTCATGATGGGGATACCATTTGAAGAGAGTTTCACAGTAGCACAACTAATCGGCACCAAGCTCTTCCTCAATGAGTTTTTGGCTTATCGGAAGCTGTCACAATTGAAGGGAAACAGAGTCAACGGTCTGGATGAAATTGTTGACGATGAGAGGCAATGGATCTCAGTGAGTATGCTTTTCCCAATCTTATAATTGGTGTACAAATACTGTATGTGCTTATTGGAAATTATTATGTGAATAAAATCAGAAATACTACTGTACATGCATACTGTAGTATTACTGATTACTACCAAAACATGTGGATGTGGACACGTGTACATTCCTCCACATGTGTAAGACCTGTGAATTGACCTGTGTATTATGGAAGTGGCTTTGTTTCTCTGTAAGTGTATCTTACATTTTAGTCATTTAACAGATGCTTTTATTCAGAGCGACTTACAGTCAGAGCATTCATCTTAAGATAGCTAGGTGAGACAACCACATCACAGTCGTAGCAGAATCTTCTAACGTACTGAGTTTCCACATTTACAGGTCAGATCAGAGATCATCTGCACTTATGCTCTGTGTGGATTTGCCAATTTCAGCTCACTGGGGATCGTAATTGGAGGCCTTTGTGAGTATAAGATTCCACACTTTGTACCACCTTATCTTTCTCCATGTGTTGCCATCCATTAGAATGTATTTTTAACTATTTCCATATCTTGTGATGTTACTTTATAGCCTCCATATGCCCATCCAGAAGAGGCGACATCTCCTCTTTAGTGTTGAGAGCCCTGTTCACTGGGACCTGTGTGTCTCTGATTAATGCCTGTATTGCAGGTCTGTGCTTATTTTCACTTCAAAACTATTCTTGATATCAGTTTCTCTATCATCTGACCTCTCCTGGGTGTATCATCTCACATGTTAATTTTTTTATTAGTATGTGCAGGAGTGCAGGAGCATCATGCTTGCTTTGTTTCTTTGTGACCTCTCCAGGTATTCTCTTTGTTCCTCCTCCTCCTCTTGACTGTTTGGATGTTTTCGGGACCTCCTTTTTCAACACCACAATTATAGACCTAAAAGCCTGCTGTATTGATCTCTTTGGAAGGTAGGTTTGAACAATTACAACAGTAAAAGAGGGGTTAAGAGCAGATATCCGGATATAACAAGTTTCTCTACAGATCATTCTCCAAATCTAACCAAATACTTTGTTGCAGCACTGTGAACAATGGGACCATCTCATTCGAGGGCTCCTGGAGCACGGTGACCAACGCCACTTTGTACTTTACGAACTGCTGTGGTCTCTTTGATAATGCAGTTTGTAACTAGGTCCTCCTGTAAGTCCTTTTATATGTTGATTACCAGTGAGTAGATACACTTATTCAGCTCTTTGTATGTATATATTATGTTTCATAACTTTTATTCACATTTGATTGTGAATCAGAAATACTACTGCCGGGGCGGCAAGTAGCTTAGTGGTTAAGAGCGTTGTGCCAGTAACCGAAAGGTCGCTGGTTCTAATCCCCGAGCCGACTAGGTGAAAAATCTGTTGATGTGCCCTTGAGTAAGGCACTTAACCCTAATTGCTCATGTAAGTCGCTCTGGATAAGAGCGTCAGCTAAATGACTAAAATGTAAAAAAAAAAATGTAAATGTACTATAAGTAATGTAGATTAAACTCTGTCCAGAAATTACAAAATGAAGATAAAGCATGTACAGATAAAACAAGTCCTTTAACAGGTTGCCTTTTTGATTTTAATTATGATAAATATAGTTATTTAGTTCTAAAGATTCACCCTTTCATTCAAAGAGTCAGAGGACATATATAGAAATCAATGTAAAGAAATGCTGAAATGTTCTATATAATGATTGTAAATTGTAAGAGTGGATTATTTACATAGAGTAAATCTGTAAGTAAAAATCTGTATTGTATGTAAAAATATGAATATGAATGTTTGACAAGAATTGTATGTACACTTTTATTTTACAAAATCAGTTGGCACAACATAACATACCAAATATTACAGTGTCATGGACATTAATTTCAGTAGCATTCTGCCAACATATCAAACACTCTTAATCCCTCTTGTGCGCTCTCACGCACACACACACACATAACTCACTCACTCACTCACTCAGTCACTCCCAAAAGTACATACGCTTCAAACTAGTGATAATACCCCCCCCCCCCCCCCCCTCCAGTAGTGTGAATGGTGTGAATGCATATAATTTTCAGTCACAAAAGTCAGCTGGAGGTGAGCTACTGCTTTACTGTGAGAATGGGCCAGGTCCAAAGTAGTTTGTACATGGTTCTCATATTATAGCTCTTATTCTTTCACTTTGTGAGTTGACCTATTTGTTTAAATGGCACCAAACATGTGCATTCCAAAGTTACAGCATTTATTTCCGTAATCCCCTTACTGCTCTTCAACACTCAAGGCTTTGTCAGTTAAATATCATGACAAGAGCCAATCCTTTGAAGAACCAGGTTAAGGGGATTGGTGTACTGTACTGTTCAGACTTAAGCATGTGAACATGTTCTTTTCCAATGAACAGATTACAGGGTTTGAACAAAGTTCAACAAAAATGAACTGAACTACAAAAACCTGGCAGTTTTCAAAAGGCAAGAAAACATTGACAAAAAAAGTGCACAAAAACAAATTCCCAGTAAAGAGGCAAGAGTAGTGTTGTCTTTGCTCAGTGTTTGGAAGACTGCAATGCATAGTTTTAGGACATAATACTGCCATAATAGAAAAACGTAAAGCATGCTATACCACCAAGATCCAATGGATGATCAACAATTTCAATTTCAATGACCAAGACATATACATCTCAGATGTACAAGGCAGTTGGTGCACTTCACTCCCCTTGCATCTGCATCAAGCTATTAAAGCTCTGCTTACGGCCACGGCTTTGTATCCAGCACCATTGTTGCAACCACTTCATAAGTCTCTTCTTTTGAAGAGGACAGTAATGGATGTGAGGTAACTGTGTCCCATTTCCTTAGTGCTGGAAGTTTTCTTAAAGGTACTGTACCTCCTCCACTCAGTTAAACCGTTTCAGCAGTAAGCTGGAGAACGGGGAGTATCTTACTACTACTGATGGTTATTGAGAAATAATGTAATGTTATATAACCATCCAATAGGGTGGGTCATTGACTTATTCCCTAGATTTTAACTAACCTCCCTGTTTGTCTCTTCTTCTTGGATAAAGACTTTTCAGGCACAAGCTCTGTAACATTTTGTTCAAGGCCATGCTGGTCGTCCTAGCTTCAACCCAACTAAATACAGCAATGGGTGACAGGAAAACATAAATAAGCTTAACGTTTGCGTGAAAGAAAAGGGAAGCTGTTTTGATATGTATTCCCTTTTGACGTTGCTACCTCATACCACAACTTTGAGACTCTCCTCAGCCTTGGGTTTGGCTGTGGACTGGTTGTCATCTGTCTCCCCAGTCTTTCTTGGCACCTTTGGGCTGGAGGTGGCCTTTCTGGTTGTCAAGGGGCTGTTCAGTCCTTTTCTCTGCAGCTGGGGGCTGGATGAGCCCAACTTTCTGTTGTGCTGAGGGCTGGACGAGCACAACTTCCTGCCGAGCAGGGGGCTCCGGGAGCCTTTGATCTTGGGGGGCTGCTGCAGGGTGTCCATGGGCTTCAGGGTTCTCAGGCTGAGGAGCCCACAGTAGTAGTTACACTGATGCTGGGTCAGGAACTGCTCAAACACCTTAGGAGAACCATCATCTGTAAGGCCTTGATACCTGCAATGCAGAAGTCATTTCATAACTAAGAGTTGGATAAGATGATGTGGACCAACTAGTAAAACATTAGCACAGTATAGGCCTACTTCAAATAATAGCATCAATAGGTATTTCCATATGACAACCTAAATACACTGCTCAAAAAAATAAAGGGAACACTTAAACAACACAATGTAACTCCAAGTCAATCACACTTCTGTGAAATCAAACTGTCCACTTAGGAAGCAACACTGATTGACAATACATTTCACATGTTGTTGTGCAAATAAAATAGACAACAGGTGGAAATTATAGGCAATTAGCAAGACACCCCCAATAAAGGACTGGTTTTGCAGATGGTGACCACAGACCACTTCTCAGTTCCTATGCTTCCTGGCTGATGTTTTGGTCACTTTTGAATGCTGGCAGTGATTTCACTCTAGTGGTAGCATGAGACGGAGTCTACAACCCACACAAGTGGCTCAGGTAGTGCAGCTCATCCAGGATGGCACATCAATGCGAGCTGTGGAAAGAAGGTTTGCTGTGTCTGTCAGCGTAGTGTCCAGAGCATGGAGGCGCTACCAGGAGACAGGCCAGTACATCAGGAGATGTGGAGGAGGCCGTAGGAGGGCAACAACCCAGCAGCAGGACTGCTACCTCCGCCTTTGTGCAAGAAGGAGCAGGAGGAGCACTGCCAGAGCCCTGCAAAATGAGCTCCAGCAGGCCACAAATGTGCATGTGTCTGCTCAAACGGTCAGAAACAGACTCCATGAGGGTGGTATGAGGGCCCGACGTCCACAGGTGGGGGTTGTGCTTACAGCCCAACACCGTGCAGGACGTTTGGCATTTGCCAGAGAACACCAAGATTGGCAAATTCGCCACTGGTGCCCTGTGCTCTTCACAGATGAAAGCAGGTTCACACTGAGCACGTGACAGACGTGACAGAGTCTGGAGACGCCGTGGAGAACGTTCTGCTGCCTGCTACATCCTCCAGCATGACCGGTTTGGCGGTGGGTCAGTCATGGTGTGGGGTGGCATTTCTTTGGGGGGCGGCACAGCCCTCCATGTGCTCGCCAGAGGTAGCCTGACTGCCATTAGGTACCGAGATGAGATCCTCAGACCCCTTGTGAGACCATATGCTGGTGCGGTTGGCCCTGGGTTCCTCGTAATGCAAGACAATGCTAGACCTCATGTGGCTGGAGTGTGTCAGCAGTTCCTGCAAGAGGAAGGCATTGATGCTATGGACTGGCCCGCCCGTTCCCCAGACCTGAATCCAATTGAGCACATCTGGGACATCATGTCTCGCTCCGTCCACCAACGCTATGTTGCACCACAGACTGTCCAGGAGTTGGCGGATGCTTTAGTCCAGGTCTGGGAGGAGATCCCTCAGGAGACCATTCGCCACCTCATCAGGAGCATGCCCAGGCGTTGTAGGGAGGTCATACAGGCACGTGGAGGCCACACACACTACTGAGCCTCATTTTGACTTGTTTTAAGGACATTACATCAAAGTTGGATCAGCCTGTAGTGTGGTTTTCCACTTTAATTTTGAGGGTGACTCCAAATCCAGACCTCCATGGTTTGATAAATTTGATTTCCATTGATAATTTTTGTGTGATTTTGTTGTCAGCACATTCAACTATGTAAAGAAAAAAGTATTTAATAAGATTATTTCATTCATTCAGATCTAGGGTGTGTTATTTTAGTGTTCCCTTTATTTTTTTGAGCAGTGTATATTATTCTGATATTTCGATATACAAACCCCTTTGATTTCGTGATGATTCTAACTTTAGTGATCTTCGGTCCAACACCTGAAAGAAACAAATCACATGGATCATATTGTTATTTGAACTGACTTTGTTAATCTTTTTCTTTTGAGAATGACCTTGTCTGCTAATCTTTCTTACCCTCCAGCCCAGTAACCAGTAAATTGCCATTTGTCCATTGGTGTATCCAATGCTGGAATGAGCAGCATTTCATTTCCACCTCTGAGGTGGCTCTGGTGATCAGCCTGCCTTTGGCATCCATCATACAGTACTTGAGGAAGATGCCTTTCAGGTCAGCCTCCACAGTGGCGTAGGGGACAGAGTTGGCAGGGCGGTACACCATATAGAGAGGGCTCACACTGTGTACAGAAAGGTGTTGGCACGTGCAGGGAAATAATTACATAATCATACTCTGTCGTTTTTTTACTCATAATATTGTGTATTGATAATGATCATTGATAAGTGTATTCATTAAAAAATATTCATAAAAAAGAATTTTTTAATGATCAAAATATACTTTGCAATCATTATAAATATTACTTACTCCAGTGAAAAGCCAAAGTTTTCAATCACCCTCGCCTCAGCTGCAAAGATTTTGCAATACTCTCGAACTGTGTTTTGGATTTTGCACTCCTGGTGAGACAAAATGCGAAGATGCATTGCATTTGTGGCACATTTTATTACAGTGAGGGAAAAAAGTATTTGATCCCCTGCTGATTTTGTACGTTTGCCCACTGACAAAGAAATTATCAGTCTATAATTTTGCTGGTAGGTTTATTTGAACAGTGAGAGACAGAATAACAACAACAAAAATCCAGAAAAACGCATGTCAAAAATGTTATAAATTGATTTGCATTTTAATGAGGGAAATAAGTATTTGACCCCCTCTCAATCAGAAAGATTTCTGGCTCCCAGAAATGGCTCTGCCATTGGCTTTACTTATTTCCCTCATTAAAATGCAAATCAACTTATAACATTTTTGACATGCGTTTTTCTGGATTATTTTGTTGTTATTCTGTCTCTCACTGTTCAAATAAACCTACCATTAAAATTATAGACTGATATTTCTTTGTCAGTGGGCAAACGTACAAAATCAGCAGGGGATCAAATACTTTTTTCCCTCACTGTATGCTTTTTCTCTACACTGAGGCTCTCCAATTCAATTGTTACACTAATCAAAGCCAGTTAGGCATTGGTATGAACCCTGGACTCAGTCTGTGACTTAGTACCTGAATGCTATTATTCTATAATACCACATGACCAGGGTCATATTCATATTCAAAACGTTTTGCAACGGAAAACGAAAGTTCAGGTAGTCCCTTCCCTCCCCGTTTCAATCAATTTTATTCTGTTTGGTGCCTAATAAATACGACCCAGTACAGATTACTTCATATGTTGCAATACCAAACAACAGCTGACCAATTTTGTACATTTTTGCAAGCTTGACACAGAAATGCTGAGTCAGAGCAATACATAACTCTATAGGAGAGCTGTCCTTGTGATTAAATGTACTGTACATACACGTACAATAAGACTCACTTGCTTAGTCATTTCCATGTTTCTCTCTGCAAGGTTGCTCTCCTGTTTGGTCCCATAGGCGATGGGGCTTTGTACTTTGATGATACAGGTGGTTCCGGACTCAAACACAGGGTCCAGGCCATAGATAACCTTCGCCCTGCAGGCCTTATGTGCACAGCCCTCTCCCAGGTGGGCCTCCTGTGTCATAATGCGCCCAAAGAACTTATCCCCCCAGTAGCCTGGGTCTGCTAGGCCTTTGGTGAATAGCATTGGAGTCATTTCAATCTCTTCTCCAACTGTAAAGGACAGAATATGAATCTCAGAAACTCTCCACAGGAGCAGTAACACTGTTAGAATAATTGCCATAAGGTATTCAACAATACAGCAAGCAAATAGAAGTTATTACTGTATAAACCTCTCAGTGCCTGTGAGGCTTACCTTCTAAATCCTCACACAGGAAGTACTCTGAAAGTACTGCAGAAGAAGAGAAAACAATCACAAATGGTAACTTATGGAAAAAACTGTTGAAATAATATTGTGGGATTTCAAAATTATGTTTAGTTGACATCATTTACGGTCTACACTGAGAAGGAAGTCAGTGGAATCTGTCCCAAATTCGTTCTTGATTGAGCAGCCATACACCCCACAATCTCGACTGGATGTCTGGACGATGGCCAGCGCCACTTGGCTTTCATCTCCTCCACTGGGAAATAAAGGAAGATAAACAGGTTGACGTGACACAAGGCACACGCTCACTGCATATTTAATATTGTATTCACCTCCACAAGAGGTCACTGTGAGACTGAGACAGACAGTAGTGCTGCGTGCGTGCTTGCGTGAGGGAAGATTTTGCTGACCCAGCAGCCAATAGCACAGATCTAGACTTGAATGCCCCCTGGTGATTGCGAAATAGAGTGTCTCAGTTTACAGTGGCTTTGTCTGGCCAAAGCTTCACCTTGCGTCACAGTAAGTCTCAGAGCTGTGTTGGCTCCCTGGTCACATGCGCTGGATACCTCTCAGATTGAGAATGAGAGAATGGCATGGCTGTGTAATTGACACGCTGGTATAATTAAAGGCTGTTCATCTTCACAACATTAGTCCTTCATATATAGCACATGGCCCAGATTAACCAGCATATTGGGCTGTTAATGAATGTTTACTGTATCACTTTACAAAGCAACTGTTTTCAGAGGGCAGGTGTCTAACACTGTAACTACATGATGGCTTTGATCAGATTGAGTATAAATGAGATTTCACCACTAGATTGTATTGCAAGCAAATACTGTAAACTCTGGGATGGGAGATTGCCTAGGGATTTACCTTCTTTTCACCTCCACTATCTCTTCCTCGTCCCTGTACCACTTGATGGTGGAGTCACTGAGCACGTTGAAGAACTGGCACCAGAGCTTCAAGTGTCCTGAGGCATCTGGGAAGGGCTCTCCCCTGATCTTACGGATAACCTGAGGAGCTGGTGGGAGAGGGAGGGGGGACAACAAGGTAAAGATATACTGTACATGATACTCTCTAACATTTTCACTTCCTCCAGTGGAAGCTTCCTGATCAGCCCACTCTGATAGGAGACACGTGTCTACTATACACTCCCTGAGGTACCAACACCAAGAGATGAGAAAAACAAACCATATTGGGTTAATGTAAAACTAACTAACTTCAAATGAAACAAAATCTCATTATTTTCCTATTTTATTGTTTTACCTTTGAAGGGGTTCCGCTTCTCCTCAGGAGGTTTGACCTCAGTCTTGGGGCTCTCTGGCTCCTCTGTGCTGATCTCCTCCACAACTTTGGGCACCTCCAGGGTGGCCTTCCTACGGTTCAGCAGAGGGGAGCGTCTCTCTAGCGGTGGGGTCTGTGAGCCTGTTGGGGCCTGCAGCAACGCTGCCCTGCGAGCCTGACTGGGCGACATGTATGGAGCCTCCTTCTTGACCTGGGTGTCTAGTGGACTACCACCCACACCCAGTGCCACCACTACCCCAACCCCTTCTCCCTCCCTGGGGATGAAGATCTTGCGGCGAGCTCCAGAGGCAAGCTCTTCAGGCGTGGCAGAGCGGATGAGGGTCAGACTGTCCCTTCTTTTCAGCCTGGGGCTGTTCTCACAGGACAGGGAGGACGTTGGGGTGTCTCCACCACTCTGCTCCAACACTGTCTTCTCACTGTTAGGAGGGTCATCCACAGTAATGGCAGGGGGAGTCCTTGAAGTGAACCTGCGGAGACTGCTGGGACTCCTGGGGGGTGTTGGGGGTTTGACAGCAAGCCTTTCAATAGAGTTTCTTTCTCTTGGTTCATTGCCAATGATGTAAGACTCTATCCTTGACTCTTTGAGTGGTTTTACTTTTTCAGCTTCAGTAAAACTGATGTCCACTGCATTTTGCATTGTTGTTACTTCTGTTGGCACTAAGGCTTTATATGACAAAGAGGGGAAGTTGTCTATCCCACTCTGTTCCTTTGTTTTTGTAGTCTGTTTCTGTGGATCACTATGGGGTTTGTCAGACTCAGAGGAAGTATAATTTTCAAAATCACTCTTGACCCCCCTGAGCATATCCGCCAATGATTCTGATTCTTTATTCCCATTTTTAGGAAGCTCTTTGCTTTCAGAAATAGGAGGGACCACACACAGAGGCACTTTGGGTGCTTCCTTTGGCTTTCCTCTATCTAAGACGGGGGGCTTGAGAAGTGGATGCTCATGATCCATTTTCCTGAGTTTACTGTCATCAGTATAGGAAACATTTACTGTAGGAATTAACGTCTTTGTGAGCCGCTCACTCTTTATGGTAGTTGGCTGCTCTGCCGTAGGCGTTTTTGCCTCTTCAACTGGTTGGGGAACTTCCTGCACTTTCTCTGTTGGTCGGATGATATCATCATTCCACATACTTTCTTGAGTGGGTGTCACATCTATAACCACTGAGGTAAAAGCTGCGCTATTTTCTGTCATCATTATGTCTGACACATCATTTGCATCATCCTTTTGGAAAATGTCTGGCTCTGATGTAGGTTCATTGGGTGTAATAGGTATTAATGGCTGTGTAGGCTCTTTGACTTCTGGCTCCATAATCTCTATATTTGGTATAATCACTTGCTCTTCTTTTATCTGTTGTTCTGGCACAATTATTTTGATTTCTGGGATTTTAAGAGCAGAATCTACCATTCTAATCTCTGGTACATTTCCAAAGTATCCACCCAGATTAGTGGAATTAGCCTCTGGACTGGTAACTGATGCTGCCACTGGTGGCTCAGGGGACACAATGGCAGAGCCTTTCACAGGCTGGGTCTCTGAGTGGATCTTAGATTCACCCAGCAATTCCACCTTTATTTCAGTCACCTTTTCTTCTGTTTTAACCTGTCTCTCAATAGTGTGGGTCGGTACTTCATTTCTCTCTAAGCTCACATCCTGTTCCTCAGACTTTTTCTGCACAATAGGTGCCACCTGTTCTTGTATTTTCAGGTTGCCAAATGAACTGTCCACTAAACTTTTCTCCAAAGCAGGAGTATATTCCACTTTTAAGGCACTTTCAAGACTATCCTCCAAACCTAAGGTAGAGTTCTCTTTTATGTTGAGATAATGATCCTCCCCTGTCACAGGATGGCATTCCTCTGGTATATTTTGACCATCATTCTCTGAATTCTCTGGGAGTAAACTTTTGAAATGGATCTCCTTGTTATGTATCTTCTCTCTCCTCTCCTCTAAAACACTCACATTTAAAGTGGGACATGGTTGATTCTCTGCTTTGACATCACCTTTCTCTCCTTTCTCCTCAAAAGCACGAGAACATTTCTCTTGTGTCTCATAGACACTTCCAATGCCCTTCTCATCCACATGCATTACCTTCTCTTTCTCACTTTCTGTGGTCACTGTCATCAGGCCCAGGTTGACTGTGGGTGAGACATTATTGTTAGGAGCACTCCCGATGTCACCCATACTAGTGAGATTTGACATATTGGGACCTGCTCCACTGCTGTGGTCTGGGCTCTGTGGAGAGTCAGATGGACCTTGTTTGTGTAAATCTTCAGTTTTGTCATCATGTCTTGTCAACAGATCAGTCCTGGAAGAAAACACTTGGATGTTTGGCTCATGTGTGGCTGACACAACCACATGGGGGACAGAGTCTGCCTGGGTCTGGTCCACAGTTGCCTTGAGGCAAAAACAAACACAGCTGTTTAGTACCACGAAACATCAACACACTCAAATGGTATTTTGAAATCCCTGAACAACACAATAATTCATTACAACACCATGATAACTACTACGCTTGGATTTACATTAGTGGTAGTGTATACACAGTGGTGACCCGTCATTCAGGGCAGGTGTTTGTTTGATGCCTGTTTTGCATGTTATTTTGGCATTAATACCTGTCACATATCAGTTTGTAAACAATGTAAAAAATATATATAATTGAGTTAATAAAGCCGCATATAAACATGGTCTCTGTTTTGCTTTCTTGAGTAAGGCAGCTCCAAAATGCAGGTGTTTCATCCTAGCTCAGTGCTTTCTGTGGTGGTGGGGCAGCCAGCGGAAAATACGGAGCGTAGGGGTTGGTAATGTTCTCTAGTTGCGCCGTGATTGGCTCAGTGTTTTGTCACTGATGGGGTCAATACGTCAACGCAAAATCTACGGGGAAAATTCAAGACCCTTGGGTGCTACCATTGAGTAACATTAGAAGTGCCCATCCAAGAAGGCTCAAGGTAATTGGCCACAGATAAAATGACGTCAAATCACGTTATTTCTACCGTAGCTTTGATTGGGCTGTCAACATCATACTTTCATAATCTTAGCTAGCAAGCTAGCAGTCATCATCATGAATCAAGTCGACAATCTACTGGCAAATCCTTTTTAATCCTTGTCAAATGAAGAGAAATAATGAAGAGAAATTATAGATAAAACGTATGTAAACAATGGCTCATCGGCCATTGGACATAAACATTACACAACAAGTTGGAAATCGCAAATTCAACAATGAGTGGTTTGGAAGGAATCAGTGGCTAACTGCAAGCATTGCAAAGCAATCACTAGCCTGCTATTCAGTGGAGTGGGTGTGTGGTCCAAGTCTGGGTTTAAGGGTTTATTTTACAAGGTTAAAAGGATAAACATTCAACATTGGCCATGCTGTCAATCCAGCATGACTTCTGCCGCGTTCAAAACAACTGGAAACTCGGAACTGGGAAATCTCAGACTTCAGTGAGTTCAAGACAATTGGGAACTCAGAAAAAATGAGCTCCGACTGGGAAAATAAGTTTTGAACGGTCATCCAACTCGGAATTGTAAATCGGGAACTCAGGCCTCTTTCTAGAGCTCCGACCTGAAGATCACTGACGTCATGATTCGACCTTGTTTTTTTCCGAGTTCCCAGTTGTCTTGAAAGCACCATAAATCCAGAGAATGCCTGACTTTGATGACAAAGTTTGATGACAAATTTGCCCACGAAGGACCGCCGCGCCACCTTCCTGTTCAAGTGAGCACAGCACCACAATGTGAGCCCAAAAATGTATTGTGTGCTACTGCATAAATTATGTAATATGCCAGGGAGATATGTATACTGTAGCTAAGAAAGTAATACTAAGTGTATGTTGTGTAGTAAGCTGTTAGTAGCCTATGTGCCTTACCCTAATCATTTGGTCCCTTTTCCCCTCATAATTTAGCCTACTGCGTATATGCCCCCTTTATTTATCCTACGGTTCTGACTTGGTGTACATTTCAAAAGTGCTGAACAAAAAGTTGTGTTGACTACGTCTGTCCTAGCTCGCTCATTAATGTCTTAAACGAAATTACGGATTGCCTCTTATCCGCTCGTCGTCTCCTTATGCCATAGTTTGTACATCTCAATTGTCAGTAGAAACCACATTTGTTTAAGCAAGTCAACCATATAAGCTATGTTTTTTTTAAAGGCAGTAAATGAGGCTGAATGAACTGTTTCGCTGCCAGTCAAGGCTCCGCTGATAGCCAGGTGTAGCAGTGGTAAGGTGTTGGGACTCTGCTGTTGGGACAGCTTTATGTAGGCTCTAACAGTTTGTGGGCACCGTTTGTCATGGTTATAGCGCAATTAATGTATTGTTTAGTGTTGTGTTGTGTTGTGTTGTGTAGTGGCTTTGCTGGCATGCATCTAAACATTTATTTTGTTTGTTTGCCCCACCAAGATTTACATGCTAAAATCGACACTGTGTATACAATCATAATTTATTGGGACTGTGAATCTTCATCTACATTTTACATTTACATTTTAGTCATTTAGCAGACGCTCTTATCCAGAGCGACTTACAGTTACACTTAGCTTTGGGGAAGTACCACAACCCACTAATCATTAACTGCAATGGAGAGCGGTTTGAAATCATTGACAAACTATTTGTTATGGCCAACCACATGATAAATAATATAAAGTATATGCCATTTACCAGACGATTTATCCAAAGCGACTTACAGTCATGATCAAGGCCCAGTATGTTGACCTTTGACTATTTGACACTTTGTGCTTCTTTTGGACTGACTGAAGTTTTTTTCCATAATAAATCAGCTTTAAGGATGACCACAGATATAATATAACGCCAGAACATCTAAAGATCCCTATACAGTATCAGAGTTTTCAACATACGTGAACTGTATTACCTTTGTGAACATGTTGTATCAGCAAACATTTACGTGGTGTTTGTTTGACCACGGACAATATCTCTTTTTTTTTTTACGACCTGTCAGTTTTCATGAACACGTCCTTACCATATTGAGTAGGCTAGAGGTTAGTTGAAACCAAGATTTTGAAAATGTCACGTGTTTCAAAACTGACAGCTTTGTCTACACAAGATAAGGTAAACAGCTCCTCTTTTTTCCACACAAGGAAACAACCTGTAATCAAACTACTGCTACTGTATTACATATGGCAGTATAATCAACAAAATAATCATATGATTTGATGATACGAAGATGCAATAAATTCAACCATTCTAATAGTTTATTCTGTTTCATGCTTTTCTATTTTGCAGCAATGTATTTGAAGGGAGACCATTGTGTTAGGATAATTGAGGTGTTTCCATGTCAGGCTGTAAGGGTTGGGGTGAGGTGTGACCCAGGTGCGGTGCAGGATAGGCAGTAGGCAGAGATGGTGAAACAAGGATCTTTACTGGTGATCCCGAAGCCAAAATACAAAATAACGAACTTATCACGATAAAAGAAAGGCGGAGCAAATAAGTCTCCAAAAAACGTCTGACAGCCAAAATACGAAATACTACCTAAGACTGAAACTCCTGAGTGGCGCAGTGGTCTAAGGCACTGCATCGCAGTGCAAACTGTGCCACTAGAGATCCTGGTTCGAATCCAGGCTCTGTCGCAGCCGGCCGCGACCGGGAGGCCCATGGGGTGGTGCACAATTGGCCCAGCGTCGTCCAGGGTAGGGGAGGGAATGGCCGGCAGGGATGTAGCTCAGTTGATAGAGCATGGCGTTTGCAACGCCAGGGTTGTGGGTTCAATTCCCGACTGTAAGTCGCTCTGGATAAGAGCGTCTGCTAAATGACTAAAAATGTAAATGAAACAAATAATGAAACAGGGAGAACACTTCTCAAGTACCTGTACATAGGTCTCCGATCAGTCCTTTAACAGGTGTGTTATTTACACAATGAGCTAGTGAGCTGAATTAATGAGTGCCTGTCTGTTGGCAAGGGACCATAATTTCATCCCACCTCAAGTGACTCATGCTCAAAGTATTTTGCCATTGCCCAGCACAAACTCAGAAAATTCAGTTGTCTTTGGGGAAATAGGGACAACACCTATGTGACTTTCATGTAAAAGTCATCCATTATATTTGTGTCAACATGTTTCCTGTTTTGAAAGACTGAGCCTTTTAAAAGTAACAATCCCTGAGGCAAAAGCAATTTCTATCTTAATCTTAAAACAAATGTTTATTTTTCATGGATTACAGGTTTGTTTGAAGAGCACTATGTAGTTTACACTGTATAATAATATTTATCATTTTGAGGAATCTATGTCAGTCCTATCTACAACTTCCCCTGACTTTTTCTCAGATCATTTTTTCCTTAAGTCATTAATGACATATCACTTTCATGTGCTACTGACAGAAACCAACCACGTGCAGTTCCATGACAACATGGTAGAACAGGAGAGCCCATAAAATAGAAGTTGTGGTTAATGGAGAGGAACTGGTGTCACGTTCAATCTAAAAATGGAGCTCTGGCAAGAACTAGGCCTCTTTATTTCACAGAAGTTTCACTCTTGTGCGCAAGCACAAGTTCTGTCAAATGTTATGAGTTCCTCCAATTGATGTGCCCCAACATCTAACATTAACTCGCTACAACAGAAAAGAGGAGTTGCAGTTCCACATTATGGAGAAACCTATCCACAAAAACACTGCTTGCCAGGTGTAAGTGTGTGTGAAGAGTGGAGAGTGGAGAGCGGCTCCCCTTACTGCACGTTGTTCTAATCCATACAAACACTGGACAGAAGACTTGAAGGTTAATTAAATTACCACCATAGGGGACTAATAGAATCTGTGTCATCATGTGTCACTGGCATTGAGAGAGATGTGGATTCTAGTTGCATTACTGAGACAATCTGTCAGCATTTCAACTAGAAGGGAAGTAAAGCCATGAAACATAACCATATCTGTTTACCAGTGATGTTAATCGATTATGAGCCATACTGTTGCATAGTCTACAGCCGGGGTCTCCAACCCTGTTCCTGGAGAGCTACCATCCTGTAGGTTTTCACTCAAACCCTAATCTAGCGCACCTGATTCTAATAATTAGCTGGTTGATAAGCTGAACCAGGTTAGTTACAACTGGGGTTGGAGCGAAAACATACATTAAGGTAGCTCTCGAGGAACAGGGTTGGACACCCCTGGTCTACAGTATAACATGAAATTGGACAGTGCCAGTACGTCATGTTGGCAGGATTACAATCAAACAACCATTACATCATCCAACCATTACATCATTGTTGAAATGTAATCATATTTCATGGTCACAACATAATGGTAGGCTTATCCTATTGTCTTCAGTACAGTACACGCAAACGAATGCTAATACAACCCTGAGAGTTTGACAGTGAGATAAAAGCACCAGTTCCCAGTCACTCTACGTATGGAGAGACTTCCTCCATTACCAAAGAGAAAGAGGTTTATTTTAAGATGAGGGTGACAGTAAGGAATGTGTCCAATGTGAAGAGGTCCTACTCTCATGCTAGGGCCTGCCTCAGAGATATCTACATACTGACCACAAGACCACTGAGACCCTGTGTCTACACGCTCCGCCCTCTTTGGAATGTTGGTCCAATTTTGACAAGTGGTTTATGATTACCATCAAAGCACAGTGGAAACAGTGCACAGAGAATTACAACATTTGTTTCATCAGAGCAATTTATAGGAGTTTTTGTGAAGACACATTTTTTCATCACCTCATCCAATCTCCCTGAGAATTATTTGTATTAGTCAAGAGCAAACTGCCCCAACAGTCTCATTATTTTATAGAAGTTGGCATGTTCATGTAGGCAGGTTCCTTGTTTCCTTCACGATATTGTGCGAGGTGTTGCTCTCGAGTGATACTAATGCACTCTCAACAGTCTAGATGATGTAACAGAGCCTGGCTGACTTGTCCCCTTGTTGCTGATAGTTTCCTTAAAGGGCAAGTGTGTTCTGTCTGCTCCAGAGCACAGAACAACTAACAAACCCATTGTCTCTGATACCATTCATCTGCATCCACCATGTTCTCTGGAGTCTGGACTCTGGACATTATCTGGCTATTTGCTGTGGCTTAATCATTTGTACAGTTTTGGCTGTTGGCATGGTGTGGTTAGATTCAAGTCTTGTTGCTCAAATGTACAATCTATAAATAACCTGGCCTACTGCAGTGTCAGACTGAGACTGAGCCATCAAGATGATCTCAGAAGCAACAAGGTACTTACCTCACTGAGGGCTGGAAGGCCAGATGTGGGCACTGTGTCTGTACTGCTACTGATCATCACCTCTGGACATACCTCCTTCTGCTCAACGTGCTCCAGTGAATCAGGCACACTCTCTGGTGCTCTTTTGGGAGCTGGCGGGGGTTTTTCTGAGTGTGAAACAGTAAATCCATGCATGTGTTCAGCTGGGTTCAACATCTCAAATGACACCAGCTGCTTGTGTGGTACCACAGTTTTTGGTGCTTCCTGTGGCCTATCTACCACCATGTGCACTGTCTCCTCTGTGGGTTTTTTATATACCTCTGGGTGACCATCCGGCTCCTGTGGATGGGGAGGGCTAGGGTACGGCTGTGTTGGGTCAACTGGATGACCTCTGTCCCTCTCCTGACCTTTCACATGATGCTCAGAAGAAGCATGATCCTTCTTACTCTTACCAAAGAAAAAGTATTTGACTGAGTGGAGCACATTGGAAAGAGTTTCCTGAATGTGGTGGTAATCATGAGGATCTCCCTCCTTATGGGCATGCGCCTTAGCCTCCATTCTGACCTCTGAGGCAGTGTTGTTATGTCCTGTTGTCCTTTGCAACTGCTCTGCTCTTTCTTTTTCTCCCTCAATTGACATTTTCTCTCTTTCCTGTTCTTCTCCAAGCATCCTCTCTCTCTCCGCCCTTCCTCTTTCTGCCCTCTCTCTCCCCTGCTCCTCTCTCTCTTTCTGTTTTTCTGCATCTGTTTTAGGATCTGCGGTAGTAGTATCCATTGCCTCCACTGCCACAGTTTCCTCCACTCGTGCAGGGATCTTCTTTTCTCCAGCAGTCTGTGAATGAAGGGTCTCTGCCAGAAATTGAGCCAAACTTATTCCTCCATCATATGCATTTTCACTGGTGCCTGGTCCTGTATGACTACTGTTACTGCTGACAACCCCAGAATCTACACCATTTGAGATCTTTATCTTTTTTTTGGCAAAGGTTTCTGTGGTTGGGGACTTGGTGGTGACAATCTCCATGTTGTCAAAGTCATTGCTGCGAGTCTTGCTCCCATTCTCTGTAGTCGTCACTGGGGTCGGTTCACTGACTTCAGCACCGGCCCCATTAGGTTCTACAACAGCTGCCCCCTGGCTGACTGTGTTCTCCTCCCCATCCGGTGGTGAAGAGGGGGCGCTTGGGGTCCGGCGCTTCCTCTGAGGAGGGATCGGGCTGCTCTGGAGAGGCTTCTGTTCCTGAGGCGCCTTCTGGACGGTCTCCTTGCCCCTTCTCCTGCTCTCCTCCAACTCCCTCTTCTTGTTCTCTGCCTTCTGTTTCAGCTTGCCAAAGAACCTCTGGTGGATCTTGAACTCGCTCATGGTGCCCACCTCCAGAACCCCAGAGCAGGAGACAATGCCTTTGCTGTTCCTGGCTGAAGCCTGATAGATGGCTGCATCATCCACTGTGCAGCTGCAAAGAGAGAGACTCAAATTATTTTGGGAACACTGCAGGCACCATTGAGCACAAGAATACACATCTTCTAAACCCAAATTCTAATCGTTGAATTTCGTGACATTTATTATCTGGTGTAAATGGTGTATGGTATTCTCATTGTTTTACATACTTGTAAATTTGGAGTGTGTGGGTTTTTCCATTGCGGCCAATTTCATATTTTGGAAGACCGCAGTATCGGTCCAACTCCATGTCGTCTCTGTACCACGTCAGTTCTGGGGCTGGGTTTCCTGTGGACATCACAAGGAGATGGCACATCACAGACATACAGTGTAATATAATGACCAGGTTAAATACTCAAAAAATCTATTTTTGATTAGATATAGTTTAATGTTTATCTCTCATAAAGATTATGCCACTTATGATCATTATTCTAATTTCCAGGTTATCCTTGAGGTATGAACACAGTAGCCATTAGTTGTTTTTTCATGCACCTTATGAATGAATTAATCAGCAAAAAAAATACAAAGGAACAGAAAGTTTGAAAGGAAATTGTATCAAGAACCAAGGCCTGTTTCAGACTGTTGAGTCATAGCAGTTTGCAAGGCCACAAGTTCTACTGCTGTGGTTGAGAAGGGGCCAACTCAGATGCCGGGGGGAAGGCAACAGCAAAACCCGCTTAGATGTTTAATCCTATTTATGTCTTGCCTCTCTGCGCCAACATTATGCCATTGCTAATTTAGTCTGAGCTGCCTTTACTTTTCAACAGTTTTCTTTTATTTTCACGTTA
This sequence comes from Coregonus lavaretus, assembly GCF_964263955.1. Taxonomy (NCBI): domain Eukaryota; kingdom Metazoa; phylum Chordata; class Actinopteri; order Salmoniformes; family Salmonidae; genus Coregonus; species Coregonus lavaretus. The sequence goes on along the minus strand of NC_139996.1, from coordinate 29,588,907 downwards.
ATGAATAAGCTATAGAAGAAAACATAAGAATAAGCATTCATAAGCAGTTATAAGCATTTTAAAGTAACTTGTCTCTTTGCATTGTCTTCAATCAACGTTTATATATGAATCGCCCTTCTCAATTCATGTTTGCATCGCTGTTCAGAAGTAGGTTTGTCTCTCTGCTTTGATTTCAAACTAACCACAGAATGACTAGTACCATCGCCTAGTCATATCTATCTAACGCATTCCAACACACATACACAAATGCAAGTAAGTATGTCAACTCTGAGGGAGGTTGTTTAGTGTAGGCCTACCTGTAACCACACATGTCAACTTCACATTACAGTTCTCTGACACGGCCTTGGATTTTAAGGTGGTCTCAAATACAGGCTGGGTGTCCTCAGTCAGCTGAGCCATCACACCAAACAATGTACTCCTGGAGACAGAAAGGGTGCTTTAGCTTTAGTGTCTGTTCTTCAGGGCATGTGCTGAAGTACTTTCCAATGAGAAAGCCAATATTTCAAGTATCTTTTAGCCAACCATTATTCATTCTACACTTCCCACTGGGCAAATAGCAGTTGAATCAACGTTGTTTTCACATCATTTTTATGAAATTACGCTGAACCAATGTGGAATAGACGTCGAATAGACGTCTTTGCCCAGTGGGTTGTTTATTCCAGGGAGGGGAAGAAGGCAGTTAATAATCATTACTGATTGTGAAGGGAGATTGAGATTGCTCTCTCAAACATTTAACATTTCTTAGCAGTTGAAAAAGTGACATGGTAACAGTACCTATAACGTTGTTGAAAATATTTATAACTTTGTATGAATGAAATTGTACATCAACGTTGATGTTCAATAACATCAAAGAAGTCAATATAACATATTCACATACAGCATTGTTAAAAACAGGTGTAGGTTTGCTCTTTCACTCTTGGGGGTAAACCGGGATGTGAGGTTAATATGTTAGTTAGAATGTATGTTTTAAAAGAACGCATTACTTCGATGACCTGATTTGAGAATACTTTGAGTAGCTATTCATAGATGAGGCAAATACAGGCATCCCATCAGTCATATTGGTGGTTTTGATGATTTTACACGGGACTCAGTTGTATTTATAAAGTAGGCTACAAATGAAGAATTCTTACCGGTATTCTAAGAGTTGTGCTTTTCTTTAGAATGCTGAAATACTGTTACATGGTTATTACCTGCCATGTAACATTTGCATTTTGGACTAGAAAAGCCTCCACAGATATGTTGAGATGGCCAAAATAAAATTGGATCATATTACTCCAGTGCTAGCCTCTCTACATTGGCTTCCTGTTAAGGCTAGGGTTGATTTCAAGGTTTTGCTGCTAACCTACAAAGCATTACATGTGCTTGCTCCTACCTATCTCTCCGATTTGGTCCTGCCATACATACCTACACGTACGCTACAGTCACAAGACGCAGGCCTCATTATTGTCCCTAGAATTTCTAAGCAAACAGCTGGAGGCAGGGCTTTCTCCAATAGAGCTAAATTTTTATGGAATGGTTTGCCTATCCATGTGAGAGACACAGACTCTGTCTCGACCTTTAAGTCTTTACTGAAGACTCATCTCTTCAGTAGGTCCTATGATTGAGTGTAGTCAGGCCTAGGGGTGCGAAGGTGAACGGCAAGGCACTGGAGCGACGAACTGCCCTTGCTGTCTCTGCCTGGCCGGCTCCCCTCTCTCCACTGGGATTCTCTGCCTCTGACTCTATTACTGGGGCTGAGTCACTGGCTTACTTGTGCTCTTCCATGCCGTCCCTAGGAGAGGTGCGTCACTTGAGTGGGTTGAGTCACAGACATGATCTTCCTGTCCGGTATTGCGCCCCCTCAGGCTCGTGCGGTGGAGGAGATCTTCATGGGCTATACTCAGCCTTGTCTCAAGGTAGTAAGTTGGTGGTCTTTTGATATCCCTCTATTGGTGTGTGGACTGTGCTTTGGCAAAGTGGGTGGGGTTATATCCTGCCTGGTTGGCCCTGTCCGAGGGTATCGTCAGACAGGGCCACAGTGTCCCCCGACCCACCCCTATCTCAGTCTCCAGTAACTATGTTGCAATAGTCTATGTGCCGGGGGGCTAGGGTCAGTCTGTCCTATCTGGTGTAATTCTCCTGTCTTATCTGGTGTTCTGTGTGAATTTAAGTATGCTCCCTCTAATTCTCTCACTCTCCCTCTCTCCCTCCCCTCCCGGAGGACCTGAGCCCTAGGATCATGCCTCAGGACTACCTGGCCTGATGACTCCTGGCTGTTCCCAGTCCACCTGGTCGTGCTGCTGCTCCAGTTTCAACTGTTCTGCCTGCGGCTAGGGAACCCTGACCTGTTCACCGGACGTGCTACCTTGTCCCGGACCTGCTGTTTTCGACTCTCTCTCTCTACCGCACCTGGTGTCTCGACCTCTGAATGCTCGGCTATGAAAAGCCAACTGACATTTACTCCCGAGGTACTGACCTGTTGCACCCTCTACAACACTGTGATTATTATTTGACCCTGCTGGTCATCTATGAACGTTTGAACATCTTGAAGAACAATCTGGCCATAAGTCGCCATGTACTCTTATAATCTCCACCCGGTACAGCCAGAAGAGGACTGGCCACCCCTCAGAGTCTGGTTCCTCTCTAGGTTTCTTCCTAGGTTCTTGCCTTTCTGGGGAGTTTTTCCTAGCCACTGTGCTTCTACATCTGCATTGCTTGCTGTTTGGGGTTTTAGGCTGGGTTTCTGTATTGCACTTTGTGACATCTGCTGATGTAAAAAGGGCTTTATAAATACATTTGATTGATTGATTGATTGATTAATGAATGTGTGTGGTGGACAGAGTCACACTGAAACACCTAGCATCACAATGAAACAAGGAAGAAGAGGTCATCTACCTGTTTTCAGGCCTGACATTGGAGAGGTAGTTGCAGCTCTCCGAGCGGCCATTCGAAGAGCTGACCTCATCCTCATTGTAGCTGCCGCCGGACCTCCCATTGCCAGAGTAAGAACGGGTCATTGGTCTTCTGGAAGTCATTGTCCACTCAACAGATATTCCCACAAATATAAAGGATAAGTGTCTACTACATAAGACTGGTCCTTGAGTGAAAAAAGCTCAGCTTGTCATGGATCAAAGCCCCAGTTTCAAGTTACAGTGTCTTACCGGTGTAAGAGTTGCTGGAAAAGAACAGAGAAAACAGCTGTGAATACTGTTAAATGTTGATCTAGATTAATCTCTGGGAAACCTTTCAACCATTCAAATAGATCCTCAAAGAAAAAATAACATGTATGCACCTTTCTCAAGCAATGTAAAAATTATTATACTCATGTAATTCAGACAGTGGTAACTGCTTTCCTTTGACCAAGCTAAGCAGTTGCAATGGAGAACATTATAAATAGGAACTGCTATCAGGCTTGACAAGGGTTGTTGGAGGAGTCAAACGTAATCCTTAGACATTATTATACAATTCAGAGGTTAAGATTGAACTCAAACACTTCTTGATTGAAAGAAAAGTTTATAATATTGTGAACTTACCATTTATAGGCTTTTCAGTGTCCTTTGGAGCCTGATTCCCAGTGGCAAAGCTCTGACTGCAATTGTCAATCATAGGCATGCTTGTAGTGCCATCAGGACCCTATTTATAGCAGACCTACAAATAGCCACAAGTGCACATCACATTTTCCCAAGCTAGCCTTCAGACATATATTCAACAAGAGAAGGCTAAAGGTAATCTCTGAGGAAAAATCTATAAATTCCCAAATTGGAAGAAAGTATGTCAAATAAAAATCACAAGAGATAGCAGATCATTATACACTATCATAGTTGACCAATAAAGGTAATGTTAAAAACACAACCTCTTAACATGTTGACAGCAGTGAGTATAGACTCAAATCTAGGTGGGACACTGTGTTGGTGGCAGACTTGTTGCAAAACACTGATATGTTATGCATCCAGAGATACTTGGGGATTTGTACATGTGTTTGGTGCTTACCCAGGGACAGCCCCACTTTGATACTGCCTGCCACTAAAGAGTTCTTCCAAAACAGCCTTGAGAATGTGGGTTGTAAATTCAGCCATCTGATCACATTGCTTAATTTTCCATTGCCTGCTTAGGTTACACACTAAGCACAGAGGACTACCAGCAAAGTGGGATATTACATAAAATGAATTAACTGTATTGCTATTTTTTTAAATCCCAATTTAAACTAATAAGCACAAGAGTAATTTCATAAAACAAAAATACATTTCATATAACAATAAAAAGTAAAAAAGTAATAAGCCTATTTCTTTCAAAAGTGAGAAGGCAAGAGCATTGTTGAAAATTTTGAGAAACTTCAAAAGTAAAATCAAAGTAAATCCACCTTTTAAAGATGTCTGTGCTATCTTCGTCCACGTGTGACTGTGGATCTTATTGTGGATAACTATTTCCTTCATTTAAGTTGGCATTTGAAAATATATTTTATAGGACAGGGCTCATATACTACATATACTACGGTAAAGGGCGGGTATCATTGTTCCGGGAAAAAGGGATGTCCTTTCTTTTCTTTATTGAGATACAGTTATGATGAGTCACAAGAGGAGTTACATTTTCGACTGTAATTTGTATAAGGCAATCGAATGCATGCTGTTAAAGTGTGGCATTTACATGGTGTTTGGTCGCAGTTCAGGTATGTACAAAACATTGATACAGGTAGCCTACACAATAACCCTCTCTAGCCATAGAAATGTGTTGGATCACTTTTTGTATAATCATACTATTTGCGTGTTTGTTTAGATTGTTCCCCTTCGTTTTTACCATAGACTTCTGTATTTCATTTAATGTAACCATACCTCTCACAATTACTACAATTAACATAGGCCTAGTACATTTTTTTTTTCTATGACAATAATATATGATCAAACACTAATATTTCTATAACATATTAATGTATCTTCTTACTTTTCAAGAGCTGAAACACTAGAACATAGCACGTGATGGGATGAGTGTGCAGACAGGAATGTGTGGTGGTGATTTTCTTGAGTTTATAGGCTACTCATGTTTGCAGTCAGGAAATTCTTATTGGTCTAGTAGTATACCATATAACTAACAGTCACAATTTTGAGCTGTAGACTAGTAGAGGATATTATTTGGCCCTACTTTTACAGCCATTAAATTGTAGAACTGTATGGCATATTGATAGTCGCATATAATTGTTACTACTCTGTAATAAGCAATTTTCAGGAAGATGATGATGGACAACTGTCCAGATTTGGCTGGCCAGCACATATTGTGTTGAAAAGATGCTAGCCTACCAGTCTCAATTTTTCTGGAAATAGATTAATTGTCTTATGATGGTTGTCACATGCACAGTTGTAAGATGGGAAGTGGTGAGAAAATCTACTAGTCACACTTGCCTATGCACATTTGTTCCATGTGGTCCACAAACATAGTCATGGCCCTTATCAGACATCATCTCCATGACATGTTCCTGTGATTTTTGGCTGCATCTTTTGTTGGTTGATACACAGTTCACTCACCTCCGGCACAATTCTGATGCCCATATTTTGTATTTTTCTCACCTCTAACAGGCAGCACAGTGCAGGAATGACCAGAACTGACTATACTTGAGGTTTAGAAGATCCTATTCCACACTGAAGTGATGAAAAACATGATCAGAGGTGTGAATTTCCCCCATTTATTGTGCAAATCAACTATGTTCCATGATCTTTGATCAGTACACTGACATAACATTATTTTTGAATAACAATTCTGTAATATAATGTTATCACTTTCCATTTTCAGACATTGTCATTGTGCAGCATCCCATTTCTGTGTGTGTACCACTGAACTACACGGTGAATCTGAGTGTGAGAGCAGAGGGGACAGGTATCCTGAACTACCAGTGGTTCAAATCTGATGAAGAGGAGGTATGGGGTTGTTGAGGATTTTTGTCATTTTTGTCTGACATAGTATTATGTTGTCAATTCGTAGAGTAACACAGTGTATAACCAATGAAATGGCTAATGTTTTTTTAGGTATTTGGTGCGACCAGAGCAGATCTGACTGTCACAGCCCAGAAGTCTCAGCTCTACATTTGCCGCGTGAATGACCAGTTCTGCAACTGTGTGTTCAGTGAATGGGTCAAAGTAAAGGTCCTGGACATTGCTAAACCAGGTATATGAATCGTCTACATTAGTTACTAGTTATAAGATAATGTGTTTGCAATGCAGATTTTTAAAACTTATTTGATCAATGCAGAGCACTATTTTGCGTATAATGTATTGCTATTGCATTTTTTATTTATTGAGGTCTCCCAGTAGCGTGGCGAGGGGAGCTCCATATCGCTGTACACCCTGCACCCCAGACTGTCAGACAGGGGCAGAGACTCACCCTCAGCTGCTCTGCCTTTGGTATTCCCATCCCACACTACCAGTGGTACAGAAATGGTCATCCTCTGCTGGGCAAAACCACTGACACACTTCAGGTAACTCCAGTGTTTATTTACTCCTGCACTGAGGTCATCGTATTTACTCTGTCTTGACATTTGATCTGGCCGATAGCCAACAGTGCTTCAGCAGTCCAATGTAAACATTGTCATTTAGAAGAACTTGGTTAATATTTAACATAAGGTTTGATTTCTAGAATAGTCTTATGTGCATGAGTAGAGCCAAACATGAATGGGAATGTGTTTGTATCCCTTGTAGATACAGAATGCAGAGGCAGACCATAGAGGAGCATATCTCTGCTCTGTGTCCAATGTTGAAGAAGAAAGATGGACAGAGCCAGCTGATGTTGATATAGGTAAATAGAAATGTGATGGAGCTCGAAGGGCATCTGGGCAAATAATGAGGAAGGAATATAGTTGTTTGTAGGAAGTCACCCCACTGTGAATGATGTTGTAAAATTGCGGAGTCTACATTCTGTGAATGTGGCTCTATAATTATAAACAGATGTGCAATAGTGAATATGAAACCCAAAAGTCCCTCACAGTAGCACATAACAAAACACTAGCAACAGTTATTTGTTCAGTGGCATGAGCTTTACTATTAGTATTTTCTATTTTCCATGACAAAGTCTACCACATAATTCACTGTAAAGTTATTCCGCACTTTTCAATGAGCTAGTGGAATAGCTGTCAATATTCAGATTTCTGCACATGCCTCCCAGTACCTTTGTACAAAACTATCAAGTGGGTCTTTTCATTCTGCTGAGGATTTAAGGTACTTTCCCTTTGTTAAAGACAGAAATGGTAGGAAGTTGACAGGCTCTAAACAGTGGGCAGGGTTGTATAGACAACAGCTAAATTACTTGAAATGAAACTAGCCTTTGGATGTAGGTTCCCCTTTTGCATTTGTATGTGTTTTCTACATTTTGACTCAACCAGTTTGAAGAAAAACAGAGGCCTTTAACACACTCATATTGCTTTTGATCTTGTTTGTTGTGATAACAGATTGAAGTGTGATGTGTGAGGTTATGCACTGATTTTAACCTTTGTTTTTCTTTATTTTTTCCATTTCATTCAGAGCCAACTAATCAACTCAAAGTCACAGCTCCAAAACCCACAGGTATAGTGCCTTGCAAAAGTATTCATCCCCCTTGGCATTTTTCCTATTTTGTTGCATTACAACCTGTAATTTAAATGGATTTTTATTTGGATTTCATGTAATGGACATAAACAATTAGTCCAAATTGGTGAAGTGAAATGAAAAAAATAACTTGTTTCACAAAATTCTAAAAAATAAATAACTGAAAAATGGTGCGTGCATATGTATTCACCCCCTTTGCTATGAAGCCCCTAAATAAGATCTGGTGCAACCAATTACCTTCAGAAGTCACATAATTAGTTAAATAAAGTCCACCTGTGTGCAATCTAAGTGTCACATGATCTGTCACATGATCTCAGTATATATACACCTGTTCTAAAAGACCCCAGAGTCTGCAACACCACTAAGCAAGCGGCACCATGAAGACCAAGGAGCTCTCCAAACAGGTCAGGGACAAAGTTGTGGAGAAGTACAGATCAGGGTTGGGTTATAAAAAAATATCTGAAACTTTGAACATCCCACGGAGCACCATTAAATCCATTATAAAAAAATTTAAAGAATATGGCACCACAACAAACCTGCCAAGAGAGGGCCGCCCACCAAAACTCACGGACCAGGCAAGGAGGGCATTAATCAGAGAGGCAACAAAGAGACCAAAGATATCCCTGAAGGAGCTGCAAAGCTGTCCATACAATCTGTCCATACAACCACTTTAAGCCGTACACTCCACAGAGCTGGGCTTTACGGAAGAGTGGCCAGAAAAAAGCCATTGCTTAATAAAAAAAAAGAAGCAAACACGTTTGGTGTTCGCCAAAAGGCATGTGGGAGACTCCCCAAACATATGGAAGAAGGTACTCTGGTCAGATGAGACAAAAATTGAGCTTTTTGGCCATCAAGGAAAACGCTATGTCTGGCGCAAACCCAACACCTCGAGAACACCATCCCCACAGTGAAGCATGGTGGTGGCAGCATCATGCTGTGGGGATGTTTTTCTTTCTTTCTTTTTTTTGTTGTTGTTGGTATTTTACCGCCTTTTTTCATGGTATCCAATTGGTAGTTACAGTCTTGTCCCATCGCTGCAACTCCCGTACGGACACGGGAGAGGCGAAGGTCAAGAGTCGTGCATCCTCCGAAACCCAACCGAGCCGCACTGCTTCTTGACACAGTGCCCGCTTAACCCGGAAACATCGTACACCTGGCGACCGAGTCAGCATGCACTGCGCCCGGCCTGCCACAGGAGTCGCTTGTGCGCGATGGGACAAGAACATCCCTGCCGGCCAAACCCTCCCCTACCCTGGGCCAATTGTGCACCGCCCCATGGGTCTCCCGGTCGCGACAAAGCCTGGACTCGAACCAGGATCTCTAGTGGCACAGCTAGAACTGCGATGCAGTGCCTTAGACCACTGCGCCACTCGGGAGGCCCGTGGGGATGTTTTTCATCGGCAGGGACTGGGAAACTGGTCAGAATTGAAGGAATGATGGATGGCGCTAAATACAGGGAAATTCTTGAGGGAAACCTGTTTCAGTCTTCCAGAGATTTGAGACTGGGACGGAGGTTCACCTTCCAGCAGGACAATGACCCTAAGCATACTGCTAAAGCAACACTCGAGTGGTTTAAGGGGAAACATTTAAATGTCTTGGAATGGCCTAGTCAAAGCCCAGACCTCAATCCAATTGAGAATATGTGGTATGACTTAAAGATTGCTGTACACCAGCGGAACCCATCCAACTTGAAGAGCTGGAGCAGTTTTGCCTTGAAGAATGGCAAAAATCCCAGTGGCTAGATGTGCCTAGCTTATAGAGACATACCCCAAGAGACTTGCAGCTGTAATTGCTGCAAAAGGTGGCTCTGCAAAGTATTGACTTGGGGGGGTGAATAGTTATGCACGTTTACGTTTTTTTGTCTTATTTCTTGTTTGTTTCACAACCCCCCCAAAATCATTTTAATTCCAGGTTGTAAGGCCTCAAAATAGGAAAAATGCCAAGGGGGGTGAATACTTTTGCAAGCCACTGTATGGCTCAGTGTAAATAAAGTATCTGCTTGAGTTATTTTTAGAATGCAGTTTGAGCATTTCCTCATTGAAGAGGGGAACTGTTGTACCAGTATTTTCTGATATATGCAGGTTCATGTTTCTATGGTATAATTAGCTGTTCTTGTTGTATAGTAAATTAACCCTGATTACAAATTCCACTATGGTCTTTCCGTCCAGCGACTGACAAAGTGGCCCTGCTTATTGGTAACCTCAACTACTCCCACCACCCTGACCTGATGGCCCCCACTATGGATGTCCATGAGCTGGCTAACCTGCTGCAGCAGCTGGACTTCAGAGTGGTGTCTCTACTGGACCTCACCAGGGAGGAGATGCTGGCAGCCATTGACAAGTTCATTCTTCTGCTTGACAGGGGCGTGTATGGTGAGTTCAATACTGTACAGTATTCTGGTGGTTACATTACAAGGGAGAATGTATTTTGAATTGAGGGTTTTCAGAGACTCTAAAAAGCTAACGATGACATTGACACTATTCCCCGCCTCAGATGAATAGGTGCAAATGTATAAAAAAAAGTATCTGTTAAGTGGAAACCAGACTTCGTAGTCTGGTTAAGTTCCCTTTGAACTTATTCTGCCCTTTTCCATTGAAAACGCTGGTGTTACGTTTCATAATCCTATGCTGCTGTTTTGAGATCTTATTAGTAGCTTGGTGTGAGAGTGTGGTTTAGCAGGCAGATAAGAGGTGGAAAGGAGAAGCATGGGTCTGTAGTGTTTGGGGCGAAAAGACTTGCTATGTATAGCCGTTTTCTAAAGGCCTGCGACAGTTCTACTTGACAGATTTATTTAGCACCTGTAAAGGGCCTTTAGCAACCCAGCAAACTGTCAGCTTATCTCCCTTTTATATGTTAGTCAAATAAATAAACGTTCACAATGTTATTACAGGCACTGAGCCATACATATGACATTTTATTTGGCATGTAACCATTTTTAAGAATGTATAACTTTCTGCCTCATCTAATAGTCCGTACTTTTGTGTTGTTGGCTGTTATAGAAAACGAGGTCAGCTTAATGTGAAACTAAAAAGCAATCTAAAAAATAGCAACCTGGCTTTCTAGGAGCTTTTAGGACCAGCACAGCTGGATTCCGCTGGACATATTACCTAGAAAGCAAGCAACATAATGGTTTGTTGATAAATGACAGGGTCAGTGTTGTGTGATATTCTACACAGTATATGTTTGCTCAAATGAAACCGGCTAAAACATGGAGCCTTGTTTGACAGATGCATAAATAGTATGAAACATGTAGCTACTGCGGCTCGGCTTCGTCCTACTTTCACTGCCCTGAAAAGTATACACTGAGTGTACAAAACATTAAGAACACCTTCCTAATATTGGGTTGCACCTCCTTTTGCCCTCAGAACAGCCTCAATTCGTCAGGGCATGGACTCTACAAGGTGATCTGTCACGCCCTGGTTCTGGGGACTATTAAATGTTGAGCCAGGGTGTGGATTTTCTATGTTATAGTTTTCTATGTTTTGTTCTAGATCGTTTAGATCTATGTTGGCCAGGGTGGTTCCCAATCAGAGACAGCTGTAGCTCGTTGTCTCTGATTGGGGACCATACTTAGGCAGCCTGTTGGCACCAGTTTATTTGTGGGATCTTGTTCCGTTTGGTTTGTTGTGAATAACCTAGGACTTCACATATCGTTTGTTTGTTGTTTTTGATTGTGTGTTGAGTACAATTAAAGTATGTACGCTTATCACGCTGCGCCTTGGTCCGTGTCTTCCTGTAACGGTCGTGACATGATCAAAAGCATTCCACAGGGATGCTGGCCCCTGTTGACTCCAATGCTTCCCACAGTTGTGTCAAGTTGGCTGGATGTCCTTTGGGTGGTGGACCATTCTTGATACACACGGGAAACTGTTGAGCATGAAAAACCGAGTAGTGTTGCAGTTCTTGACAGACTAACCGGTGCACCTTGCACCCACGACCATACCCCACTCAAAGGCACTTACATATTTTGTCTTGCCCATTCACAATCCATGTCTCAAAGCTTAATCTATGCTGATTGAAGTGGATTTAACAAGTGATATCGATAAGGCATTCACCTGGTCAGTCTATGTCATGGAAAGAGCAGGTGTTCATAATGTTTCGTACACTCAGTGTATCAGTAACGTTATGCTATCCCCCACAGCCCTATTCTACTATGCTGGTCATGGGTACGAACGTTCAGGGAGGAACTATCTGGTGGCCATAGACGCTCCACAGCCCTACCGTCCAGAGAACTGTGTCTGTGTACAGAGGGTCATGCGCATGATGCAGGAGAAACGGACTGCATTGAGTGTGGTCTTACTAGACACCTGCAGAACATGGTAGGCTTCCTGATGGACACCTCATGTTATTGTTTGTTGCTCTACTTCTTGTCCTCACTTTTGTACGAACAGTATTATGATTGTGGAAGGACTAAAACAGGTGTTAAGTTGTATATTTGTATTTTAAGGTACAACCAAGATTGCATAGCTTCTGAAATCAGGCCCTTGGTACCCATGGGAAACACAGTGTATGGATATGCCACGTATGTACCACCCATACACAAAAATGTATGCACGCATGACTGTAAGTCGCTTTGGATAAAAGCGTCTGCTAAATGGCATATTATTATTTATTATTATGTATTTTTTGTGTATGTAACAACAAGTTATTTTATGAGTGTTCATTTATGGCCTGAAATCTAAATGACCTCCTGCTGCCTTAACAGATGTGAAGATTCAGAGGCGTATGAGGTGCAGGATGGAGGGAAGAGCACTGGGATCTTCACCAAGTACCTGAACAAGCACATCCTGCAGCCGGAGAAGGTCACTCACGTCCTGGAGCAGGTGTCTGAGGGTCAGTGTTATTGTATGATAGGCTTTGCTCTTACAGTATGACGGTGACTTTGGAATTTCAGGATGGATATTTTGACATGCTGTTAACACCAATCCATGACTCACATGGGAAACCCCTGGGTTTCTTTTCACGGAAAATTACAAGCTATTACCCAAGAAAGACTAAATTCCCTGCTAATGAGAGCAGAAGAACCTTGCCTTCCTGGGTGACTTTGGGTTCTATATCTCCTCTATAGGAGATGCACAGTAGTGTCTGTAAACAGGGTCAGTGTAGAACTTGTTGTTGGATGGAGCACAGACATGTTCACTTCTTAAAGGTCCAATGCAGCTGTTTTTATCTCAATATCAAATCATTTCTGGGTAACTATTAAGTACCTTACTGTCATTGTTTTCAACAACAACAAAAAATAAAACAATAATCCTTAGCAAAGTTCAATTTCTCAAGCAAGAATTTTGGTAGGACTGTCTGGGAGTGGTCTGAGTGGGGAGGGGAAAACAGAAAACTAGCTGTTATTGGCAGAAAGGCTTGGAACTCTCTTTCTTATTGATCTATTAACTAATTTACCAGCTGGTGACGTCACCAGGCAGGCCAAAACTCCATCTCACCAAAACAGGATGAAATTTCAGGTGGTATTTTCAAACAGCTCTTACACTAAAAGGGCATTATCATCATTTTCACAATTTCACAGTATTATTCCAACGTCATAGTGTGGAAATATATATAAACACAGGAAAATCACATTTTTGACTGCACCAGGCCTTTAACGTTCCTCCATCACTGGCTACTCCCCCTGGTGCAGCAGGTAACAATGGGCGGAGCTTGGAGGGGTGCGCATGCTGTCCCCGCTAGGTCCATGTTTTGTGGTTTGATTGGTCTCTCTGGTAACATGACTTTGTGGGACAGAGCTGCATTAGGATGTGACCTCATTCTCTGGAAATTCACACTGTTGGTCGGAGCACAGCAGGAAATCTGAGAGCAGTAGAGTTAAAAACAGCTGCTCAGGCGTGTGTGTGTGTGTACCCCCTCTACACTGCTCTCCTGTGGTCAATGAGCTCCAGCTCCAGTGAACCTGCATAGCTTAACACAGCCCATCCAAGGAGGTGCTGGTAAAGTAAAGTATAGGTTGACTGATGAGTTGTCAGTGGCTGTAACGGTCGGACCTTGGCACAGAAGCTCACGGCTTACATAGGAGATATATTTAATGAATGTCAAGACTCCTCAGATGTGCCACCGTTACTCACTGTGACATTGTGAAAACAACCATGACACAATACGTTTTATTTCAGGGTGACAGCTGAACTACATTTCTGAAAGTCATAAATATCATACCCCCCCCAAAAATGCTAATCTCATCCTGTTATTGGTAATGGTGAGTTAGCATGTTTTGGGGGCATGATCTTTGTGCATCTGTAACTTTCTCACTCATAATAATAATAATAAGCCATTTAGCAGACACTTTTATCCAAAGCGACTTACGGTCATGCGTGCATACATTTTTTTTGTGTATGGGTGGTCCCGGGGATCGAACCCACTACCTTGGCGTTACAAGCGCCGTGCTCTACCAGCTGAGCTACAGAGGACCACTAAACTCATCATTATTCAAGATTCATTCATGATTATCCATAATCATTGTAGCATCCACATTAATGTAGAAGTGTTAAGAAACATATTATATTTTTATTTACAATAAAAGTGACTCCAAAATGACACAATACATTATTTACCATTAATTTCCATTGGGCACAACATAATCCAAAACACAACCAAAACAAACTGTAAATGCATCCAACAAGTTTGTAGAGACACAAGCTTGATGTAGTCATTGCGTGCTAGGAATATGGAACCAAATACTGCGCTTTTGACTAAATTTTAAACTCTAAGTGAGTTTGTCCAGATACTTATGACGCCTTCAAATGGAGGGACTATGTACATAAAGTGCATTTATTTCTAAACATTTAAACAGATATGTATGAAAATACCCTCAAATAAAAGGTGACATTCTGCACTGCAAGGATCATCAACTAGATTCAGCCGTGGGCCGATTTTCTCTCGAGCACATGATCGGGGGGCCGGAACATAATTACAAATAATTTGTAGACTGAAAATTGACCGCAAGAATCCCAAACAGATATAATGTTTGACTAAAACATAATCATTTCAAATCTTGCTTACATTTGTATACGATCACATGATTTCTTAAATAGATTTCTTAAATAAAAATCGCTCGGAGCTGAGTTCCTGGAGTTTATCCAGTCTTTTATGTCCAACATTGAAAATAAAGAAATTTGAAAAAATATATAGTTTTTTTGTGTTGCTTAGAACTCATGGGGGGCCAAATAAAACCACCCGCAGGCCGCCAGTTGGGGTACCCTACTGTACTGTCAACTCATATAAAACATTTGATCTCAAATTCAAAATGCTGGAGTATAGAGCCAAATTAGCTTCAATGTCCAAATAAATACGTAGGGGAGTGTATATGCAAATGAGGCATATATAATTGTCTTTATTTTATAACAAAGTATGAACAAAATACCTGATATATAAAAAAAAATATATATATATATACGAGTGTATTATAAGAAAATAATGAGCATTTTACAATAAATGGAATACCTGAATTCCCACCAAAATGCCAGAATTTGTCCATACCAGTACAATGTTTTATGTGCTATAATTCAGTCAATATATGATGGATTTGAAAATGTCTAAAGGTTTGGAGTATTTTCATCCATTGTCCAACTATTGCATTTATCAGAATTGTATTTTAAACCTTATAACAATTTTGACGACAGTTGCTAATTCATATCTAGGAAATAATATTCACTGAAGTGACAGATCACATCACGATCACATCATGAGACGATTTTATGAACAGTAAACACACTGTTCCCAGAACCTCATTTGAAGAATGAGGATCTATGTCCTGCTTGTCTTAGTTATTTATTAATGGAAAAATAGTTGTTGATGAACTGCTGTTCCCTCAACTCTAATGGAAACATGGCGAAGACAGCTTGCTTAAAATATGTACTGAAGCCAAATCCTCTGCAAGGCTAAGAGTAAGCCTGTATCCAGGGCCCTGAATAGGGTTTCAGTGTATCAGTTTTCTCATCTGGCCAACAATGCCTTATACATGCTTGTCACCTAAACATTTCTATAAGTTCACTCTTATTATCCACATGTTTATAATTTCAGAGCCTTTACATCAGTCAAATAGTATTATTATTTTCATTTCAGACCTACTATTGAACCCTCCTTAAGAACAGCTGTTACCTTGGCAGCATAGGCTAACCTTTAACCTTTACCCTGTTCCTCAGATCTAGGCAGAGACCCTCTGGTCACAGGCAAGCAGGCGGTGGAGATCAAACACACGCTGAAGGAGCCTCGCTCCCTCACAGATCCGGTCAGGACCACCGGCCACACTGGGGAGCTACGTCTGAGAGATGCCTGCTGGAGACAGGCCAACGGTAAGTTTTTACACCAAAATATCCCCAATCCAGACCCTTTTTCACAATTAATGGAAATCTAAAAAAACTATTGATAAATGATTGTGTATATGTCAAGTGCTGGTCTTATTTTAGATGCATTAGCCATGCATGGTATGGTGTGTCTTTTGCTATGAAATACTGTAAAGTCATTTTCTTGCCCTAAGTTAGTCTTATCAAGAAAGAGGAAAAGCAATACCCCCTCCAGTATACCCCCTCCAGTTCTGCATGTGATATGGATGTGGCTGTTAAAGACAGTGTGGTTTAGCATGAGTCATGACCATCACACAACCATTCAATAATTTACTGTTTATTTGTGGTGATAACAGACAGGGAACTTGTTTGTATATTTAAAGTCAACCATAAGCTTATTTCACTCACAGGATATCCGTTGTCAGATTTTAAGGAACAAACTCCTACTGTAACCTTTTTCAAGGACAAGGTGACTTCTGATAAAAGCAACTTCTCTGAAAACATGTCTGGCCAATTCTCTTATCGAGTCTATGTCTCCTAGAGATGCTTTCTTACACAAGATTTGTATCTTAAAACTGTCTTTCCATGTGATATCATCCCACACAGAGCTACCACGTCAGAAGCTGCTTGTTTTCCCCTGTGGAGTTGAGGTGGAGGTCCGCTTCTCAGCCTTGTTCTCCAACGTCATGGTTGCCTTCGGCACAGTGAAAACCACTGGCCCCAGAGCCCAGGACTGCACTGTTACTCTGAGGAGCACACCTGTGAGTCACCGCTTCACGTTTACTTGTTGATACCTGCCACATTACGTAGAGGGCAGGGTGTGGTGAACAAACAGCCCTTAATAAGCATTTTGATTTAGTTGCGTAACTTTCCATGACACTGCAGATATATATTTGATTGAAAGGACTTTATAACTCCTTGTGAGACCCTAGAAATGTATGCGTATTTGTATCCATCTGTAGGAAACCCTCACAACAAAACTGAAAGAGGTTAAGAAAATATGTTTAGGAGAATGTTCTAAGAGTGGGTTCTGTGCATGGTGTCTGATCTATTTCCGTTTGTGGTCACAGCTCTCAAGGCTAAAACTGTTGTATAGATATTTATCTGAACCTGACACGGCATTACTCTTTGTAATTTTGAACGTTTACTGCTCATAAAACAACGTTATATATGTAGAGAACATGCAGGTACAAAGGTTGTCAAGAGTACAGAATCATCCCCTCTTTCCTCTGTAGACTCAAGGGAATATCTTATGCACAGCACACTTATTGGTATTGTTCTGCCATATGCTGCGTATGCCCTCTCGGCTTTCACAACAGCAGTAACACCTAAAAGGCTATCAGTCATTGAATGATGTTTCCCATTTACAGAGTTCCTAGCTGTAATAAATGGCCAAAGTGAGAAACAAGAGCAGGAATTTGGGGCACAATTGCTTATCAAGCGTCTGCTTCTGTGGCGTAATAACTCCTTGGAGCATACTGACACCTAGTGGTTCAATGCATTATGTTCTCCCTACACAGTCTCCAGTAGATACAAACCCAATATACCATGTATAATGTGTATAATAAGAAGAAGTGGGTATGACAGGTTTTGTTGTAGTTGCCTAATGTATTTTATTCCCAACCTCTGTCTAGGCAATGGAGGATATCTTCTCTAGTCCTGGCAGGTCAGGTGAAATGGACTCTCTCTTACTAAACAACTTGGTTGCTGAAAACCCTGACTGTAGCCTCAGACTTTGTGGCCTTCAAAAGCTCCAGGTATGCTTACTTTCTGCGTCCTCATATTTAACATTTACAGTAAGCAATAATATGGTAGAAGGGTTTAGATATTGCAATCTATCATTATTTCAATGATAAACTAAAAGTGTGAATAAACATCTGTATTCTGTTTGTTTTTTTCTCTGTTCCAAAGGGATCCTTAGTGATACAGGTGGACCTACACTACACCCAAACGGGCAGAAAACTGCGGCTGCAAGAGAGCAAACAGCTAGACATAGGAAAGCCTTTGGTAGCATCCTGTGATCTGTACAGGGGACAGCAAGCATTGGTAGCCCAGAGACAAGAAGGTGCCCCTGTCCAGAGTATGGGCCACGTTTCACACAGAAAGCAGCCCCCACGTCAGACACTGGGCCAGCCAGGTCGCCCCTTCACCAGGAAGGCAGAGTGTGCTGCCAAAGTCCCCACTGCAAGGAGCAATGAACCAGAGGAGAATGATGAGTCTGAGCCTCAAGACTTTACCCTCTGATTTCCGCTCTCCACGTCTTTGGAAAAAGGATAGTTTAGTAGTTGTAGTGACTAGTGTAGTCAATAGGATATTTACTGTTTAGGCTTAAAGCAATGCACATAATTAAATCAGCACGATACATTCCATTTCTCTGGTTAGGCTACATTTAATCAGTTTAATTATGTTTATGAAGTGTGTGTGTGTCAGTGTGTGTATACATGTGTGCATGTGAGTTTGAGGAGATGATGTCCTGGATTATGTTCCTCTCTTAAAGCACTATTTGGTTCTTAGTTCTCAGCATGACACTCTACCAATATTTATTCTTAAATGATCACGGTATGAAAAAATCCGACTTTTCTACATACTTGTGAATAATAACAATAATAATAAACATTTCAGCTCTTATGTACCTGTATGTAACTATTAAAATGAATTAAATACAATTTTTATTACTGAATTATTAAAGATTCATTTATGATTAACACATAATTTGTGGTTTTATATTTTAACTACTTTATATATGTATTAATATATAGCCTATTTTAATTTAACCGTATTAACAATACGCCTACAATTCATTACAATTTCCATAAATCGAAAGAAAAAATACAATAATTAAGACAAAAGTGATTTTAGTCTAGCTAAAATAAACGTCATATAAGCAGACATGATGAGCAGATGAGGAACAAGAGGATATTAGCTAGCTAATTCAATTTTCACATTTGCAAAAAAATAAGAATCCTAAACATTCGCACAATTGGCTCAGCGTCGTCCGGGTTTGGCCGGTGTAGGCCGTCATTGTAAATAAGAATTTGTTCTTAACTGACTTGCCTAGTTAAATAAAGGTAAAAATCAATAAAATAATGAATAGCTAAATAAACATATTTAATAGCTAGGTGTCACATCTTCAGATTCAGTGACTCTGGATATTTTACTAAACATATCATTCGACATTTGAAAGGTCTATAAAATACAGAAAATACTATCATTACCTAATAAGTAATCTAACTAGTTCACTAGCTACAGATTCATCGACTTGAATAACTACCATTGAGCAAATATGCCACTGCTTGCTGGGTTATAAACCCAATATCTCCCGTTCTCTCTTAGGCCTTGTGTCGCCTGTTTTCTCTTAGGCCCTATATCTCCCATTTTTCTTAGTCCCTGGTAGCTCGCCGTGATCGTATAGTGGTTAGTACTCTGCGTTGTGGCCGCAGCAACCCCGGTTCGAATCCGGGTCACGGCATTGCAAACACAATGTCACGGCAAAAGGGCAGAATTTTTCTGGATTTTCTTATTCTTTTTTTAAAACTCCACATTTTATTATAGGTTATCCTCGTTTAGTCATTGATTGTTGACGCAATTTTCCGAACACAGCGAACCTATGAAGTCGGCTGCAGTCATTCATATGAAATGTGTTATATGTCCGCTAGGGTGTGGAAGAGTCGCTATACGATAATTATTGTGCTGAGACTATTGTGCGAAAATCCATCAATCAAATAAATCACATGTATTTATAAAGCCCTTTTTACATCAGCAGTTGTCACAAAGTGCTTATACAGAAACCCTGCCTAAAACCACAAAGAGCAAGCAATGATGTAGAAAAACTCCCTAGAAATGCAGGAACCAAAGAAACCTAGAGAGGAACCAGACTCGTTCTTCAAGATGTTCAAACGTTCATAGATGAACAACAGGGTCAAATAATAATCACAGTGGTTATAGAGGTCAGCACCATCCTCAGGAGTAAATGTATATTAGCTGTTCATGGCTGAGCATTCAGAGGCTGAGACAGCAGGTGCAGTAGAGGGAGAGAGAGAGAGAGCGAGAGGGAGATATTAAATGATCATATTCTGAATAAAAGGCATCATAAAAACATGTATTCATATCTGCCCACAGATTGAATGAGATGTAGCCAAGGCTAAGCCTATTATTGGGCACATCACCAACAAACTATAATGGTCCAAACACACCAAGACAGTCATGAAGAGGGCACGACAATGCCTATTCCCCCTCAGGAGACTGAAAATATTTGGCATTGGTCCTCAGATCCTCAAAAAGTTCTACAGTTGCACCATCAAGAGCATCCTGACTGGCTGCAATACCACCTGGTATGGCAACTGCTCAGCATCCGACCGCAAGGCACTACAGAGGGTAGTGCGTATGGCCCAGTACATCACTGGGGCTTCCTGCCATCCAGGACATCTATACCAGGCGGTGTCAGAGGAAGGCCCTAAAAATGGTCAAAGACTCCAGCCACCCTAGTCATAGACTGTTCTCTCTGCTACTGCACAGCAAGCGGTACCGGAGCGCCAAGTCTAGGTCCAAAATGCTCCTTAACATTTACATTTACATAATTTAGCAGACGCTCTTATCCAGAGCGACTTAACAGCTTCTACCCCCAAGACATAAGACTGCTGAAAAATTAATGAAATGGCTACCCAGACTATTTGCTACTCACTGTTTATTCTCTAGTCACTTTACCCCTACCTACATGTACATATTATCTCTATTACCTAGACTAACCTGTACCCCCCCCCCCCCCCCCCCCCCCACACACACACACATTGACTCGGTACCGGTACCCCCTGTATATAGCCTCGTTATTATTATTTTATTGTGTTACTTTGTTTAAACTTTAGTTCATTTAGTAAATATTTTCTTAACTCTTCATTTTCTTAAAACGGCATTGTTGGTTAAGGGCTTGTAAGTAATCATTTCATGGTAAGGTCTACACATGTTGTATTTGGCTCATGTGACAAATACAATTTGATTTGAATTATGAGAAGCCCTGTCTATGATTTTGTCTTGCGTCTTATGCTACTATTTGTAAACTAAAAAATAGTTGGTATTAAAAAGTGGATACATGTAGTTTCATGACTGCTCTGGCTATGGTCACTCTGAGTCATACAATTGGGAAATAAAATCGCATGAGGGATCGCTATGGGGGACGCAAGATGGCGGTATTATTCCATTTAAGTCGTTTGTCATAAACGACGTAGCCTAAAAGGAATAATACCGCCATCTTGCGTCTGGTTGGGCTACCCCTCATTCGTTTGACTTTAGGCGCTAAACATTCATAAACATGGAATTCATAGGAGACTGAAAACCCCACATTTTGACCGCCTAGTGCCGATTGGTGGCTTAAGAAAATTAAAGATTGAAATATTCATTTTTGGTATTGCTTGTTTAGGGCTTTTGCCCATTTTGTGGACATCGCTCCCGTTGGTTCTCATTGACGTCTGTCTATTCTAAGGGTTCCGCCCTCTAGCTCAAGTGGTGAATGGTGAATGGTCACCCATCGTTCGGCCACGGGTATTGCTCCTGGATCTGGATGCGAGCGTCATTTCAATGATTCCGCACTGTGGCCTGTGTCTGTGTTGTGTTAACTTCATATGATAGACAATGCTGCGTCTTGGCAGTAGAATCTTCAGCTTCTGCTGGTCTGGTTGATCGGAAAATGTAGTCATTCAGTGACATTTTTTACATGCTGTGTTTAGCTTATTGTTCTGGTCCTAGACGCAGACCAGCAATTCTGTGAGAAGATGTTGAGCCGAATAATGAGTGGCAGCATCAGGAATCTGGATAGAGAATATGACTGCACCGTCAGACTCCTGGATGATACGGAATACACATGCACAATTCAGGTCAGTCACGTGCACTATATTCCTACAATAACTATTTATATTCCCTCCACAGAGCATATGGCAAGGCAAGTGCTACAATTGTCTCCATATAGAAACGCACGCACAGTGTTTCAGGATGCTACTACAGCAATGGTCCGTGCTATCCGGGATTCTTGGGACGTCCCTACCCCATTGAAGTTAACGTTTAAAATGGTTAAGGTAAGGGCTAAGGTTAGGGTTAGGGTTTAGGGTATGGACGTCCCAAGGATTCCGGATAGCACTGACCCTTCAGCAAGTGCCCGCATCCCGCAGGTCCCGCGATTGGCATGATCTGAATATATTGTTGTGTAAATAACTTGTTTTCTAACACATTTTTGCCATAGCCTGTGGCAGGGATAATCAACGTGGGCCAATTTTCTCTTGAGAGCATGGTCGCGGCGCAGGAACATATTTACAAATAATTAGTAGACTGCAAATTGACCGCAACCCAATCATAAATAATGATAGACTAAAACATAATAATTTCAAACCTTGCTTAAATTTTGATATGATCACGTAATAATAATAATACCCGTCTCTCTATTTTGCGTGAGAATACGTGGGAACAGATTTCTTAAATAAAAATCACTCGGAGCTGAGCTCCTGGAGTTTATCCAGTCTTTTATGTCCAACAATAATACAAATAAATAAAATGGTGTTTTTTTTGCTCAGAAAAATTGGGGGGCCAAATAAAACCAACTGCGGGCCAAATTCGGCCCGCTGTCTGTCAGGGCCAAATTCGGCCCGCTGTCTGCCAGTTGGGGAACCCTGGTCTATGCCATCTGACTTGATGCACGTAGAGGATGTCCTAAAGGCAACTGCACGTCTGATGAATAGACTGGGTGCTCCAGTCTGTATGATAATCCACCAGCCACAGGACCTTATCAGCGTTTTTGTCGCTGACAAAGGCTAAACATGGCAAAAAGGAAATGGTTTATCACAGACACATAATCTAGCCTACTATTGTAATTGTCATTATTCACCATCATGACAGCGCTGGAAGTGGGGGTTTGAAAAGTGATCAACAGTTTTCAGGTTTTATATTTGAATCTGTCAACAGTTTTAGCCATGTTATTATTACTCAAATGACATTTTATTGTTGCTCAAGAGCAATTTGTTTACTGAAACTGTTATGAGGCTTTATATAGTTCACTACTATATGTGGAGATAGAATAATAATAATAAAAAGTTATGTTTTGTAGAAAATAAAGTGAGATAGATTTCCTGTAGAAATCAGATAGGAAGGAGTAAGGTGCTTGTTTCTTTTTATTTTGTTTGCTGCTAGTCTTGCTTTGATGTATCCTTCGTTTTATCTTCAGCCTGAAATAAAGGTAGGGGAGAGGGCCGATCAGAATCCATTACAGTACGTTTGTGTGTGTGTGTGTATTCATCTGTGGATCATCATTCCTCAGAAGTTAGTGGGGAGAGCTGTCTCCTGGACTGAGGAAATCCCTAGAGGGCTCCTACTACTTTTTAACACATTGAGACATTCAACAAATCTTGTAGAAGGAAAAATTATCAAGGTTTAGGGACACCTGTATGATGCAATGAAATGTTAAAGCTGCAGTCTTCTGTTATTTTGCTGAAACATTTCACTTTTGGCTGTATGCATCTCTGTTGGAGATATATTTTCGCTCTAGAGTTGATGATATGAGATAGAATCTCAGAGCTCCAGGAGAATGAGAGTGTTTCCAGAAGGCCCATGTTGTAAACAGCCCTTGTATTCCTGCTAGTGCCTTGAGGCTGAGCTGAAGTCATGGGGATGAGGAGTGATGAAGCTGAAAGTGTCTGCCTATTATCTGCTCTGGCAGTCTGGACTGGAGTTGTGCCTGGCTACTTGTTTTGCTCTCTCTCTCTCTCTCTCTCTCTCTCTCTCTCTCTCTCTCTCTCTCTCTCTCTCTCTCTCTCTCTCTCTCTCTCTCTCTCTCTCTCTCTCTCTCTCTCTCTCTCTCTCTCTCTCTCTCTCTCTCTCTCTCTCTCTCTCTCTCTCTCTCTCTCTCTCTCTCTCTCTCTCTCTCTCTCTCTCTCTCTCTCTCTCTCGACCTGACTGCAGTTTGGTGTCGTTACCGACTTCAGTGGGCAAATGCTCATCTTATTTGGCCACTGGCACGCTGGAGAAGTGTGCTCTTCACGGATGAATCTCGGTTTCAACTGTACCGGGTAGACGGCGTCATGTAGGTGAGCGGTTTGCTGATGTCAATGTTGTGAACAGAGTGCCCCATGGTGGCGGTGGAGATATGGTATGCACTCACTAACTGTAAGTCGCTCTGGATAAGAGCGTCTGCTAAATGACTAAAATGTAAAATGTAAAAAATGCATAAGCTACGGACAACGAACACAGTTGCATTTTATTGATGGCAATTTGAATGCACAGAGATACCGTGACGTTATCATTGTCGTGATCATTGTCGAGATCATGTCGAGATCATGGCCCATTGTCGTGCCATTCATCTGCCGCCATCACCTCATGTTTCAGCATGATAATGCACGGCCCCATGTTGCAAGGACCTGTACACAATTCCTGAAAGCTGAACATGTCCCAGTTCTTCCATGGCCTGCATACTCACCAAACATGTCACCCATTGAGCATGTTTGGGATGCTCTGGAGCGACGTGTACGACAGCGTGTTCCAGTTCCCGCCAATATCCAGCAACTTCAAACAGCCATTGAAGAGGAGTGGGACAACATTCCACCATCCGAAATCAACAGCCTGATCAACTCTATGCAAAGGAAATGTGTCGCGCTGCATGAGGCAAATTGTGGTCACACCAGATACTGACTGGTTTCTGATCCAAGCCCCTACCTTTTTTTAAGGTATCTGTGACCACAGATGCATATCATGTGAAATGAACTGTAACTCAGTAAAATCTTTGTTGCATGTTGCGTTTATATATTTTATATATATATTCAGTGTACATTTTTACCTGCCCAAATAATTAAATGGCCTGCCAATTTTTTTTAGATTTCTTTTAATGCACTGCAGAATCTGTGTGGACCCCAAAATAAAATCCTGCAGTCAGGAATTACAAACTTCAGAGAATGTTTTTATAACTTATCTGCAGATAATCGTTGTCTGGAGCTCGAAAAGCAGTAGTAACCGTATGAAAAGCAATAGTAACTGTATGAAAAGCAGTAGTAACCGTATGAAAAGCAGTAGTAACCGTATGAAAAGCAGTAGTATCCGTATGAAAAGCAGTAGTAACCGTATGAAAAGCAGTAGTAACCGTATGAAAAGCAGTAGTAACCGTATGAAAAGCAGTAGTATCCGTATGAAAAGCAGTAGTAACCGTATGAAAAGCAGTAGTAACCGTATGAAAAGCAGTAGTAACCGTATGAAAAGCAGTAGTATCCGTATGAAAAGCAGTAGTAACCGTATGAAAAGCAGTAGTAACCGTATGACAATCAGGGAGACAAATTAACAGCTCTTTCACAGATGCGATTTGTTTCCCGACATTCACCAAAAATAGCAGTTAAAAAATAACTAGTGATGATGTGGCTAAGGCAGGGGTTCCCAAACTTTTTTGGCCCACGACCCTATTTTGATATCTGAAAATTCTTGCGACCCCAACAATGTGAAAAATATTATGTAATTAACAGCCAATGTTTACTTTTTTAATTCGGGCTATGGCAGTCAATTGAAAAACATTCTAATAGTATTTCTGATTGTCTTCTCAACTCACCATCCACCATCACATACTTTTAATGTGGGGCTATGACAGTAAATCGCAATTAGTCTGACATAATGTCTCTTATCTCACAACCATTAATGAGATGGGTGTGCTTGATGCATGTCGCGTCGGAGCTTCTCAAAGTCAGGGGGCGTGGTCGACAGTGCGCAATTAATCTCTGCTGTCACATCTCACCTGGATCGATATTTGGTTTTAATGCAGACGAGAGCACTGAATCCAGCTTCAAAGGGTAGCATGAGTGTCAAGGGCTGAGGTGTATGATGTGTGGAAGTCAGGCGCAGGACACCGAAGCTTAGTCCAACAAAGTTTACTGTGAAAAACCACCAGGCAAGGATACAGTAAACGGCCTCAACAAAACAGAGGCGAGCAATACGCAAACTATGCGTATAACAAATAAACAAATAAACAGATACAAAAACACGCAGCACTACGGACAGGCGAAAAACAACACACAATCTAACCAATGCAAAACAGGGAACTTATAGGACACGTAATCAGACACAAACGGACACAGGTGTAAAAGACAGACCAAAGCAATCACACCAAGAAACATTCAACGGTGGCAGCTAGTACTCCGGGGACGGCGAACGCCGAAGCCTGCCCGAACTAGGAGGAGGAGCAGTCTCGGCAGAATCCGTGACAGTACCCCCCCCTTGACGGCCAGGAGGACGCGGACCCGGGCGCGTGGGATGCCCACGGTGGAACTCAGTCAGGAGGGACGGATCTAGGATGTCCCTCCTAGGCACCCAGCACCGTTCCTCCGGACCGTACCCCTCCCACTCCACGAGATACTGGAGACCACTCATCCGGCACCTCGAGTCCAAGATGGTCCGGACCCTGTACGCCGGGGCCCCCTCGATGTCCAAAGGGGGCGGAGGGGTCTCTCCTATCTCATCTTCTTGGAGTGGGCCAGCTACCACCGGCCTGAGAAGAGACACATGGAACGAGGGGTTAATATTCTTGTACTCAATAAGCAGTTGTAACCTGTAACACACCTCGTTCAATCTTCTCAGGACTTTAAAGGGCCCCACAAACCGCCGACCCAGCTTCCGGCAGGGCAGGCGGAGGGGCAGGTTTCGAGTCGAGAGCCAGACTCGATCTCCCGGTGCGTACACCGGTCCCTCACTGCGGTGGCGATCGGCGCTCGCCTTTTGTTGACGGATGGCCCACTGCAGATGGACATGGGCAGCGTCCCACGTCTCCTCCGAGCGCCGAATCCACTCGTCCACCGCAGGGGCCTCGATCTGGCTCTCGTGCCATGGTGCCAGGACCGGCTGATACCCTAAAACACACTGTAAAGGTGTTAAATTGGTGGAGGAGTGGCGGAGAGAGTTCTGAGCCATCTCTGCCCAGGGGATATACCTAGACCACTCCTCCGGCCGGTCCCGGCAATAGGACCTCAGAAACCTACCCACATCCTGGTTGACTCGTTCAACCTGCCCATTGCTCTCTGGGTGGTACCCCGAGGTAAGGCTTACCGAGACCCCCAAGCGTTCCATGAACGCCCCCCAAACTCTGGAGGTGAACTGGGGACCTCGGTCAGACACAATATCCTCGGGGACCCCATAGTGCCGGAACACGTGGGTAAATAGGGCCTCAGCGGTCTGTAGGGCAGTAGGGAGACCCGGCATTGGGAGGAGACGACAGGCCTTGGAAAACCGATCCACAACGACCAAAATGGTGGTATTCCCCTGGGAGGGGGGTAGGTCGGTCACAAAATCCACCGAGAGGTGGGACCATGGTCGTTGTGGAACGGGCAGGGGATGTAACTTACCCCTGGGCAAATGTCTAGGCGCCTTACACTGGGCGCACACCGAGCAGGAGGAGACATAAACCCTCACATCCCTAGCTAACGTTGGCCACCAGTATTTCACGCTAAGGCAGTGCACTGTCCGGCCAATACCTGGATGTCCAGAGGAGGGTGATGTATGAGCCCAATAAATCAGACGATCACGAACCTCGAGCGGAACGTACGTCCGCCCCACAGGACACTCGGGGGGAGTAGGGTCGGTACGCAGTGCCCGCTCGATTTCCGCATCGACCTCCCACACCACCGGAGCCACCAGACAAGACTCCGGCAGTATGGAAGTAGGCTCAATGGACCTCTCCTCTGTGTCATACCGCCGGGACAGGGCGTCTGCCTTACCGTTCTGGGACCCTGGGATGTATGTGATCTTAAAAACAAACCGGGTCAGGAACATGTTCCACCTAGCCTGACGAGGGTTCAATCTCCTAGCTGCCCGGATGTACTCCAGGTTACGGTGATCAGTCAGAATGAGGAAAGGGTGTTGAGCCCCCTCAAGCCAATGCCTCCACACCTTTAGGGCCTGGACTACAGCTAACAGCTCCCTGTCCCCAACGTCATAATTACGCTCCGCCGAGCTGAGCTTCTTGGAGTAGAACGCACAGGGGCGGAGCTTAGGTGGCGTGCCGGACCGTTGCGACAGGACTGCCCCAATGCCGGCCTCGGACGCGTCTACCTCTACTTGGAATGGTAAAGAGGGATCCGGATGCGCCAGCACCGGGGCCGAGGTGAACAGGTTCTTCAGTTTGACAAATGCCCTGTCCGCCTCAGCTGACCACTGCAAACGAACCGGACCCCCCTTTAGCAGGGACGTAATGGGAGCTGCAACCTGTCCAAAGCCCCGGATAAACCTCTGGTAGTAATTAGCAAAACCCAAGAACTGCTGCACCTCTTTTACAGTGGTTGGAGTTTGCCAATTACGCACGGCCGACACACGGTCTACCTCTATCTCCACACCAGACGCGGACAACCGATAACCCAAAAAGGAGACGGACTCCTGGAAGAACAGGCATTTCTCTGCCTTGACATACAAGTCATGCTCCAACAGTCTTCTCAACACTCGGCGCACCAGGGCTACATGCTCGGCTCGTGTAGAAGAGTACACTAGGATGTCGTCGATGTATACTACCACACCCTGCCCATGCATGTCCC
The DNA here is from genome assembly GCF_964263955.1 of Coregonus lavaretus. NCBI lineage: Eukaryota > Metazoa > Chordata > Actinopteri > Salmoniformes > Salmonidae > Coregonus > Coregonus lavaretus. Next base: position 29,560,545 of record NC_139996.1, on the reverse strand, counting down.
GGAAAATCTCGTCAACAAAGGATTGGAAGACTGAAGGAGCATTCATTAACCCGTATGGCATGACGAGATACTCGTAATGACCCGAGGTGGTGCTAAATGCTGTCTTCCATTCATCCCCCTCCCTAATGCGCACCAGATTGTACGCGCTCCTGAGATCCAACTTTGTGAAGAACCGCGCTCCGCGTAATGATTCTGTCATAGTCGCAATCAGTGGAAGAGGGTAACTGTACTTAACCGTGATCTGATTGAGACTACGGTAGTCAATACACGGGCGCAAACCCCCGTCCTTCTTCTTCACAAAGAAGAAACTCGAGGAAACCGGGGATGTGGAGGACCGTATGTATCCCTGTGCCAAGGACTCGGCTATGTAAGTCTCCATAGCCGCTGTCTCCTCTTGAGTTTTATGGTGCTTTCAAGACAACTGGGAACTCTGAAAAATACGAGGTCAAATCATGAGGTCAGTAAGTGATCTTCAGGTCGGAAATGTTTACCACCTCAAGCTGAACCTCGGCAAGACGGAGCTGCTCTTACTCCTGGGGAAGGACTGCCCGTTCCATGATCTCGCCATCACGGTTGACAACTCCGTTGTGTCCTCCTCCCAGAGTGCAAAGAGCCTTGGCGTGACCCTGGACAACACCCTGTTGTTCTCCGCTAACATCATGCTCTACAACATTCGCAGAGTACGACCCTGCCTTACACAGGAAGCGGCACAGGTCCTAATCCAGGCACTTGTCATCTCCCGTCTGGATTACTGCAACTCGCTGTTGGCTGGGCTCCCTGCCTGTGCCATTAAACCCCTACAACTCATCCAGAATGCCGCAGTCCGTCTGGTGTTCAACCTTCCCAAGTTCTCTCACGTCACCCCGCTCCTCCGCACACTCCACTGGCTTCCAGTTGAAGCTCGCATCTGCTACAAGACCATGGTGCTTGCCTACGGAGCTGTGAGGGGAACGGCACCTCCGTACCTTCAGGCTCTGATCAGTCCCTACACCCAAACGAGGGCATTGCATTCATCCACCTCTGGCCTGCTGGCCCCCCTACCTCTGCGGAAGCACAGTTTCCGGTCAGCCCAGTCAAAACTGTTCGCTGCTCTGGCACCCCAATGGTGGAACAAGCTCCCTCACGACGCCAGGACAGCGGAGTCACTCACCACCTTCCGGAGACACTTGAAACCCCACCTCTTTAAGGAATACCTGGGATAGGATAAAGTCATCCTTCTACCCCCCCCTTACCCCAAAAAATATTGTAAAGTGGTTATCCCACTGGCTATAAGGTGAATGCACCAATTTGTAAGTCGCTCTGGGTAAGAGCGTCTGCTAAATGACGTAAATGTAAATGTAAATGTAAATGAAAGTCGGAGCTCTAGAAAGAGGCCCGACTTCCCGAGTTGGAATTCCGAGTTGGACCGTTTAAAACGATTTTTCCCAGTCGGAGCTTGTTTTTTTCTGAGTACCCAGTTCCGAGTTCCCAGTTGTTTCGAACGCCGCATTAATGCTCAGAGGGAGACTGCAGGGTATTATTCCCTTTGAGTCAGAAACCAAAACTCCTCCGTCGTGACCAGTGAATGCGTTGTCTGCATCATTCGGTCACATGACAGCTCGATCAGCTGTTCGATTTCACTTACCGGCATGTCTTCTGAGCCAGAATCACAGTCAAATGGATTGGGAAGTAGGTCCCAAAGTGCTCTTCCAAGCATTGGAGGTGAGCAGTCATCACTTGTGTGGGACCCTTACTGATGCTGTTTTCTGTTAGAAACATGCACAGCCGATGGAAGGGGGCATGGGTTGCTTTTGAAAGACTCCAATAAGAATTGTATCCTCTGATCTGAATCGGTCACTCATCTGTAGAATGTTTTTGTAGCCAAATTATTTGTTTAACCTTTATTTAACTAGGCAAGTCAGTTAATAACAAATTCTTATTTACAATGCCGGCCAAACCCGGACAACGCTGGGCCAATTGTGCGCCGCCCTATGGGACTCCCAATCACGGCCAGATTGTGATACAGCCTGGAATCAAACCAGGGTCTGTAGTGGTGCCTCTAGCACTGAGATGCAGTGCCTTAGACCACTGTGCCACTCAGGAGCCCTATTTTCCTTGCCTGCTTGGGTTCTGTTTGTTATATAGGTAAGGAGACACATTTTCTTACACAGAAAGCCAACCAAGTCTTTTTATTTTATTTTATTTTTTACATCCATTGTGAATGACAACAGTTCCTCTCTCAATGCGAAAAATCTTTCCAACACCCCCCCCTTGATAACCACCAAGCCTCAGTGTGAAATAGAACATTGTCATGTTCTGATCCCATATCTCCACATAGTTTTGCGAACAAGCGTGCACGCAGTATAAAACTCATGCTACCCTTTGAAGCTGGATTCAATGCTCTCGTCTGCATTAAAACCAAATATCGATCCAGGTGAGATGTGACAGCAGAGATTAATTGCGCACTGTCGACCACGCCCCCTGACTTTGAGAAGCTCAGACGTGACATGCATCAAGCACACCCATCTCATTAGTGATGGTGAGATAAGATACATTATGTCAGACTAATTTGCGATTTACTGTCATAGTCCCACATTAAAAGTATGTGATGGTGGATGGTGAGTTGAGAAGACAATCAGAAATACTATTAGAATGTTTTTCAATTGACTGCTGTAGCCCGAAATAAAAAAGTAAACATTAGCTGTTAATTACATATTTTTCACATGGTTGGGGTCGCGAGAATTTTCAGATATCAAAATAGGGTCGTGGGCCAAAAACTTTTGGGAACCCCTGCCCTAGCCACATCATCACTAGTTATTTTTGAACTGCAGAGGCCTGCCCGCCGTCCCGCCATAGATGGAGCCCCATCTGTGCAAAAGCCCACCATTCAATCCCATGGAAGCAGTTTTTCGTCAATATAGCCACGCAGCACACTGAACATCCCCTGTGCCTTTTCATGCTTGGGAATCGTGAGACAGAACAATATGTCCTTGTGAATAGCATCCCCCAACATGTATAGCGAAAAAAAGATCTCGGCCCTCACAGCTAACGTCCATTTGGAGAGCATAAGCTCGGGAGTTTTTGGGTCACTCAGTCAGTTTCCTCTTGATTGCTAGCGATAGCATACATTCTTTATTGAACAGTGTTATCTGACAAAGGTATTGATGTAAGTTTCTGTGCCTCCCCACACATTGTTTTCACAATATCAGTTGCGTCCAGTAATATCAACGTCTCTGCAATAGTGTGGTTTCATAGCGTAGTGGGCCTAGCCATTCACCTTGGGAATGATTCAAGTGCAGCTTTTCACATGATCTAAGGGCACTCTCTGGTTGAATTTTAGATTTGAATAATTTTCATTTAGCTTTTTAAGGTTAACCACATTCCAATGATTTTGAGATACAACAACAATATTATAATATATGTATATCTTTGTATATATATTTGTATTTTTTCAGGATTTTGGAAATTCTCCCGAGACCCCATTTTCATATCAGGCGACCCCACATGGTGTCGCGACCCCTAGTTTGGGAACCACTGGGATAGGGAATAATACACCTGACTTGCCATGCCAGTGGAGGTCCAGAGAGCATGTTCCTCATTTAATTCTTCCTCTGCCCTTTCCCCCAGGCTGCTAGCCTGCCAAAGACACTCGGGATTCCAGGACACCTAGACTGGAATCAGTAAGCAGTGAAAGGCATAACAAGGTCACCCTCTCTCTCTCTCTCTCTCTCTCGCTCTCGCTCTCTCTCTCTCTCTCTCTCTCTCTCTCTCTCTCTCTCTCTCTCTCTCTCTCACCCACTCACTTCTTTCACCCGCTCACTTTTGTGCATATCCTATTCTCACTGTGTGTTGAGATTCCCCTGGGTACCTGTTTTCATTACACTCTGATCTCTTCCCTAAACTGTTTAACAAATTCAGGGTTGCCTCTGACGCAGGCTGGCCTCCTTCCTTTGACATCTACAAAGCACAGGTGTGCCATTACAGCCTTCGATAACATCATCTTCAGAAATTATAGTGCCAAAACCAGGGAGGAGAAAGTCCTTAAAACATAGATGGGAAAAGTACTGTATCTGTCTTAATGCATGTCCTTAAGTTTTACTCCAATGAATTATGGATCTTTCCTCTATATTTGTGGGATGAGAAAGTGAGTGCTCAACATTATACACCTCTGTAGTTTGATTGAAGCCGCTGCCATCCCCCTTGCCCCATAGTCTCAAAATCCCGACCCTAGGGTATGGTTTCAATGACAGACTCTTTAGGCATAGAGGAACTACGTCACTGCCCAGGGGCGCAGCTTTCACTGGGAACGGGGAGGACATGTCTCCCCCACATTCTGAAATGGCAACGGTGTGCTTTAGGACCATGCAGACGCCTCCGAGCGTCGGGTAGGTTGTTTGGAGTGTTTATCCGACTGGATGAATAAAAAATACACAAGCTGTATGTGAAAGTAAATTCGGAGTGAGGTCGGGTTTATGTAGGCTACATTGACATCTGATTTGCTCAACAAAGGACATAATTTCAATGTGTAGCTAGGTACACTATCATTCATCCATGGTTGATTGGATCTTTGGAAGTCTCGACAAACCATTTCTGTATGGACCTCGCTTTGTGCACGGGGGCATTGCCATGCTGAAACAGGAATGGGACTTCCCCAAACTGTTGCCACAAAGTTGGAAGCACAGAATCGTCTGGAATGTCATTGTATGCTGTAGCGTTAAGATTTCCCTTCACTGGAACTAAGGGGCCTAGCCCGAACCATGAAAACCAGCCCCAGACCATTATTCCTCCTCCACCAAACTTTACAGTTGGCAATATGCATTCAGACAGGTAGCGTTCTCCTGGCATCCGCCAAACCCAGATTTGTCCGTCGGACTGCCAGATGGTGAAGCATGGTTCATCACTCCAGAGAACGCGTTTCCACTGCTCCAGAGTCCAATTGCGGCGAGCTTTACACCACTCCAGCCGACGCTTGGCATTGCGCATGGTGATCTTAGGCTTGTGTGCGGCTGTTCGGCCATGGAAACCCATTTCATGAAGCTCCCGACGAACAGTTCTTGTGCTGACGTTGCTTCCAGAGGCAGTTTGGAACTCGGTAGTTAGTGTTGCAACCGAGGACAGATGATTTAGCACTCGCGATCCCATTATGTGAGCTTGTGTGGCCTACCACTTCGCGGCTGAGCCATTGCTGCTCCTAGACATTTCCACTACACAATAACAGCACTTACAATTGACCGGGGTAGCTCTAGCAGGGCAGAAATTTGCTGACCTGACTTGTTGGAAAGGTGGCATCCTATGACGGTGCCACGTTGAAAGTCACTGAGCTCTTCAGTATGGGCCACTCTACTGCCAATATTTGTCTATGGAGATTGCATGGCTGTGTGCTCGATTTATACACCTGTTAGCAACAGGTGTGGCTGAAATAGCCGAATCCACTAATTTGAAGGGGTGTCCACATACTTTTGTATATATAGTGTACCATTTTACTATCAACATTGAAACAAGGTCAAATAAAATATGTCTAATCAAATATGAAATTCAACATAATTTCAACCACCCCAATATACACTGAGTGTACAAAACATTAGGAACATAGACTGACCAGGTGAATCCAGGTGAAAGCTATGATCCCTTATTGATGTCACTTGTTAAATCCACTTCAATCAGTGTAGATGAAAGGGAGGAGACAGGTTAAAGAAGGATTTTTAAGCCTTGAGATAATTGAGACATGGATTGTGTATGTGTGCCATTCAGAGGGTGAATGGGCAAGACAAAATATTTAAGTGCCTTTGAACGGGGTATGGGCGTAGGTGCCAGGCACACCGGTTTGAGTGTGTCAAGAACTGCAATGCTGCTGGGTTTTTCACGCTCAACAGTTTCCCGTGTGTATCAAGAATGGTCCACCACCCAAAGGACATCCAGCCAACTTGACACAACTGTGGGAAGCATTGGAGTCAAAAATGGGCCAGCATCCCTGTGGAACGCTATCGACACCTTGTAGAGTCCATGCCCGACTAATTGAGGCTGTTCTGAGGGCAAAAGGGGTGTTCCTAATGTTTTGTACACTCAGTGAATATTGGATGAACAAGAATTTTTACTTTTCTATGTGGAATTTTCAATGCAATTTCAACATATACATAGTTCTGATGATTATGATGAAATTAGATTGATGTAACAACCTGTTAGTCAGGTTAAGTCAATGTATTTATGTTGAACTTTTACCCTAATTTCAATGTTTACAACGCTGGGTGAAATTAGATGAAAACAGTACTGGTTGGTGAATTTTTTCAAATCCAATGTATTTTCCACGTTGATTCCACGTCACAAAAAGTTGACAAATTACGTCTTTTTTTTTTTATTCAACAGTGTGTGCCCAGTGGGTAGTCACTGTTGCCTAGGGTCGGGTTTTCGAAACTACTTGCCCCAGGCCTCTTCCTCTCTCTGATGCAGTATCGCAGCACAGGTGATGGCTGGGAACTTAAAGGTTCCTCACATCTCTAGGTCACAGGCAGCCAGGCTGCAGTGATTTTGCATAAGAGAGAATTAGAAATGGCAAGGTAGACAGCTGTATGTGTACTGCATGTATAAGACGCAGACAGGCACAGTAATAATTACATAAATGCACACACTCTTCAAGAGTGTTCTTCCAGTGTGGTTCTCTGTTCAAGCAACCTCTCTTGATGAACACATAGTTGAAAGGGTGTTGTGTTTCATTTTACACCTTGGAGCTGTCTAAATAGGAGTATTTTTTTTGTCCTGTATGATAGAGGTGAGAGTGAAAGAAGGCCATGTCTAGACCATGAGTTCCCTCTACCATCATCACAAGCTCTCTGACCTCTCATTGCATGTTTGTAAAGCCCGATTTCTTGCTGCTACATTAGTGTCTCAATCTTCTCATTGTGTTCGGCTACACTCTCCATTTTGTTACTCCAACAAAACACATTTGAGTGCAGTGAGGTGTGCTGTAGGTGGATTTCTAATTGTAAACCAATAGCTATCTCTGTCTATATGTGGTTGTTTTTATCCAAGAACACCTTGTATAGCTGTATTGTAGAGGTGTTGTGTCATAGTGTGCCGTTTGCTGGTAAAAATCAACACATCCCAGAGAATAGTTGTCCAGATGGAGCTAGTCTCAGCGTTGAGGTAGGACTCACAACAGCACAGAACAAAGGCACTTTACTGAGCTGCAATAAAATCAAAGCAGTGTCTTCAAGTCTGAAGAAAGACTTGAACATTATTCTAATTTAGTCCTGTCCAATATATTATTTAAGATCATGAATGGGATTTCTTTGCTCAGGTTGTATATTCTGTTTGCTGTCCTTTTAAAAGTTTTGTCAAGCCCCTAGGTAAATCTTCATGGCAACACGAATGCCTTGAATGCATGTTGCATCGCTGCATCTACAAACTCTGTCCCTCTTTGACGCTTGATGGGACTGCTGTACCAGCTGAGCACGTAAAGAACCAAGGAATGAAGCTTGGAAGCAGCAATTATTGTTTTAAAACACAGTGCTGATGTGCTTTTTCCTGAGTAAGGTGCAGCTTCTTGGCTGTCAATGGTGTAAATGCCAAGATGTGCAATAGATTGTGTTGAATATGCAGCAAATTGTATGCATTCAACCAAATCCAGGGAGTATGTGCAGGCTTAAGGCTACTCTGTGTCTTAAATGTGTGTGCGCATGCATGTGGGGGTTCTTGATAATAGCCAGCTTGCATTATTTGTCTTTCTAAGAAACGTTATTTCTCAAAGCTCAGGCTTTTCATAGAATATAGGTAGGATGTGCTTTCCACAGTTACCCTTGCTTATCAGCCTCATCACTACTCATGAGCTGCATTTAAGAAAGAAGATGTCATTTTGTGTTAAACTGCAAGAAATAGCACTTTAAAGTCATATCAGAATACTACATTTTTTTAGTCACAGTTTAGAGGAAAGAGAGCATGTGTGATAAATTCAGTGCTTGAGTCTTTTGTACAGTTTTTCTCTAATTGGAGGAAGAAACTTGTCATTTCCAGGGAACCCAATGTGTCTTTTATTGTTATTCTGTGTTTAATTGGTGATTTGATGAATGCCCAGATGGTTGTCAATGGTGCAGCACACCTTCCCACATCAATAGCTAATTATACATGGTGCGTTAGTCCTGGTGTTATAGTATATGTTTTGTATTTTTTGTATTGCCTTACATGAGCTTTCAGACCAGAATGTGTTTAAGAGCAAATATATTATCTAATTTAAACCAATGTGGTTTGGTTTGGAGTCTGAATCTGATAATGTGTTGGGAATAGTTTTTAAAGAATGTGAACTGCTGAAGGAAATATTGAATAGACTTCCATGGAGGATAATTGAGATAGATACTCTCATTTTCAGGTCAATGGATGTTTAAATTGGATCCTTTCATAACTGCCATACAGATAATTAGATTCAGGGAAACTAATTTAGGTTACGCCTTAGTATTTTATTCAGAGATCTTTTCTCTCTTCAGCTCTTTGTGTTAAGCGTCCCAAGCAATGTCATGCTGAGATCTTATCAACATTAGTGACAGATCATTTTTGACCTTGCAAATGTGGGATCTTTACTGTAACTAGCACTGAAGAATCCAATAAGCATGTGGTGAGACAATATTGGATGATAGATGATTCCATGCAAAAACTGCTCTGTAAAGAGAAGCATTGTAGTACACCCTCCCCTCCCAAAGAAAAGCAGGAACATTTTCACAAGAGGGTGCTGCACAGACTATCCTGGGGTCTGTCTCCTTGGTGATACGCCAGGCAGGGGGACAGGGGGTTTACATTTACACATTGTGCCACTGCCAGCCAGGGTCTCAGCTGTTGCTATGGTGACTCCTAACACTGCCAAAATGTGAGATCACTTTAGTCAGGATATCCCAAGGCAATGCGGAAGCCCCAACAATGGACAAACTGTAGCTACTTACAGTGAAACAGAGAAGATAAGATAAGGTTATTTATTCCCTGAATGTTATTGGCGCATACTGGTGATGAGGTCACTAATCCCACTTACTACTACACCCCAGTCCTGTCCCACTGTTCCCCTGACCCAGTTTTCCAGTTCCCCTCTCCCCCACAATGCTGTTCTCAACGTCAAAGACTCCTGTGTACTCCACTCCTTAGAAGCTTTTATGTATCTTACTGGGACACACAGCTTTTATAGACTGAGATGAAGAATACATAATTATGATTGAAGAATGTAATGGTTTCATCGCTTTTCTCTGTTGTGCATTGTTTGTGCTTTGATGCTACAGTGACCATGCAGTCTGCACGTGTGAATGGGGTTGGAGGCCATTGAATGGAATTCCTGGCTCTTCAGAAGCGCAAGCTGTCACTGTCGCTGTTTCGATTGGCCAAAGATATTTTATGGCCAAGCCAAAATGTCTCGATTGGCTGGTCTATAAAACAGCCCATACAATCTATGATGTGTCTGGTTAATGTGCACCTTTTTGTTTCATGTTGTGAGTGATATGTCTCATGTTTCATATTTCCATCTGAGCTTTCAGATCTTGAATAATGCACTGTTACCTGACCTGACATTTGCTAATGTGGTAATCATAATCCAGGATGCCTTTCATAACATCTCTCTACTCCCAGCCCTCTCCCAGGCCTCTCTCTCCTCCCAGCCCTCTCCCAGGCCTCTCTCCTCCCATGCCTCTCCCAGGCCTCTCTCTACTCCCAACCCTCTCCCAGGCCTCTCTCTCCTCCCAGCCCTCTCCCAGGCCTCTCTCCTCCCAGGTCTCTCTCTTCTCTCAGGCTTCTCTAAAGGTCTCTCCCAGGCCTCTCCTCCCATGCCTATTCCAGGCCTCTTCCAGACCTTTCCCAGGTCTCTCACAGGCCTCTCCTCCCAGGTCTCTCCCAGGCCTCTCTCCAGCTCAGCCCTCTCCCAGGCCTGTCTCTCCTCCCAGGCCTCTACCAGGTCTCTCCCAGGCCTCTCCAAAGGTCTCTCCCAGGCCTCTCTAAAGGCCTCACCCAGGCCTCTCTAAAGGACTCCCAGGCCTCTCTAAAGGTCTCTCCCAGGTTTCTCCCAGGCCTCTCCGAGTCCTCTCCCATGCTGCCTGTGCTGCAGTGCTGAAACACACTGCTCTGTCTCTCTCACTGTCTGCTCACATGCTCCTGTCAGGTCCTCAGGAGCCTGATAGTCATGTGTCAGCCACCGATGAAGGAGCAGCCGCCTATGCTGCCTATTAGGCTATGCTGCCTAGGCCTGAATGTTTTATGAGGTATTACCTCCGGAGTACGTCGCCACTGTTTACCAGCATCACAGCGCAGCAGTGCTCTGATTGGCTAGCTGCACACTGCGTGGCTACCTCGCTCAATGATTACATCACATGTAGTTCCAGTAGAGCAGCACACTGAAGGCAAATCATCCCAGCTCTCTGAATCCCTTTCATGTGTTTTATCTAGGAAAGAAGCCACTTGCCAGCATCACTGTCTGGTTCATAATGAAATCCTCTTTGATGCAGCCTTCCAGGGTTTGGAGGCATCCTTTTTTATGGCTGTCTTTGGATGGGATCCCTAACCTCGTTAGGATTTATCACAGTTCCATAGCCCTGATATTCCACTGATTGACCGATATTGGGTTTCCGGAATTCAATAAAAAGGGCTTAGTGTGGCGGACAAGCTGCTCAACTAGTCTGTTCCAAATTCACACACTCACAAAAATGACAGCTGCCTCTATTTACACAGCCAGGCTTGGTACCACTGTGTTGGTGAGTGTTTGTGTGCTTTTGGGTGGGTGGCTGAGTGTCTTCTCCCTAGTCCCCAGTATCTCTTTGTGTGTGTTTGTGTGGGCTGGACAGACAGCAGGCAAGCAGTCTGTCAGTATAGCGATAACTGTCTGCCATGTCCTCCTATTGTACTGTCTGGGCTGTATTGAGTGAGAGAGAAATCTGAGAGGGGCCAGAGGTGATGCTCCAGCTGGGGCTATGAATACTAAACCTAAACTTCCCTGGCTCTACACAGGCCAAATGAACATACCACTATGACCACTATGATGACCTAGGGAGATAGAGAGAGAAGGGGAGAGGAACATAGCAGGGCATATAGACTAAAAGGAGAGAGCCTGTGGCTATGGCAGGGCTAACAGATTGCACAGCTTGTTGGAGATGTTTATATGCTCCAGTGGCATTATAAATGACTTAACACGCTGCACTGGAAGCCTCTGAGGGGAATGGGAGAGCCAGAGCAACCTCCACTCCTGGGGAGAAACTGTGTGTAAAGAATCAGGGTTGATGATTATCTGCAGTGAAAATATACAAATGTAGATGATCTTTATCTACTGTAGAATGCACTGCCTCAAGCGAGGTAACCTACCAGATCTGAGTTTCAAAAGCTGACCTGAAACAGGCTGTGAATCGCCTCTAGTCTCAAACACAATTATAGCTGAAATGTTATATTAGACTCAACATTTCTGCTACAATGGGATTAGGTTTCTTGTTATGATTTGACATATGGTTCAAACATGGTAAAGTAGTCTTTGTCTCATGGCTTTTTAGTCTATTCACGCACTGTATTATCCTGCGTGTGTGAACGTTAGTGCTGTATTTACATTTTAGTCATTTAGCAGACGCTCTTATCCAGAGCGACTTACAGTTAGTGAGTGCCTACATTTTTCATACTGGCCCCCCGTGGGAAACGAACCCACAACCCTGTCGTTGCAAGCGCCATGCTCTACCAACTGAGCTACATGGGGCTGTATGCCTGTTAGTGTCCCTGAGTATGTCCAGGCAGAGTATTTAGTGCTGGTGAATGTGTGTTGGCAGACTGTACCATAGTATTGCACAGTATACTGAAACTTCGGTACTTGTTTGGTACTAGAATACTTTCGGTACTTCTGTCAAATGTGTCTCACGGATCAACCCTGTCTATCAGTGCAGCCGACCCTTTATTATAGTGCGCACCTTTCCTGCTCCACTTACTCATTGCTAGCCTGCACTGGGAGTCTGGGCTGCATCATGTTAGCTCCCCACTCATGCTGCACAGAAGTGAACACAGTCTTGAATAAATGTTGAAACTGTTAATTACTGTTCGCAAAACAATGTCCATACAGGCTAGAACACTTTACAATGGAAGAAGATAGAGATAGCTTCCAGCTTTGTAGGCTTCCAGCTTTATAGCCTTAACTTTTCTTGCTAGCTGACAGCTAAAGCTAACTTAAGTTCACTACCCTAGTACTTTTAATATGCTAACCAAAAATATTCAGATTTCAAAGCTGATAGCCACCAAAAACGTTATTCATTCACTTAAAGCCGATTTACTAATGTGGTCCGGACGCTCGTTACGGAGGGTGTGCAATTGCGGAACCTCTGGAGGCTTGCGGAGGCCAAATCAAGATCTGTACGGCATCGCTGTGCACCTCCCAAATTCTGTAACAATGCGGAGGGCTCCGTATAGCTCCGTATAGTTCCGCATTGACATGATTGGTTGACGGTAGGTGGGGGCGGTAGATTAGATGATTTGATTAGTTTATTAGTCATATGCACAGGGTCACATATGTAATTACAGGGTACAGTGAAATTCTTAAGCTCCAACAGTGCAGGTCAAAAAGAGAAGTGAATGAAACAATAATACAAATAATAATAATAATATATACATATTTACAACTGTAACAATGATAAATGTCCATTGGAGGGTGGGGGCAGGGTAAATGTCTGGGTATAGAATGTCCATGGGGGGGCTATTCAGCAGCCTGATGGTCTGAGGGTTGAAGCTATTGGCCAGTCTGACAGTTTTTGCCATGATGCTCCTATACTGCCCGCGTCTGAGTGATGGAAACGGGGAGAAGAGGCCGTGGCTCGGGTGGCTGAGGTCCTTGATGATCTTCTTGGCCTTCCTGCGACACCTGGTGTTGTAGGTGTCCTGGATGGCAGGCAGTGTGCACCCAATGGTACGCTCGGCTGAGCGTACCACCCTCTGTAGAGCTTTGCGGTCAGCGGTGGTAGAGTTGCCGTACCAGGTTGTGATGCAGCCCTACAGTATGCTCTCGATGGTGCACCTGTAGAACACTGTGAAGGCCCTCGGGGACAGCCTCCTGAAGTTGAAGAGTCACTGTCGTGCCTTCTTCACCAGGGTGTCTGTGTGGTTTGACCATTACAGCTCCTCGGAGATGTGAACGCCAAGGTACTTGACGTTTTTGACCGTCTCCACGGCGGCCTCGTTGATGAGGATGGGGGAATGCCTAGCCTGCTTCCTCCTGAAGTACACAATCAGCTCCTTTGCTTTTCTGACGTTGAGAGAGAGATTTTTTACCTGGCACCACGCCGTCAGAGTGTCTACCTCCTCGCTGTAGGCCGTCTCGTCGTTGTTGGTAATCAGGCCTACTACTATCGTGTCGTCAGTGAACTTGATGAGGAAGTTGGAACTGTGTGAGGCCACGCAGTCGTGGGTATACAGGGAGTACAGGAGGGGACTGAGGGCACACCCTTGTGGGGCCCCCGTGTTGAGGATCAGCGTGGAGGAGGTAATGTTGCCTACCTTCACCACCTGGGGATGGCCTGTCAGTTCAGTCCCAGGGCTGTGAGCTTTTTGGTGAGCTGTGGTATTGAAGGCCGAGCTGTAGTCAATGAACAGCATCCTCACATATGCATTCCTTTTGTCCAGGTGGGTGAGGGCAGTGTGCATTGCAAAGGTGATTGCGTCGTCCATGGATCTGTCAGGGCGGTAGGCGGATTGGAGAAGGTTGAGTGTGCTGGGGAGGAGATGATGTCTTTGACTAGCCTTTCGAAGCACTTCATGATGACGGAAGTGAGTGGTACGCAGCCCTACAAATACAGAACGCAGTAACTACAGATTTGGTCAGGCTGTTATATTGGGCAGGTATTTTATCCAATTTAATTTGGTGTTTAATTTCCTGACACAAGAACAAGCCAGTTAATCAGAATATATCATGGAGTATCAGAAATTGCTGTCTGTCTAGACAGAAATATTTTGCAGACAGTAGTCATTCAGTTCAGTTAATTTCCCTTTCTTGGGCACGGGGATGATAGAGGACATCTTGAAGCAGGCGGGGATAACAGCTTGTGCTAGAGAGAGATTGAAAATGTCAGAAAACACAACAGCTAGCTGGTTTGCACATGCTCTGAGTGCGCGGCTAGGAATGCCGTCTGGGCTGGCAGCCTTGCAAGGGTTAACAAGCTTGAATGACATACACATGTACTCCGTGGAGACCGTAAGCACATAGCCCTCGTTGTCCTCAGGGGCTCTCCTCGGCAGCTCAGAGTCGTTATGCTCGAAGCGTGAGAAAAATGTGTTTAGCTCATCTGGTAGGGTGTCATTGGTGTCCGCGACGTGACTGGCTTTCTTTTTGTAATCCGTGATCGTTAGAAGGACCTGCCACATACGCCTCGTGTCCTACCCACTGAATTGCTCCTCCACTTTGTCCCTATACTTGTGTCTCGCCATCTTGATCGATCTGCGTAGGTCGTATTTGTACTGTCGTGGTCAGATTTGCCGAAAGGAGGATGGGAGAGGGCTTCATACCCTTGTCGAAAAGGCGTGTAGCAGTGGTCAAGAATGGAATTTCCACGAGTTGGACAGTGAATATGTTGATAGTAATTCTGGAGCATGGATCTCAAATTACTTTTGCTAAAGTCCACAAACTTCGTAAAAATAGCTATAATGCCAACAAATAAAAACATTGCAGCCTGCAGGTAGAAAATATCCTGGTAAAAATAAATAAACATTGTGTCAACTATTAACTTTGGTCCTATCAGAATCTTGGGCTAGCAAACTTGCAACATTGTATAAAATATTCTGTTTCCTGCCCCAGTGAGCTCAGGACAGACACAGCTGTAGGCTATTTGCGTAAGGGATAAGAAGTAATCAGGTAGGCCTATTTTATGACGTTTCCACTGGATCAGAGCATTACATTTTTCCCTTTTACGCTGAGTGGTTATCAAAAGAGAGAGACTGTAGGAAAAGGAGGGCCGAACAGGCCCCCATTAACATCGACAGGGCTGAAGTGGAGCGGGTCGAGAGTTTCAAGTTCCTTGGTGTCCACATCACCAACAGACTATCATGGTCCAAACACACCAAGACAGTTGTGAAGAGGGCACGACAACACCTTTTCCCCCTCTTAGGAGACTGAAAAGGTTTGGCATGGGTCCCCAGATCCTCAAAAAGTTCTACAGCTGCACCATCGAGAGCATCCTGACCGGCTGCATCACCACCTGGTATGGCAACTGCTCGGCATATGACCATAAGGCGCTACAGAGGGTAGTGCGTATGGCCCAGTACATCACTGGGGCCAAGCTTTCTGACATCCAGAACCTATATACTAGGCGGTGTCAGAGGAAGGCCCAAAACATTATCAAAGACTCCAGTCATAGACTGTTCTCTCTGCTACCACACGGCAAGCAGTACCGGAGCGCCAAGTCTAGGACCAAAATGCTCCTTAACAGCTTCTACCCCCAAGACATAAGACTGCTGAACAATTAATCAAATGACCACCCAGACTATTTACATTTACAAATTACCTCGACTAACCAGTACCACCACACATTGACTCTGTACCAGTACCCCCTGTATATAGCCCCCTACACCCAAACGAGGGCACTACATTCATCCACCTCTGGCCTGCTAGCTCCCCTACATCTACAGAAGCACAGTTCCCGCTCAGCCCAGTCAAAGCTATTTGCTGCTCTGGCACCCCAATGGTGGAACAAGCTCCCCAACGACGCCAGGACAGCGGAGTCACTGACCACCTTCCGTAGACACTTGAAACCCTACCTCTTTAAAGAATACCTGGAATAGTATAAAGTCATCCTTCTACCCCTCCCCCACCCCCTATAAAAAAATATATAAAAAAAGTGGTTGTCCCACTTGCTATCATAAATTGAATGCACCAATTTGTAAGTTGCTCTGGATAAGAGCGTCTGCTAAATGATGTAAATGTAAATGTAAATGTTATTGTTATGTAATTTTCTTGTGTTACTTTTTGATTTTATATATTTTTTAAACTTTAGTTTATTTTGTAAATATTTTCTCAACTCTATTTCTTGAACTGCATTGTTGGTTAAAGGCTTGTAAGTAAGCATTTCACAGTAAGGTTGTATTCTGTTGTATTCGGCACATGTGACAAATAACATTTGATTTGATTTGAAAAAAGTCACTTGAAAGGCATGAGCTCTGCTTTGTTTTTTGCGTAGGCTGTACACACTACATCAGTTACTCATTCACAATTTGACAAGCACTTGATAATGCCTAGAATTTCATGGCGGCATCCCGTTTGTGTGGCCGTAATGCACCCTAAAACAATCCATGCCTTTTGAGGCCAGTGGCCGTTGTGCCCTTCTCCCTGAGTGCTGGGCGCTCCGAATCACCTCTCACTCACATGGCTTGCCATCACGTGATCGGGTCTTTCTCACAGGCTACAAGTGAAGACAGACACATCGGGGACTCAACTGCGCGCGTCCTTATCCAATTCCGAGGTGCATATTGAAGATATTAGAAGAACTGTCCACGTTTACTTTTCGTCAGCCAACAAGATGAGTAGGCCTAACGAACAGCAAAAGCACTAGCCTATGTCAATCTACTATCCCCCATAGTACAAAAGTCGACCTATTCTGTTCGAGAAATAAATATTCCAAACATAGTCTGGGACATTTGTGGGATGCGATAGATCCCAAATTAGTACAACCACTAGCATCAAAAAACCTTTTTTACGCAATGTGGCTGACGCAACAGATCAGAACGTTTAGCTAAAAATTTTAATAAACAATTTGACTATTTCTTCACATTATAAGCGCAGCAATGCGCACATGGTAGTAGGCTATAAGCACGAATGTTCCATTAGTGGAAAACACCATTATCAAAAGTGACTGCAAATGCAATTATGCATGTAATGCTTTTATTATAAAGGTGCATTTTTATGGAGAAAATGATCTTCCCCAAACTTGAAACTCACGAGCTGCTTATGTATGCCAGTTAGGCTCTACACCCCTTGTCAATTGGATTGATGTGCTTAATTTTAAGAAGTTATTTGGGCACTTTAGTTGTGATACAAACCTTATCAAAACATATAGGCGTATGGGCTAGGCTACATGAGGTGTGCGACTATGATTCGAAAAAGTAGAGAAAAAAAAGGCATTGTTTCTGATGCTGGGCATCATTCACAAGTCATAATATATAATTCACAAGAGATAGGCTAATATTGTCACCCATCAGACTATTCTTGACTTAATCTTGTCTTTACATATACTAAATAATATATGTGTGAAATTTGTTTTGATTTAGAATGGACCCATTATCATGCACCTGTATCGAAACAGGGGCAGCGGAAAAAATACATGTCATCTATGCACTTAAATAGCGAAAGGAGGATGCTTTTCGCATCATCCCAGCCAGGTACGCTATACTCCTGTTGTAAATATAAGCAATGCGCTTAATATTAGGAAAGTTGAGAAATAAACATAGTAGGCCTAGCCTATAGAAGGCTGATGGGATCCTCGTCTTTTTATTAGAGATCATCACTCTGTTTTCTCGCGCAATTGCATAGCCTATAGAAATGTTGCGCAACATGAGCTCATGGGCTCTCATGAAGTGTTTGATTAGATTTTCGCTACATTTGCATTGATGTCAGAGTGATTAGAGGGACAATAGAGTGCTGAGTACCAGGCAGTTAGCAAGTTTGGTAGGCTACTAATGACCAGCAGCAGCATCAGAGCTTGGAGAAGCCTAATTACCGTGACTAAACGGTCACATGGAATTTGACTGCCTTCATGACTCATGACTGCCGGTGTGGCAGTAATACGGTCACCGCAACAACCCTAGTCCCTTCACACAGACAGCATGGTGAAGAAAGCACAACAGCGCCTCTTCATCTTCAGTAGGCTGAATGAATTTGGCTTGGCCCCTAAGATCCTCACAAACTACTACAGATGCACCATTGAGAGCATCCTGTCGGGCTGTATCACCGCCTGGTATGGCAATTGCACCGTCTGCAACCACAGGGCTCTCCAGAAGGTGGTGCGGTCAGCCCAAAGCATCACCAGGGGCACACTGCCTGCCCTCCAGGACATCTACAGCACATGGTGTCACAGGAAGGCCAAGAAGATTATCAAGGACCTCAAGCCACCCGAGCCACGGCCTGTTCACCCCGCAACAATCTAGAAGGTGGAGACAATACAGGTGCATCAAAGACTGAGAAACAGCTTCTATCTCCAGGCCATCAGACTGTTAAACAGTCACCACTAGCCGGCCCTGAACCTTAGTCACTGTTCTAGCCGGCTACCAACCAGTACTCTACCCTGCACCGTAGAGACTGCTGCCCTCTGTACATAGAGTCATAGAACACTGGTTACTTTAATAATGTTTGCATACTGTTTCACCTACTTTTTATGTACATACTGTATTCTAGTCATGGCTCATCCTATATAACTTTTTATTTTTCATTTTCAGGATTATGTGTGTATTCTTTTTTTTTATTGCAAGGTGTTACTGCACTGTTGGAGCTAGAAACACAAGCTTTTCGCTGCACCTGCGATAGAACCTGCAAATCTGTGTATGCGACCAATAAACTTTGATTAGATTTTTGCCTAGCGCTAAATGACTGCTAACATGCATCACGTTGCCACGTGAGCCCAGCTGTCTCAGAGTCCAGACACGGCCATGGCTGAGGCCTCACTAACCAGCCCCCTGTTCTCCCCTCTCCTCTGCTCCTCTTACTCTTTCTCTCTCTTCTCCTTTGTTCTATGGGTTACCTCTCTACAGCATCTCTCCTTCTGCCATGGTCCCACTCCTCTGCAGAGCTCTTCAGATAATGATCCCCCTCTCCCTTTACACTTTTGCGATCTCTCTTATCCTTAATTTCCCTAGGTCCTCTACCGATCTTAGTTGCTTCTCTGCTGCAGATTTGATGTGCCTCCCTCCTCTCTGGGCTTTCATATGGTCACTAGTGTTCTGGAGGAGAAAGCTCTGACACTTAACATGCTGTTCTGCATTTCAGCGTTTCCCTCCACGTGTCTCGCTGCTGCTGATGGTTAATGACAGAAGATGACAGAAGACAGTCCCTTTCTGTCTGTCACAGAGCCTCTCACACCTCTCCCCTCCATGCTGTCACCTCCCTCTCCCCCTGCAAGCACACACCCGCCTGCACACACAGGCACACACACATGAACACATTTATTGGAATGAAACAATTGATGTGCTCTTTAACAGACATGACCTCCTCCCTAGGCTATTTCTCTCTATCGATTTGTGTTCTCATCCCTAGCCTGGGAACACTGCATGGCCATGGCTTTCCCTGGGGGGTTACTCTAGCCATGGTCATGACTGGTATACTGATCACTTTTCATATGAACTGGTTTGAAGCTCCATTAAATTTAATTCATCAGGCTCATTCAAGAGGGCAGCTTCATTCATGTTCTCATCCCTCACGAGGCCCTGTGTTCATTACAAGGCAGATTGACTCAGTGGATTACCCTGCTAAACTGGCCTTCAGGTCTCCATGGTAGGATTCTCCCCCTATGGCTAGAAATGTTTTGGACACTTTTTTTTTTAGAACAGTATTGTAGCGACCCGCTTGGACAGGTATGTGCCTGTGTTTTGATGCTCTGTTGTTATGTGGTTATTAGGGCACGTTTATCAGTTAGCTCTGGGTGTGGCGGGGTCCAGCATGCCAGTTCCCCTTCTGTCTGCCAATCAAGGGAATTCCTGGAATGTGTCAGTGCCAGCCGTCCTTGTGGTTGGTGGAACAGCGGGTGGGCTGGGCACTACTACTGTTATATTGCCATGCTTGCATTGTTCATGCCCCAACAGTGAGTTGAATACCTGTTATTGTTATATCAGATTTATTTGGAGTAGGTTACGGCCAGACAGTAGCCCTTGTGAGTTCTTGGTTCAATTAGAGAACCCGAGAACTGTTGTGGACATTCTCTCATTTATGATCCATCGAGGTCATTACAATATTATAGTCTATGCTGTGACCAGTGAATAGCTCTCTGTGAGGAGCAGGTAAGAGTTGACAAATGGAACCTTATAGGATTCAGTATGTTCACAAGTAGATGTGCCATGAATAGAAATGAACCTCTAATTTGTCCTCTGTCACACACAATGGAGAAAGGACTTGTCCCCAGGGTTTAGTTACAGCACATCCAAGCTCTTCATTTTCATAACTGAAACGATACAAAATGTTAACCAATTCTGAAGTTTGAAATAGCCTACATTTCATATGCGTCTCTTGAAAATCATGGCTTATGGAAGTAGCAAGGGAGAAGTATTTTATTAAATTGCTTCTTGAAGTTGTGTTGTTGGGATTCTATACTTTGTCTATTTGACATGGTGAAGAGGTGAAGGTTTTCTCCACTGGAACACTCTGAGCTAATGTAGCAGGATGTGCCTTTCAGGCTTGTGTTTACTACTAATGTGGTGGATCGCTAGCAGTCTACAAAGAGTTGGCACTGAGGAAAGCCATCTGCACTTCTCCAAATGAGTGTTTAGCTCTCAGAGAGAAATAAGACTCTGTCATAATTGTGCAGATAGAGCCAGTCTGTAAAGAGGGCTACTTGAACTGCAGTGAGAGTATTGTGTCTGTTCGCTCTCTGTGGATCTCTCCCTCACTCTCACTGTCTTTCATCTTGGAGTTGAAAGGAGTGACAAAGCTCTCTTTCTCTCAGGTGTGCCACAGCTCACAGTTGAACAAATTATCTTATGAAAACTGAGAGAATCAGAGAGTGAGAGCTTGAAGAGATGTGTCTTGTTTCTGCACGGCACAAAGGCGGGTTTGTTTTCAGAGTTAAAAGTCTCCCATTTAATGACTAATTCATAAATAATTTGCTGCTCCCATCTGGCAGTTTTCCACCAGAGTGTAATTTTTGTTTTTTCACTGGGTGGATTGATGAATGGAATCCAGAATTTGGTGTGTCTGTGTGTGTGTTTTTGTGTGTGTGTGCACACATTATTGTGTGTGTGTTTTTGTGTGTTACATCAGCCATGAGCCTGGATTTGCTCATAATATTTATTTATTCAATTTTACACAAATGAAGCCTCCCGTGGTGATTGGATACCTTCTATTGTCACACGTGGGGCTGAGCCTGCAGATTGCACCGACAGCAATTCATTCACGCAATCAGGCTCCTTCCTTTGTGTGTGTGTCAGTGCAGTGGTCAGAGGAGAGGAGTGTCTGCTGAGGACCAGGAAATAGAGGAAACAAAGAGACAGGCTATAGTCCAAGGACCAATGAGGTTCACTGTGTGTTATATGACAACCAAAATAATGACCACCTTAGTACAGTAGTGATACAAGTTCTAAATGCACAATGACAAAGATGCATGTGTGTACTGCTGATTATTTAAGCAATAAGGCCCGAGGGCGTGTGGTAGAGGGGGTGTGGTATATGGCCAATATATCACAGCTAAGTTCTTATGCACGATGCAACGTGGAGTGCCTGGATACAGCCCTAGCCATGGTATATTGGCCATATACTACAAACCCTTGAGGTGCCTTATTGCTATTATAAACTGGTTACCAACATAATTAGAGCAGTAAAAATAAATGTTTTGTCATACTCATGGTATACGGTCTGATATAACATGGCTTTCAGCCATTCAGGGCTCGAACCACCCAATTTACAATATGATTTATTTCACATATTGAACATCAGACCTTCTCTGTTCATCACCCAGTACTCAAATATCTAAGTAATAGTAATTAGCTAGCATAGCGAGAGGAGTATTCTGCTTCTGTCTACTTCACTGACATAACATGTTGTGCCAGCACAGGTAGTCCCCCACACACACCCCCACCAGCCCGTAAGGCTGCCACTACCAGCTGCCAGAGACCAGCCCAGGTGATACATGATGTTCCTCTCTCTCTCCCTGTTGCCGTTGATGATGTGTGTCTGGCAACGTCTGAGATAGACACAACCAGCCAATGAAGGCCTGTTGTCTGCCTTGTAAGAGTGTCTGACACACACCCCTCCCCTCCTGTCCCCTCCTGTCCCCTCTCCACCTGCTTCCCCCTCCACCCTCTGTCTCTGCCTGCAGTCAGTCTTTGTCCTCAGAGTTAGCAGCAGCAGTAAGGGAGGGGGACTGGGAGAGAGAGAGTTCCCTCTGCCTGCACTGTACACTGCACGCCTCACTGGTTATAATAGCAGATAGGGAGCAGAGAGGACTTAATCACAAAGCAAAATGCACTCTTGCATCTTTTTCAGTTAATTTAATCTGCAACACTAGTTTCTCTAATGATGATTTAGCATGATGTATTTAATGAATGTACACACCAGACTATCACAGTAAAAGTGAAAACATGCTTAGACCTGTGTCACGGTTCAGACAGACGACCAGAGGACCACAATTGCGTCACACCAGAAAGTTTATTAAAACTTAAGGGAAAAGGGAAGTAGGGAGTGAATGAAGGCTCCAGGGGTAACAGGGATCCCGTCCAATGTGCTGGGTCTGTGCCCCCCCCAGTGGCAGCGATGCGTCCTATGAAGCCGGTGGTGGGTGGTCCAGAAGTCCTGGGGGGGGGAGACACAGACACAACAGGGCGGAATGAAACAAGGCAGCAGTACAGTTCAAGGGAAATCCAAAATACGTAGTAGCAAGGCAGAAGGCTGGTCAGAGTTACCGGGATTGAAGAGTAGTCAGGAGTCGTTATGGCAGAAGCAGGTCTGGATCTCCTGGGGCAGAAGAGTATCCAAAAATCAGGCAGGTCCGGGGTCACAAAACCAGGGTGAGCCAGAAGCGCGAGCAAACAGGTTCCGGGTGAGCTTTGCAGGCGATCTGACACCGGAGAGCTGAAAGACAGGGCCTTAAATACTGGGAGAGGTAGTGGGTAATGCAGCGCAGCTGGCAGAGTAATTAGAGCAGAGCAGAGCAGGGACAGGTGGAGCTAGTTAGGCTGAGTAGAGAGAGTGGTGAGCAGAGTGGAAGAAAATTAAGGTGGTAACCCGGTGGAGTGAGAGGCTCATGACAGAACCCCCCCCCCAAGGGACGGCCCCAGAAGTCCCAAGAGCAACACCACGCCGGGCGGGAGGAGGGGAGCCGGAGGAGGGCTAGAACTCCTCCGAACGGTCCGAGTGAACGTCCTCATCCTCGGAGGAAGCCGGAGGGCCGTGGTCGGGAGATGGGACAGGTCCCGAGACAGGATCAGGCACAGGACAGGAAGCCGAGCGGGCAGGACGGTTAGGGACCCCTCTGGGGCGGCCCCTACGGATTGCAGGTTGATCAGGATGCCGTTGGTGGAAAGCGGTGATGAGAGTCCTATCCACAATCCGACTAGCTGGCACCCAGGTCCTTTCCTCAGGTCCATAGCCCTCCCAGTCAATGAGGTACTGGAGACCCCTACCCCTCCGTCTGGACCGAAGCAGGCGGCGGACGGTGTAAACCAGACCACCATCGACGAGCCGTGGAGGAGGAGGACAAGGCGCAGCAGGGACCAGCGGACTCTCATGGATGGGCTTAATCTTAGACACATGGAAAGTGGGGTGCACCCTCAGGGAATTAGGCAGTTGGAGCCGGACAGCAGTTGGGCTAATCACTCTTATGATAGGGAATGGGCCAATGAACCGAGGTGCCAGCTTCTGCGACTCCACCCTGAGTGGCAGGTTCTTCGATGACAACCACACCCTTTGACCAACATGGTAGGTGGGAGCAGGAATTCTCCGACGGTTGGCCCCGGTAGTGTAGCTGGCAACGGATCTGAGGAGTGTGGCTCGGGCTTGTGACCAGGTGCGGCGACATCGACGGGCAAAAGCAAGTGCAGATGGGCAAGTAACCTCCTCTTCCTGGCTGGCAAATAGAGGAGGCTGGTATCCATAAACACATTGGAAAGGGGACATACCGATGGCAGAGCAGGTCAGAGAATTGTGTGCGTACTCCACCCATGTCAATTGCTGCGACCAGGAGTGGGGGTTGCGTGAAGTCATGCATCGCAGTGCCTTCTCGAGCTCCTGATTAGCCCGCTCTGACTGCCCATTGGATTGGGGATGGAATCCGGAAGTCAGACTGACTGTGGCTCCCAGCAGGTGACAGAACTCCTTCCAAAAAGCGGAGGAGAATTGTGGACCACGGTCAGAAACTACATCCTTTGGCAGTCCGTGGATCCGGAAGACGTGTTCCAGGACCACCTGGGCGGTCTCCTTGGCGGTTGGGAGCTTGGGGAGGGGAATGAAGTGTGCCATCTTGCTGAAACGGTCAACTATGGTGAGAATGACGGTCATGCCACTTGAAGGGGGCAGCCCCGTGACAAAGTCAAGGGCGATGTGAGACCAGGGACGTCTGGGCACAGGCAGGGGCTGCAGCAATCCGGCTGGGGGCTGGCAGGACGACTTGTGTTGGTTGCAGATGGGGCAGGCTTGGACGAATTCCCGTACATCCTTTCTCAGAGAGGGCCACCAGAACCTCTGGGCGAGCAGGTTGTAAGTGCGGGTGGAGCCAGGGTGACAAGCTAGGCGGGAGTCATGTCCCCACTGAACGACCTGGGACCTCAGGTCTTCGGGGACAAAAAGGCGGTCAGCTGGGCAAGTGCTGGGACCTGGCTGGTTACGGAGAGCCTCCAGCACCTGTTCCTCAACAGCCCAGGTCAGAGCTGCAACGATGCAGGGACTTGGCAGAATCGACACAGGGTCCTTGGAGGGGGTGTCATCCTTCTGGAATTGACGGGAGAGGGCGTCTGGCTTGGTGTTGCGTGATCCAGGCCGGTATGACAGAGTGAAATTAAACCTGGTGAAGAACAGGGCCCAGCGGGACTGCCTGGAGTTCAACCGTTTGGCCGTGCGGATGTACTCCAAGTTCTTATGATCGGTCCAAACGAGAAATGGAATGGTGGACCCCTCCAGCCAGTGACGCCACTCCTCCAAGGCAAGCTTCACAGCCAGCAGCTCACGGTTCCCTATGTCGTAATTGCACTCAGAGGGGGACAACCGACGTGAGAAAAAGGCACAGGGATGGAGCTTCCTATCCTCCGCAGCCCACTGAGAAATCACAGCACCAACTCCCACATCCGAGGCGTCCACCTCCACAATGAATTGCCGGTCCACATCAGGCATCTGGAGGATGGGAGCGGAGGTGAACCTCACCTTGAGGGTACTGAAGGCTTTGTCGGCTGCTGGGGTCCAGGTGAAGGGTTGCTTGGTGCTGGTTAGAGCAGTGAGAGGGGCAGCAACGGTACTGTAGTTCCGGATAAACTTTCTGTAGAAGTTAGCAAACCCCAGAAACTGTTGCAGCTTCTTTCTGTTCTCCGGAACTGGCCATGAAGTGACTGCTGATACTTTGGCAGGATCCATTTGGATACTTCCCTCTGCCACTATGTACCCCAGGAAGGCCACTGTCTTGACGTGAAACTCACATTTCTCTGCCTTGGCGTAGAGGGAATTCTCCAGAAGACGATGAAGGACTTGCTGGACATGGCGGGTGTGTTCAGACAGGTTTCTGGAGTAGATTAAGATGTCATCCAGGTAAACGAAGACAAACTTGTTTAACATGTCCCGCAGTACATCATTCACTAGAGCCTGGAACACAGCAGGAGCATTGGTGAGGCCAAAAGGCATAACCAGATACTCGTAGTGGCCTGTTGGTGTATTGAATGCGGTTTTCCATTCATCTCCCTCCCGGATCCGCACTAGGTGGTAAGCGTTTCTGAGATCCAACTTGGTAAAAACAGTGGCTCCCTGGAGCAACTCAAAAGCAGAGGTGAGCAGAGGCAGAGGGTAACGGTTTTTCACTGTGATGTCGTTGAGTCCCCTGTAGTCGATGCAGGGGCGAAGAGATCCGTCCTTCTTCCCCACAAAGAAGAAGCCAGCACCAGCAGGAGATGAAGATGAACGGATTAATCCTGCGGACAGAGAGCCATTGATGTAGTCCTCCATGGACTTTCTTTCAGGAGCAGACAACGAATAAAGACGACCCTTTGGAGGGGCTGTTCCAGGGAGGAGGTCGATGGCACAGTCGTACGGTCGGTGAGGGGGCAGAGATGTGGCTCTTGCTTTGTTAAACACCTCTCTGAGACCATGGTAGCATTCTGGGACATTGGAGAGGTCAGGAGCGGAGTTAGTAGGTACTGGCCGAGGGGGTAGTGCGGCAGCAAGCAGGCAGGTTCGGTGGCAGTCCTCTCCCCACTCCCTGATCACCCCGGTCACCCAGTCGAGCTGAGGGTTGTGCCGGCGGAGCCATGGGTAACCCAGGATGAGGGGTTGGCCTGGAGAGGGGAGCAGGTGAAACTGGATAGTTTCTTGATGGTTTCCGGACAG
Organism: Coregonus lavaretus; assembly: GCF_964263955.1. Lineage (NCBI taxonomy): Eukaryota > Metazoa > Chordata > Actinopteri > Salmoniformes > Salmonidae > Coregonus > Coregonus lavaretus. The sequence goes on along the minus strand of NC_139996.1, from coordinate 29,534,381 downwards.
ACCCATCGAGACCGGGGCCGTGACATGAGTGACCGATCCGAGTAAGTGTCCGTCCAGTGCCCGGGCAGGAATAGGAGGTGTCAAACGGAGGTTCTCCAGTCCCAGTTGGCGTGCCAGCTTGATGTCCATTATGTTGGCTTCGGCGCCAGAATCCACCAGAGCAGCCAGGGTGTGAGTTGAGTCAGAGAGGCGGAGGTGAACTTGCAGCAGGGGTTTGCGGTCGGAGGACTGGATGGTCATTGAACTCAACCGGACTCCCCCTATGCCCGGTGAGCTTCGGCCCTTTAAAGGGCAGGTTACCACACGATGTCCATCACCTCCACAATAGAGGCAGAGGTTTGAGGTGAAGCGGCGCTGGCGCTCTGCAGGAGTGAGAGAGGCTCGCCCAATCTCCATAGGCTCAGACTGATCAAGCTGACCTGGGTGAGTGGCAGTAGATGACAGGAGCCCAGTCGGATCTCTCTGAATGCCGGTATTAGGTGGACCTTGGCGCCCCCTCTCACGACGACGGGTCTGTATCCTTCTGTCGATCCTGACAGTCAGTGCGATGGCTTCATCAAGAGTGGAAGGCAGTTCATGGGAGACCAACTCGTCCTTGATATAGTCAGCCAAACTATGGAAGAACGCGTCCACCAACGATGGTGTGTTCCAAGAACTTCGTCTAGCCAGGGTTCGGAAGTCGATGGAATGGTCTGCGACTGTACGTCTGCCTTGTCGAATACTGAACAGTTCACGAGACGCCTCTGCGGTTGGTGAATCCAGGTCAAACACCTTCAGCATCTCCTCAGCAAACAGGTCGAAGGTTGCACATGCGGGGGTTTGACGTTCGAACTCTGCTGTTCCCCAGAGACGAGCTCGGCCCGTCAGGTGAGTGATGGCATACCCAACTTTAGCCCCCTCCGTGGCGAAGGTCCTTGGCTGCAAGGAGAACTGAAGTCGGCAGCTAGTCAGGAATGGCCGGACCTGGGTTGAGTCGCCGTTGAACCGCTCGGGGTTTCCAATCTTGGGTTCCGGAGCAGCGGCTGCAATGACCGGGGCAGTTAACTCGGGGGCAGGGCTGGTGGGCAGACTGGCTGGGGTAAGGTTGGTGAGGAGTTGAATGATCATGGCGAGTTGTTGTTGCTGCTGCTGGAACTGCTGCTCATGCTCATCGGTTTCCATGTCGGGGAAAGTGTGCGCTGAGTCCATAATGGTCAGATCGTACTGTCACGGTTCAGACAGACGACCAGAGGACCACAATTGCGTCACACCAGAAAGTTTATTAAAACTTAAGGGAAAAGGGAAGTAGGGAGTGAATGAAGGCTCCAGGGGTAACAGGGATCCCGTCCAATGTGCTGGGTCTGTGCCCCCCCCAGTGGCAGCGATGCGTCCTATGAAGCCGGTGGTGGGTGGTCCAGAAGTCCTGGGGGGGGGAGACACAGACACAACAGGGCGGAATGAAACAAGGCAGCAGTACAGTTCAAGGGAAATCCAAAATACGTAGTAGCAAGGCAGAAGGCTGGTCAGAGTTACCGGGATTGAAGAGTAGTCAGGAGTCGTTATGGCAGAAGCAGGTCTGGATCTCCTGGGGCAGAAGAGTATCCAAAAATCAGGCAGGTCCGGGGTCACAAAACCAGGGTGAGCCAGAAGCGCGAGCAAACAGGTTCCGGGTGAGCTTTGCAGGCGATCTGACACCGGAGAGCTGAAAGACAGGGCCTTAAATACTGGGAGAGGTAGTGGGTAATGCAGCGCAGCTGGCAGAGTAATTAGAGCAGAGCAGAGCAGGGACAGGTGGAGCTAGTTAGGCTGAGTAGAGAGAGTGGTGAGCAGAGTGGAAGAAAATTAAGGTGGTAACCCGGTGGAGTGAGAGGCTCATGACAACCTGAACTTAGTGAAATGGTCTAAATGGTAAAGAGTGGCTCATTCAGTGATGGTTCACTGATGGGCATTCATTGCTTATTTGTTCGATATCTTTAAATAGAATTCTGTATTTTTGGTAAGCATATCCCAGACCTGAACCCAGATGTGAGCAGATGTGTAGTTAAAAGGATTATATGGGTAACAGGGATGTGTCTATATGTGTGTGTGTATTCGTATGTGGTTGTATTTGTGTGTGTGCGTATTTGTATGTGTGTGCGTCTGTGAGTGTGTGTCGAGGGTCTCTTGGGGGTGACTGTTCTGTGACGGCACAGAGCATCTGATGTGTACAAAGGAAGCCAGCTGCGCTGCCCCGCAACCCTCTGCCAAAACAAAACAGGTTGTTTAATTTAAGAGCAATACATTGATTAATTCTCAGACTAACACTTTGCTTAGTGCTGAAATTAAATGCATTGTTATTGGATAAATCAATTGGACTTTTGTGTGATTAGTACATGGGTCTGTGAGACCGAGAATTTCATTCTCTGAGTGCCACTTAATTTACAGATGAGGAGAAGTAGCTAGCAGGAACCAGATGGACAGATGTCTCTCTCTGAGTGCAGTGGCCAGATGAAAGCAGGGCTACATGGCTGGCTCTGATCCAGTGATCTGAACTATGCCACCTGATGAAAGAGAGTGGGCTCCAAGGACCAGGGCCTGACCTCTTCTCTGAGAGTGTGTGTAAGTGTGAATGAAGGAGCCCCTGGATGGGGACTTGTTCTCTCAGAGCAGATTTCTAGTCCAAGCCCTGCGTAGGAGGGGCTGCAAGGCCTTGGCCATAGGATGTGTATGTTTTCACACCCTCCACTCAGATATGCTCATATTATTATTATGTAGCAGCAAGTATCAACCCTGCCTGGATTTGACATCCATCTCTCTATTTCTATGGTGATGTCACAACCATAGAAATAGAATGAATTGTAGTGCTGTGCTCACAGCACATGGCTATGCTAGCTACAACAAGCTTACCTCTGCTTCATATACACAGTTACACACGTGGCTTGACGGCAGTTTTGTGTCTGCAGTGTTGTGTTGTTTAGCTGTGTAGAGAGACAGAGCAGAGATATGTCTTATGGCAGGAGAAAGGGAGACTGGGGATTGGTTCAACAGCAGCTAAAGCGCTCTCCCCCGCTTCCTCTTAATGAATAGAGCTCCCCAGGGCTACAGACAGCTACCCTCCCTGTTGCACACCAAACTCTCCCAGCCATTTGGAGGAAAGGAGTGTGTCACGCCCTGGCTCTGGGGACTCTTAAATGTTGAGCCAGGGTGTGGACTTGTTATGTTTAGTTTTCTATGGGTTTTGTTCTAGATCGTTTATTTCTATGTTGGCCAGGGTGGTTCCCAATCAGAGACAGCTGTAGCTCGTTGTCTCTGATTGGGGACCATACTTAGGCAGCCTTTTGGCATTTTTGTTTTGTGGGATCTTGTTCCGTTAAGGTTTTGTGTATAACCCAGGACTTCACGTATCGTTTGTTGTTTTTGTTAGTGTTGTGTACGAAATAAAGAATGTACGCTTATCACGTTGCGCATTGGTCCGCTTTATCTGTCAGCGATCGTGACAGAGTGATTGTTTGCCTCTGGCCATTCTGTTGGGTCTACAGTCATCCTAGTTGGGAAAAGGCTATTCAATATAAAAACGTGTTTAAGGAATTATAGGGAGGATAGTAGGAATACACTGTCTTTGCCGTCCTTTTTCTTTTTTCTAAAATATGATTATAATTTTTTCCATGTAGTTACACTGCATACACTAACATAAATAAAAATGTAGCTTGTTTTCCGATACCATTTTAGACAATGATCCAGAGAGCTGCTGACGCTTTCCTAATTGGAATTCAATTCAAGGAGATGAGTCCTATCAATACAGAGATCAATAGTCCCTGGGCAGGCAGTGTGGATGCTGATGCCATGCTGTGGTCTAGTTTGTGGTGGTTGGGAGCTATATTTAGCCTGAGTAGATCTGCAAAGTGCAGGTATAGAGATTAAAGTCTCATTAGACGACCCAGCCACGCCTCATCCATCATCGGAATGCTGCCTCAAGCTCAACACCAAGATCATGAATCACAATTTATACATTTATACTCATATTATGGTCCGATCTGTGTAGCTCTGTGTCCCTCTCTCACACCTTTTTGAGGTATCATATCTCTCAACCTGGTCTCAGAGCATTTCGTAAAATTCTGTACGTAAATACTAATTTGAATGTCCTGGATTTACATTTACTATGTTAAGTCTATGACACCGGGCTGTATCTGACTGTATTCTCCTACTCTCACACACTGCCTTATCCACTGCTTGTCTACGCTTTCCTCCATTTTAGTGTCTTTTGTATCTGCTGTTTCCATCCACCGCAAGAGAGGTTTGCAGAGAAACAATTCTACACTGAACAAAAATATAAACACAACATGTAAAGTGTTGGTCCCATGTTTCATGAGCTGAAATAACAGATCCCAGAAATTGTCCATATGCACAAAAAGCTTATTTCTCTAAAATGTTGTTCACAAATTTGTTTACATCACTGTTAGTGAGCATTTATCCTTTGCCAAGATAGTCCATGACAGGTGTGACATGTGTGACATATCAAGAAGCTGATTAAACAGCATGATCATTACACAGGTGCACCTTGTACTGGGGACAATAAAAGGCCACTCTAAAATGTGCAGTTCTGTCACACAACAAAATGCCACAGATGTCTCAAGTTTTGAGGGAGCATGCAATTGGCATGCTGACTGCATGAATATCCAACAGAGCTGTTGCCTGAGAATGTCATGTTCATTTCTCTACCATAAGCCATCTCCAACATCGTTTTTGAGAATTTGGCAGTATGTCCAACCAGCCTCACAACCGCAGACCACGTGTAACCATGCCAGCCCAGGACCTCCACGTACCTCCACATCCGGCTTCTTCACCTGCGGGATCGTCTGAGATCAGCCACCTAGACAGCTGAGGAAACTGTGGGTTTGCACAATCAAATAATTTCTGCACAACTTCACCAGGGTCTTGACCTGACTGACCTGACTGCAGTTCGGCGTTGTAACCGATTTCAGTGGGCAAATGCTCACCTCCACTGGCACGCTGGATGAATCCCACTTTCAACTGTAACGGGCAGATGGCAGACAGAGTTTATGGCGTCGTGTGGGCGAGCGGTTTGCTGATGTCGACGATGTGAACAGAGTGCCCCATGGTGACGGTGGGGTTATGGTATGGGCAGGCATAAGCTATGGACAACGAACACAATTGCATTTTATCGATGGCAATTTGAATGCACAAAGATACCGTGACGAGATCCTGAGGCCCATTGTCATGCCATCCATCTGCCGCCATCACCTCATGTTTCAGCATGATAAAGCACAGCCCCATGTCGCAAGGATCTGTACACAATTCCTGGAAGCTGAAAATGTTCCAGTTCTTCCATGGCCTGCATACTCACCAGACATGACACCCATTGAGCATGCTTGGGCTGCTCTGGATCTACGTGTACAACAGCGTGTTCCAGTTCCCGCCAATATCCAGCAACTTCGCACAGCCATTGAAGAGGAGTGGGACAACATTCCACAGTCCACAATCCACAGCCTGATCAACTCTATGCGAAGGAGATGTGTCCCGCTGGATGAGGAAAATGGTGGTCACACTAGATACTGACTGGTTTTCTGATCCACACCCCTACCTTTTTTTAAGGTATCTGTGACCAACAGATGCATATCTGTGTTCCCAGTCATGTGAAATCCATAGATTAGGGCCTGATGAATTTATTTCAATTGACTTATGTCCTTAGATGAACTGTAACTTAGTAAAATCTTAGAAATTGTTGCATGTTGCGTTTATATTTTTGTTCAGTATATTTCTCAAGGCTTACACGCTGTGTTATTCTTAACAACGTTAGTCATTTTATTGAGGCAGGGCTCCCTGCGCCGAAGTCTTTTGTCAGTTGTGCTGAGGCAATGGAGGGATGAAAGGAGAGCTGCCTCGTTCAAACCCCTAGCCTCAGGGAGGGAGCTCAGCCTGGAGTGGTAGTGTGGTGAAAGGTACAGGGGGATGATGACTCAGACACCAGGCCCGCTCTCTGACTCATGGTCTCCAGGAATCTGGCATTCCACTCGTTTTCACGGTATTTGCACTCTCTACATTGTAACTTTGACTTTATTGACGCGCTGAGACTGAGTTGTATTTGCTACACTGCTTGTTTTTTGTTGTTTTTTTTTCTTCTTTTTTTGAGGGGTAGATCAGCTTAATATTGCAGATAGATTGTAACTTCCATCAATGTAATTGTCTGCATCACTTCCAATCCCCCATGTTTATATATATATATATATATATATATATATATATATGTATATACAGTGGGGAGAACAAGTATTTGATACACTGCCGATTTTGCAGGTTTTCCTACTTACAAAGCATGTAGAGGTCTGTAATTTTTATCATAGGTACACTTCAACTGTGAGAGACGGAATCTAAAACAAAAATCCAGAAAATCACATTGTATGATTTTTAAGTAATTAATTTGCATTTTATTGCATGACATAAGTATTTGATACATCAGAAAAGCAGAACTTAATATTTGGTACAGAAACCTTTGTTTGCAATTACAGAGATCCTGTAGGTCTTGACCAGGTTTGCACACACTGCAGCAGGGATTTTGGCCCACTACTCCATACAGACCTTCTCCAGATCCTTCAGGTTTCGGGGCTGTCGCTGGGCAATACGGACTTTCAGCTCCCTCCAAAGATTTTCTATTGGGTTCAGGTCTGGAGACTGGCTAGGCCACTCCAGGACCATGAGATGCTTCTTACGGAGCCACTCCTTAGTTGCCCTGGCTGTGTGTTTCGGGTCGTTGTCATGCTGGAAGACCCAGCCACGACCCATCTTCAATGCTCTTACTGAGGGAAGGAGGTTGTTGGCCAAGATCTCGCGATACATGGCCCCATTCATCCTCCCCTCAATACGGTGCAGTCGTCCTGTCCCCTTTGCAGAAAAGCATCCCCAAAGAATTATGTTTCCACCTCCATGCTTCACGGTTGGGATGGTGTTCTTGGGGTTGTACTCATCCTTCTTCTTCCTCCAAACACGGCGAGTGGAGTTTAGACCAAAAAGCTTTATTTTTGTCTCATCAGACCACATGACCTTCTCCCATTCCTCCTCTGGATCATCCAGATGGTCATTGGCAAACTTCAGACGGCCTGGACATGCGCTGGCTTGAGCAGGGGGACCTTGCGTGCGCTGCAGGATTTTTATCCATGACGGCATAGTGTGTTACTAATGGTTTTCTTTGAGACTGTGGTCCCAGCTCTCTTCAGGTCATTGACCAGGTCCTGCCGTGTAGTTCTGGGCTGATCCCTCACCTTCCTCATGATCATTGATGCCCCACGAGGTGAGATCTTGCATGGAGCCCCAGACCGAGGGTGACTGACCGTCATCTTGAACTTCTTCCATTTTCTAATAATTGCGCCAACAGTTGTTGCCTTCTCACCAAGCTGCTTGCCTATTGTCCTGTAGCCCATCCCAGCCTTGTGCAGGTCTACAATTGTATCCCTGATGTCCTTACACAGCTCTCTGGTCTTGGCCATTGTGGAGAGGTTGGAGTCTGTTTGATTGAGTGTGTGGACAGGTGTCTTTTATACAGGTAACGAGTTCAAACAGGTGCAGTTAATACACGTAATGAGTGGAGAACAGGAGGGCTTCTTAAAGAAAAACTAACAGGTCTGTGAGAGCCGGAATTCTTACTGGTTGGTAGGTGATCAAATACTTTTGTCATGCAATAAAATGCAAATTATTTACTTAAAAATCAAACAATGTGATTTTCTGGATTTTTTAGATTCCGTCTCGCACAGTTGAAGTGTACCTATGATAAAAATGACAGACCTCTACATGCTTTGTAAGTAGGAAAACCTGCAAAATCGGCAGTGTATCAAATACTTGTTCTCCCCACTGTATATATATATATATATATATATATATATATATATATATATATATATATATACACACACATACATATACACACATACACACACACATAGACACCCACATACATACATACACATACATATCCTTAAAAAAAATATATATATTCCCCTTTATTACTTTCCAACCCCGCCACCCTTTCCCCACTTGTAGTAAACTAGTGAACAACAACGCCTAGGCCTCTACTTCCAGCCCATACCCACTATCTACATTTTATGGACACAGTCAATTTTACAATAATTACATTTTGTTTGTTCTTTCTCCTGAACTTCTTCTAGTCTCAACCTCTCCGATCATTTTAATGATGTCCATCCGGTTTGCTTCTATATGCCATATCTTTCTAACTGTGCTCCTTCACAAAAGCTCCCAACCTACAACCCATACACTTATTATGGACACAGCGTGCCTACATTATTAGTTATCTTGTTATTGTTTGTTGTTAGTTGTTATTAGTCCCATCCTTCAATTCCATTCAACACCTCCCATCTATCTTTTAACACCATCCATATAGGATTTCTACTTGCCATATATATTTCAACTGTACTGTGATGTCTAACAAAAGTTCTGAACCTTTCTATTCTCATTGTTTCTACAGATTGTGAATTGAAAATAAACATTTTTGCTAATAGTATTATTATGTTATTGATCGATTGACTATGACTTTTCAGATCACCCAGTAGTGCTATCTGCAGTGTTAGCTCCAGGTAAATATTGCAATCCTTTAGCCATTCCTGGACCTGTGTCCAAAAGCAAGCTACAAATGGACAGTACCAAAACAAATGATCTAATGATTCTGTCTCTTCGCAGCAAAATCTGCAGAGCTGGGAAGATTGTATCCCCCATATAAATAACATTCTATTGGTAGCAAGAATTTTATATAATAATTTAAATTGAAAGATTCTATGTTTTGAATCCGGTGTCGTTTTGCGTATCAGTTCATAAACACTATGCCATGGGATCGGTACGTCAAAAATCTCTTCCCAACTATTTTGCAACCTATATGGGACGGCTGGCAATCCTTTGGTCCTTAAATGAAACTGATATACTTTTTTATTTATCACAGTTTTCCTTAACCAATTAGGTTCTTTAATGCAAGGCCGACAGACAAGTTCCTTACTTTCTCCTCCTTCCACTTTCCTCTTCCATTTTTGCGGTAAGGCTGCAATTATTTGGTTGTAATTTTGGGTAGAGCAGACATTTCCATATGTTTTTGTTAGCTGCATGTGCGACATAACTCCACCAGTCCTACCGATGATATCATTTACAAAGATTATACATTTTTTAAACATTTTGTCAAAAAATTTAGTTTTTTTGTCAATTAGTATATTTGAGTTTAACCACAATATTTGATGCATTATTTGTTCTGTCGTTTCTGGAGGATTAAATTGAAATTGCAACCAACTTTCTATGGCTTGTTTTAGAAATAGTGATATCTGGGAGATGATTTCCTTTTCAAATAACTGAAAGTGAGTGGTTGTAATCTGAATAAAGGGAAAAAGGCCATTCTTGAACATTGGGTGAGACAATCTTACTAATTTGCTAGAGAACCAGTTCGGATTTAAGTATAACTTTTGTATGACTGAAGCTTTTCGTGATAGGTCTAATGCTTTAATGTTTAATAATTTCTGTCCTCCGAATTCATATTCATTATATAAATAGGCCCGTTTAATTTTGTCTGGGTTGCCGTTCCAAATAAAATGGAATATTTTTTTCTCATATAATTTAAAAAACTGTTCGCTAGGCGTAGGCAAGACCATAAGCAAATAGGTAAACTAGGATAATACTAAAGAGTTAATCAAGGTGATTTTTCCTCAAATTGACAGGCACCCACCTTTCCATGGTAGCAAGATCTTATCTATTTTTGCTAACTTTCTATTATAATTTATTGAAGTGAGATCATTTATTTCCTTTGGGATATGTATTCCGAGTAAATCCACATCACCATCAGACCATTTTATTGGTAAACTACATGGCAATGTAATTTTTTTATTTTTTATTGATCCAATACGTAATATAGTACATTTGTCATAATTTGGTTGTAATCCAGAGAGGTTAGAAAATGTATCTAGATCCTCTATGATGCTGTGGAGTGATTCTAGTTGTGGATTTAAAAGAAAACATGAATCATCAGCGTACAATGACACCTTTGTTTTTAAGCCCTGGATTTCTAATCCCCTGATATTATTGTTGGATCAGATTTTTATAGCTAATATCTCGATGGCCACAATAAATAGATATGCCGATAATGGACAACCTTGTTTCACTCCTCTTGACAGTTTAAAACTTTCTGAGAAATAGCCATTATTTACTATTTTACACCTAGGGTTACTATACAGTGGGGAAAAAAAGTATTTAGTCAGCCACCAATTGTGCAAGTTCTCCCACTTAAAAAGATGAGAGAGGCCTGTAATTTTCATCATATGTACACGTCAACTATGACAGACAAATTGAGAAAAAAAATCCAGAAAATCACATTGTAGGATTTTTAATGAATTTATTTGCAAATTATGGTGGAAAATAAGTATTTGGTAAATAATAAAAGTTTCTCAATACTTTGTTATATACCCTTTGTTGGCAATGACACAGGTCAAACGTTTTCTGTAAGTCTTCACAAGGTTTTCACAAACTGTTGCTGGTTTCTCAGATTTTCCATAATGTTCTATTGTTTCCAATACTTGCCTTATATTATCTCCAATGTATCTTCCATGTAAAAAACCTGTCTGATTAGAATTAATAATATCCAACAATACCTTTTTAATTCTATGCACTATACATTTTGCTAGACTTTTTGCATCACAACACTGAAGTGTAAGGGGCCTCCAATTTTTTTAATGGACTGGATCTTTATATTTTCCACTTGTATCCTGTTTCAGTAATAATGAGATCTGACCTTCTTCTTTAGTGTCAGACAATCTACCATTTACATAGGAGTGGTTAAAACATGCTAATAACGGTCCTCTTAGTATATCAAAAAAGTTTTGGTATACTTCGACTGGCATGCCATCCAACCCTGGAGTTTTCCCGGACTTAAAGTCTTTAATTGCATCCGGAAGTTCCTCCTCTGTAATTTTTCCTTCACATGAGTCTTTCTGTTTGGCTCTTAATTTTACATTATCAATAGAAAAAAAATCTCTACAATTAGCTTCAGTTAGAGGAGATGGAGGCGACTGAAATGAAAACAAATGCTTAAAGTACCTTGTTTCCTCCTTCAAAATATCATTTGGTGAATCATGGGTTACTCCGTCAATTGTAACCTCCCGAGTGGCGCAGTGGTCTAAGGCACTGCATCGCAGTGCTAGCTGTGCCACTAGAGATCCTGGTTCGAATCCATGCTCTGTCATAGCAGGCCGTGACCGGGAGACCCATGGGGCGGTGCACAATTCGCCCAGCGTCGTCCAGGATAGGGGAGGGAATGGCCGGCAGGGATGTTGGTAGAGCATGGCGTTTGCAACGCCAGGGTTGTTGGTTTGATTCCCACGGGGGGCCAGTATAAGACAAAAATGTAACCTGTTTCATAAAATTATTTTTGATAGCATTCCTATGTTGTAGATTAAAAAAGAATTTGGTGCATTTTTCCCCATATTCCATCCAGTTTGCTTTATTTTTATATTATATTACACTTGATCTTTCTTGAATACGTTTCTCCATTTCTTTTTGTTTTTCCTCTAATTTATTCTGAGCCTCTATGTTACAGTTTTTATTGCCATCTGTTCTGTTAGACTTTCTATTTCCTTTGTTAGTATAAACTCTTTTGACCTAAATTGCTTTTTTTTTTTTCGAGATGAGTACTGAATTGCATGGCCTCTAAAGGCACATTTAAAGGTGTCCCATACAATAAGGGGATTTGCTGTACCTATGTTATGTCGGAAAAAGTCAGTTATAAATTCCTTTGTCCTAGTTAAAAATAAATTATCATCCAATAGGCCTTGATTAAATTTTCAATATCCTCGCCCATGTGGAAATTCAGTAAGAGTAATGTATATGCCAATTATATGATGGTCCGACCGCATTCTGTTCCCTATCAACACTTTTTTACACTGCTTGTTTACCTCATCGGTAGGTTGATGGATATCAATCTGAAGTATTGTACCTAACATTGAGAAATATGTCTCCTCTCCTGTTGTCAATACAGTGCAGGGGTGTTTCAGGCATGACTTGGTTCTTATTTGCTTACACTGGTTTACATGAACAACTCATTGTGCTTATTCCATCAAAATATACAGCCCTACTTTGAGAAAGTACCTCACATTCTAAACCTTTCAAGTCAACTGAAGTGGCTTTCATTTAATGCAGGTTGTATTTCAGTGACAACCTCAATGGTTCCAAGTGAACCGTGTCATATTCTGCTGTAGCGTTGCACTTCTCACCTTGACCACTGTCTTCCTCCCTGCCTCCCTTCCTCCAGTGGCTCTCCTGAGAGGCCTCTCATACTGCAAGCTCCATTATTAATGAGATTGGCTAACAGATGTATGGCGGCACAGATTTGTGGAAAGCCCCCAGGAGTGTCCTTCAGGTCTGTCCTATTACCTAACCCCTCCCTCCATCTCAGGTGGGACCAGCCTCTGACTGGTGCTCCAGTAATCTGTGATCTACACTACCGGTCAAAAGTTTTAGAACACCTACTCATTCAAGGTTTTTTCTTTATTTTGTACTATTTTCTACATTGTAGAATAATAGTGACAACATCAAAACTATGAAATAACACATATGGAATCATGTAGTAACCAAAAAAGTGTTAAACAAATCCAAATGTATTTTATATTTGAGATTGTTCATATAGCCACCCTTTGCTTTGATGACAGCTTTGCACACTCTTGGCATTCTCTCAACCAGCTTCATGAGGTAGTCACCTGGAATGCATTTCAATTAACACGTGTGCCTTCTTAAAAGTTAATTTGTGGAATTGCTTTCCTTCTTAATGCGTTTGAGCCAATCAGTTGTGTTGTGACAAGATAGGGGGGATATACAGAAGATAGCCCTATTTGGTAAAAGACCAAGTCCATATTATGGCAAGAGAAACGACAGTCCATCATTACTTTAAGACATGAAGGTCAGTCAATACGGAAAATGTCAAGAACTTTGAAAGTTTCTTCAAGTGCAGTCGCAAAAACCATCAAGCGCTATGATGAAACTGGCTCTCATGAGGACCGCCACAGGAATGGAAGACCCCGAGTTACCTCTGCCACAAAGGATAAGTTCATTAGAGTTACCAGCCTCAGAAATTGCAGCCCAAATAAATGCTTCACAGAGTTCAAGTAACAGACACATCTCAACATCAACTGTTCAGAGGAGACTGTGTGAATCAGGCCTTCATGGTCGAATTGCTGCAAAGAAACCACTACTAAAGGACACCAATAATAAGAAGAGACTTGCTTGGGCCAAGAAACACGAGCAATGGACATTAGACCGGTGGAAATTCGTCCTTTAGTCTGAAGTCCAAATTGGAGATTTTTGGTTCCAACCGACGTGTCTTTGTGAGACGCGGTGTGGGTGAAAGGATGATCTCCGCATGTGTATTTCCCACCGTAAGGCATGGAGGAGGAGGTGTTATGGTGTAGGGGTGCTTTGCTGGTGACACTGTCTGTGATTTATTTAGAATTCAAGGCACACTTAACCAGCATGGCTACCACAGCATTTTGCAGCGATACGCCATCCCATCTGGTTTGGGCTTAGTGGGACTATCATTTGTTTTTCCACAGGACAATGACCCAATACACCTCCAGGCTGTGTAAGGGCTATTTTACCAAGAAGGAGAGCGATAGAGTGCTGCGTCAGATGACCTGGCCTCCACAATCCCCCGACCTCAACCAAATTGAGATGGTTTGGGATGAGTTGGACCGCAGAGTGAAGGAAAAGCAGCCAACAAGTGCTCAGCATATGTGGGAACTCCTTCAAGACTGTTGGAAAGGCATTCCAGGTGAAGCTGGTTGAGAGAATGCCAAGAGTGTGCAAAGCTGTCATCAAGGCAAAGGTTGGCTATTTGAAGAATCTCAAATATAAAATATATTTTGATTTGTTTAACACTTTTTTGGTTACTACATGATTCCATATGTGTTATTTCATAGTTTTGACCTTTAGTGTGTGATGTCAGTTACAGAGGATCAGTGTTTTTTTTAAAAGAGTATGCACTGAACATTTCCCCAAGAAGAGGAAATGCAAGGCTAATTACATTGATAATCACCAGCAATTAGTTATTGACCCCTTAGGGTGTATACACATACTGGAAGTCATGTGGTTTTTAACCTCTCAATTAGCTGGTGTCATCTAATGCTTTTGGTATGATATTTCTATTTCTGTAGGGAGTGGAATAGTTATTAATCTAAATCTGCAAATTGAGGGCTTGTGTATAGAGACTTAGTCCAGCGTGCTACACAGCATCAAAGGAAACAAAAACACTCCCGGATGGAAAGTAGCCATAGAGCCCGAAGGGTGGAAGTGATCAAGGAACAGTACATCAATATAATGGGGTGCCACACTAATATGCTTTACCAGACTAATTATTACATGATTGCAATTTTCCTCTGTTTCTCAAAGTTGCAGACTAGCTTCTTGAATAATAGATCAATGAAAATAGTATGAATTACAGTATATATGTGCTTAGACAAGGCAACAATGATTTTAGGGTGGACAAATTTGAATACGCTAACTATGAAGTTGACAATCTGACTTTTAATGCCAGACTTGCATAACATCTTTGTCCTTACGCAGAGTTAGGGTTGGGGATAGCATAGGTTGTCAAAATCAACATATTGCCCATGTGTCTGGGACCTTTGATCGACTTAACTTCTAATCCTTTACTTGTATAAAAAGCTGTTTGAAATGGAGTGTAGGCAGAATATAAGTGGCCATTCATAGTCAGTCTGCAGTGCAGTAATTATGTCTCAACTGTCAGGACCTCTCTGGATCCTCCTGACTCCAGAAGCCACAAGGCCAGATTATGCTTCAGTGGCCAGTTCATTCAGACCATCCACAATCACATGGCTCCCAGGCCACGACACAGCCACAGTTCCAGAGATCAAGCTAGGTCTATGGATAGTCATTTTGCACTGATTTATGTATTTGCCTGTTGCCTGTTTTTCTGCTTGCAATCATTGAATGGTAGAGGCTTTGTTATGGCAACTACCAGCTGTTCCACTCATTGCTTCACCCTGGGTAGTTTCTTGGTGGTATCTGGTACAGACAGGTTTGTTTATATGGTGTCCTTTCTGTATCACGTCACACATTCAGTCAATTTAGTCCATTTGCTTTCTGTAGTGAGGTAGTTTACACTCAGATGTACTGCATTTTAAAAGCCACCATTAAAGAGAATGGTCTAGCCATGGGTCTAGCCTGCAGATAAGGTAACTTTAATAGAAGTTCCATTAGAACTTGACCGCTGGCTGATATCGGTCTAGTGTCAGGGTAGGGGCCAAATAAGACATGGCCTCCAGAGCTGTCAGAGGGAATTGGGCAGCATTGACTTAGTAACTCATTGATCATTGTTCAACGTTCAGAAGTCGATCTGCTCAAGTTGGTGTGGGTCACTGTCTTTCTATTACTAAAACAGCTCTGGTCAAACAAAAATGATTGTCACCCTCCTTCCATGAGCCTGTGAGTTCATATCCCTCTGTCTTGTCTGTCTTGGTGTGTTTGCCTTATCTAATAACACAAGAATAGATACATCTCTTACATCAGTCTGTCTCAGTGCATCAACAGAGGCGCTGCATGCCTTTGTTGATGCAGTACATGCTAAATGTGCTCTCCCTCCAGACTTGTTTGACATCAGCATGTTTCTTCTGTCCCATTTATAGTAGGGTAGATTATGTTTCTTAATTTTTTATTATGATATCCATGCTGAACATTGTATTCTTCCCCAAGGACAGCACTTGGCAGATTGCTCTGCTCTACTTCCCTTCATATGCATAGTTGTGACTGCTACTGTAGTGGTGGTGTTGTTTTTCATTCTGACACTGATGCACTATTCATTTCACTATTCAGTGCCTTCAGAAAGTATTCATACCCTTGACTTATTCCACATTTTGTTGTGTTACAGCCTGAATTCAAAAATTGATTAAATCAACAACAACAAAAATTCACCCATCTACACACAATACCCCATAATGACAAAGTGAAAACATGTTTTTAGACATTTTTGCACATTTATTGAAAATGAAATACAGAAATATCTCATTTACGCAAGTATTCACACCCCTGAGTCAATACATGTTAGAATCACATTTGGCAGCGATTACAGCTGTGAGTCCTTCTGGGTAAGTGTCACGACTTCCGCAGAGACTGCCTCCCCTCCTTGTTCAGGCAGGTTTCGGCGTTCGGTGTCACCGGCTTACTAGCTACTGCCGATCCATTTATCATCACTCCATTTGTCTTGTCTTCAATCACACACACCTGGTCCTTATTCCCTCATTAGTCAATGTATAAGTGTTCCCTCTGCTTCCTTGTCTGTGTGGGTGATTGTTTATTGTGGAGGTTAGTGAAGCGCGTGTATTTTGTATCGACGGGAGTATTTTCCAGTGTGCCTTGTATTTTCCAGTGCGCCTGTTTTGTGCCCTGGAGTATGTTTGACGCATTTCTGTGATTACCCTCCCGTGCCTGACTCCTTCAACACCACCTCATCACAGTAAGTCTCTAAGTGCTTTGCACATCTGGATTGGACAATATTTGCACATTATTATTTTAATAATTCTTCAAGTTCTGTCAAGTTGGTTGTTGATCATTGCTAGACAGCCATTTTCAAGTCTTGGGATAGATTTTCATTGTGAAATTCCTGAGCGATATCCTTACTCTCCGGCAACTGAGTTAGGAAGGTTGCCTGTATCTTTGTAGTGACTGGGTGTGTTGATACACCATCCGAAGTGTAATTAATAACTTCACCATGGTCAAAGGGATATTCAATGTCTGCTTTTTTTTTTACCCATCTATCAATAGGTGCCCTTTGTGAGGCATTGGAAAACCTCCCTGGTCTTTGTGGTTGAATCTGTGTTTGAAATTCACTGCTTGACTGAGGGACCGTACAGATGATTGTATGTGTGGGGTACAGAGATGAGGTAGTCATTCAAAAATCATGTTAAACACTATTATCATACACAGAGTGAGTTCATGCAACTTATTATGTGACTTGTTAAGCACATTTTTACTCCTGAACTTATTTGGGCCCCGTGTAGCTCAGTTGGTAGAGCATTGCGCTTGCAATGCCAGGGTTGTGGGTTCGACTCTCACGGGGGGCCAGTATGATAAAATTAATGTATGCACTCACTAACTGTAAGTCGCTCTGGATAAGAGCGTCTGCTAAATAACTAAAATGTAAATTTAGGCTTGCCATAACAAAGGGGTTGAAAACTTATTTTTCAACAAGCTTTTCGCTTCGGATGTTTTTATCTGCTCTACCACGCACCTGTCGGGTAAGATTGAACGCCTCCTCTCCTACTCAGCCTCCCGAAAAAGCTTCTCCCAAGCGGGTGTGACACCTACTCCCATTGCTGCACTGCTGATCCCACCTGTCTGCCCTGGCCTGTCTCCCCGTCTGGTACAGGTACCACCGCCACACTCCCCCCTCTCTCCCGAGCTTTCGCTCGCCTCCAGCACACATGCACACCGCAGACTTTGGACTGATCTGAATTTTATGTAGGCTAATTAACTTGTGAAGCTTATTATGTGAGCTTACTTACTTAATTAAATAATATAGGCCTACTATTTACAGTGGGGAAAAATAGTATTTAGTCAGCCACCAATTGTGCAACTTCTCCCACTTAAAAAGATGAGAGGCCTGTAATTTTCATCATAGGTACACGTCAACTATGACAGACAAATTGAGATTTTTTTTTAATGAATTTATTTGCAAATTATGGTGGAAAATAAGTATTTGGTCAATAACAAAAGTTTCTCAATACTTTGTTATATACCCTTTGTTGGCAATGACACAGGTCAAACGTTTTCTGTAAGTCTTCACAAGGTTTTCACAAACTGTTGCTGGTATTTTGGCCCATTCCTCCATGCAGATCTCCTCTAGAGCAGTGATGTTTTGGGGCTGTCGCTGGGCAACATGGACTTTCAACTCCCTCCAAAGATGTTCTATGGGGTTGAGATCTGGAGACTGGCTAGGCCACTCCAGGACCTTGAAATGCTTCTTACGAAGCCACTCCTTCGTTGCCCGGGCGGTGTGTTTGGGATCATTGTCATGCTGAAAGACCCAGCCACGTTTCATCTTCAATGCCCTTGCTGATGGAAGGAGGTTTTCACTCAAAATCTCACTATACATGGCCCCATTCATTCTTTCCTTTACACGGATCAGTCGTCCTGGTCCCTTTGCAGAAAAACAGCCCCAAAGCATGATGTTTCCACCCCCATGCTTCACAGTAGGTATGGTGTTCTTTGGATGCAACTCAGCATTCTTTGTCCTCCAAACACGACGAGTTTAGTTTTTACCAAAAAGTTATATTTTGGTTTCATCTGACCATATGACATTCTCCCAATCCTCTTCTGGATCATCCAAATGCACTCTAGCAAACTTCAGACGGGCCTGGACATGTACTGGCTTAAGCAGGGGGACACGTCTGGCACTGCAGGATTTGAGTCCCTGGCGGCGTAGTGTGTTACTGATGGTAGGCTTTGTTACTTTGGTCCCAGCTCTCTGCAGGTCATTCACTAGGTCCCCCCGTGTGGTTCTGGGATTTTTGCTCACCGTTCTTGTGATCATTTTGACCCCACGGGGTGAGATCTTGCGTGGAGCCCCAGATCGAGGGAGATTATCAGTGGTCTTGTATGTCTTCCATTTCCTAATAATTGCTCCCACAGTTAATTTCTTCAAACCAAGCTGCTTACCTATTGCAGATGCCATTAATACAGGTAACGAGTGGAGGACAGAGGAGCCTCATAAAGAAGAAGTTACAGGTCTGTGAGAGCCAGAAATCTTGCTTGTTTGTAGGTGACCAAATACTTATTTTCCACCATAATTTGCAAATAAATTCATTAAAAATCCTACAATGTGATTTTCTGGATTTTTTTTTCCTCAATTTGTCTGTCATAGTTGACGTGTACCTATGATGAAAATTACAGGCCTCTCTCATCTTTTTAAGTGGGAGAACTTGCACAATTGGTGGCTGACTGAATACTTTTTTCCCCACTGTATTTATTTTATCTCATACTTTTATAGCCTACTGGACTCATAGAGAACTACTCTCTCAAGTTATCTTGTTGGGGAGAGTGACTTACAATGGCTAGCCCCAATTTCTTTATGTATTTTTTTTAACTTTATGCTATTTGCCCCATGACTCCTGCGTGCTTTGTTGACTATGAACGTACTTGTTTACCCGACCGTGGGACAGATAATGTTTGTTCCCACACTCGTGACTTTCTATTAGTTACACAGACTCTTGGCTTCCCATCCTATTCTAACCACCTCTCGCCGGCTTAGTATTCATGTTGCCTGATGAAATTGCTGTACAATATAATCTTGTTACCATCTGATGCACATTCAAATGTCATAAAAAATCAACACTGCAGAGCTCTCCCTGTCCTCTGCTTTGCCCTGATTGTATTACTGCTGATCTGGAAATGTGCATGTACACCCTGGCCCTTCTACTGTTGCTAGCCCCAATTCTGACTTGTGCTCTGATTTCTGCTTCACTGATTTCTGCTCTCGTAAAAGCCTGGGTTTTCTGCACGTTAACACAAGAAGCTTATTACATAGAATTGATCAATTGAAAGTGTGGGTTCACAGCTCCAATCCAGATGTGTTGGTCATTACTGAGACGTGGTTAAGAAAGTGTGTTTTGAACACTGATGTTAACCTTTCTGGTTATAACCTTTTTCGGCAAGACAGATCTTCCAAAGGTGGTGGAGTGGCAATCTTTACCAAGGGACACCTTCATTGCTCTGTTGTCTCTACCAAGTCTGTCCCCAAACAATTTTGATTTGCTGGTTTTAAGCATTATGCTTTCAAATAGCTCTTTGTTGACTGTTGCTGGGTGTTATCGTCCACCATCAGCACCGGCCATTACCCTACCTGCCCTAAGCTCTCTCCTGGCCCCTTACACTAAGTCTGAATTTGTCCTGCTAGGTGACCTACACTGGGACATGCTTAAACCACCTGACCAAGTCCTAAAGCAATGGGACTCCCTTCATGTTATCCTCACAAATAATCCTGATTGGTGTCAGTCTGGTGTTTTCTGTAATGACCTTAGTGATCACTGTTTTACAGCCTGTGTTCGTAATGGCTGCTCAGTTAAAAGACCTGTACTGATTTGTCATAGATGCTTGCTAAAAAACTTGAATGATCAAGCCTTACTTCATGGCCTGGCCTCTGTAAATTGGTATAGAATCAGCTTGATCCCCTCTGTCAAAGACGCTTGGACATTCTTTTTTTATATTTTCAGTGGTATTGTTAACAAACACGCCCCCATAAAGAAAATGAGAATTAAAAACAGGTTCAGCCCCTGGTTCGACCGTGATCTGGCAGAGTTACTCCACCTCAAGAATTCCATTTGACGAAAGGCTCGGCACACGCATACTTAGGCTGACTGGCTCTCGTTCAGGCAAATGAGAAATCAGTGCACTCAGGCTATCTGGAAGGCTAAAGTTAGTTACTTTAAGGAGCAGTTCTCTCTATGTGGGTCTAACCCCAAGAAGTTCTGGAAAACGGTGAAAGACCTGGAGAATAAACCCTCCTCCTCACAGCTGCCCATGTCCCTAAATGTTGATGTGGTTGTTACTGACAAGTTGATTTACTGTCTAGATACAACAAAGTAAAACTAACAAGACAGGTACAGCGTCTAATACACTGAATATTTTATTGAATATTGTCTATCAGTGTAATAATACACTACCTCTGTGCTAACCAGATGGCTGAGTGACATCCTTGTGGGAGTTCTGCAATACGTTCAGGTACCTATGAGAAATGGTGGTTCTGCATGACTGGGAAGATATCAGACAGGGATGGTAAAATGCTCTGTAAATTTGAGCTGTCTGTCCACTTTGATACTAGACCATAAAGGTCATTCATCAAAGAGGTAGCCTACTTCCTGTACAAAGAACAGTTTCTGATTCAAACTCTGAGTGTGCACGTATGAGAGTGTGGCATGTGTGAAATATGGAAAATCTCTAGGACACATTACCAAACTTAAACTGAAATAGTCTCAGGCTCTGTCACATCTGTCAGGATGTTAACATCAGAGAGGATGGGTGGATGCCTGAAAATAGTCCTATTAAAGCAGGTCATTTGAGGAAACAGAACTAAAAGTCAGACAGCATGAAATATGTATCACATTAAGCCATGCCAGGCAGATATGAGTTATAAAACTGATTTTAGGTTCAGTGTCTGTTGGTCGTTCAGTCAGTCTGGTCCAACCAACAAAGTAATTAGCTTCGGCAGGTAAGGAAACGTCAGTTCCTATGTGAGGGAAGGTTCTGGACGGGACAGCATAACGGATCACAGCACTTTTGCAGATTGAATCCAGATTTTCTCTGTATTTTCTAACTCTCTGCTTTACTGAAATCTACAACTTTGCTCTCTCCCTAACAGTCTATCATGCTAGCGGTCATCCATGTAGGTTTATTTCACTCTGACACCATTTTATATCCTGTCTTTGATTATTATTATTGCCTCTCAATCAAGATGTGTTATGTAACCACAGGAGAGGATTATGCATATAGTAATTCAGCATAGAGTCCACTGTGAACATACAGTTGAAGTCGGAGGTTTACATACACCTTAGCCAAATACATTTAAGCTCAGTTTTTCACAATTCCTGACATTTAATCCTAGTAAAAATTCCCTGTCTTAGGTCAGTTAGGATCACCACTTTATTTTAAGAATGTGAAATGTCAGAATAATAGTAGATAATTATTTTTTCAGCTTTTATTACTATCATCACCCAGTGGGACAGATGTTTACCTACACTCAATTAGTATTTGGTAGCATTGCCTTTTTAAATTGTTTAACTTGGGTCAAATGTTTCGGGTAGCCTTCCACAAGCTTCCCACAATAAGTTGGGTGAATTTTGGCCCATTCCTCCTGACAGAGCTGGTGTAACTGAGTCAGGTTTGTAGGCCTCCTCGCTCGCACACGCTTTTTCAGTTCTGGCCACAAATGTTCTATAGGATTGAGGTCAGGGCTTTGTGATGGCCTCTCCAATACCTTGACTTTGTTGTCCTTAAGCCATTTTGCCACAACTTTGGAAGTATGCGTGGGGTCATTGTCCATTTGGAAGACCCATTTGCGACCAAGCTTTAACTTCCTGACTGATGTCTAGAGATGTTGCTTCAATATATCCACATAATTTTTCTTCCTCATGATGCCATCTATTTTGTGAAGTGCACCAGTCCCTCCTGCAGCAAAGCACCCCCACAGCATGATGCTGCCACCCCTGTGCTTCACGGTTGGGATGGTGTTCTTCGGCTTGCAAGCACCTCCATTTTCCTCCAAACAAAAGGCCTCCTGTAGCTCCATTGGTAGAGCATGGCGCTTGCAACGGCAGGGTTGTGGGTTCCATTCCCACGGGGGGCCAGTATGAAAAATGTATGCACTCACTAACTGTTAGTCGCTCTGTCTAAGAGCGTCTGCTAAATAACTAAAATGTAAACATAACGATGGTCATTATGGCCAAACAGTTCTATTTTTGTTTCATCAGACCAGAGGACAATTCTCCAAAAAGTACAATCTTTGTCCCCATGTGCAGTTTCAAACCGTAGTCTGGCTTTTTTATGGTGGTTTTGGAGCAGTGGCTTCTTCCTTGCTGAGCGGCCTTTCAGGTTATGTCGCTATAGGACTCGTTTTACTGTGGATATAGATACTTTTGTACCTGTTTCCTCCAGTATCTTCACAAGGTCCTTTGTAGTTGTTCTGGGATTGATTTGCCCTTTTCGCACCAAAGTACGTTAATCTCTAGGAGACAGAACGCGTCTCCTTCCTGAGCAATATGACGGCTGCGTGGTCCCATGGTGTTTATACTTGCTTACTATTGTTTGTACAGATGAACGTGGTACCTTCAGGTGTTTGGAAATTGCTCCCAAGGATGAACCAGACTTGTGGAGGTCTACAATTATTTTTCTGAGGTCTTGGCTGATTTCTTTTGATTGTCCCATGATGTCAAGCAAAGAGGCACTTAGTTTGAAGGTAGGCCTTGAAATACATCCACAGGTACACCTCCAATTGACTCAAATGATGTCAATTAGCCTATCAGAAGCTTCTAAAGCCATGACATCATAAACTTCTGACCCACTGGAATTGTGATACAGTGAAATAATCTGTCTGTAAACAATTGTTGTAAAAATTACTTGTGCCATGCACGAAGTAGATGTCCTAACCGACTTGCCAAAACTATAGTTGTTAACAATACATTTGTGGAGTGGTTGAAAAACAAGTTTGAATGACTCCAACCTAAGTGTATGTAACCTTCCGACTTCAGCTGTATCTTTCTAGTTTTGGCATGTTGCTTGTGACATACTGTATCACCATGATTTCCAATCTGTTCAGTGCATAGGCTTAATGTTTACTGGGTGTTGAGCCAGATGTGACAATGATTAAGTACAGTAGTAGACGGTATCCGGAAATGTTCTCATTTTGTTAACATCAGAACAGAATCACTTCTGCTTGAACCACACAAAGGAAGCTCTAGGTCCCTTTTGAAATTAGCACACAATAAAATAGGTTAATGAAACTCGCTCTCCGGGTCATTTCCATATGTCTGGTGTCCCCTAAACAGCAGCCTGGGAAGATGACATTTCCCTGTCCTTGGATATCTGTGATGCTGTGCCACTTTGTCTCCCTGGTAACACTTCATTCTGAGATCCCTCCCCAGGGAAAAGATGCATTAACTCTCTCAGCTCAGTTCTAAGGGCAGAACCATTACCACCTCTGGTTACACCTCAGATCCCATTCAGTAAACTATTACTATAACATTGAATTAGTTTGCTCATGCTCAGAACTTAGTAACACAATCTCAACATGAAAATGTTCTCTGCTGTAGTAAGGCGTTCACTTTTGTTTTCTCCCACACTCCGAACTTGCAACATTGTATCAACTAGCCTATTCTGGGCCCTGAGAGCTTCCTGCGCCAGTTAGCTCTGGACAGAAAGCTGTTTAAAAAAAATAATAATAATTGTATGACGTTTCCGCTGGATATATGGGATCATCAGATCATGATATTTTGCTCATTCACAATGAGGCTTGGTGATTATCGAGGCCGGGAGTGTTGGAAAGATTTTTCAAATACTGAGGAACTATCATTTGCAGTGGATGTTAAAAAATATCAGACTTCGTTGACTTGTGTGAGACGAAGGAAAATAGTGTGGTGTACAGTACGTGGTGAGTTAAGACAATCAGAAATAAGACATTGCCAAATGGGCACTTTCCTACATATGCATACATTCTGGAGAGAGACGCACCATATCTTCACCACACCCCCTATCCCCTTCTACTTGATGCAGCATTTTTTATTATATTCAAGACACATTATCTTTACACATATTTTAGACGCTTTTCACTGACAGCTGCAACTCAATCAGCTACACCTACTGCCACGTGCACTACCCAAATTGCAGGCTTCCCAGACACACTTGTGATTTTCAACAATCCACAGCTATTTATTTTTAAGCTATTGATCCTCTGTGGCTAAGTCATGTTCCCTGGTGAAGTGTTTCGAAATATTTTATTTAGACAGGCGTTATTATATAACTGGCGAAACATACATTTACTTTAGGGTAATCCAGCATTCTAACCGTGCGATGTGCACCCGCCAATTTCCCTTTCCAATTCGCAAGAGGTTGAAACAAGAGAGATGTATATAATGACGAGATGCTCATGTCTCCGCCCTAACAATGGGAGTCTTTGTCCCAAAGGCGGGAATGCAGGCGACAAGTTTAGGTCTGCATATTATTCCCATAGAAACGCATTAGGTGTATACTAGACCAATTTTGGCGAGAGTGAGCCCTCTCGCTTCGCCTCTTCCGCTCTGCTCACCAGAGAAAGCATCCGAGCGAGCGAAACAGCGCCCCTCTATATGTAGCCAATGTATCTGATGCTGTATGGACCAAAATAGTATGACATGCCATACTCTTTTGGTCCAGACAGCATCAGATACATGGTCTACTGTACACATACTGAGACAGAGGGGCGCTGTTTTGCTTGCTCAGATGCTTTTACTGCGATTGATAAATCTTATTGACCGCGCGCGTCTCTATCAAATAAAGTATCAATATTTTATTTGGTCGGGAAAGGAGGTACGGTAGGGTGAGCCAGCCCCCCTAAGGCCCGCCCATAACTCCGGCCCTGCACTGAGGAACTGCAAGTGGCATTCACTCAAGTGTGAGAAATGCAGCCTGCAGATTAAATCACAAATACTGCTTGAGGAGCCCCGCGCTCTCCTAGCACAGCCTGCTAATCCAGGTGCTATCGTTCCAGCTAGGCCTCTGTCTTTCTGTCTGTCTGCTTAGGCTGGCTGGGCCTGGGAGAGCAGAGCAGTACTGCTGGGTCCCAGAGGGCTGGAATGGTGACGTGATCACAGGCAGTCTGAAGGAGCTGCGGATAATTTCAAAGGCTGATTGCACGCTGCTAATGGATCAGTGTTTTGGGCTCAAGGTTGGTGGTTTGGTTGCTGGGGATCTCTTTCTGTTCTATGCTGTTCCTGATATACTGGCAGATTGGTTAGAGGATTCCTCAATCTTAAAGACCTCAGTCCTGACATGGGTGTTTGTTCTCTGTGGATGTTAACAGTAAAACATATTGTTGTTCTCCTAATGGTGTGTGATATTGCCTGTTGATTAATTGTTCACTGCGAATTAAAACTGGTGTTGGAAAAGTCATGGGCATCATGGAAGTACTTGAGAGATGCCTCTTTAGTCTGTAGCCTAGTTTGGCTCTTGCCTGGGGGAAGGTTAGGACTTAAGTGATCTGTTTTTGATAATTGTCACTGGGCCAGCAGTGGTCCTCCTCCCTGTAGACAGACTGTGTGGGCGGGCGGGTGGTGTGTGGGCGCTGGGTGTGTGAGACTGTTTCTGTTTGAGTATGTGCATGCAAGTGTGTGTTCTAATCTACTCTAAGTGCTGCTTCAGTGAACCAAACACATCCATATGGCCCGTTTTTCTCTGGCCCTGTCTGCCTCTTCACAGCACAAATACAGTACAGTGAGGGGAAAAAAGTATTTGATCCCCTGCTGATTTTGTACGTTTGCCCACTGACAAAGACATGATCAGTCTATAATTTTAATGGTAGGTTTATTTGAACAGTGAGAGACAGAATAACAACAAAAAAATCCAGAAAAACGCATGTCAAAAATGTTATAAATTGATTTGCATTTTAATGAGGGAAATAAGTATTTGACCCCCTCTCAATCAGAAAGATTTCTGGCTCCCAGGTGTTTTTTATACAGGTAACAAACTGAGATTAGGAGCACACTCTTAAAGGGAGTGCTCCTAATCTCAGTTTGTTACCTGTATAAAAGACACCTGTCCACAGAAGCAATCAATCAATCAGATTCCAAACTCTCCACCATGGCCAAGACCAAAGCGCTCTCCAAGGATGTCAGGGACAAGATTGTAGACCTACACAAGGCTGGAATGGGCTTATTTGCAAATGGAAGAAACACAAAAGAACTGTCAATCTCCCTTGGCCTGGGGCTCCATGCAAGATCTCACCTCGTGGAGTTGCAATGATCATGAGAACGGTGAGGAATCAGCCCAGAACTACAATGATCTCAAGGCAGCTGGGACCATAGTCACCAAGAAAACAATTGGTAACACACTACGCCGTGAAGGACTGAAATCCTGCAGCGCCCGCAAGGTCCCCCTGCTCAAGAAAGCACATATATGCCCGTCTGAAGTTTGCCAATGAACATCTGAATGATTCAGAGGAGAACTGGGTGAAAGCTCTTTGGCATCAACTCAAGTCGCCGTGTTTGGAGGAGGAATGCTGCCTATGACCCCAAGAACACCATCCCCACCGTCAAACATGTAGGTGGAAACATTATGCTTTGGGGGTGTTTTTCTGCCAAGGGGACAGGACAACTTCACCACATCAAAGGGACGATGGACGGGGCCATGTACCGTCAAATCTTGGGTGAGAACCTCCTTCCCTCAGCCAGGGCATTGAAAATGGGTCGTGGATGGGTATTCCAGCATGACAATGACCCAAAACACACGGCCAAGGCAACAAAGGAGTGGCTCAAGAAGAAGCACATTAAGGTCCTGGAGTGGCCTAGCCAGTCTCCAGACCTTAATCCCATAGAAAATCTGTGGAGGGAGCTGAAGGTTAGAGTTGCCAAACGTCAGCCTCGAAACCTTAATGACTTGGAGAAGATCTGCAAAGAGGAGTGGGACAAAATCCCTCCTGAGATGTGTGCAAACCTGGTGGCCAACTACAAGAAACGTCTGACCTCTGTGATTGCCAACAAGGGTTTTGCCACCAAGTACTAAGTAATGTTTTGCAGAGGGGTCAAATACTTATTTCCCTCATTAAAATGCAAATCAATTCATAACATTTTTTACATGCGTTTTTCTGGATTTTTCTGTTGTTATTCTGTCTCTCACTGTTCAAATAAACCTACCATTAAAATTATAGACTGATCATTTCTTTGTCAGTGGGCAAACATACAAAATCAGCAGGGATGTAACAACTAATAAATACATCTAGGCTTATGCATGGCATGAGGAATATTGTAGAGTACAGAGTTGTCTGGCAAGGTTTGTGCTCATGGGGTGGAATTGTTGTTCCTTGGTTTCCGACAATAGAATGAAAATCATTAAACATGAAAGAGTGGTGATATACTCTATTGTAGTTCATTCAGAAACAGAAACAGGCCTCCAATGACTCATATCATATTTGAGCTCCTTCCAGCCCAGAGCAAGGATTAAGATTTGATTAGAAGTATTTGTCAAGAAGGGATGTAACAGGAAAGTTCAATGGAAGCAAGAGCCTCATTTGGCAGGATTAAACCAGATTTACTAGCAGGCTTGGTTCTGTGGGTTGGAAAAGACTGCGCTCAAAGGCCCTCTTTTAATTAAATGTGTTATTCCTTATGGTAAAGCAAAATAGACTTTCCTCTGAAGACATTCAGGTAGAGTTATTTTTTTTGTATGTGCAGCATTGGGCAGCTCAGGCTGCATTTTTAAACAGGCAGCCCAATTCTGATAATTGTTTCACTAATTGGTCTTTTGACCAATCAGATCAGCTCTGAAAAATATCTGATGTGAAAAGATCTGTGATTGGTCAAAATATCAATTAGTGGAAAAAAGATCAGAATTGGCCTGCCTGTGTAAACGCAGCCTAAGTTTAACCTTACCCTTCTGGTGGACAGGACGACCTTACTGCTTGACTGATCCCCTCACTATCCATATGTCATTTAAGTGGCCGTCCATGACAACCTGAGAGAGAACCTATGGGACTGTATAGAAGAGCACTTAGTGCTGAGTGGACAGCTTGAAGGACGATGGAGACCATTTGAAGCTCTTTTCCGAGCAGCCCTGAGCTGAGCACAGATGTAAATGTGAACCCTAACCTTGCTATTAGAGATGGTGAGAGGGAAGACAGACCCTGGAGGCTGCCCCTGTCCTGTCCCTACCCTAGTTAGGTAAGCCTTGAAACTGTTGTCTGTGCAGAACCTTAAAATATATCTGGCTATCATGTCAGCATGCAGGACTGCATGCAGCGGTGAAAGGTATGAAAATGCAACATTTTAAATCTACTGAGTTAAGGTGGTGAAGGGAAGGGAGGTCTTGAACTCATGCACCTCAGGTCACTCTCCTTGTCTCTAACTCTTCCCGTCTCTAACTCTCCCCATATCTAACTCAATTTCTCAGGGTGGAGTGGAACATTTTCTCGGTGGGTAGACCTGAACGGCAGAGCACAGAGAGAGCGAGAGAAACCTTTTAATTGCTTTTTCTGTCAGCATTACCTCCTGACTTCCATCTGAAAAAGGACGACACACCTTTTATTACCCTCTTATGATGTAGTCATCCTGTGAATATTTTGTTCATGGGCACATTATGGAAAGTCGATAAAACACCTTGTTTCATGAACCACAAAAAGCCTTACTACAATCTCTCATATCATGATGAGCTAAATGTTGATTCCATTGTCCAACAGGGCTGAAATCACACCATGAGCATCAGGAAAATGATTTCTAACAGAGTCACCCCTGTAATTGTTTTTATGTAAATGTATATTGTATTTGCTCTAGTTTGTTGATTTTTCTCTCCTTATCTTTCTCATTTAGAGATGATATGGTGTAGAATGTAAATCATCCAGAAGCCATTTTCTCTCCTGCAGTAGTTTAGCGTTAGTCAGACTGATTTCCCAGCTGTAGCTTGGCTTTGCTGAGTGGGGCTGTTTATTGCTCAGCTCCCTGTGAGCTGCAAAGTTTTCACTTTACAACCACTTCCATCTCGTCCTTGGTGGCAGTAAGTGAAGAAGATGATGGTGTTGAGACACAGGCTTCCTTCTGGGACCAGCTCTCTCTCTCTGTCCTTGTGTCTCAGCTGTCCAATCCCACGGCTCAACGCACAGCTTCATACACTGAACAAAAATATAAACGCAAAATGCAACAATTTCAAAGATTTTACTGAGTTACAGTTACTAAGGAAATCAGTCAATTTAGATAAATTAATTAGGCCCTAATCTATGGATTTCACATGACGTGGAATACAGATAAGCATCTGTTGGTCACAGTAGGGGCATGGATCAGAAAACCAGTCAGTATCTGGTGTGACCACCATTTGCCTCATGCAACACGACACATCTCCTTCACATAGAGTTGATCAGGCTGTGGATTGTGACCTGTGGAATGTTGTCCCACTCCTCTTCAATGGCTGTGCGAAGTTGCTGGACATTTGCGGGAACTGGAACATGCTGTCATACATGTCGATTCAGAGCATCCCAAACATGCTCAATGGGTGACATGTCTGGTGAGTATGCAGGCCATGGAAGAACTGAGACATTTTCAGCTTCCACGAATTGTGTGCAGATCCTTGCGACATGGGGCCGTGTATTATCATGTTGAAACATGAGGTGATGACAGCGGATGAATGGCACAACAATGGGCCTCAGGATCTCGTCACGGTATCTCTGTGCATTCAAATTGCCATGGATAAAATGCAGTTGTGTTTGTTGTCTGTAGCTTATGCCTGCCGATACCATAACCCCACCGCCACCTTGGGTCACTCTGTTCACAACATTGACATCAGCAAACCGCTCGCCCACACGACACCATACAAGCTGTCTGCCATCTGCCTGGTACAGTTGAAAGTGGGATTAAGCCCTGAAGAGCACACTTCTCCAGCGTGCCAGTGGCCATCGAAGGTGAGCATTTGCCCACTGAAGTCGGTTACGAACTGCAGTCAGGTCAAGGTGAGGACGACGAGCACGCAGATGACATCCCTGAGCTGGTTTCTGACAGTTTGTGCAGAAATTATTTGGTTGTGCAAACCCAGTTTCATCAGCTGTCCGGGTGGCTGTTCTCAGATGATGTTGCAGGTGAAGAAGCCAGATGTGGAGTCCTGGGCTGGTGTGGTTACACGTGGTCTGCGGTTGTGAGGCCGGTTGGACATACTGCCAAATTCTCTAAAACGACGTTTGGCAGAGAAATTAACATTCAATTTTCTGGCAACAGCTCTGGTGGACATTCCTGCAGTCAGCATGCCAATTGCACACTCCCTCAACTTGAGACATCTCCATTTAAGAGTGGCCTTTTATTGTCCCCAGCACCAGGTGCACCTGTGTAATGATCAGTGGTGATTTTAGCATGTAAATCTTGGTGGGGGAAAATAAGAGATTAGTGGGATGCATGCATTTTTTTACATTTTAGTCATTTAGCAGACGCTCTTATCCAGAGCGACTTACAGTTAGTGAGTGCATACATTTTCATATTGCACTATAACGGTGACAAACGGTGCACACAAACTGTTAGGGCCTACATAAAGCTGTCCCAACAGCAGTCCCAACATCTTACCATTGCTACACCTGGCTATCAGCGAAGCCTTGTCTGGCATCGAAACGGTTCATTCAGCCTCATTTACTGCCTTTTAAAAAAACATAGCTGATATGGCTGACTTACTAAAACAAATGTAGTTTCTAATGACAATTGAGATGTACAAACTGTGGCATAAGTGGACGACAAGCGGATAAGAGGCAATCCATAATTTCGATTAAGACATTAATGAGCGAGCTAGGACGGACGTAGTCAATATAACTATTTGTTTAGCACTTTTGAAATGTACAGCAACAGAATTCAGAACATGGGCCGTTCTTACAGTGTTCTCCCTGTACACCAAGTCAGAACCGTAGGATAAATAAAGGGGGCATATAAGCAGACAATGAAAGCTCTTACAATATTCAATGATTACATTTCTCTAAAACAGGTTATAGGCTACATGTGCACCACCAAGTCAGAACAGTAGGCGAAATTAAGAGGGGTAAATAGACCATATTATTAGGGTAAGGCACATGGGCTACTAACAGCTTACTACACAACATACACTTAGTATTACTTTCTTAGCTACAGTATACATATCTCCCTGGCATATTACGTCATTTATGCAACAGCATACAATACATTTTTGGACTCACCTTGTGCTGTGCTCACTTGAACAGGAAGTTGGCGCAGCGCTCCTTCGTGGGCAAATTTTGTCATCAGAGAAAGAGGACGGATTTACAATTCCGAGTTGGATGACCGTTCAAAACGTATTTTCCCAGTCTGAGCTTTCCCGACTTCCTAGTTGTCTTGAACTCACTGAAGTCAAGTTTTCGCAGTTCCGAGTTAACAGTTTTGAGCGCAGCACAAATCATGCTTCATTGACTGTATGGCCAATGTTGAATGTTTATCATTTTAAACTTTGAAAAAGAGCCCCTTAATCCCAGATTTGGGACCACACAGCCACTCCACTGAATAGCAGGCTAGTGATTGCTTTGCAATGCTTGCAGTTAGCCACTGTTACTGATTCCTTCCAAATCACTCATTGCTGCATTTGCGATTTCCAACTTGTGTAATGTTAATGTCCGATGAGCACCGATACGTTTTATCTATAATTTCTCTTCATTACTTATCTTCATATAACAAGGATTAACAAGGATTTGCCAGTAGATTGTCGACTTGATTCATGATGACTGCTAGCTAAGATTTTGAAAGTATGATGTTGACATGATCAGTCCAATCAAAGCTACTGTACGTATAATGTGATTTGACGTCATTTTATCTGTGGCCAATGACCTTGAGCCTTCTTGGATGGGCACTTCTAATGTAACTCTGGCAGCACCCAAGGGGCTTGAGTTTTCTAGCTCTACCCTTAGACTTGGCGGTGACTTAGTGTCCCCTTGAGTGACAGAACACTGAGCCAATCACAGCGCAACGCTCCATATTTTCTGCTGGCTTGCACCACCACCACAGAAAAGACTGAGCTAGGCTGAAACACCTGCATTTTGGAGCTGCCTTACTCAAGAAAACAAAGAGACCATGTTTGTATGCGGCTTTATTAACTCAATTATATATATTTTTTACATAGTTTGCAAACTGATGTGACACGTATTAAAAACATTGTATTCCAACATATAATATATATACTGAACAAAAATATAAATGCATGTAAAGTGTTGGTCCCATGTTTCATGAGCTGAAATAAAAGATCCCAGAAATGTTCCTTATGCACAAAAAGCATGCAAAACAGGCAAGCCCCCCCCCCAAAAAATATATATTTTTTGCCCTGAATGATGGTCGCCACGGTTAATGAGCAGGCTGTTTAATCAGCTTCTTGATATGCCACACCTGTCAGGTGGATGGACTATCTTGGCAAAGGAGAAATGCTCACTAACAGGGATGTAAACAAATGTGTGCACAAAATTTGAGAGAAATAAGCTTTTTGTGCATATGGAACATTTCTGGGATCTTTTATTTCAGCTAATGAAACATGGGACCAACACTTGCGTTTATATTTTTGTTCAGTATATATTATATGTTGGAAAACAATGTTTTTATAGTGGTCTTGTACCACAACCTCAGATATGAAATCATCTGAATGTTGGACATTTTTGACTGGATTGATAGAATAAAGAATTCCCCCCCCTTAGACTTCCAGGTAATGACTTTGTGTTTATAGAACTGCAAGGCTAATTGATTCCAGAGGATTCTCCAGAGTGGTTGGCGATGGGACAAGTCCATGCTTTCTGTGGTATCGCGGGTACAGTAGTAGCAGACCCATGGAATGA
The DNA here is from genome assembly GCF_964263955.1 of Coregonus lavaretus. Taxonomy (NCBI): domain Eukaryota; kingdom Metazoa; phylum Chordata; class Actinopteri; order Salmoniformes; family Salmonidae; genus Coregonus; species Coregonus lavaretus. The sequence continues at coordinate 29,501,341 of NC_139996.1, read as the reverse complement.
CATGAAGCAAAAAAGTATCATTATAAACTGATAATAATAACAATATACATTTACTTTTAATCCTTCAATCTGCGTATTTCAATACATGGCATATGAGGGTGCGGTGAGATACCCACTGGGTAGGACCGTAATTTTCTCATCAATCATTTTGAAAAAACGTTGCTTCAACTGGAACTCAAGTGATCCTCCATCGCTGGGACGGTGGAAGAATCAAATGCATTATTATTTGAATATTGAAAGGATGTAGGCGACAGAGAAGGGCAGAGTGGCACAGTTTGAGGTCATGTCGAATAGAGTCTTGCAGGTGCTGGAGAGGGAGGCGGAGGGAGGATATGGATCTGGTTAGGTGTGATGTTGATGTTTGTGGGAGTCTGTCTGTCTTTTGTCTGTGTTTATATTGTTTGAAAAGTTTAATAATTGTTTCCAAAAATGCTTTAAAAGTCCAATGCAGCCGATTTTATCTCAATATCAAATAATTTCTGTGTAACAAAAATAGCTTCTTAGCAAAGGTCAATTTCTCAAGCAAGAATTTAGCTAGGACTGTCTGGGAGTGGTCTGAGTGGGGAGGGGAAAACACAAAATTAGCTGTTATTGGCAGAGGGGTTTGGAAATCTTTCATATTGGTCTATTAACTAATTTACCGCATGGGGATGTCACCATGGAAGGCCAAAACTCCATCCCACCAAAACAGCATGAAATTTCAGGCAGTCTTTTCAAACAGCTCTTACACTAAAACGGCATTATCCTCATTTTCACCTGCAGCGAAAAGCATATCCTCCCTCCCACACCACCCAGTCAGAGAGAGAGTCACAGTCTGACTGACCATATGCAGCCTAGTCCAGTGCAGCCAAACCAGGCAAATCCCGCTCCCCTCGGGGGAAACAAAGCCCCCTTTCAGGCCCTTCTCCTCTATAACCATGAAGCAATCTGTTCCTCTTGGCTGCTTCCTGTGAAGTGAGCCAGCATTTCCACGTTGCCCTGTTGCTGCTTTGTGTAACGCTCGACCAGCCAGGCTGAATTCACTGTTTGATTTCCCTCCCTGCTTGGCCCATCTCAGAAAAGGGCACGGAGGCATAGCTGAACAATCCACCCAAGTGTCTGCAGCAATGCATCAACTATGCTCAGTGTGATCATTGATTTGAGAGGGGCACATTCCTCTCTGTAGTCTTGAGAACAAGAGGGAAGCAAAGACCACAAAGGGAGGTATACTGTGAGTTAACTACCCCATCAGATAACAAAACCACTTCAGAAGTCTAGTTATGGACTTTACCTGTGAAGGGCCCCTTGGCACTCCAGTGGAATCGAAGACTTGTTGATGTTGATGCTCACAGAGAGGAGATGTGATTACAGGAAGGGTTGAGAAAGCTCATTTGCAGTGTTGCGTGTACATCACAGGTGGCTGGTGGCACCTTAAATGGGGAGGACAGGCTCATTGTAATGGCTGTAACGGAATAAATTGAATGGTATCAAACACATGGTTTCCATGTGTTTGATACCATTCCATTCACTCCATCCCATCCTTTATTACGCGCCGTCCTCCCCTCACCAGCTTCCTGTGGTGTACATTCTAACCCTACTCTGATTGCCTGAGCAGCTCCAGGGGCCCGTGCTGGCAGGCTGCTGTGTTGGTGACTAATGAGGGCCAACAAGGGCTACCTGGACCTGCATTCACCTGTGCTCACCTCAGCCCGCTCAACTGATGTCACATCCACTAGCTGTCAGACAACCACTTCCCTGCCCTCCTGTCGCTCAACTCCATTGGCCTGATTCAGTCACTCTTGTCTTGTCACAATCTCAGGTGATCAGATGTCCTTGTGTTACCTGCAAACACATTCACAGCCTCTGAATACCTCAAGACGGTTAACTCCATTTCCACAAATGGAGTCTTGTTTCGGGAATAACAAAACTTTACATTTGAATTGATGTTCTGAGCTGAACTGAGAACATTATGGGGGCATAAACAGACATGGGGACCCCAGGACTGTAATGAGGAGTTCATGTATCTTTGGCAGGGAACATGTGTGTACCTAATTGTATGTGAAAGGTTATATTAGTTATAGACTTTTTACAGTTAACTCATACAAAATCAGTAAACCGAAGCAGATGGGATTTGTTGAAAGCTTTATTAAAAGAGACCTACTGCAATAAAGGAGATACATTAACAAATCTGTTCTCGTAAGGCTATTTCACAGGTTTAACCAACTGGTTCACAGGCAGAAAAAAAAAAAAAAAAAAAAAACAAGACAGAATTTATCCTCTAGCTTTAGAAGACCATATAATTGTTCTGGTTGGGTAGGTATTGTAATGGAAAGAGATGTCTCTCTTGTTCCAGTAAGTCTGTGAATCGTCCTCTTTGGTAAGAGTAAGGCAATAGCTGTGTATAATTTATCTGACAGGGTATTGACTTCCCACATCTCCTTTACTCTGTATATCTTCATCAGCAAGGAATCATAACTTTCAACTGCAAATATAGAGAAAGCCCTGACTTGGCCCAATGCAAATTTTAGCCAGAGCTTTTTGCTGAGTATTGATGATGAATATCATAAATCAGGATGGATGCTGTAATAAATTAGTTATGGGTACTCAAATAAAGTGCACACGGTCCAGTAATGCAGTGCCTCCATCATATTTTTATTTGGCTTATTTAAAGCTGCTTATCCCAGCTTCTCATCTGAATTAAGAAAAATTGGTAAAGAGCTATACGTTCATGGGGAACCTTGCCCCAATGGGAATCAGAGTGTTGGTTACATACTGTACTGTAGAGGAAGTATGTTCCTGCGACTTCTCTGCTACTTGTGGAGACTGAACCCACTAAGATTAAGCCTCTCCACATAGCGAAGGTGGAAGTGGAACCAGACAGGGACAGGGGACACAGCAGCTCTCTATCTGGAAGAGCTTAGGTTTATTAGCTGAGTGTCACATCTCTGATCCCTCGCCTCCACTCCAGTGTGTTTGGACTGTAGAGCTGCATCCACAGAATCTCATTACATCCATTGTAGTGGATGTTGTGGCTCTCCATCCCTCCTGAGGCAGATGGAGGGGCTGACACAGCTTCCGATGCACAGACGTAATTAAGAATGTAAGATTAGGCCCACTCCGAAAAACATTTAGAGATTCAAAACTCATTTGGAAAGGAATAATTAGGTACTTTATATGTGCAAATGCAGCTGTGTTGGTTGTATAATAAACACAGGGTTTAGCATTTGTCCCTCTGATATAATGATCATGATTACAGATTTTAGTTCATATGGGGATGCAGTCCGTGCCACTGTGCCTTGAATGTCAAGGCTGCATCTTCACATGTAAATACTTCTTTACAAATGTCTGCCAAGGATGGTTGCACAACTTGACAAAATGACTTAGCATACTTCTAAATCAATACCTTTATATAAACTGTGTTGGAGACGGGCAGGTGTCTTTGAGTCTCTGTTGCTTAGGGCCAGGCCCGTGCTATACTTACATTGTGTGTGTTCTGTGAGAAGTGCCTGTGCATGGAGGGCATGTTTTGATGAGTGAGGATGCTGCGTGTGTTTCTTTGGAGATTCTCCATAGGCAGGACTGAGAGTGAAGCCTTTCTCGCGCTCTCTCATTCTGTCTCTCTCCAGCTCTCTCTCTCTTTATCCTTTCTCTCTCTCCATCTTTCTCACCCTCTCTTCTTTCTCAGCGAGAGACAAATATTTGTACAGATATTGTAGCAGTGCGAGACAAGGCAGATCCGCCCATCTGGGTTCGTGGTTGGTTGTTATGAGGTTCAGAGAAGGAGTTAAAGGGACATGCTCAGGGTTCCACTGATTGTTTTGGAAATGTATTAGCCTCTCTGGTGGGAAGAGCATAGCTCTGGGGTCACATGACAGTGTGTTTGTTGGACTAGTTCTGTTTGAGACAGGAGGACACTCTTAGTCTCGTGAAGGTGATGATGAGTCTCTTCCCACCTGCTCAGCACCCCTGGGTCGTCCTCTCTCTGAGTCTCTGTGTCCCAATGGGTCTGACAGGCAAATGTCAAACATGCTTTTATGGGAGCACATAGGCTAGCCTATACATTCTAGATCTGTATATTTCAAGGTAGGCACTGTAACTTCTGCCCTATGCCAATGGGACAGGGTGGTATGGCGCCGGAGAAGATGGCTGCCGTTTTACAGCCCTTTAACTAATTGTATTATTATGTGTATTTTTTCGCGTTATTTGTAATTTATTCTGTACATATTGTTTCTGCCATCGTCTCTTATAACCAAAAAGAGCTTCTGGATATCAGGACAGCGACTACTCACCTCCATATTGGACAAAGATTTTTTCTTCAACGAGGCGGCCGTGAAGGATATCCTAAAGACACCCGACAAGGCCCAAATCCCTGTCATTCGAGGAGAACGAGATGGAGATATCGTGGACGTAGGTCGGGGTGCCTCGTAAGGATCCGACGGCGAGCGAGTAAACTGCCTTTTCCATCAATCCTATTAGCCAATCTTCAATCATTGGAAAATAAATTAGATGACCTACGATTACGCTTATCCTACCAACGGGACATTAAAAACTGTAATATCTTATGTTTCACCAAGTCGTGGCTGAATGACGACATGGACAACATACAGCTAGCGGGCTATATACTACATCGGCAGGATAGAACGGATGACTCCGGTAAGACAAGGTGTTGCGGTCTGTGTATATTTGATGCCTCCCGAGTGGCGCAGTGGTCTAAGGCACTGCATCACAGTGCTAGCTGTGCCACTAGAGATCCTGGTTCGAATCCAGGCTCTGTCGTAGCCGACCGGGACATCACTGGGGCCAAGCTTCCTGCCATCCAGGACCTCTATACCAGGCGGTGTCAGAGGAAGGCCCTCAAAATTGTCAAAGACTCCAGCCACCCTAGTCATAGACTGTTCTCTCTGCTACCGCGCGGTACTGGAGCGCCAAGTCTAGGTCCAAAAGGCTTCTCAACAGCTTCTACCCTCAAGCCATAAGACTCCAGAACAGCTATTCATGGCTACCCGGACTATTTGCACCCCCATCCCATCTTTTTACGCTGCTGCTACTTTTATTTATTTATGCATAGTCACTTTAACTCTACCCACATGTACATATTACATCAACTAGCCGGTGCCTCCGCACATTGACTCTGCACCGGTACCCCCCCTGTATATAGCCTCCCTACTGTTATTGTATTTTTCTTCTGCTCTTTTTTTCTCAACACTTTTGTTTTATTTTACTTTTTTATTAAGAAATAAATGCATTGTTGGTTAAGGGCTGTAAGTAAGCATTTCACTAATGTCTACACCTGTTGTATTCAGCGCATGTGGTAAATAAAATTTGATTTGATTTGACAGTAGTCACTGCTGTTCCAGAGATCAAATTGAACATCTCCTAAAATAATTATTGGCATTGCCTTTTGAAAGATTTATTTTTACGGCCCTTTTTGGCTTTTATTTTAAGAGGCTTAAATTATATTAGCTCTATAATAAGATTGGTCTCAAAATAACCCACTTTTAAGTACACCAACCAATTAAGTGCGACTGTCACGACTTCGGCCGAGACTGCCTCCCCTCCTTGTTCGGCCAGCTTACTAACCACTGCCGCCCCAATTATCATCATCACATTTGTCTTGTCTTGTCAATCACACACCTGGTTCTAATCCCCTCATTAGTCTGTGTATAAGTGTTCCCACTGCCCCCTTGTCCTTGTGGGTGATTGTTAGTTGTGAGAGTAGTATAGCTCGGTGGAGCTACTCGTACATTTTTGTTGCCAGGGTAGATTTTCCCCTGTGCCAATGTATTATTGGATTCTACCATTACAGTGTATTTGCCAGGGATTAGAGTTTCCCCTGTGCCTGTTTCGTTGATCGCTATTTGAGCGCATTTGTGGGAATAAACTCTGTGTTCGGTGATTACCCTCCTGCGCCTGACTCCTTTCATCACACGCATCACAGCGACGGTTGAGGAGGCAGTCGATGTTCTCAGCGGTTAACCTTAGAGAAGGTTAACCTCACCGCAGAGGCATCATGCGCCCAGGCTGCCATCTCCTACTACTCAGGTTTATAGCCCACTCAGGTTTCATGTACAGCAGATTGGCACAACACATCTTTCTGTGCTAATCTGCCTGTGTGACTGGAAATCCATGTTATCGGAAACTCTTGTCAAGCATGTCTGTTACGCCACTCTCTCACAGTGTCACTGGCTGTCTCTCTGAGTTGTGTACTGACCATAGTGGATGCAGGACTATAGGGTCATGACCTAGTGAAGGGACAGAGACAGTGGTCCAGAGGTAGAGTTTAAGTTAGCTTGCCTCCCTTTAAGGTTGTTTCAGTGTCACTTTCCCCTTTCCTAATTGTTTTATAAGATTTGCCTTCATGTCTGTGTCGATTTCATGGATTAAATTCTGTCCACCAGGCTATGTTTGAAAGATCTTTGTGTGAACAACACTCATTACATTTTGCATGTTAGTTTGATGTGATTCATATTGTGGACTTTGGATATTTTTCAGAGAGTGAAAATTCCAGGTTAGCTGAGCCTGAAATGTATTTTCATTGAATAAATAGCCTAGATTAATAATACCGTATATTTGGTGGAAATGTTTGCACAGCTGAGTTTGCAGAAACAAATAATGGAAAGCAAAGCAGCCATCTGAGGATATAGGTTTTCAAAAGACTGAGTCTCATCTTGAATGCAGATGAACATCTTCCATTCAGAAAGCTTTACCTCTCCTACCATTAGAATACTGTTCTCCTGCTTTGAAAGAGGATATTTCTTTGAGCTCAGCAATTGCTATTCGATAAGTAGATAAGTGCCTTGAGTCTGGCAATGGATCTTTTTTTATTGTGCAAGTAGAGGATGTACTTTGTTTTGTTTGGGGTCAATCAAGTTGGAACATCCTGAGTTCAGTTATGTAGTTATTTTATTTACAGCAAACTTTTAAAATGTTAATCTGTCCCCCAAGTATAGGATTATCTTTGTATCAGCTAGAGATCAAGCAATATACAGAGACACTTCCTTGAAGCATCATAAGTGACACCAAAGTAAATCTCTCAAAGGGGATGTAATTCCAATGCCCACCAACCAACTCAAAGGCACTGTTAGGCTTGTCCTGCCTCGGCATTTGATTATTACGTAGAGAGCAATGCGAGGCATCCTTACAAGAGAGCAGTTAGTCCCCTCGCCTGCTTGTCACACCGCATCAACAACATGAATAGGATGGTATAAAAATAAATAATTTTACTCACAATGTTGTCCTCAAAGCTTGCAGAGAATTAAGTGCTGGAAGAATGACAGAAAGCAATTTTACGCCCAATCAAAGTCCCTAACTGTCCCGAGCTATCAAAGTGGCATGTAGTCGCTCCTGTGGAGAGTAGACAAGGATTATGTAATTTCAGACTATATTAAACTGAGAGTTTACAGATTTTATGTTATTATGTGAATGGATTATGTGAATGAATTACTTTTGAAAGGCTTTACCCTGGTTTCTGGACCTAGTTTCTGGGATGGGAATCTCCGTTTTTAGTGACTCTTTTATAAAACTCATGTAGCTCTTTATTTCTACATGGACACAGATGTAATTTAACATAATTTGACAAATATACATTTCACTTCTATAATTGTTTGGTAATATTTATTGGTTTATTCATTTTTGAGAGCATGTTTGAATAAAATCATTTTTGCTTTAGTGTTTTCTGCAACAGAGACACTGCATGCTAAGCTGCAGTGACCTTGTAATTTGGGAGAGGCCTAATGTTAAGAAGCAGATGACAAATCGTGTTGCGTTTGCACTGGGCCACCCTGTCACTTATAATTTAATGACTTGACACAAATGTCCTTTGGTGGTTATCAAAGGGGGCATAGTTGTACAGGGCACTGGAAAACCAAGAAGGCATTGAAGTGGCCCTTTGTTTCACATCAGTGAATCCCTTGGTGTGTGACCAATAGGATAATTTCTTAATTTCCCGGCGTAGAGGAAGCAGGCAGCCATCTGAATGTAAAGCTTGTGTCTAGGGAGAGTAGCTGATTGCTAAAGGTGACTATCTCAAGTCAAGCCCCAAACAACACAGAGAGAATTAACCTTTGCTGTTGCAACAGAACATCCATGAAAACAAGGTCAACCTGTTTCAACCCCCCATAAAGTATTTCATATAGTAAATAGCATTTGAGTTTACTGCACAATATGAAAGTCTGGAATATGATAATATGAAAGTCTGGAAGTTCCATTCATCTCTTTGTTTTGTTTAACCAGTAACAAGGCTTCTATTGTGACATTTCCTCTGTAAAATGTTGACACCTCATTAAATGTAGCATCCACCTAGTGGCTTGTGTTGATGTTGTTTCCTTGAACAAAAGCATGCATGCGTGTGAGACTACAAGAGTGCGTGTGTGTTCCCTCCAGTCAGTAGTATACCCTTCATGCTGAAGGTGAGAATCAGGGCTGTCACCTCATCACACTGCGGGATGTACAGACTCTAGTCCAGCCTGCTGGTTGCTGTTCTGTCTCATTTAGCAGTCATTCTATGTGGTAATGATCGAACATTAGGCTACTTGCTAATACAGCAGCATGGTTTGATATTCACCCATTAAAAAGTATTGCTCTCTAATGTCCCTCATGTTTGCTCTTTATGCAAAGGCTCTGTACATCAAAGGAGGTTGGTGGCACCTTAATTGGGGAGGACGGGCTCGTGGTAATGGTTGGAGCGGAATTAGTGGAACGGTATCAAATACATCAAACACATGGTTTCCGTGTTTTTAATGACATTCCATTTGCTCCGTTCCAGCCATTATTATGAGCCGTCCTGCCCTCAGCAGCCTCCACTGCTACACATATGGGTCTTTCTATAAACTAGAGTACTAGTGAGGATTTCCTATGCTGGACAACTTGTTACAGCTTTTGATAAGTAATTGATAATAATCTGCACCAAAAAAAATCATGTCATTACATTAAGATATAAGAGGGATCATAGCTATATTCAATGAAATTCACGAGTTGATTAACCCTTTCTCATGGTTGGTGTCTTGACGGATTGACACAATGCCTAGTGTGGCACCTGTCACTGAATGCATATTTTGGTGGCCCATTTCTCTCGCTGTTAAACTCACTCAGACTAAATGCATTAGTTGGGGTTGGAGTTACGCTTCTACTGTACAATAGGTAATTTTGCTCAGTAAGAAAGTGTAGCAAATACCCTCAGAACAGAATAAATGCCACACAATTGGTGTCATATGGAGGATTAGCATAGAAACAATAACAAATTATTTGGCATCTGCACAGCCCTGATAGTGATGCGCTAGTCAGTCTCAGCTCACACAACACAACGTGGAGTCAAGTTGTCTGTGGGGAATTGACTCAATGTCTCTAGACTGCATCATCAGCCCTCAAGACCTAACATTTATTTTGTTTTACTACTGCCTTTTATCTTGCTGCGGATCACTCTGTTGGAGACTGCCACAGCCCATATTATCATAACACGTCTATGTTTGGCCTAAAGACTTGTGTTTTAGCCTGACCTCACATTACCAGTTGAGCACATTAGCATTGCCTGCAATATCTCTTTCACACACTGAACAATGCTTACTTGGCATTTATTAGTGCAATAACCATAAGCCTGCTGAGTGCAGACACTATTGTATCATTGGATTTCTTCCTGGAGCGGCTGTTATGTGCCCCTGAGCCTTGAGTTTTCTCTCGCCTTGCTCCATTTCATGTGGCCTTTTAAGATATCCCTAGTAGGTACACCTGAACAGAAGGTAATGTCAGACAGGTTTCATGTGGAAGGCTCCCTGTACTGTATTAGTGGCAATAGAGGGTACAGATTAATAGAGGGTACAGATTAATAGAGGGTACAGATTGTGGTCCTATGTAGCTCAATTTGTAGAGCATGGCGCTTGTAATGCCAGGGTAGTGGGTTCGATCCCCGGGACCACCCATATGTAAAAATGTATGCACACATGACTGTAAGTCGCTTTGGATAAAAGCGTCTGCTAAATGGCATATTATATTTACAGATTAAGCCCACAGTCTGTCTGGGTACTTGTCTCTCTGGAAACAATGGACTCTGTTTTGCATAATTGCCACTCTTACTGAGCAGATAAGATGATCACCCTCTGTGAGAGGTGCCTGCATTTCATCTCCTCACGCTTACTCTTCTCTCCACCTTCTCTCGACCCGGCTTTGTTGATGAGCCCTCTTCAGGAACCGGTTATCTGAATTTTTCATTGGAGCTTTTCTTGACATTTAACATTTTCTATGTATTATTTCCAACACTGGCTTGCTTGTAAAACGGTCCCTTTGGCTGCCACTTTTGTCACGGGTTACAAAGCCAGAACCCAGAAGCAGACCAGGACAAGGTGAGTTGAAACGAAGGTGAGTATTTATTTAACAGATTCAAAAGCGATGCTGAATAATCCAGGGAACAGAGCGGGCGGCGGAGATGAGTTGGTGGGGGTGCAGTGGCAGGTCCAATAATGGCTCGGCAGCCGCCGACCACCAGGCAGGGGTTGGGTGAAGGTTCCGGGTGAGTGACTGCAGATAGAACAAAACGGAGGTAAGTACACAGCAAGCCAACAAGGTGCAAAACAACAAAACTAACGCTAGAAGCTCTAAGGCTGATACACTGATAAACATACTGTTCATGGCTAACGATCCGGCAGGGAATGGATGTCAGGTCAGAGCTTAAAAATGGTGATGATCAGGACCAGGTGTGCAGATCGCTGATGGGATGCAGGTGCGGTTAATCAGGAGAGCTCCCGCCTAGCAACGTCGCCCGGCAACCAGGCAGGGAGCGTTCCAGAACCCTCAGGAAACTGGAGATTCCGAGCAGAAAATGACAACACAGGCAGGAACCGACTCAGGATGCAGGGTTCATGACAGTACCCCCCCTCCGACGAACGCCACCGGGTGGACTACCCGGAGCGCCAGGATGGAGGCGGTAGAAGTCACGAAGGAGGTCAGCATCAAGGATCTCCGATCATCCGAGGGGGAGGAGGAGGAGGCGGAGGGGGCAACAGAGGACTGAGGAGAACAGGCTTGAGGCAGGAGACATGAAAGGTGGGATGGACTCTGAGCGTTCTCGGTAACTTGAGTCGAACTGCAACAGGATTGATCACCTTCTCCACCACAAACGGACCAATGAACTTCGGTGACAGTTTCCTAGACTCAGTCCGTAGAGGAAGATCCCGTGTGGCCAACCAGACCCTATCTCCGATGGTATAGGTGGGAGCGGGAATCCGGCGACGATTCGCCTGGAGCTGATACCGGTCAAACTCTAAGGAGGGCCTTTCTGGCCCGATGCCAGGTCCGGTGGCAACGACGAATGTGGGCCTGAACAGAGGGCACTGAGAGATCCTTCTCCTGAGAAGGAAACAAGGGAGGTTGGTAGCCATACAGGCACTGGAAGGGAGACATCCCAGTGGCCGATGTAGGGAGAGTATTGTGGGCATACTCAACCCAAGGCAACTGAGAGACCCAGGAGGTGGGGTTGGAGGAGACAAGGCAGCGTAGCGTGGATTCCATCTTCTGGTTGGCTCTCTCCGCCTGACCATTAGATTGGGGGTGAAAACCAGATGTGAGACTGACTGTAGCTCCAATGGCCAAACAGAAGGACTTCCAGACAGCAGAGGTAAACTGAGGACCACGGTCGGAAACGATGTCACTGGGCAACCCGTGGACCCTGAAAACCTCCCTAACCAGGATCTCGGACGTCTCAGAGGCAGAGGGAAGCTTGGAAATGGGCACAAAGTGGGCGAACTTGCTGAATCTGTCCACGATAGTCAGAACGACCGTGTTCCCCTCAGAAGAGGGCAACCCAGTGACAAAGTCCAGGGCCAGATGCGACCATGGTCGCCGGGGAATAGGGAGGGGGTGAAGTAGTCCAGAGCTGGGCCGATTGGCACTCTTATTCTGCGCACACACTGGACAGGCAGCAACAAACCTCCGAGTATCCTCTCCCATGGCAGGCCACCAAAATCGTCTGCGAAGTAACGCCATCGTCCGAGCCACGCCAGGGTGACAAGCCATCTTGCTGGCGTGGGACCATTGGAGGACAGCAGAACGAACCGACTCAGGCACAAACAACCGACCGGGTGGACCGTTACCGGGACCGGGCTGCGTCCGAAGGGCCGCCATAACCTCCTCCTCAATCTTCCACATAACTGCTCCCACGACACAGTTCCGGGGAAGAATCGTCTCGGTCTTGGCCCCACTCTCCTCAGTCTTGGAGAACATCCGGGACAAGGCGTCCTCCTTGCCGTTCTTAGATCCAGGTCGGAACGTCAGGGAAAAATTAAAGCGTCCGAAAAACAAAGACCACCTGGCCTGACGGGAGTTGAGACGTCTAGCCGATTGCACGTAAGCAAGATTCTTGTGGTCAGTCCAGACAATAAACGGTTGCTCCGCCCCCTCCAACCAGTGGCGCCACTCCTCCAAGGCAAGCTTCACCGCGAGAAGCTCCCGGTTACCCACATCGTAGTTCCTCTCCGCAGACGAAAGACGACGAGAGTAGTAGGCGCAGGGATGGAGTTTACCGTCAGTGGAGCATCGCTGGGACAGGATGGCGCCAACCCCCACATCAGACGCATCCACTTCAACGACGAACTGACGGGCCGTGTCAGGTTGAGAGAGAATCGGTGCGTTGGTAAATCGCCTCTTCAAATCCAGGAACGCTCGATCCGCCTCCGGATTCCAATTGAAGATCCTGGTACTGGAAGTCAGGGCAGTTAACGGAGCGGCCACACGGCTGTAATCCCGGATGAATCTGCGGTAGAAATTCGCAAACCCCAGAAACCTCTGGAGCTGCAATCTCGTACCGGGCTGGGCCCATTCCAGAACCGCCCTAACCTTCTCCTGGTCCATCCTAATCTCTCCCCTGGAGATGATGTACCCGAGGAAGGATGTAGTGTGGGCGTGAAATTCGCACTTCTCGGCCTTCACGAACAGGCGATTCTCCAACAATCGCTGCAGAACCTGCCTGACATGCTGGACGTGGTTGGAAGGTTCCTTCGAGAAGATCAGAATGTCATCCAGGTAAACAAACACAAAGAGACCGATCATATCTCTCAGGACGTCATTCACCATACTCTGGAATACAGCTGGAGCATTGGTCAGTCCAAACGGCATCACCTGATACTCGAAGTGACCCATCGGTGTATTGAAACCCGTCAACCACTCGTCCCCCTCTCTGATCCGGACCAGGTGATACGCATTGCGTAGGTCTAGCTTGGTGAACACAGTAGCACCCTGTAAGGAGTCGAAGGCAGAGCTCATCAAGGGCAGGGGATACTTGTTCTTAACCGTGATATCATTCAACCCCCGATAATCAATACACGGTCGAAGAGAGCCATCCTTCTTACCCACAAAGAAGAATCCTGCCCCTAGGGGTGATGACGAGGGACGAATGAGACCAGCAGCTAGGGACTCCTTGATGTAGGTCTCCAAAGCCTCACGTTCAGGTCGGGAGATACTGTATAACCGTCCCTTGGGATAGACAGCTCCAGGGAACAGGTTGATGGCACAATCATATGGTCGGTGGGGAGGGAGTGACAGAGCCCTCTGCTTACTAAACACTTCCCCCAAATCGTGATATGTCTCGGGAACCAGGGACAAATCTGGGGGTTTAGCCTCAATCACCGGACTGGGAACCGAATGGGAACAGGCAGTCTTGAGACAGTTAGCATGACAATCAAGGCTCCAACTAGTTACCTTGCCAGTCACCCAATCGAACGTGGGATTGTGTTCTTTCAGCCAGGGGTATCCAAGGACCAGAGGAACATGGGAAGAAGGCAGAATGAAGAATGAGATCACCTCAGAATGATTCCCTGACAACAGCATCTTAACCGGTTCAGTCCTCATCGTGATACGTGCCAGACTACTGCCGTTCAGAGTGGTAGCTTCAATGGCTTCCGGTAATTGCTTCTTGGAAAGCCCCAGCTGTTCCACCACTTCGGCATCAATAAAGCTTCCATCGGCACCTGAATCGACAAAAGCGTTAATCACTAAGCTCTGATTCCTGTTCATGAGGGTAGCCGGGAAACGGGGTCTGACAGAGGTATTGAGAGGTTGAAACTGGCTCGCTAAAAGTCCTCCCAACTTTAGCGAGCCGAGCAGTTTGACGACCGCCGGGAACAAGTGGAGATGTAATGTCCTGAACTACCACAGTAGAGGCAGCAGTTGGTCTTACGTCTATGTTGGCGCTCCTCCTTGGTTAACCCGTGCCGCCCCACTTGCATGGGTTCAGAATCGGGAGGCAGGACCTCTCCACTAATCCTGTGTGGTGGACAATGATCGACGTATTCTGGTCCACCCCCCGACCCGACTGGGAACTGAGAAGCTGATCGATTGGACGGGCCCCATTGCTTCTCCCTCCTTCGCTCTCGAACTCGGTTATCCACCCGAATAGACAAGGCAACCAAGCTGTCCAGGTCACTAGGCTCCGGATAGGAGATCAACTCATCCTTGAGCTGCTCCGACAGGCCCTGGTAAAAGGCCGCTTGCAGAGACTCCTCATTCCACCCACTCTCCACAGCCAACGTCCTGAACTCGATCACGAAGTCGGCAACGCTGCGAGTTCCTTGGCGAAGCGAAAACAGGCGCCTAGCTGCGTCCATACCTCGGACGGAATGGTCGAATAGCTTCCTCATCTCGGCCGTGAACTCCTGGTATGAAGCCATGCAGGTGTCCTGTCGTTCCCAAACGGCTGAAGCCCACTCCAGCGCTCGACCACGCAGCAACTCAATAACAAAGGCTACCCTAGCCTTGTCTGTGGCATAAGAGTTGGGCTGTAGATCGAACACTAAGCCACACTGCATAAGGAAAGAACGGCATCTTCCCAGCTCCCCCTCATATTTATCCGGCGTCGGAACCTTGGGCTCACGGAAGGACACAGCTCCAGAAGCGGCAGGCGAGATGGGTGAAACCGGTAGTGGATTCTCCACCGGCAAACTGAGCTGGGCCTGGATCTTCGTCAGACTGGTGGAAAGGTTCCGAACTGACAACGCTATCTCCTGTAGTGCCGTGCTATGTTGTCCCAACATCTTCTCCTGATGGGTAATGGCATGGCGAACAGAGTCCAGGTCCGCTGGGTTCATTACTGGCCGGATCGTTCTGTCACGGGTTACAAAGCCAGAACCCAGAAGCAGACCAGGACAAGGTGAGTTGAAACGAAGGTGAGTGTTTATTTAACAGATTCAAAAGCGATGCTGAATAATCCAGGGAACAGAGCGGGCGGCGGAGATGAGTTGGTGGGGGTGCAGTGGCAGGTCCAATAATGGCTCGGCAGCCGCCGACCACCAGGCAGGGGTTGGGTGAAGGTTCCGGGTGAGTGACTGCAGATAGAACAAAACGGAGGTAAGTACACAGCAAGCCAACAAGGTGCAAAACAACAAAACTAACGCTAGAAGCTCTAAGGCTGATACACTGATAAACATACTGTTCATGGCTAACGATCCGGCAGGGAATGGATGTCAGGTCAGAGCTTAAAAATGGTGATGATCAGGACCAGGTGTGCAGATCGCTGATGGGATGCAGGTGCGGTTAATCAGGAGAGCTCCCGCCTAGCAACGTCGCCCGGCAACCAGGCAGGGAGCGTTCCAGAACCCTCAGGAAACTGGAGATTCCGAGCAGAAAATGACAACACAGGCAGGAACCGACTCAGGATGCAGGGTTCATGACAACTTTACGAATTTGCTGACACAAATAAAACAGCTGGTGAAGGTATTGTGTGTCTTCCTCAATAAACCTGAGACGTCAGATCTCACAAAGGAAAAAAAAGAGCACACAAGAAGCAGGGCAGCAAGAAGAGATTTCTGAAGAACGAGGGCATTCACTGGGAAATGTATCTTTTGACTGTAAAAAGGTAATTTCCCACTTGAATGTAAGGTATTTTTAGTCAAGTCCGTCCCATTATTGTATATTTAATTGATTAACTCAGAGGCCACAGGAGAATAGAAAAGTGTGGATGTGCATTTCAACAGTTACTCTCTTCTTACATACAGAGGTGGGTGGAAGGCTCAGGGCCAACTGATGTGTGAATATGGAGCCATATATACTGTAGCTCTGGTTTATATTAAAACATTGAAGAAAAACCAAACCAAATACTATAGAAACTTTTTTATTTCATCCACCTCTGGCTTTTCTCTAAAAACTGTGAGGTTTCCATGGCTGCCTTTCACAAAGTTACTTCACAAGCAGAGCTGTGCATCTTTGTGGCTTTCCCATGGTGTCTCAGATGGTATATACAGTTGAAGTCGGAAGTTTACATACACCTTAGCCAAATACATTTAAACTCAGTTTTTCACAATTCCTGACATTTAATCCTAGTAAAAATTCCCTGTCTTAGGTCAGTTAGGATCACCACTTTATTTTAAGAATGTAGAGAGAATTATTTATTTCAGCTTTTATTTCTTTCATCACATTCCCAGTGGGTCAGAAGTTTACATACACTCAATTAGTATTTGGTAGCATTGCCTTTAAATTGTTTAACTTGGGTCAAACGTTTCGGGTAGCCTTCCACAAGCTTCCCACAATAAGTTGGGTGAATTTTGGCCCATTCCTCCTGACAGAGCTGGTGTAACTGAGTCAGGTTTGTAGGCTTCCTTGCTCGCACACACTTTTTCAGTTCTGCCCACACATTTTCTATAGGACTGAGGTCAGGGCTTTGTGATTGCCACTCCAATACCTTGACTTTGTTGTCCTTAAGCCATTTTGCCACAACTTTGGAAGTATGCTTGGGGTCATTGTCTATTTGGAAGACCCATTTGCAACCAAGCTTTAACTTCCTGACTGATGTCTTGAGATTTTGCTTCAATATATACACATAATTTTCCTTCCTCATGATGCCATCTATTTTGTGAAGTGCACCAGTCCCTCTTGCAGCAAAGCACCTCCACAGCATGATGCTGCCACCCCCGTGCTTCACGGTTGGGATGGTGTTCTTCGGCTTGCAAGCATCCCCCTTTTTCCTCCAAACATAACAATGGTCATTATGGCCAAACAGTTCTATTTTTGTTTCATCAGACCAGAGGACAATTATTTTTCTGAGGTCTTGGCTGATTTCTTTTGATTTTCCCATGATGTCAAGCAAAGAGGCACTTAGTTTGAAGGTAGGCCTTGAAATACATCCACAGGTACACCTCCAATTGACTCAAATGATGTCAATTAGCCTATCAGAAGCCATGACATAATTTCTGTAATTTTCCAAGCTGTTTAAAGGCACAGTCAACTTAGTGTATGTAAACTTCTGACCCACTGGAATTGTGATACAGTGAATTATAAGTGAAATAATTTGTCTGTAAACAATTGTTGGAAAAATTACTTGTGTCATGCACAAAGTAGATGTCCTAACCGACTTGCCAAAACTATAGTTTGTTAACAAGAAATGTGTGGAGTGGTTGAAAAACGAGTTTTAATGACTCCAACCTAAGTGTATGTAAACTTCCGACTTCAATTGTACCCTGGGCTTCATACAGTCTTGATGTGAAGTGCAGAGGACTGACAGAAATCATTTTTTTATGTGTTCTGTGACTGTGTACAGTAGTCTACTGTGCACTCTAAAAATTAGGGGTTCAACAAGGGTTCTTCTAAGATCCTCAAAGTTCTTCGAAGAACTTTAGGGTTCTTGGCACTGAAAATTGCCCCCAAAAGGTTATATCAAGAACTCCATAGGAGGTGGGGTTCATCTAGGAACCTCCTTAGTTGGTGGGGGTTCTTGCAGGAACCCAACTGCCCAATTGAAACATTTGGATTTTAATTTGAAAGGACAGCAGGTGCAGGCACTTAACTGAACAACTGTAAAGATCTCCTCAATTTAAGGTAAGGTTTGTCCCTTGTATGATCTAAATTGAAATTGTTTTATGATGATAACATCTAGCTTTTCATATTTGTGCAAATCTTTCTAAAACAGAAAATGGATACAATTCAATGGATATCAATCAACAAAGAGGTAATATGTATGAATATATATTCTATAAGAATATGTTGAAGGCTAGTTGTATTCGGTGCAGATGACTGAATGAACTGCTCACTTTTGTGTCTGTGTCTGCAGGTATACAGACGAGGAGGCATACAAAGGTATGTCAATTGGTATTGGTATGTTATGCAGATCACATGTACAATCCTCCTCCCTTACCTCTTCATTGAAAATCCCATTGGCCTCTACATTATGGACAAGGTATGTGTATGAAAACCATTATCAAAAGTTTTTTTCATTCACATTCACCACAAAAACCAAGGTATGAGTACTGTTTTGTTAAACATCTGTATAATTACTATTTTTTTGATTCACAGACTTCACCCTCCCTACACCTCTGATGAATATAACAGGAAACCTGTTTGATCACCATGCACTGCAAAATCATTCTGGCTATGGATATGGAGAACATCAAAACATTAACATCAACATGCCAGAGGATATACCCATTGGACTTCGGGCTTTGCTGGGAGTTTATATCATATTTGGATTTTTTTATTCTGCTTTGCCACTAAAATCATAATAAACACTGACAACTAAAATATTGTGTTATTGTTATGCATATTATTAACAATAATAATAATAGGGGAGGGGGGGTAGTTCAAAAATTTACCTCAAAAGGTTATTCAAAAAGATTGTTTGAGAGCCATTAAAAGGGGTTCTTTGAAGAACCGTTTTAAAGGGTTCTTCAAATAACTTATAGGGGTTCCCCCACAGTTTCAATTTGAAGAACCCCTAAAGGATACTCCAGGAACCTTTTCTTTTTAGAGTGTGGGGCTGTATGAGGAAGACTTCAGAGGTAGTTTGGCTCCCTCCGATAGACATGGTCCTCTTGGTTCCTCCCTCCTAGAGTTTTCTCCAGGGGACTGACCTCTCCCCTGTCACAGAAAGTTAACCAACACAGCCTCAACATGTGGCCACCTTGTCCAAAATAGAACTGCCTAGAGCCTGGCCAGGGTGGTGAACAGAGGAGTGAATACAGAGGCATCACCTACTCTGTGATGTTTGATAAATTGTTTTCTTTCTGGGGATGCCACAGTCCCAATACCAAAGACACCTCCTGTCTATGAGCAGTCTGTTACAGTATATAAAGCAGTATACAAAAGCATAGTGTGTAGACTACATCTCTGACACTTCCCTGTAGGGGATGCCACAGGAATACCTACTGAGCCAATCCGAGAGCTTGTTGTGTTCATCAGATCCAGGCCTGGTGTTGGCTGCCTCCCTGATGTGGTGTCTGTATCCTCTAGGTTTAGGATGTCACCTGTCTGTGCTGCTCACTGTGGTCAAAGCAGGAGGCTCTCTTCCTTTTTGCTTAATTAAGAGCTTTTGAGCAGCTCTGGCTATTTTAATACCTCTGTGGGTGCCATGCCAATGCATGCCTCACGGAGTGGAATTTAAATCTTCCTCCACCTCATCCATGTAAGGTGCACTTTGCCGAATGCACATGTACATGTCTCTCGGACCTTGCAGCTGCTGCAGTAATTTCTCTAACTTTCTCTTCACAGCAACTGTACACACAGCACTCACAGCACAGAGACCCCTCTAGTCAACAGCAATCCTCAGACCCTCATCTACTGAGTGCAGCTGCCTCAACTGGCCCAACCTCACACTGTGATCCAATGCACTTTTAGATTTATTTTATAGAGCATCCAGCTCAACATAATACAAGTACACTGATCGTTGCTGTCAGTGCTGTTTCTCAGGGATGAAATACTATTATTGCTGTATCCAACAGAAGGGAAAAAACAATCAACGGAGAGAAAAGAGCAGTCTCCTGGTAGTGAGGGGGCGGAATGCTTGATTTCTTTATCTATGCTGATTAAGTCACCTCTGCCTTACATGAGGTCAGCTCAACAGATCCACTGTTCTCCCTGTGAAAGTCTGTGCATTGGCCCTAACGACCAAAAATAGCTGTTAAGGTTATATACTTACACCTCTTACCTTGCTGTGGGAGATGACCATCTCTTTCAATGCTTAGTCATTTTTATGTCATTGTGGTTTTGTGGACTGTTATACTGTTACAAACTGTATTATATGAATCTACCAGTACGCACAGGCGGCTACATCTGATTTGCATTCCAGGTTTTTCCACATCTACCACAGACCTTTGTACCACAGCCACTGCTCATGTTCTCTGCCACTGAGCTCCATAATTTCAGATGTAAATCATTTTGAAGGCTTGAATACTTATTGAAATTCAGACCAGTTGGGTTTTTCTGTACCTATTGGTGACAGACGAACAGCAGAGATATGTAGTGTAGGCTCACTGGAGAAGGGAAGTGGTGCACTCTTTGGGGAAAAAAAGGTGCTATCTAGAGCCTAAAAGGTTTATTCGGCTGTCCCCATAGGAGAACCCTTTGAAGAACCCTTTTTGGTTCCAGGTAGAACCCTTTTGGTTGCAAGTAGAACCAATTTGGGTTGCATGCAGAACTCCTTCCACTGAAGGTTCTACATGGAACCCAAAAGGGTTCTACCTGGAACCAAGAAGGGTTTTACCTGGAACCCTTTTGGAACCCTTTTTCTAAGAGTGTGGCGTGGTATGCATTAAAGTACAGTACAGCTCCTGCCTCAGGACTGGAGTTCCTTTGGCTATCCCAGCCCTTCCATGTTGAGGGGCAGGGGGTTTCCATGGTGCCACTTTAGCCTCACCATCGTTTCCCAAGCCCCAGGAGAGATCACTTACCTCTGATGAATCCAGCCATGAAAATAAAGAAAGCTGTTTGGCCCTGGAGACTGGCTCCCTGTGCATGCAGGCGGGTGAGGCACACCGCGGCTCCGTGTGTCAATGCTTTAATGGAGGCCCGAGGAGCCGCAATCTCAATAAATGATTCAGACAGACCAGCCTCTCTCACAGAATCCAGTCTACTGAGTTATGACCAGGGCAAATCTGGCCCACGCTAGGTTAGGACCCTGCCTCCAGATTCATTCATCCAAGTTGTGCATACTTAATAAGACATTCCAGAAAGGGTGGATATGAGGAAACTGACAAGGATGGTACATGATGTTATTAGGACTTGATTGACGACTTCTATACATGTTCTTGTTTTAATCTGACTGGATGGATTACATGAGTCTGGTATTCAACACAAAGTATGTATGTTTGTCATAGATCAAATCAAATCAAATCAAATTTTATTGGTCACATGCGCCGAATACAACAGGTGCAGACATTACAGTGAAATGCTTACTTACAGCCCTTAACCAACAGTGCATTTATTTTAAACAAAAAAAGTAAGAATAAAACAACAACAAGATATACTGTAAGTAATAAATACATTAAAGTTGTGTATGTAAAGAATGATTTGTTTATAAAAGCGGTTATCATAGAGCTTTGACACACTTGTTAATTATGCGTCATTATTGAACTTGAAGCACTTGAGCACTGGAAGTATACCTCTGGCATTTAGGTAGTGTGGATCCTCTCTCCCTGAAGGGTTTATTTATCGTGTGTTCTGCACATGCCAACTTGCATTCTATATACAGCTACATTTAATATTCTGCTCAATTGAGCATGCAAAAGCTTCTATGGACGCTCATGCTAGGTATTATGTGTGGTTTATATTACATGTACTTGTAGTCTCTTTGTTGCTTTCAGTCCATCCCCACTCCCCAGCTTCTGTTGCTTTGCTTGTTTTTCTGGTTCTTCCTGTTTCTGGGGCAAATCCATACTCTGCCTCATTCCTATCGTGTTTTGATGGCCCACTTTCTGCCTGGTGAGTGTGAACGGCTTGCTCTTTCTCCAGGCAGAGCCTCATGCTGCTGGTGGGAACCCTGGGTGCTGCTAGGAGGATGCAGAAATTAGTTCCTGGACAATACAACCTGATTCTCTCAACATGCAACAGCTTTTTGGAGGTTCCAGAACATGTAGACACAGTAAGCTCTGACGAAGGCCAAGAGGCCGACACGGAAACTTCAATAAAAAAGTGATACTAGCAAGAGCAGTGTGCGGGTTTGTCTTTTCTTTAACAGTAAGTTAATGCATTGTTCCTATGCAACTGTAAGAAGATACACTCAGAGCCAAAAGTATGTGGACACCTGCTAATCGAACATCTAATTCCAAAATCATGGGTATTAATTGCTGCTATAACAACCTCCACTCTTCTGGGAAGGCTTTCCACTAAATGTTGGAACATTGCTGCGGGGACTTGCTTCCATTCAGCCACAAGAGCTGATGTTGGGCGATTAGGCCTGGCTCGCAGTCGGTGTTCCAATTCATCCCAAAGGTGTTCGATGGGGTTGAGGTCGGGGCTCTGTGCAGGCCAGTCAATTTGTTCCACACCGATCTCGACAAACCATTTCTGTATGGACCTCGCTTTGTGCACGGGGGCATTGTCATGCTGAAACAGGAAAGGGCCTTCCCCAAATTGTTGCCACAAAGTTGGAAGCACAGAATTGATTAGAATGTCGTTGTATGCTGTAGCTTTAAGATTTCCCTTCACTGGAACTAAGGGGCCTAGCCCAAACCATGAAAAACAGCCCCAGACCATTATTCCTCCTCCACCAAACTTTACAGTTGGCACTATGTGTTGGGGCAGGTAGCGTTCTCCTGGCATCCGCCAAACCCAGATTAGTCCGTCGGACTGCCAGATGGTGAAGCGTGATTCATCACTCCAGAGAGGGCGTTTCCACTGCTCCAGAGTCCAATGGCGACTTCTTGGCCTCCCGACGAACAGTTATTGTGCTGACTTTGCTTCCAGAGGCAATTTGGATCTCGGTAGTGAGTGTTGCAACTGAGGACAGATCATTGTTATGCACTACGCACTTCAGCACATTTGACGAACTGACTTGTTGGAAAGGTGGCATCCTATGACGGTGCCACGTTGAAAGTCACTGAGCTCTTCAGTAAGGCCATTCTACTGCCAATGTTTCTCTATGGAGATTGCATGGCTCTGTGCTCAATTTTATACACCTGTCAGCAATGGGTGTGGCTGAAATAGCCACACCCATATAGTGTATATCAGATGTGTAACAGTAACAAACCTAGCCAGGTTAACAGGAGATTTGGGGTTTTGAGAACTTAAAGTGGCAATCTGCAATTGGTACATCCATTTTTGGACTTCTAAATTAATTATATATACCCAATAATTATTGAAGAATATAACTTATAAATGCCTCATGAGCTTAGTTCAACTCTCTTACCTCATCAGAAACTAGCCAACTAAACTCAACTCCACGATTTACAATTGTGTTGGCAGACTGGAGCGCTGACGTCACGTAAAATGACATTTTTATCCAAAACGATTTCAGCACCCAAAGAATAGCCCGCATTTACACATAACATTTCCCCGGTTACTGGTCAGAACCTAAACATAAGCATGTTTTTGTCCGTTTGTAAACGATGTAATTGTAAAAACAAACACTGTCTGGCCTCAAAACATGGTTAAAACTATCATTTTGGTCTCATGGATGGTCAGTCCTTGCATCCATAGCTCTGTATATGAATTTGAGATTTCTCCAGCCCCATCCTTTAACAATTTACCAAAACAGAGGTGGGGTGGACCACTTTCTTATTGTGTGAACTTCAGATTTCTCGACAAATAGAAATTAACACTTAGGATATCTGCATAATTTTCTGTTAATGAGTACAGGCATGAGGCATCGAGCATATGCTGATGTCTGCCTGTCTGTTTAGCATGTTACCATGAGTGATCAGAGTGTGAATAGTTTTGAGTGAGGCAGATCACACACATTAAGTCATTATACCACTCACTAACTGTGGTTCCTTTCACTGCCCTGCTAACAGTGCTGCTCTGGCATCATGTACTACAGTACTTATGCATTCCTGCCACACCAAGGAGAGATCAGATCTGCAGAGCTTTGATCGTTTTGGTAATTTCCATGTAAAAGGACCCATGAGAACCAATATGTGAAGTTCATAGGAGCATATCAAATTGGGTGTCAAATGAAAGCTAATTGTCAATATTTTTGAGAAATTAAGGCATATTAAGAAGGGGTTCCTACTGTTTGGTATTTATTTTATCTTTATTTAACTAGGCAAGTCAGTTAAGAACAAATTCTTATTTACAATGACGGCCTACACCGGCCAAACCTGGACGATGCTGGGCCAATTGTGCGCCGCCCTATGGGACTCCCAATCACGGCCGGTTGTGATACAGCCTGGAATCAAACCAGGGGGTCTGTAGTGACGCCTCAAGCACTGAGATGCAGTGCCTTAGACCGCTGCGCCACTCGGGAGCCCCGAGTATACTCAGTGTATATCTAGTTTTGGATACATTTTTCTGCCTTCTGTAAGTTTAAGAAACATTGCCTTGTGCCTTGAAATTCTGTTGCCAAAATCCCACATATCTTTAAGATATTTTCTAATTTCTCTTCCTCATGGGGAGGGAGGATAATGAAAGTTCACAGAAGTAACAAGTAATGGTAGACGTATCAATTAGTTGTAGTGTTTTTACTGATATCAATCTTGTTTATGAATTATTATGTGATTATAACTCGAAATTCCGTTACTAAATCGGTAACGAAATTCAAAAATATTGGTAAAAGAATTTCTGCAATTGAATTGGCTACAATGGGAAATTATAGTCACAAACCACAGTTGGGTTCACAAGTTTGGACAGCACAGTAGAGTACAGTACAGTAAAGAAAAGTAGAGTATAGTTCAGTACAGTAAAGAAAAGTAGAGTAGATTTCAGTACAGTACACAGTACGTTTTAATTGGGGGAGAGGAGCAGCACTGGCCCAGTGCAGGTGGAAGGTTTAGAGGGAGTCTATGACCTTGTTCCCAGACGTGTGTCTTCCATACATTACAGTATAAACCTGGCAGGCGAGGCTATAGGGAAAGTTGCTGAGTGGAGAATTTGCTCTGTGTCCCTGATGCCTTACATTCCCATAACAGCAGAACACAGCAGGTCTCTGGAGGGCACTCTCTGGGATCAATAAAGCTAAACTGCTTGATAAATGTGTTGAGTGCTAAATAATTCATTTAATAAATCTACCTCATAATGATCTGCTCTTTACGACTGTCTGATGTTATGTTCTCTGTTTAAAAGAACCTATAGATTTCCTGGGTGATCGTTAATTGATCTCTACATTACACGGCTGTTACTTGGCTTGAGAACTTGACTGTTGATTTTCCGTTCCAAGCAGAGCTGTTTGTGTACTGTATGCAATGGGTTCTGGATGAGTTGCTGTGTGTGCGCTCTGTGCCTCAGACCCCAGGCTGTGATGCTGCTGTTGCTGCTGACTGGTTGAGGTGGCAGGGCCTGAGCTTGAACCTCACACAGGGCTAGTGTCGGAGTGGGCCTACTACAATCACTCACACACCCCAGGCCCCGGAGCTAAGGAAAGTCTACCACTCCTGGTCCTCTCAGTGCTTCTCTTTCACTCTCTCTCACACACACACACACACACACACAGCATTGTGTTTCCGTTCCCCTCGCTATAAAACAAGTCCATTTAAGTGATTCATCTGAAAGGAAAGTGGGACCCTTAGGAAATAGGGGAGCAATGATGCTGTTTTAGGCCTGGGGATTTTTTTGCTGATCAGACTTTTTGTCATTCTATCATTCAGCACACTGTACCTATAAGCTGTAGGCTGATGGCTATCTGCACCATTCAGATATCTGGCTACATTTCCATCAACTTTGTGTCGTGTTGGTGTGAAGCCTTATGCCCTGCAGGACCTCTGGGTTTCTTTTTGGACACACAAGCACGACACAGAATGGGGTTCTTTAATCTTTTGTCAGTTAAACAGCCGAACCATTTACAAGGAAACACGTTAAGGGTATCGCATGGAAGATATTTTATTGTTGGCGCAGTATTCCATCCAGGATGAGCTATTGTTCAGTAAATTACAGTTTAATGACAAAATTAAGATGGCAGCCAACAGTGAATACCCATGACAAGAAAACACTTATAAAGCAGTTTGAGATTGAAAAGAATTGTCCCACCTTTTCCCTGCTGTGCTACCACTGCTGTGTACAGTAATATTAGTAAAGGACAGGTATTTTGCCACAGGTTTCACCAAATGTTTTTTTATGATTCTTGAATCTACTTGATGTCTGGAATGATCATTTGTTGGATGAGCATGCAGTCTGTTTACATGATGTGTGGAAGGAGGGCTCCCTTACTGCCCAACTGTAAAAGGGGTAACAGAATGCATAGGTTTTCACACCACAGGGCTACTGCTACAACAACCACTGCATATCCCTGTTCACACAAACCAATCAGTGTCTTTACCAGAAATGTTATTTGGTTAGTCAATGGTCAGACCAGTAGATTATATTGGCAGTTCGGTCAGACACCCTTAAACAATCCATGGCCAACCCAGCTGAAGAGACGCTGCATTCGTTTTAATTAGGAATTCACCAGCATCATTCATTAGATCCTGTATTCCCGCCACACAATCACACAGATCCTTTAATTACAGAGCCTGTTGGAGGGGAATAATGCAGCTGGGCTCTGTGTGGGGGAGAGATACTCAGGAAGGGAAGGGGGAGAGGAGAAGGAGAGAGAAAGAGGAGCTCTATGGAATACTAACCCGCTTGCTGTCTGTAACCAAAGCCAGGCTTCCTGTCTGACTCAATGCATCATCGTTCGCCCATATACATCACTGTCTCTCAGCCTTTTTTGCTTTGTCATTGGCTCTCCTTGGCATGGGTTGCTGCCCAGTGATGGTTTTTGAGGCCGGTGCATCACAGATCAATGTGTTCTGCTTATTTACTGCTGTTTGTCCAAAAAGTAATAAAAAAAACACTGAATAAAAAGTACTGTAGTTCATATGTATAGTGCATTCGGGAAAGTATTCAGACCCCTACCCTTTTTCCACATTTTGTTACATTACAGCCTAATTCTAAAATTGATTAAATGAATTGTTTTCCTCATCAATCTACACATAATACCCCATAATGACAAAGCGAAAACAGGTTTTTAGAAAGATTTATAAAAAAATTTAAAACTGAAATACCTTATTTACATAAGTATTCAGACCCTTTGCTATGAGACTCGAAATTGAGCTCAGGTGCATCCTGTTTCCATTGATCATCCTTGAGATGTTTCTACAACTTGATTGGAGTCCACCTGTGGTAAATTCAATTGATTGGACATGATTTGGAAAGGCACACACCTGTCTATTTAAGGTCCCACAGTTGACAGTGCATGTCAGAGCAAAAACCAAGCCATGAGGTCGAAGGAATTGTCCGTAGAGGTCCGTGACAGGATTGTGTCGAGGCACAGATCTGGGGAAGGGTACCAAATAATGTCTGCAGCATTGAAGGTCCCCAAGAACACAGTGGCCTCCATCATTCTGAAATGGAAGAAGTTTGGAACTAGGGCCTTGGTCAGGGAGGTGACCAAGAACCTGATGGTCACTCTGAAAACGCTCCAGAGTTCCTTTGTGGAGATGGGAGAACCTTCCAGAAGGACAACCATCTCTGCAGCACTCCACCAATCAGGCCTTTATGGTAGAGTGGCCAGACAGAAGCCACTCCTCAGTAAAAGGCACATGACAGCCCGCTTGGAGTTTGCCAAAAGGCACCTAAAAGACTCTCAGACCATGAGAAACAAGATTCTCTGGTCTGATGAAACCAAAATGGAATTCTTTGTCCTGAATGCCAAGCGTCATGTCTGGAGGAAACCTGGCAGCATCATGCTGTGGGGATGTTTTTCAGCGGCAGGGACTGGAAGACTAGTCAGGATTGAGGGAAAGATGAACGGAGCAGAGAGATCCTTGATGAAAACCTGCTCCAGAGTGCTCAGGACCTCAGACTGGGGCGACGGTTCACCTTCCAACAGGACAACGACCCTAAGCACTCAGCCAAGACAACGCAGGAGTGGCTTCTGGACAAGTCTCTGAATGTCCTTGAGTGGCCAAGCCAGAGCCTGGAGTCTGGAGAGACCTGAAAATAGCTGTGCAGCGACACTCCCCATCCAACTTGACAGAGCATGAGGGGATCTGCAGAGAAGAATGGGAGAAACTCCCCAAATACAGGAGTGCCAAGCTTGTAGCGTCATACCCAAGAAGACTCGAGGCTGTAATCGCTGCCAAAGGTGCTTCAACAAAGTACTGAGTGAAGGGTCTGAATAGTTATGCAAATGTGATATTTCAATTTTTTTATTTTTAATACATTTGCAAACATTTCTAAAAACCTGTTTTTGCTTTGTCATTATGGGGTATTTTGTGTAGATTGATGGAAAAAATATATTTAATCAATTTTAGAATAAGGATGTAATGTAACAAAATGTGGAATAAGTCAAGGGGTCTGAATACTTTCCGAATGCACTGTATGAGGTTCATAAGGATGCATGACAGGATATTTGTGTCAATACACGAGTGAGAGACTGTGATTTATCTTTTTGAGGGATCTGTGTCAATCACTGTATTATCTAATATGCATCATTGATAAGCGAGTGTGTGTGTCCTTGCACAAAGCAACAGCCCTGCACTTCTATTTTTGCAGCCGGGGCTCAGTAAGCAGGCTTGTCGGGTTGAGTTGTGAGCTGGCTGTGAGAGAGTGGTCTAGAAGTGACAGTGGCGATTGCCCATGGCGGCCCGGGAGCCCTCAGTCTTACTGTGGAAAGGTCAGACTGTGACAACTCAAGCACCGCTCACTCGCGCCAATATTTATCCGGAGAGTCACGGCTGGCACCCAGTAAGCCTTCTCTGACAGGGCTCTCTCTTAATGAAGTGTGTTATCTGGAGCCTGAGTAATGACATGGAGGAGACAACTGCTCCCAGGGACACTTCCTCTGCCATCACCGGCCCAATGAGGAGAGAGGCTGTCTCCCGAGTGGCGCAGTGGTCTAAGGCACTGCATCGCAGTGCTAGCTGTGCCACTAGAGATCCTGGTTCGAATCCAGGCTCTGTTGTAGCCGACCGGGAGACCCATGGGGCGGCACACAATTGGCCCAGCGTCGTCCAGGGTAGGGGAGGGAATGGCCGGCAGGGATGTAGCTCAGTTGGTAGAGCATGGCGTTTGCAACGCCAGGGTTGTGGTTTTGATTGCCACGGGGGGCCAGTATAAAATATATATATATATATATATATATATATATATATATATATATATATATATATATATATATATATAAATGTATGCACTCACTAACTGTAAGTCGCTCTGGATAAGAGCATCTGCTAAATGACTAAAATGTAAATGAGAGAGGGAGTGACTAAGGCTGACTCTAGCAGTCCAAACTTAATTGTGATGGGGAGGGACATGATGTCTTCTTGTTCTCTGGACTGGAGAGTTCCATCAACATCCAATAGCAGCAGCAGCCATCAGGTTGTGTCCAGGCCAACAGTAGCATGTTACCCATGCATGGCCAGACAGCCAGACATTCCCAGCAGGCCTCAGTCCCCTCTGTGTCAGGAGCTCATTTAGGGAATCCTCTGCTGTTCACCCACACATCACATTGTGCTTGGCATGCTTTAATCGGATGGGTTTAAGGTCCACTGCACCCCATCTGTCAGACTACCAAAAATAGACATGCAGAGCTCTGACTGCATCATGAACATCTCTGGTTGTTATGCAAATGGAGACAGTGAGAGATGGTAGATACAGTTTATGGATGCTGTAGATATACATTTGGATTAACCACATTCTTTTCCCGAGCAAGGCCACAAAATAGACCTCATTCCATTTCCATACTGCTATAGAGGGATACAGATTCTACATGAACAACATGAACTCAAGCAGAGATTTTCACATCCTCCACTGTGATGATGTTCTGTTGAAAGTAGCCCCCACACAGCATTAGGAAGCTGACATGTTATCAATAGCAGCGTGACTGGTTTATCTCACACATGATATACTTGACCTTGAAGCATGTTCCTTCGAGAGTGAAGAGTTATGTTATGAGTTTGATTGTGAGGAGCGTGTGTGTTGACTGACCCTATTACTGAGCTCCATTAAATGGCCCCAAGTGAGCCAGTGGGGAGGGAGGTGGCACGTGAGGCCTGTTTGTCCCAGGCATGGGGAGGAAGGTGGAGAGGGAGCGCAGTGGGCCAAATATGTCTTACTTAGGCAGTTTACCATTGGGAAAAAATGGTCTAGGTTCCTATCTGTGTAAGTGGTCTTCCTCTCTCGCTTGAGCATGCTTTCCCGCATGAGCTCACTGTTCCTCCATAATCTCTGGTATGCTCACGCAAGAGAGGGAATGCCCACTTACACAGACAGGATTTTTTTCAATGGGAAACGGCCCAATAACAGCTGGCTCTGGTATAATTATTGTCCCCTCCCCTCCAGATTTTTTTTTACAAGAGAGATGTCTTGCTTTCTCTACCGTCTCTGGTGGAGCAATCAACTCCACCATTAATCTGTGTTCACTCCCTGGCACTGATTTATCACCTCCTCATCCACGTCACAGTTATTATTTAACTGGGAGATGCAATCCTCTTAATATGTCACAGACGTGATGTGTAGAAGACAAATCAGCACCTGCATGTGTACATCCACTTCAGCTATTAAAATGTAATGTACACCATTATTTATTTATAATTTTATATATACAGTTGGTCAGAAGTTTACATACACTTAGGTTGGAGTCATTAAAACTTGTTTTTCAACCACTCCACAAATTTCTTGTTAACAAACTATAGTTTTGGCAAGTCGGTTAGGACATCTACTTTGTGCACGACACAAGTAATTTTTCCAACAATTGTTTACAGCCAGAATATTTCACTTATAATTCACTGTATCACAATTCCAGTGGGTCAGAAGTTTACATACACTAAGTTGACTGTGCCTTTAAAAGGCTTGGAAAATTCCAGAAAATGATGTCATGGCTTTAGAAGCTTCTGATTGACATAATTTGAGTCAATTGGAGGTGTACCTGTGGATGTATTTCAAGGCCTACCTTCAAACTCAGTGCCTCTTTGCTTGACATCATGGGAAAATTAAAAGAAATCAGCCCTCAGAATTTTTTGGGGGGGATCTCCACAAGTCTGGTTAATCCT
Organism: Coregonus lavaretus; assembly: GCF_964263955.1. Lineage (NCBI taxonomy): Eukaryota > Metazoa > Chordata > Actinopteri > Salmoniformes > Salmonidae > Coregonus > Coregonus lavaretus. Next base: position 29,470,496 of record NC_139996.1, on the reverse strand, counting down.
TGGGAGCAATTTGAAGGTACCACGTTCATCTGTACAAACAATAGTACGCAAGTATAAACACAATGGGACCACGCAGCCGTCATACCGCTCAGGAAGGAGACGTGTTCTGTCTCCTAGAGATTAACATACTTTGGTGCGAAAAGTGCAAATCAATCCCAGAACAACAGCAAAGGACCTTGTGAAGATGCTGGAGGAAACGGGTACAAAAGTATCTATATCCACAGTAAAACGAGTCCTATATCAACATAACCTGAAAGGCCGCTCAGCAAGGAAGAAGCCACTGCTCCAAAACCGCCATAACAAAGCCAGACTACGGTTTGCAACTGCACATGGGGACAAAGATCGTACTTTTTGGAGAAATGTCCTCTGGTCTGATGAAACAAAAATAGACCTGTTTGGCCATAATGACCATCGTTATGTTTACATTTACGTCATTTAGCAGACGCTCTTAGCCAGAGCGACTTACAGTTAGTGAGTGCATACATTTTTCATACTGGCTCCCCGTGGGAATCTAACCCACAACCCTGGCGTTGCAAGCGCCATGCTCTACCAACTGATCTACAGGAGGCCTTTTGTTTGGAGGAAAAAGGGGGTGCTTGCAAGCCGAAGAACACCATCCCAACCGTGAAGCACAGGGGTGGCAGCATCATGCTGTGGGGGTGCTTTGCTGCAGGAGGGACTGGTGCACCTCACAAAATAGATGGCATCATGAGGAAGGAAAATTATGTGGATATATTGAAGCAACATCTCAAGACAACAGTCAGGAAGTTAAAGCTTGGTCGCAAATGGGTCTTCCAAATGGACAATGACCCCACGCATACTTCCAAAGTTGTGGCAAAAGGACAACAAAGTAAAGGTATTGGAGTGGCCATCACAAAGCCCTGACCTCAATCCTATATAAAATGTGTGGGCAGAACTGAAAAAGCATGTGCGAGCAAGGAGGCCTACAAACCTGACTCAGTTACACCAGCTCTGTCAGGAGGAATGGGCCAAAATTCACCCAACTTATTGTGGGAAGCTTGTGGAAGACTACCCGAAATGTTTGACCCAAGTTAAACAATTTAAAGGCAATGCTACCAAATACTAATTGAGTGTATGTAAACTTCTGACCCACTGGGAATGTGATGAAAGAAATAAAAGCTGAAATAAATAATTCTCTCTACTATTATTCTGACATTTCACATTCTTAAAATAAAGTGGTGATCCTAACTGACCTAAGACAGGGCATTTTTACTAGGATTAAATGTCAGGAATTGTGAAAAACTGAGTTGAAATGTATTTGGCTAAGGTGTATGTAAACTTCCGACTTCAACTATATATATTTATATAGTACCAGTCAAAAGTTTGGACACACCTACAGTGGCTTGCGAAAGTATTCACCCCCTTGGCATTTTTCCTATTTTGTTGCCTTACAACCTGGAATTAAAATAGATTTATGGGGGGTTTGTATCATTTGATTTACACAACATGCCTACCACTTTGAAGATGCGAAATATTTTTTATTGTGAAACAAACAAGAAATAAGACAAAGAAACAGAACTTGAGCGTGCATAACTATTCACTCCCGCAAAGTCAATACTTTGTAGGTCCACCTTTTGCAGCAATTACAGCTGCAAGTCTCTTGGGGTATGTCTCTATAACCTTGGCACATCTAGCCACTGGAATTTTTGCCCATTCTTCAAGGCAAAACTGCTCCAGCTCCTTCAAGTTGGATGGGTTCCGCTGGTGTTCAGCAATCTTTATGTCACACTACAGATTCTCAATTGGATTGAGGTCTGGGCTTTGACTTAAACCAGTGTTGCTTTAGCAGTATGCATAGGGTCATTCTCCTGCTGGAAGGTGAACCTCCGTCCCAGTCTCAAATCTCTGGAAGACTGAAACAGGTTTACCTCAAGAATTTCCCTGTATTTAGCGGCATCCATCATTCCTTCAATTCTGACCAGTTTCCCAGTCCCTGCCGATTAAAAACATCCCCACAGCATGATGCTGCCACCACCATGTTTCACTGAGGGGATGGTGTTCTCGGGGTGATGAGAGGTGTTGGGTTTGCGCCAGACATAGCGTTTTCCTTGATGGCCAAAAAGCTAAAATGTAGTCTCATCTGACCAGAGCACCTTCTTCCATATGTTTGGGGAGTCTCCCACATGCCTTTTGGCGAACACCAAACGTGTTTGCTTATTTTTTTCTTTAAGCAATGGCTTTTTTCTGGCCACTCTTCCGTAAAACCCAGCTCTGTGGAGTGTACGGCTTAAAGTGGTCCTATGGACAGATACTCCAATCTCCACTGTGGAGCTTTGCAGCTCCTTCAGGGTTATCTTTCGTCTCTTTGTTGCCTCTCTGATTAATGTCCTTCTTGCCTGGTCCGTGAGTTTTGGTGGGCGGCCCTCTCTTGGCAGGTTTCTTGTGGTGCCATATTCTTTCCATTTTTTAATAATGGATTTAATGGTGCTCCGTGGGATGTTCAAAGTTTCAGATATTTTTTTATAACCCAACCCTGATTTGTACTTCTCCACAATTTTGTCCCTGACCTGTTTGGAGAGCTCCTTGGTCTTCATTGTGCCGCTTGCTTGGTGGTGCCCCTTGCTTAGTGGTGTTGCAGACTCTGGGGCCTTTCAGAAGAGGTGTGTATATATACTGAGATCATGTGACACTTAGATTGCACACAGGTGGACTTTATTTAACTAATTATGTGACTTCTGAAGGTAATTGGTTGCACCAGATCTTATTTAGGGGCTTCATAGCAAAGGGGGTGAATACATATGCACGCACCACTTTTCCGTTATTTATTTTTTAGAATGTTTTGAAACAAGTTTCACTTCACCAATTTGGACTATTTTGTGTATGTCCATTACATTAAATAAAAATAAAAATCAATTTAAATTACAGGTTGTAATGCAATAAAATAGGAAAAACGCCAAGGGGGAGGAATAGTTTTGCAAGGCACTGTACTCATTCCAGGGTTTTTCTTTGCTTTTTACTATTTTCTACATTGTATAATAATAGTGAAGACATCAAATCTATGAAATAACACATATGGAATCATGTAGTAACCAAAAAAGTGTTAAACAAATCAAAATATATTTTATATTCTTCAAATAGCCACCCTTTGCCTTGATGATAGCTTTGCACAGTCTTGGCATTTTCTCAACCAGCTTCACCTGGAATGCTTTTCCAACAGTCTTGAAGGAGTTCCCACATATGCTGAGCACTTGTCGGCTGCTTTTCCTTCACTCTCTGGTCCGAATCATCCCAAACCATCTCAATTGGGTTGAGGTCGGGGGATTGTGGAGGCCAGGTCATCTGATGCAGCGGTCCATCACTCTCCGTCTTGGTAAAATAGCCCTTGCACAGCCTGGAGGTGTGTTGGGTCATTGTCCTGTTGAAAAACAAATGATAGTCCCACTAAGCCCAAACTAGATGGGATGGCATATCACTGCAAAATGCTGTGGTAACCATGCTGGTTAAGTGTGCCTTGAATTCTAAATAAATCACAGACAGTGTCACCAGCAAAGCACCCCCACACCTTAACACCTCCTCCTCCATGCTTTACGGTGAGAAACACACATGCGGAGATCATCCATTCACCCACACCGCGTCTCACAAAGCCACGGCGGTTGGAACCAAAGATCTCCAATTTGGACTCCAGACCAAAGGACAAATTTCCACCGGTCTAATGTCCATTGCTCGTGTTTCTTGGCCCAAGCAAGTCTCTTCTTATTATTGGTGTCCTTTAGTAGTGGTTTCTTTGCAGCATTTCGACCATGAAAGCCTGATTCACACAATCTCCTCTGAACAGTTGATGTTGAGATAAGTCTGTTACTTGAACTCTGTGAAGCATTTATTTGGGCTGCAATTTCTGAAGGCTGGTAACTCTAATGAACTTATCCTCTGCAGCAGAGGTAACTCTGGGTCTTCCATTCCTGTGGCGGTCCTCATGAGAGCCAGTTTCATCATAGCGCTTGATGGTTTTTGCGACTGCACTTGAAGAAACTTTCAAAGTTCTTGAAATGTTCCAGATTTACTGACCTTCATGTGTTAACGTAGTGATGGACTGTTGTTTCTCTTTGCTTATTTGAGCTGTTCTTGCCATAATATGGACTTGGTATTTTACCAAATAGGGCTATCTTCTGTATACCCCCCCTACAACACAACTGATTGGCTCAAACGCATTAAGAAGGAAAGAAATTCTACAAATGAACTTTTTAAGAAGGCACACCTGTTAATTGAAATTAATTCCAGGTGACTATCTCATGAAGCTGGTTGAGAGAATGCCAAGAGTGTGCAAAGCTGTCATCAAGGCAAAGGGTGGCTATTTGAAGAATCTCAAATAATATATTTTGATTTGTTTAACACTTTTTTTGGTTACTACATGATTCCATATGTTTTATTTCATAGTTGTGATGTCTTCACTATTATTCTACTATGTAAAAAAATAGTAAAAATAAAGAAAAACCATTGAATGAGTAGGTGTGTCCAAACTTTTGACAGGTAGTGTATGTGTATGTGTGTGTGTGTGTGTGTGTGTACATATATGTATGTGTATATGTATATACAGTGGGGAGAACAAGTATTTGATACACTGCCGATTTTGCAGGTTTTCCTACTTACAAAGCATGTAGAGGTCTGTCATTTTTATCATAGGTACACTTCAACTGTGAGACACGGAATCTAAAACAAAAATCCAGAAAATCACATTGTATGATTTTTAAGTAATTAATTTGCATTTTATTACATGACATAAGTATTTTATACATCAGAAAAGCAGAACTTAATATCTGGTACAGAAACCTTTGTTTGCAATTACAGAGATCATACGTTTCCTGTAGGTCTTGACCAGGTTTGCACACACTGCAGCAGGGATTTTGGCCCACTCCTCCATACAGACCTTCTCCAGATCCTTCAGGTTTCGGGGCTGTTGCTGGGAAATTCGGACTTTCAGCTCCCTCCAAAGATTTTCTATTGGGTTCAAGTCTGGAGACTGGCTATGCCACTCCAGGACCTTGAGATGCTTCTTACGGAGCCACTCCTTAGTTGCCCTGGCTGTGTGTTTCGGGTCGTTGTCATGCTGCAAGACCCAGCCACGACCCATCTTCAATGCTCTTACTGAGGGAAGGAGGTTGTTGGCCAAGATCTCGCGATACATGGCCCCATCCATCCTCCCCTCAATACGGTGCAGTCGTCCTGTCCCCTTTGCAGAAAAGCATCCCCAAAGAATGATGTTTCCACCTGCATGCTTCACGGTTGGGATGGTGTTCTTGGGGTTGTACTCATCCTTCTTCTTCCTCCAAACACGGCGAGTGGAGTTTAGACCAAAAAGCTCTATTTTTGTCTCATCAGACCACATGACCTTCTCCCATTCCTCCTCTGGATCATCCAGATGGTCATTGGCAAACTTCAGACGGGCCTGGACATGCGCTGGCTTGAGCAGGGGGACCTTGCGTGCACTGCAGGATTTTAATCCATGATGGCGTAGTGTGTTACTAATGGTTTTCTTTGAGACTGTGGTCCCAGCTCTCTTCAGGTCATTGACCAGGTCCTGCCGTGTAGTTCTGGGCTGATCCCTCACCTTCCTCATGATCATTGATGCCCCACGAGGTGAGATCTTGCATGGAGCCCCAGACCGAGGGTGATTGACCGTCATCTTGAACTTCTTCCATTTTCTAATAATTGCGCCAACAGTTGTTGCCTTCTCACTAAGCTGCTTGCCTATTGTCCTGTAGCCCATCCCAGCCTTGTGCAGGTCTACAATTTTATCCCTGATATCCTTACACAGCTCTCTGGTCTTGGCCATTGTGGAGAGGTTGGAGTCTGTTTGATTGAGTGTGTGGACAGGTGTCTTTTATACAGGTAATGAGTTCAAACAGTTGCAGTTAATACAGGTAATGAGTGGAGAACAGGAGGGCTTCTTAAAGAAAAACTAACAGGTCTGTGAGAGCCGGAATTCTTACTGGTTGGTAGGTGATCAAATACTTATGTCACGCAATAAAATGCAAATTAATTACTTAAAAATCATACAATGTGATTTTCTTGATTTTTGTTTTAGATTCCGTCTCTCACAGTTGATGTGTACCTATGATAAAAAATTACAGACCTCTACATGCTTTGTAAGTAGGAAAACCTGCAAAATCGGCAGTGTATCAAATACTTGTTCTCCCCACTGTATATATGTGTGTGTGTGTGTGTGTGTATATATATATATATATATATATATATATATATATATATATATATATATATATATACAGTGGGGAAAAAAGTATTTAGTCAGCCACCAATTGTGCAAGTTCTCCCACTTAAAAAGATGAGAGAGGCCTGTAATTTTCATCATAGGTACACGTCAACTATGACAGACAAAATGAGAATTTTTTTTCCAGAAAATCACATTGTAGGATTTTTAATGAATTTATTTGCAAATTATGGTGGAAAATAAGTATTTGGTCAATAACAAAAGTTTCTCAATACTTTGTTATATACCCTTTGTTGGCAATGACACAGGTCAAACGTTTTCTGTAAGTCTTCACAAGGTTTTCACACACTGTTGCTGGTATTTTGGCCCATTCCTCCATGCAGATCTCCTCTAGAGCAGTGATGTTTTGGGGCTGTCACTGGGCAACACGGACTTTCAACTCCCTCCAAAGATTTTCTATGGGGTTGAGATCTGGAGACTGGCTAGGCCACTCCAGGACCTTGAAATGCTTCTTACGAAGCCACTCCTTCGTTGCCCGGGCGGTGTGTTTGGGATCATTGTCATGCTGAAAGACCCAGCCACGTTTCATCTTCAATGCCCTTGCTGATGGAAGGAGGTTTTCACTCAAAATTTCACGATACATGGCCCCATTCATTCTTTCCTTTACACGGATCAGTCGTCCTGGTCCCTTTGCAGAAAAACAGCCCCAAAGCATGATGTTTCCACCCCCATGCTTCACAGTAGGTATGGTGTTCTTTGGATGCAACTCAGCATTCTTTGTCCTCCAAACAAGACGAGTTGAGTTTTTACCAAAAAGTTCTATTTTGGTTTCATCTGACCATATGACATTCTCCCAATCCTCTTCTGGATCATCCAAATGCACTCTAGCAAACTTCAGACGGGCCTGGACATGTACTTGCTTAAGCAGGGGGACACGTCTTGCACTGCAGGATTTGAGTCCCTGGCGGCGTAGTGTGTTACTGATGGTAGGCTTTGTTACTTTGGTCCCAGCTCTCTGCAGGTCATTCACTAGGTCCCCCCGTGTGGTTCTGGGATTTTTGCTCACCGTTCTTGTGATCATTTTGACCCCACAGGGTGAGATCTTGCGTGGAGCCCCAGATCGAGGGAGATTATCAGTGGTCTTGTATGTCTTCCATTTCCTAAAAATTGCTCCCACAGTTGATTTCTTCAAACCAAGCTGCTTACCTATTGCAGATTCAGTCTTCCCAGCCTGGTGCAGGTCTACAATTTTGTTTCTGGTGTCCTTTGTCAGCTCTTTGGTCTTGGCCATAGTGGAGTTTGGAGTGTGACTGTTTGAGGTTGTGGACAGGTCTTTTATACTGATAACAAGTTCAAACAGGTGCCATTAATACAGGTAACGAGTGGAGGACAGAGGAGCCTCTTAAAGAAGAAGTTACAGGTCTGTGAGAGCCAGAAATCTTGCTTGTTTGTAGGTGACCAAATACTTATTTTCCACCATAATTTGCAAATAAATTCATTAAAAATCCTACAATGTGATTTTCTGGATTTTTTTTTCTAAATTTGTCTGTCATTGTTGACGTGTACCTATGATGAAACTTACAGGCCTCTCTCATCTTTTTAAGTGGGAGAACTTGCACAATTGGTGGCTGACTAAATACTTTTTTTCCCCACTGTATACACATACACACACACACACACAGTATATTTATATTCTGGACTCTGACATTGTTCGTTTTGATATTTCTTAATTTCAAAAAAATTTGGATTTGTGTGTATTGTTTTGAATTGTTAGGTATACTGCACTGTTAGGAACATAAGCATTTCGCTGCACCTGCGTTAACATCTGCAAAATATGTGTATGTGACCAATACATATATTTAAAAAAAATTAAACAGACCATTCACATTTTATTTATTTATTGCATTGATTTTATTTTATAGCATTGCTTCATGTCACACCCTGGCTCTGGGACTCTATATGTTGAGCCAGGGTGTGTGCATTATATGTGTTCATTTTCTATGTTGGGTGTTCTAGGTTGTCTATGTCTATGTTTGCATGTGTGACTCCCAATCAGAGGCAACGAGTGTCAGCTGTCGGCTGGTTGTCTCTGATTGGGAGCCATATTTAAACTGTGTGTTTTCTCTTGGGTGTTGTGGGTTTTTGTTCCGTGTCGGTATGTTAACCGTTGGACTTCACGAGTCGTGTTTTGTTTGTATTTAGAAACTTTAATTAAATAAAGTCATGTTTCTTTCACACGCTGCGCCTTGGTCTACTACTCCTTACCCAGACGATCGTGACAGAAAAACCCACCATACCAGGACCAAGCAGCGTGTCCAGGAACAGGCAACCTGGACGTGGGAGCAGCGTCGGAGGGTCGAGAGGCAACCCCAAGAAATTTTTAGGGGGGGGCACACGGCATGGACGAAGGGGCTGACGGAGGCAAAGATGGGGCGAATCCAGGAGGCCACCAGGCCAGGGGTACACCGCCCTGTACGTCCTGTGCGGATGCCTCACACAGAGTGTGTGAGGGTAGGCATTCAGCCAGGACGGGTGGTGGCCGCTCTTCACTCCAGGTCTCCTATCCGTCTCCACAGCCCGGTTCGGCCTGTCCCTGCTCCACGCACCAAGCCTACGGGGTGCGTCGCCAGCCCGGCCTGTCCCTGCTCCACGCACCAAGCCTACGGTGTGCGTCGTCAGCCTGGTCCAGCCCGTTCCTGCCACTCGCACCAAGCCAGGGGTGCGAGTCGTCAGCCTGGTTCAGCCCGTTCCTGCTACTCGCACCAAGCCCGGGGGGCGAGTCGTCAGCCTGGTAAGACCGGTCAGCTGCTCCACAACGGAGCGTAAGCAATCCGCTCCGTCAATGTCCAGTCCAGATCCAGCCAGCGGGGTCAGACCGGACCAGGGGCGCTACGGGGGAATTATGGAGGGGTGGTGGTCAAGGCCGGAGCCGGAGCCGCCTCCGAGGAGGAATGCCCACCCAGCCCTCCCCTGTTTGGGGTTTTGTTGAGGCGCGGTCGCAGTCCGCGCCTTTAGGGGGGGGTACTGTCACACCCTGGCTCTGGGACTCTATATGTTGAGCCAGGGTGTGTGCATTCTATGTGTTCATTTTCTATGTTGGGTGTTCTAGGTTGTCTATGTTTGCATGTGTGACTCCTAATCAGAGGCAACGAGTGTCAGCTGTCGGCTGGTTGTCTCTGATTGGGAGCCATATTTAAACTGTGTGTTTTCTCTTGGGTGTTGTGGGTTTTTGTTCCGTGTCGGTATGTTAACCGTTGGACTTCACGAGTCGTGTTTTGTTTGTATTTAGAAACTTTAATTAAATAAAGTCATGTTTCTTTCACACGCTGCGCCTTGGTCTACTACTCCTTACCCAGACGATCGTGACACTTCAAAGATGACTTTTATTACATTGTTACTTATTCATGATATTCTAACCCTAATCGCTCTGGATAAGAGCGTCTGCTAAATTACTAAAATGTAAATGTTGTATAGTAATCTGTGAGGATACAACTACACTAAAAATATACAGTATCGGAGGAGGGTATTGAAACACAGTGCCAGTGTGTCAGAAATCTAGTCCACCCAGTTCCAGTACACATGCTCATCACAGGACCAGTGCCATTCCTCTAGACGAGAGTTAGATGACTGACAGTGTTAAGCTGACAGCCTGGCTGAGCCTGCTGTATACAACTCCTAGGTTATAGGCTAGGTAGAGAGATGTATTAGTTGCCTGCCTGCTGAATGGATCACCACCCTGTTCCAATGAGCTGTAATCATCCCTGGTGTGTGCTTAAGCTAATACCAGCAGCCCTCACAAAAGCCTGAAGGAAATATAATTTATTATGGTGGTGTGCAACGTTTGTTGGAAATTCAAATAACTTATCTTTCTGGAATAATTCAGAGAGTGTGGATATTATTAATGAAAACATGTTGGTCTGAGTGACATTTCAAATGGTGATCAGTGCTGGGAGCTGGATAGGTCTTTCAGCGGTGTGTCAGAGAGGGAGGGGAAAGGCTTGTGCAGGTGGGCAGAGTCTCCTGTCCTCTTCTATCCTCTCCTTCAATGTCTTACAACTGGGCACAGACATCAGTTCAATGTCTAGTTTTAATTTACTTATGGTTGAGTTGTCAACTAACGTGAATTCAAATTCAAAATCAACCAAAAATGTCACCATGTCATGGAAGACTGAATTACTTTTTTTCAAATCTAATCAGTTTTTCACGTTGATTCAACGTCATCACATAGATTTTGGGGGATTGAAATGATGTGGAAACAACGTTGATTCACCAATTTGTGCCCAGCGAGTGACCTTCTCTTTGATCTCCTACTAATGCCTTTAAATCCCTTCAAACATCATGAATGCCTTTAAATCATCATACTTATACTGTGTGATACTTGATGTGCGTTAGTTGGTTATCATAGTCTTCAAGACTCAGTATCATATCACCCTCCCCGTCCCTGAGTCATCTCCCTTTCCTGTCCCTGAACAAATGTCAGTCTAATCCATCCAGATCTCAGCACACTTAATCCACTCTCTCATTGTGCTTTAGCAATGGAGGGCTTCTGGCCCAGACTGGCTGCAGATGGCTGTGGTGGCTGTTTTTAATATTGGATGAATCTTAGATATCTCCACAGGGTCTGGAAAATATGAAGCACATTCTGCTATCAGTAATTACCTCCCTCTTTCCCTCAATCTCACATTCTCAAACTTTGGCAGTGGTTCTCCCTCATGTACTCATGGAGTTGTTTAGTTCCTGGGCTGGGCCGGACCACTTGTTCCCTATAAGTGGGGATATTTCCTCAAAATTGCCTGCTAACAATTGTTTGTTGTGGTCTTTCTTATGTTCGCTGTGAGTTTCTCATGTTATTGTTTTCCCCTTCTGTTGTAGCGGGATGCTAAAGGACAGTATCTGTTCGACCTCATCTGCCACCACCTGAATCTGCTGGAGAAGGACTACTTTGGCATCAGATATGTGGACCCAGACAAGCAGCGGGTGAGTGTGTGTGTGTGTGTGTGTGTGTCTGTGTTGGATAAAGCATACTGCAGTAGAGGTGACAGTTCAAAGAGATACAGGGCCAGATTTAAGATTTATGTTATTATATTTATTTCATAACACACGCTTTTAGAGAGACACTCATACAATCATCCTCATCAGCAGCAGCAGAGGACAGAGGGTTATTACTTTCTCTCAGAGATGGCTTGTAGCTGCACTGCTTGATTCATAAAGAATTAACATGTGCTCAGAGTGTGTGTTTTAGCCACAGAGACAAGACAAGTCCTGCTGATCCTGCATTTCCTATGCTGCCACTCAGGGCTATTTCAGTAGTTGTTGTTGTAGTGAGGGGTTGGCGTAGAGAGGGAATTGATGGAGTGAATGTTCCCAGAAGGACGGGGGATGAATCAGGGCCTGATATACTGGCAAAACCAGAGTTACCTTCAGAAATGAGCCTAGAGAGCACTGCCACAGCACAGTGCCTGCCTGTCTGCCTGCCTGTCTGCCTGCCTGTCTGCCTGCCTGCCTGCCTGCCTGTCTGCCTGTCTGCCTGCCTGTCTGCCTGTCTGCCTGTCTAGGCAGGCCCAGGCATACTGGTGGTGTAGTATTATAATTTGAAAGACCATCCATTACTGTCATTTATAGAGAGAGCGGTTATCTCTGTATGCCCTTACTGTTCAATTTGCTTCAGTATGATGATGATGATTTAATTATACAAATCAGGAACTAATAGCATGAATTATGATTCTTGTCAGATTAGAGATGGATGTTGGATCTGAACAGAGAGATGTCAGTGTGTTTTAGGCGTGAAGCTGACATGACATAACACAGGCTTTCACATGTCTTTCAGTGAACTGTCATTCCTGTCTATTGCATTTAACCTGCTTCGTAGAGCGATGTAGAGTGATATGAGATTGGTTTCAGCGTTGTAGCAGGATTTTCAGACATGTTTCACTTTTGTCACACTTTGATCATATGTCTTTTTGTTGTTGATGCAGCATTGGTTGGAGGTCACAAAGTGTATTGCCAAGCAGATGAAATGTAAGTATTTAGTGTCTTCCTCTTCACGCTATGATCATTCTGCTAATTGAGCAATTATAGTTATCATCACCATGGCATCTCTAATGATGCATAATCTAATTTGACTAATGAATGTGCATTTGAATACAAATGGTAGGAAGTTACTGTATTAGGATTTCAATAGATCAAGATTCTCCATTTGACAGTAAGGACAGAACTGTATGAACCTCATGAAAACTCACATAAATCCTAGCAGAAGATAATCCACACAAAAAGTCTCTCACCCACTCTCTTGTCTTTGCAAATCATCATGAACTGTGTCTCCCTAATTGTGGATACAGAGCTTAAAGGGAAAATTCAGTCAACATCTATCTATTTTTTTATTTTATTTTCATTAGTCCACTGTTGATATAGTCCCAACATGTTTTTCATGTCAACAGTCAAGTTTTCAAGATATTGTACTTTCAAGAAGCAAAGTGTCATCGGCCACATCATCATGATGATGCAAAATGATTTTCCCTTTGTCAGCTTCCTGCTTCTCCTGTTTGTCTCCTGGCCTCTAGAGGTCAGCTGTGTTCCCCTCTGCCTTTGTTCTTCCTCATGTGTCCTCATTAGTTTGATCCAGGTCACCTGTGCCTTGTTTTCCCTTTAGTATTTTAGCTGTGTGTTTTCCCCTTGTTTCTCACTTGGTTATTGCGTCCTGACTATGTGTCTCCTGCTTTGTCCCACCGTGTCAGTCCTAGTAAGTTGTTCGAAGTTATCTTTAGTTTGTTTTTCTCCCCTCGTGGAGTTGTTTTGTTTTGCCTCCTGTTTTGGAACATTAAATCTACTTGCCTGGAGTATTGCCTTGGGTGTTTCATTTGGGTCCTACAACATCTCCTCTGTGGCTAAGGGGTAGTACCCCCAGCTCTACACATCTGAGACCGGAGTTCTAGCCCGGCTTGTGACAGAATAACCAAGACAATCATGGACCCAGAAACACTCAGTTCCCAGGACCTGTTGGCGGTGATCACTCGACATGAGGCTTCTTTCCAGCGCCATGAAGCCGTTCTCAGCCGACAAGAGGAGCTGATGGCTAGTCATTCTCAACTCTTGGCCGAAATGATGAGTGCCCTTCGCCAGCTCTTTGAACGCCTCCCTGGTCCTCTCCCTTCCCCCAGGTCACCCCCCAGTGACGACAGGCCTTCTCGGTTGGCGGAGCCCCGACTACCACCTCCCAAGCCCTTTTCTGGGGATCCAAGCTCTTGCCAGGGTTTCCTCACCCAATGCTCCCTCACCTTCGAGCTCCAACCCTCAAGTTTTCCCACAGACCGTTCCAAGATTGCCTACATCATTACCCTTCTTTCAGAAAAGGCGCTCGCCTGGGCTTCTGCGGTGTGGCAGTCCCAGGAGGCCTGTTGTGACTCCCACGCTGCATTTGTAGAAGAGTTCAAGCGGGTGTTCGATCATCCTGTCAGTGGGCGGGAGGCTTCCAAGCGCCTACTGTCTCTCCGTCAGGGCTCCCGAAACACGGCAGATTTTGCCATTGATTTCCGGACCATAGCAGCAAGGAGCGGATGGAATGATGAAGCGCTGAGGGTCTGCTTTCAGGGAGGGTTATCTGAGCCCCTTCAAGATGAGTTAGCCACCCGAGAACCAGCTGGAGATCTCGAGTCCCTCATAGCCTTGGCCATCCGCCTGGACAATCGTCTAAGAGAGCGGAGAACGGCTCGCCGTCAGGTGTCTCAGTCCCAAGTTCCTCTGAGCAGCTCTGTTTCTCCTGTTTGGACTCCGTCATTCAGAGCTGCCCCGGCTCCTGAACTGCCCCAGGATTCCCCGGAGAGCATGCAGTTAGGCCGTTCCAGGCTTTCTCCCAACGAAAGGGAACGTCGCATGAGGGAGCGTCGGTGCCTCTACTGCGGGGTTGCCGGCCACTTCCGCTCCACTTGCCCCGAGCTTTCGGGAAACGCCTGTCCCCGCCCAGCTACAGGAGGGTTGTGATGGGGAAGATTAGAGCTCCTCCTACTAACGCGGTCCTAGCTATTCCAGCCACTCTGTCCTGGGAGGGCCACCAGCATCGGGTCCAGGCTATGATCGATTCCGGTGCCGCAGGTGATTTTATGGATGTAACCTTGGCGAAGGAACTTAAGATCCCTACCCAACTACTTCCTCAACCCCAGGCAGTTACAGCCTTAGATGGCAGACCTCTGGAACCAGGAAAGGTTACTGAGGCGACTCAGTCCCTGCGACTTACCATCTCTCAACACCAGCAGGAGGAGACCTTCTATCTCATTGACTCTCCCGAGTATCCTATTATCCTGGGTCACCCTTGGCTATGCAGACATAATCCCCAGATCGACTGGCCTACTGGCACTATTCTAAGCTGGGGTCCCACTTGCCAACTCACCTGCATGCTTCAGAGTCCCTCAGCCCCTAGTACCCAGTTTCAAGAGTCTGTTGACGTCTCCCGAGTCCCCAGTGTTTACCATCGGTTCAAGGCAGTGTTCAGCAAGGCCCGGGCTACTGCCTTACCGCCTCATCGCACGTATGACTGTGCCATTGATCTACTCCCTGGGTGCTGCCCTCCTAGAGGTCGGATCTTTTCCTTGTCCTCCCCCGAGCACGCAGCTATGGACACCTACATTAAGGAGTCCTTGGCAGCCGGCCTCATCTATGCCTCTACTTCCCCGGCTGGGGCGGGCTTCTTTTTTGTTGAAAAGAAAGACGGGGGTCTTAGGCCTTGTATTGATTACCGGGGACTCAACAAGATCACGGTTCGGAATCGATACCCCCTTCCTCTCATGGCCACTGCTTTTGAGCTGCTTCAAGGGGCTTCCATTTTTACTAAGCTGGATCTCCGCAATGCTTACCATCTCGTGCGGATCCGGCCAGGAGACGAATGGAAGACGGCGTTCAACACGCCCACGGGGCACTATGAATATCGGGTGATGCCGTTCGGGCTCACCAATGCCCCCGCAGTATTCCAAGCCCTGATTAATGATGTTCTCCGGGATATGCTTAATCTGTTCGTCTTCGTGTACCTGGACGATATCCTCATCTTCTCGAGGTCACTGAAGGAGCATGAGGGGCATGTTAGCCGGGTTCTCCAGAGGCTCCTTGACAATCACCTCTACGTTAAGCCTGAGAAGTGTGAATTTCATGTTTCTCAGACTCAGTTTCTCTGGTTTATTGTCACTCCCGGGCACCTAGAGATGGATCCCAAGAAGGTCAAGGCGGTCCACGATTGGCCCACACCTGCCACGGTCAAGGAGGTTCAACGGTTCATTGGCTTTTCTAACTTCTATCGGAAGTTCATCAAGAATTTCAGCTCGGTGGTAGCCCCCTTGACGACGCTTACCAAGGGAGGAGGGACCAAGATTCACTGGGGTCCGGAAGCAGCAGGGGCCTTCGAGGATCTCAAGCGCCGCTTCACTTCTGCTCCGATTCTGGTGACCCCTGACCCAGAAAGACCTTTCGTGGTGGAGGTGGACGCCTCAGAAGTGGGGGTAGGAGCCGTCCTGTCACAGAGGGGTGCGGATGGGAGATTACACCCTTGTGCCTTCATGTCTCGCCGCCTGTCTGAGGCCGAGCGCAACTACCACGTGGGGGATCTAGAGTTGCTTGCGGTAAAACTGGCCTTGGAGGAGTGGCGCCATTGGCTTGAGGGGGCTCAGCACCCTTTCCAGGTTCTCACAGACCACAAGAACCTGGAATATCTCCAACAGGCTAAGCGGATGAACCCTCGGCAAGCACGATGGTCTCTTTTTTTCAATCGATTCCAGTTCCTCCTGACTTACCGACCTGGCACCAAGAACGTCAAGCCGGATGCTCTGTCTCGAGTCTACTCTCCCGAGGTACAAGAGAAGCCCTTGGCATCGATTATTCCGAGGTCTAGGATCGTCGCACCTCTTCAGTGGGAACTAGAAAGAGGGGTACGAGAAGCTCTTGTCCAGGAGCCCGATCCAGGCGGTGGTCCTGCCGGTCGCCTGTACGTTCCTCTCTCTGTTCGGGCCCGCGTCTTGCAGTGGGGTCATGAGTCGCCCTTGACATGCCATCCAGGCAGTGCTCGCACACTGGAGTTCCTCCGACGGCGGTTTTGGTGGCCGTCCATCAAGAAGGACGTGCAGGTCTATGTTGAGGCCTGCCCTGTGTGCAACCAGGGAAAGTCGACACGCCAGCGACCCCAGGGACTGCTCCATCCCTTACCTGTTCCTCGAAGGCCATGGTCACACCTTTCTCTGGACTTTGTTACGGGACTTCCTCTATCCCAGGGCAACACCGTCATCCTAGTGGTGGTAGACCGGTTCTCTAAGGCTGCCCGGTTTATCCCCCTGCCCAAGCTGCCCTCGGCTAAGGAGACTGCTGAGCTCCTCATGAACCATGTCTTCCGGATATTTGGTATTCCCCTGGACGTGGTCTCTGACCGAGGTCCCCAATTCTCGTCCCGGTTTTGGGGGGCCTTCTGCAGGCTTGTTGGGGCCACAGCCAGCCTATCGTCGGGGTTCCATCCAGAGTCTAATGGCCAAACAGAACGGATTAATCAGGATCTGGAGACCACCCTGCGGTGTATGGCGGCCAGTAATCCCACGTCTTGGGCCACCTATATCATTTGGGCTGAATATGCCCACAACACCCTCCAGTCCTCAGCCACCGGATTGTCCCCATTCGAATGCCAGTTCGGTTACAACCCTCCATTATTTCCAGAGGAGGAGGCGCAGGTTGGTGTTCCCTCGGCCCAGCGCTTTGTCCAACGCTGTAGGCGGACCTGGAAGAAGGCCAGGCGTGCCCTCCTTCGGACCTCCCAGAGATACCAAAGTCAGGCTAATCGCCACCGCCGGACGGCCCCTAGTTTCCGAGCTGGTCAGAGAGTTTGGTTGGCCACTAAGAACCTGCCCCTCCGGGTCGAATCCAAGAAGCTTTCCCAGAGATACATCGGCCCTTTCCGCATTGCTAGAAAGGTTAACCCTGTGTCTTATCGTTTGGTTCTCCCTCGCTCCCTTCGTATTAACCCCACTTTCCATGTTTCACTTATTAAACCTGTCTTGTCTTCTCCCTTTGCCCCCCCACGCAGACCCCCGCCACCTCCCAGGATTATTGACGGCCAGCCAGCCTACACAGTCCGCCGGATACTGGACTCCCGGAGGGTCCAGAACTCTCTGCAGTATCTGGTGGACTGGGAGGGCTACGGGCCAGAGGAGCGCTCCTGGGTTCCAGCCAGGGACATCCTGGATCCAGGGTTGGTCCGAGATTTTCGCACCCTGAGGCCAGGGTGTTCTGGAAGGAACGTCAGGAGTCGTTCCTAGAGGAGGGGGTCCTGTCAGCTTCCTGCTTCTCCTGTTTGTCTCCTGGCCTCTAGAGGTCAGCTGTGTTCCCCTCTGCCTTTGTTCTTCCTCATGTGTCCTCATTAGTTTGATCCAGGTCACCTGTGCCTTGTTTTCCCTTTAGTATTTTAGCTGTGTGTTTTCCCCTTGTTTCTCACTTGGTTATTGCGTCCTGACTATGTGTCTCCTGCTTTGTCCCACCGTGTCAGTCCTAGTAAGTTGTTCGAAGTTATCTTTAGTTTGTTTTTCTCCCCTCGTGGAGTTGTTTTGTTTTGCCTCCTGTTTTGGAACATTAAATCTACTTGCCTGGAGTATTGCCTTGGGTGTTTCATTTGGGTCCTACAACATCTCCTCTGTGGCTAAGGGGTAGTACCCCCAGCTCTACACATCTGAGACCGGAGTTCTAGCCCGGCTTGTGACACCCTTTAAGTGAGATTCCATTAGCCTAATCTACTGTATACTGTGTGATGATATGAAGTAAAGATCGAAGCAAATTTTCATTTGTCAGTGCCCCCTTCACAGATTGCTTAATTCATGGGTGTTGTTTAAATTGACTAGCCATTTTAAATTCTAACTCCATAGTGTCTGAATCAAACACAGGTCAGGTTAGCACTATACTAGACACTTTTGCAAGGTGGTGCATTTAGAGCATTTTTTCAGTTAATCATTTGAACTGTGACCATGAAATGTTCCTGACTATTTGGTTCTCCATTGCCTTTGTTCCCCAGCCCAGCCGCCGTTCACCATGTGTCTCAGAGTCAAGTTTTACCCCCCTGACCCCGCTGCTCTCAAAGAGGAAATCACCAGGTAGGACTTTGGGATTCTCAGCAAAGTAGAGAAATGCCAACAAGCACTCCCCTCTGGGCTCCTCTAGTATACAGAGGAAGTCAGGGAAAGCAGACATGAAAGCTTTGTGTATAAAAATCTTCAATAACTTTTGCCTTTTCAAAAGCAGTTTCAAAGCAGCCTCTGTTGTTATCACTTTCTTTCACACTTTTCTTTTTCTCCAGAAATGTTTGCGTGCTGAATGCACAGACAGTATTTTTTTCCAGACATTATTGAAGGGCCTCCATAATAAAATATTTCAGAGCACCTTGTGTCTAAAAACAGTGCAATAAATATTAAAAAAAGACAGTGTTGTTTGAAGTTGAGATGTATGTAAAAAGCCTAAGTAAGCTGGCTAGCGAACCTGCTCTCTGAAGTAGAATGGCTGCTAAATTGCAAGGCTCTGTAGCGGTGTTCTGCGTTGGTCTCTTTGGCTGGCTGACTTCTGAGGGAAGGAGGAGGACTGAGGGTCAATGATGGCTAGCAGACTCCTCTAAATGATACA
Organism: Coregonus lavaretus; assembly: GCF_964263955.1. Taxonomy (NCBI): domain Eukaryota; kingdom Metazoa; phylum Chordata; class Actinopteri; order Salmoniformes; family Salmonidae; genus Coregonus; species Coregonus lavaretus. Next base: position 29,451,682 of record NC_139996.1, on the reverse strand, counting down.
TGATTAGCTTCCAGCTAGCTCAGATTTGAATCACTTATGCACATTTCTTGGCCTGACTCTCATCCCCTGTGCAGTCTGCAATGAGGTCACCCAGAAAAGCCTCTCTGTGCCCTCAATAGGGCCTCTGATACACTCTGATTTCTACCACCTGATGATGACATTAAAGAAGCAAGTACATATGCAATTGAGTATGAGTGTGTTTGCTTATGTCTGTTACAATGTGTGTATGTGTTGAAAGGAGGCACACACACCTAGCCTGTTTGTATCAGGTGTTTGACATCTCATATTCTTTACCGTCCAGGGAGTCTACACTCAGGTGTGATGAAATGAATGCAGAGTGCAGATAATGAATTGTGTGAATTATGAATGGATGGGGAGGAGGGGAGAAGGAGAGTGAAGGCTGAGGAAAAGAGAAATCTAGAGAGTGAGAGATATGATGAGAGTGGTAGGGCAGGATAGACCACCTCATACCAGAGAGAGGAAGGTTAAAGGAGAGTAAATAATCAATGACAGAAGTTTTCTTCAATATAGTTTCCTCATGAATCAAATACTGAACGGATACTGTAGAATATTATGGCACAATGGCTAGACCAGGGAAGAGGATAGAGATGGGTCAAATATTCATTTAAATTCACAGCTGTCCTTCACCAAATCTACCGACAGCAGAGATGGCAAAGGCAAGCAGATGAAAAGAGAAAATAAATGTAGGGCAGACGATTGAAGCATACAGCATCAGCCATTTAACTGGAGTCACCCAAAGAGAGAATGGGAAATTGCTTTTTTAACACCTATGGCTCCTTAAGTGACATACTTTTAGCTGTTGTGGAGCTGGCCTAGATGGCAAAATTACAGCCGAGGATACGTATATTCTTAGTATTCACATGCATGGGTTCTCCTGGGTTCATTTTGGTGTTGGTTGTGGGAAGTTGGTGTCAGGGGAATCTGGGGTCCGTTGGGTCGTTTCTCCCACTGTTTCTATCGCGTGTTACATTCACTTTCAGAATCAATAAATGGGCAATCCTGTACAGTAACGTTTTAGTCATTTAGCAGACGCTCTTATCCAGAGCGACTTACAGTTAGTGAGTGCATTCATTATTTTTTTTTATATATTCTTTTCATACTGGCCCCCCGTGGGAAATGAACCCACAACCCTGGCGTTGCAAACACCATGCTCTACCAACTGAGCTACATCCCTGCCGGCCATTCCCTCCCCTACCCTGGACGACGCTGGGCCAATTGTGCGCCGTCGCATGGGTCTCCCGGTCGCGGCCGGCTACGACAGAGCCTGGATTCGAACCAGGATCTCTAGTGGCACAGCTAGCACTGCGATGCAGCGCCTTAGACCACTGCGCCACTCGGGAGACGTAACCATTGGTAACACATGCATTGTTCCAGGTGTTAGTCTGTCTGCAGCCAGTGTAGCTGCTGTATCTGTCAGGCAGTGCTGCTGCGTTCTGGGATGCTCTGGTCTTGTCTGGATTCTAATCTGGAGGCTTGAACAGAAACACAGTCAATCAACAATAGCAGCAGTTTGCCTCAGGGCATCCCCTACCAAACCCTGTCCCCAACACTCATATTCAAAGAAACATTTTTAACATTCATCTGTGGCGATGTCTTGCCATGATATTTTTTGCAGTAGATCTAAAAATACGTGTGGCCTGTAATATTGATGAATCTCATTTATGTAGACGGTGACTGAGATCCATGACCTCTGACCTTCTTCCCCCACTCTGTTCTGGTCCCAGATATTTAGTCTTCCTGCAGATCAAGAGAGATCTGTATCACGGCCGCCTCCTGTGTAAGACGACGGATGCTGCCATGCTGGCTGCCTTCATCCTGCAAGGTACAGTGACAGGACCTGACAGGCTGGATTTGCCTGCCCCACTCTCTGCACTTTCACATGACTTCTTCTCTGCCAGTCACCCCACCATAGAGATGAATACCAGCCGGGGAAAAAACACCTGGATTTCTTATAAGGATGTAGTTATCAGTTTGTAACGCAAATTATATGCCCTGAGGGATTCCTAGCTCCGTATTGACTGATCTCTACTGTATACTAAAAAGCATCAAATTAAAATGTTCATGCAGACAAAACGTGCATCTCCATACTAATTTACACTGTAAAACCATAGCTGACAAAGAAAGATGGGACAGCTGATCAATGCTTTGAATGCATAATCATGTGGATGTCATGCTAGATTGTAAGGCCCTCTGCATGATTATCAGGCATCTTGCTCTCAGCAGTATCGTTAGCTATATAAGTATGGAGCTCACACGCAGTAGACCCTCGAGGCAGGCAGGCTGTATGTTTGAGGGGTACGGCGAGCGAGCCAAAGGCCGCAGAAAGTGCAGTGTTAGGAGGAAGAGAAGGCAGGTCCCTTGGCAGGCGCACTGGCTCTGTTCAGGAGGAGGGGCTGCCTGGTCACCTCCTCGTCCTCGCTCGCTGGGGGAAATAATTGTCAGAGGGAGCTCAGTGTGGCATGAAGTCACAAATAAACAATAGCAACTCTGGGCCAGTTTAACCTGTCATCATTAAGAGCTCTGCTGACATACAGCACAGGCTGCCTGTGAACCAACAACACCTCGGCCAGGGTGCCAGTAGTGTGTGTGTGTAGAACTGTGTAAATACTCACCTTAGCCCTAATAATTATTGTTTAACAGTTCACACTTCATCTGAAGTTATTTATTTACTGCAAACTGAGATTCTGTATCCACTTTTTAAAAATGATTTATTGTATGGAATGATGTTGTGGATGTCAGATATATTACTGAATGTACTGTATGTAACCATGTATGGTTTGACTGTGGTGCTGTGAAATGGTAGATCATTTTTATTAACTGTGTTCCAGCTGAGATTGGGGACTATGACCCTGGGAAGCATCCTGAAGGATACAGTTCTAAATTCCAGTTCTTCCCAAAACATTCAGAGAAGCTGGAGCGACGAATCTCAGACATACACAAGACAGAACTGATGTAAGGACCAATCTACTTTTTCTCTCTAACCTCTCACATATGCGTGCATGTTTATGCACACACACTGCACCTATAAGATGAATCAATTTGACTGAGAAAGCACTTACTACCATTGTGCGATTGCTTATTGTCTAGGAAACTAGTTCCTTCACCCTCTTCTCAAACATTTGTTTAATCAATTGGAAAACCTTCTAATACCTGCAACTAGCAGAAACAGCCAGGTAGACTGCCTAATGGCCCGCTGTCATTTCAGGGTGTTGTAGAGAGCAGAGGCAAGATGGTGGGATTTTCTTGAGTGCAAAAACGACCTTTCATTAGTACAGTCATGATTATGAGGGTCTGGCAGGGAGTGCAGTGCAATACACCTAATGCAGTGAGATAGGGTAGTGTGTGCACATACAAACACGCAAACGCACACACACACACACACACACTCAAACACACTACTTTCTCTGCCAGCAGGTTAGCTGATGAAGCATCACTGAGGGTTTCTTAATGATGATACACCCCACTGGGCACAAACTGGTTAAATCATCGGTGTTTCAACGTAATTTGTCAACGTATTGTGACATGGAATCTATGTGGAACATTTTTTGGATTTGAAAAAAGTCATCAGCGTAAATTGTTGTTTTGTGGGTGAAATTTCAACCACAGGCTTATGTAATCATGGTAACTAATTTTCAACGTAGACAAAACTTGTATAAAATATGTTGCATTTTTACCTTTGAAACAACGTCTGATTTTCAACATAATATCCACTGTAAGGAGAAAAAAACAATAGGCTGGGCAGCACCTCCTACTGGAGAGTAGATCTATCTACAGCTATCCCTTCGGTCTCCCATCCAGGGTTTTAGCCCTTGCTTAGCTTTATTTGTCACTGACTATTGCCAATGTGCTATCCTGAGAATGATTGTTGAGAAATCTCCACTTAATAGATTCACTGTTTCTATCGAAGTCATTCCAAAGGGTATGTTCAATAGAGCAAATGAAATGTAACCATACTTTATCAATCATACAGTATATCATCAATGATGCTATTTAAGCCTATATAGCAGTTGGGAAATCATCAATAGCTGATGTTTAAATTCAGCCCAGGATTCAACAAAAAATAGACAATACATATAGGCCTAGGGTTTCAAACTTTGATTTCAAATGGAATCTTCAAGTCAATAATAAATATGTTCGATTCACGTTTCCATCTTAACCAAAAATAAAAGTTAAAGAATAGGATCAAATCAAACTGTATTTAAAGTGCATTTAAAGTTTGATTTTATTTAGTCCTATACTTTAACTTAAGATTTTTGGTTAAAATCTTGTCGACAAGTTAACAAATTATCTGTTGGATTCACGTCTCCATCGCAACCAAAAATAAAAGTTAAAGAATAGGATTAAGCCAGTGGCTCAGATGAAACTATCCAAGCAGTAGATACATCTCCTTTAAATGTTGATATTTGGTTGTGTTGTCAACCAAACACAATTCAATATTACTTGTGTAATACAGTAAATAGCCTAAAGTTAAGGCTATCTTACAAACTAATGTAACAGTATTTGTTCAACCTTAAAATGAGTAACACATCCATGGTTACTGTAACAATAAATGTCTTCTTATGTAATCATAGAAAGCGTGCATGTTCAGGGTTGCAGGTATGTTGAAATCTTCACAATTGCTAAAATTATCTGCACAGAATCTCAAATGGCATTGATCATTTGCACCATGTCCTTTAATGTAATCTCAACTAACTGCAATTCAGGTTATTTGGTTGTGCTATTAGATCAAGCACAGTGATAGCACATTAAGTTGTTATATAAATAAACAAAATATCTGACGTATTCCCATTTTGAACATTGGTGTGCTTTTAAATGGTTGAAAGCTCAGTGATAACAGAATTCAACAGACTTTTGGCTCTTTTTGAGTGGGTAAAAATAGGTTGGAATCTCATTGATCAACGTATCTACCAAATATTACCCAATTCTCCACATTGAAATGACATGGTGTGCCCAGTGGGACAGGCTGTGACAGACACTTCTCAACATTGATCCTTCACACTCACCCTCAGGCCTCTAAAGGTCATGTGATTGAGGCCACATGGATAATGGTTTAGCCATAATGTCTGAGCTATTTATCTTCCCACAAGGCACTTCTTTGTTTAAACCATAATTAGTGTGAGATAATGTGCTCTACAGAAATTAAAGACATTGAAACATGGATCAGCCATTTTCACATTAGCTCAGAGGTGATTTGAAGGTTCTTTAATGTTGGTTGCCATTACGGAGTGCTTTGTCTAGTGACCCAGCTCAGTGAACTGGTCATGGCCATGGGACATACTGTATACTGTGGACAGCATGGAGGATGTGACTGACCAAAGGAGTGTAGTCAGAGGTTCATAGATAAAGGAGCTGTAAAATGATCATTATAGATAAGATCCTCTGCTGCCCTCTAGTGGGTTGTTCACGTCTCACCACCAACATAACACCTGTCAACACGCCTAGCTGTGTGATCATGGAAAATATCCTTGGATCTTTTGAATGCACCAGTAATTCAAGCCTATAGTGTCAGAGGCATCTCTTCATGTTTTTTCCATTGATTGTGATGGAGGTCAGGCTGATGCTCACGTTACTCCATTGCTATTGAATGTTGAATGGTTGGTGCTTGATTAAATGTTCATTGGTAAAGGTACTGTATCTAGGATGGTTGATACACTATCTGTCTGTCTGGCCATCTATTCAGATCTCTCTGGTCTATTCAGCATCCTGCCAGCTCACTCTGGTGATCACTCCTCTGTGTAAGGGAAAGAGTTTTGTCTCAGTTAATATTATTTATGCATTTTACCTTTGCTTCTTTCTTTTCATAGACCTGTATTGATGTTAAGTATCTTAATCATACATTGATGCCAAATGTATTGATGCTCTCTCTCAGTGGCCAGACACCTGAAACATCGGAGCTGAATTTTCTCCAGAAAGCCCAGATGCTGGAGACATATGGTGTGGATCCTCATCCATGCAAGGTTGGGGTGGCCAATTCTCACACACTGCTGCTTCAGTTTAAGACATTTGCATTTAAACACCCTATTTTCCTCTACCTCAGCTTTGTGTATTTGATACAGGTATTATAGTAGGCTTATTGTGTTGTGCCATAACAATGTGAGACACTGTTTTTTGTGTATGACAGGATGTGTCTGGAAATCCAGCCTTTCTTGCCTTCACCCCGTTTGGATTTGTCGTGCTTCAGGGAAACAAGAGGGTTCATTTTCTTAAGTGGTGAGTAGAATGATTTCTGCTCTAACCCTAAACCACATACCACTGCTGGTTCTACATTCACAATCAACAGAGTGTGTCCAGCGGCCTCTCTCCTCCTGACCAGAGGGCTAGCATGCATACAGGTGTCCCATTATCTTAGCTAGTCACTACCATTCTAGGCATATGATTCCACAGGCCTGTCTGTTAGAAATCAACTTGTTTACAGATTGAATGCATAAGAAAAGTACATGTTCTCAATCACAACAAAGAATTGATCATGCATGCAGCAGTGGCTGTAAGAATCCTCAAAGACATACATGGATCAGTGCTGCTGTAACATACTATTCAATACAGCCCCTCTCATTAAGCCAGTAGCCCACTATATTGGGTCTGTAATAGTTAAATATGAGTTAGATATTCACTCCTGATATAGAAATCCCACCACCCAATTCAGTACAATATGTCTGTAATACTTACAAAGTAGACAATGTGGATGTTACAATATGTTACAGTATTTACAGCTGATTTGTTAGTTTTATTTTACCTTCTGCACATTCTCCCATCCCATGCCTCCAGTTTACCTGGCCTATTATCAGATATGTGTTCTGTTAACCAAACATGGAGCTCCATTGCTGTTTGTGTGATCTGCTAGTGGTTGTGATGAATTTTTAAAGAGCTTGTGGCTCTCAGTGCAGTTGGTTGTGTGTGTAACTATCCCCTTCCTTGTGGGCAGGAACGAGGTGACCAAACTGAAGTTCGAGGGAAAGATATTCCATATATATGCAAATCAGAAGGAGGTGAGAGCATGAATTATTGATGTGTTGGGGGAGTCAAGCATAGAGAGCAGTGCAGCGACTGTGACTGTTCTATGGACAACAGGGCCTGGAGATACCATGTTCTAGTCATACCACAGCCCAGTGTGTTCAATAAACAGCAGTAGTAATAGTAATGACTCTTGACTCTTGAAACTGAGAAACTGTCAGGTTGTTTTATTTTCCTGCACATTTATTTCTAATGTGCAGGACAAAAAGATAATATTGACGTACTTTGCACCAACACCTGAGGCCTGCAAGCACCTGTGGAAATGTGGAGTGGAGAACCAAGCCTTCTACAAGTAAGTGTTGTTCTTCCTCTATCCAGGCTCTGTCGCAGCCGGCCGCGACCGGGAGACTCATGGGCGGCGCACAATTGGCCCAGCGTCGTCCAGGGTAGGGGAGGGAATGGCCGGCAGGGATGTAGCTCAGTTGATAGAGCATGGCGTTTGCAACGCCAGGGTTGTGGGTTCGATTCCCATGGGGGGCCAGTATTAAAAAAAATAAACTGTAAGTCGCTCTGGATAAGAGCGTCTGCTAAATGACAAAAATGTAGATGTAAATGTAAGTCATAGCTATACACTTTACTCCAGTGCATCTGTGAGAGTTATCTAAAGGGGTCTCTCCTCTCCTCTCACCTTGAAGTGTCCTGAGAGCAGCGTTGACAGGCTGTATCTCAGATAGGGAACAAGACGTGTGGCAACGGTGACCTTTTTTGAGTTAGTGTGCACTGGGACACGCCATTGAACACTCCACAGCTCCTCCAGAGAAATCAGTGCTCCTTCCGTCTCAGCCATGATTGATTGTGTGTGTGTGTCCCCCCCCCTCCCACCTCTGGGAGGTGTTAAACGATCCCCACCCCCTGCAACACATCAACACAATGACCGGAGAGAGTCTAGTAATGGATGAGGGTGACAGCAAAGGTTGCTGAGGAGCATGTGTGTTGAGCGAGTGCTCAGGTGAGACCGAGAAAGGGGGAGGGAGGAGGGGGGAGGGAAAGGGCAAACGTAGGGCAGCAAACAGCACACACAGAGATGGAATTAGTATGATGAGATATCTGGCTATAGGGCTGTAGATCTTAGTAGGGACTGGTGGATTTTCAGGGACGCCTGGCTGATTGGCCCAAAGCTTTATACTGCTGTAATGATAGACATCTGTCTGTGTGTGCTAAATCCCACAGAAACAGACTGATGGATAAATACACACCAAGCCAAGGCTCGTGCAAGGCTACTTACTTACATACTGCATGCACACCTCTCCCAGGATCTAGTGTGTTGGTTTTCAGTCCAAGCTGTGCTTAGAGAACCACACACTGTGGATACCATATAAGAGGGCAGGGATAAAGTAGCCCATTGTATGTACTGAAAGTGAGAACAGCAAAGTGAGAACTGGTTGTGATGCTGTAGGAGGGAGAAGAGGACCAGTCCACATACTCCCTTAACCTTTTACTGCAGTGGGCTAAATCAGGGTCACACGGAGTGTTTCTTGGTAGTCTTAAACAAATCTACTTTGAAACCAAAGTATACACCTCACACACATGGTTAAGGGCTTTAAAAATATATATAGAGTTTAAATATATTCAATTTTGAGTTTGCATCCCAATATTACACTTTATATACAGTGCATTCGGAAAGTATTCAGACCCCTTGACTTTTTCCACATTTTGTTATGTTACAACCTTATTCTAAAATTGATACAATTGTTCCCCCCCCTCATCAATCAACACACAATACCCCTTAATGACAAAGCAAAAATAGGTTTTTAGACATTTTTGCAGATTTATAAAAAATAAAAAACAGAAAGACCTTATTTACATAAGTATTCAGACCCTTTACTCAGTACTTTGTTGAAGCACCTTTGACAGCGATTACAGCCTTGAGTCTTCTTGGGTATGACGCTACATGCTTGGCACACGTGTATTTGGGGAGTTGCTCTCATTCCTCTCTGCAGATCCTCTCAAGCTCTGTCATGTTGGATTGGGAGTGTTGCTGCAGAAACATCTCAAGGATGATCAATGGAAACAGGATGCACCTGAGCTCAATTTCGAGTCTAATTGCAAAGGGTCTGAATACTTATGTAAATAAGGTATTTCTGTTTTCGCTTTGTCATTATGGGGTATTGTGTGTAGATTGCTGAGGATTTTTATTTATTTAATCAATTTTAGAATAAGGCTGTAACGTAACAAAATTTGGAAAAAGTCAAGGGGTATGAATACTTTCCGAAGGCACTGTACATCACAGAAGACTGAAATATAACAAAACCGTTTGACATAAAAACACCAGATTTTTGGCAGTAAAAAAAAAGAAATGTTTATTGATTATGAAATTATAAAAGATATAACATTCCACTCATGAGGCCACTAGTAATTTGACTGCAGGAAAGGGCTATTACGTAAAGAAAAGTGTTAAAAGTATTATGTCATCCCAAAACAGCTCCCAGAGTTCACCCCTCTTCTCTCTCCTGGTTTTTTTCTCCACCTCTCTTCCCCTCCATCAGGCTGGAGAAGTCGAGTCAGGTACGGACAGTGTCCAGCAGCAACCTGTTCTTCAAGGGGAGTCGTTTCCGCTACAGGTACAGTAAATGATGACAGTGAGTAGAGGGCACTGCAGATAGCCCACAGCTATGCTGGAGAGCTTCTCCCTAAGGAGGGGACCTCAGGGCCCTGCTGTAACGTCAGCCTTCTTTACCTGAGCAATACACCTCACACACTAGGCTAGAGGACACGGAGGGGGACAGTGTTTTAGTTGCGTTCAGAACAATGTTCCAACATTAATTTAAAATTACTGGTTCTAGTTACTGGAAATCTGAACTTTCTAATGGTTTCAAACGATTACAGGTGAGTCCAGTATGTTATGATGAAAGGTTGAGTTTGTTTCAACCTCTGGTATTTATTTTTGACATTGCAGTGTTGACTGGAGACGGTGATTGGGTTAGAGGGAGTTGGGTTCACCATGTTAATCTAATCTCAGTTCTCATGTACTGTACTGATGCTTCTCACTGAACTACTCTCAGTGTAATGTGTGGTACCAGGGAGTCTGGGGTCTGATGTGAGTGTGTAAGCCTGAGCTCTATTATTGTGCTTTATTGTAGTGGACGAGTTGCGAAAGAAGTGATGGAGCAGAGTGCCAAAATCAAACGAGAGCCTCCAGAAATACACAGGTAAAATCAATGCTATTCACTAGATGTCATTGTGGACAGTGTATAATCTCAGATTACAAATATGGAATGTTTGTGTGTGTGTGTGTACGTGTGCTTCTGTATGTGCGTGCTTGTGTGTGTGTGTGTGTGTACATGTGCATGTTCTGTGTCTCCACAGGGCTGGCCTGGTTCCCAGTAGAAGCTGTCCGTCCATCACTCACGGCCCGCGCCTCACCAGTGTTCCACGCACCCGCCGGAGAGCCGTCCACATATCCATCATGGAGGGTAAGCGTTGGACCTGACCCCTGACCCACTACTCCCCTCAGTCAACACTGGCGTTCCATAACAATCCCCCCAGTCATGTTATGGGCAAAGGTGAATCATTGTCCAATAAGAGCCTTCAGGAATGTGGACAGGAGTGACACAGCTCTATATCGTTGTCTGTATTCAAATGAACACATGCACGGTAATCTGGATAGTTGTGGAAATGGGTCGCCATGCTTTAGTTTGGGTCTGAGGTTTTAAAGGTAATCTGTGGATAATTCAATGGAGGGTGTTAAATCCAAACCGTTTTAAATGGATCAGGTCCTTGCTCCTATTTGGAAATATTTTATGCCCCCCCTCCCCAGAACACACACACACATACACACACTATAACCTGAGTTTAGCCATGCCCCTGCTTGTGGGAGTGGAGGGCTCAGTCACAGGTGTGTGTGTCACTCAGGCTGCTTTATTTCAGTGCGAGCTATCAGCACTGGGGGTGTGTGTGTGAGAGGGGTACAGTGCCAGTACAAGGGCAGCTGGTGCAGCCGTCAGTCAGTCCACCTGCCCTGAACCCTGAACCCTGGGGCCTGAACCCTGAACCCTGGGGCCTGGGCCTGCAGGTGGGCCTGCCCTGCTCCTCCACTCTCACACTGTGTTCTGACCTGCCTCTGTCCTCTGTCCCTGAGGCTAACTTTGCAGGCTGACACTGCAGCATGGGCTCGGGTGAACAGGAGCAGCATGACTGAAGGTCACTGGTACCTGTCCTTGTCACAGCTGAGTCCCTGCCTGCCTCCCAAGTACACAGTACAGTATATACACTTGGCTATACACTAGACTGCTGCAGTGGGGTGGAGAGTGTGAGTGAGAGGGTCTGGTGCTGTATATATCAGAGTTATGACAAGCTCTAACCCGTCAAACGTTACCCCCTGCCTGTGCTGACTGGGTGTCTTACAGTAGTATTAATACCCCTGCTGAAAATAGCCAGGGCCTTCCTCTCCATGTATGTCACTGCCCTGGGTGGGGCCTGGACAGGGCCAGCTCTGGCCGTCTGAACACTGCTACAGCAGGACAGTTGCTCTCGCTAACCCTCATACTGCCAGCCAAGTCTGCAGCAATTGGCCTAACACACAAAGCGAGACCAACGCATCGCCGGGGCTCTGGGACAGGGACCACCAGGATAGTACACAGACGTGCCTGCTTTGAGCTTTTGAAGACACCACCATGGTGAAGTGTCTGATCCGCATCACCACACGGGTGAACGTCCACCTGCGGATGATCAACCACTGCTACCGGGATGTGAAGGTGCGCGTGCTGAGCCTGGGGCCCCGGATGCTTGGCAAAGCTCTTGGCGTCCTGCCCCTCTACCCTGCCCTAACTGGGCAGGAGCCTGGCAGCCTCTCCCCCCTGCCTCCCCCCATCTTGCCTGGCACCCCTCTGCCCGACGGCAGGCCCCAGTCCAGCACCCCGACAGGTAACCTCATCATCAGCGCCCTCCTGGAGTGTGTTACACAGTGACCAGCTCCCTGTGTGTTAAATCACTCCCACCTCATCAATGTCAACAGAATGGAAATGGTGCCATGCCTTTGATGCCATTGATGTCTGATCCTCTAAATCATATGGTCCTTGGTGGCCCTTTGTGAATGGAGTCTTTGCATCTTTTTCTTGACCTCTTTGCGATTCATCGGTTCATTTATCCTTTTGTTGGTTTAGAGGAAGTCTATGGGTCTTCTTATTCTGGTTGTGATGGTTGAGGTGCAGACTAGTGATGTGATACTGCTTTGTTGTTGATTTGTGAAGTTATGATTTTATTTTGAATTCAGGTATATTTTTTACGATATTTTGGCCTTTTGGAGGATTTTTACTTGCTTTACGCAATGTCCTCTGGAAGATGCATTGTGTAGTGAAATGTCTATAGGTTGCATTCTGCCCTGCAACCAAGCATATCCTAGGATGTACTGAAGGAGATTACCAATGAGTAAAGATGGCGCTTCTCACTGCCACCCACTACAGAGGCATCCTGCTTTTGCTTTTGACAGAATCTCAGCAGTCAGCATGGCTTAACAGAGCTGGCCTAATCTCTATTTTGTAGTTCCTTGAGGAAAATTTTTCCCCCTATGGATGAAAAGCACACATATGAGCATTAAAGGAAAGATTCACCCATTTTGAATGTAATATTGTTTTTGAGCATCTCTGAGCGATGTTCTATTGATTCCCGGGGTAATTTCATGTTTTCATGTCTATCTGAGCTATTCGCCGTTCAAGCAGGCAGAAATACAGCCGGAATGTTTAAAACTCGTCTGCCTGCTTGAACGGCAATAGCTCAGATACACATGAAAACATGAAATGAACCTGGGAATCGATAAAACATCACTCAGAATGGGTGAATCTTTCCTTTAAAATACGCCTCATCATCAGGAGATGATATGTTAATCCCTCTGCCTCTATGAAGGTGTAATATTTCTGCGGTGGCTGTCTGAGGAATGGAACAGTCAGCGCAAGCTCAACTCTTTCTCACCCGCAGTGACGTCTGTCCTGTAGCTCGTATAAAGAGAATATATACACTGAACAAAAATATATAAACTCAACATGTAAAGTTTTGGTCCCATGTTTCATGAGCTGAAATAAAAAATCCCAGACATTTTCCATATGCACAAAAAGCTTATTTCTCTTAAATTTTGTGCTCAAATTTATTTACATCCCTGTTAGTGAGCATTTCTCTTTTGCCAAGATAATCCATCCACCTGACAGGTGTGGCATATCAAAAAGCTGATTAAACAACATGATAATTAAACAGGTGCACCTTGTGCTGGGCACAATAAAAGCACACTTTAAAATGTGCAGTTTTGTCACACAACACAATGCCACAGATGTGTCAAGTTTTGAGGGAGCGTGCAATTGGCATGCTGACTGCAGGAATGTCCACAAGAGCTATTGCCAGAGAATTGAATGTTCATTTCTCTACCATAAGCTGCCTCCAGTGTCGTTTTAGAGAATTTGGCAGTACGTCCAACCGGCCTCACAACCGAAGACCACGGGTAACCACGCCAGCCCAGGACCTCCACATCTGGCTTCTTCACCTGCGGGATCGTCTGAGGGGGGAGGAGTATTTTTGTCTGTAATAAAGCCATTTTGTGGGGAAAAACTCATTCTGATTGGCTGGGCCTGGCTCCCCAGTGGGTGGGCCTGGCTGCCAAGTGGGTGGGCCTATGCCCTCCCAGCCCCACCCATGGCTGCATCCCTGCCCAGTCATGTGAAATCCATAGATTAGGGCCTAATGCATTTATTTCAATTGACTGATTTCCTTATAACTGTAACACAGTAAAATCTTTCAAATTGTTGCATGTTGCATTTATATTTTTGTTCAGTATAGATACATTTGCGTATCCTTTGGGTATAATGAAAAATGCTGTGTTTGCTTTTTTTGCAGAGTAAGCATGCGATCACAGATGAGCTAGCAACCTTTAATGCATCCTAAAGCTAACTGTAGGCTACCCCAGAGACCAATACTGTGTCAATAATTATTTAGGAAAAAATACAAATGTTTTCTTATTTGAGAATGACCAAATGCTTTATGTGGGGTGTTTATTTATATTTGCACCTATCTTATTTCATATTTCTATGTTGTGGATTATGATATTCTCCCCCTGCTATTGCATGGGCCTCACATTTTGTAGGTTGAAATTAGCAATACTTAGTGAGTGTTATTATTGTCCTTTACCTTGACTTGAAGGGCCATCAAGAGACCATATACATAGTTTCCCCAGACCTATATTAGCTTCTGACTGAAAGATAAACCTAACCACTGTGACCTTTCGAGGTTTATATCTGGGAGGGCTCAGAGTGCTGTGGGACTAATGAACAAGCTGCTAATCAGAATGGAGCATGTGTTTGTTGAGCTCTCTGTCACTGGACATTCCCCACTCATCAGACCTTCATCTAGAATAGATCAATGGTCCAGTCCAGAGTGATGTTCATATGATCAATCATTAAGCAAACAGATTGCATTATGTTACTGTATAAACCCATTGATATGCCCTCACATGGTTGAAACTATCTCTTATTAGGTGTTAGCACTGTAGTGTTGTGTACTGGAAACCCCCTCTGAATCTGTTTCCCTCCCTCCCTCCCTCTCTCTCCTCACCCTCCTCGCCCCACTCCCTGCCCTGGACAGGTCTGGAGTCATTGCGTGACAGTGCCCACTCTACACCTGTGCGCTCTGTGTCCCATGGGGACTCCTTCATGCCACGCTCCCGCAGCCTGGCCACAGATGCCAGCGAGGGCTCGGCGGTGATCTCTGACGAGGCCTACAGCCCCTCTGACAGCGTGCTGCCCACCCCTGTGGCAGAGCACAGCCTGGAGCTGGCCATGGCACGCCAGGTCAACGGAGCCCCCTGCAGCATCAAGGAGGAGAAGGAGTCGGAGCCAGGCACCCCCTCGGTGGGGGATGCAGGCGACTTGTCAGACAGTAGAGTGGCGGTAAAGGGTGCAGAGAGAGCCTCGTTGCTTAGCGAAGTGGAACAGGTGAATACGTTTGTTTTAAGTGTCCTCCGTTTGCTCCTTGTGACCATTGGACTCCTCTTTGTCTTGCTCCTCCTCCTCATCATCCTCACTGAATCCGACCTTGACGTTGCATTTTTTCGTGATATCCGCCAGACCCCCGAATTTGAGCAGTTCCATTACGAATACTTTTGTCCCCTCAGGCGGTGGTTTGCCTGCAAGCTCCGCTGGTTGGGCAGTTTGCTCATTAACAAATGAGAGAGCGTGTGAGGCCGTAGAGTGCATAAGCCCCTTTGGGGTTAGAGAAGACGATTAAAGCTCCGGAGAGATGGAGGGCAGCCCCGTTCCAACCATGAACCCAGCTTCTCTCATGATACTCCCGCTGACATACATGTCGGACCACTCCTGGAATCACTGTGCCAGGAGTTTCTCTCCCTCCATTTTGAGTTACTCCCCCTTTTTTCCCCTTTACCGTTCATTTGTTTTTTACAAACCCAGAAGACATTTTTGATTTTTTTGGAATTTCAGGTAATTTCAGGTATTTTATTTTTTCAAAAAATATAAACGAAAAAATAAGAAACTGAAATTAAAGAACTGAAGTCTTTTTTAACAGGAATGAGACATTTTGTTGCAACGAATGAAAGTTGCCTACATTTACTATGTATTGTTTGGAAAATTAATTGCATTTGCATAGGGGAAGAATGTGATGCAAGGATATCAGGGAAGCCACCAAGTCATCGAAATGGTTCAGAATGAAGTGAGATAGATACAGTTTTGAAAAGTGTTCAGTGAAGTAGACAGTCATGCCTTTTCAGATGAAGTAACATCCATCCCAATCCATACATCTATAATGGTTTTCATTGATCAGAACACCTTAAATGAGGGAAGCTAGAGCAAAGCAAAGTGATTGAAATTGAGTAAGTCGGGATGATTACCAAATGCCTTTTATGAAGAAAAAAGTAATAATAATAATAAGTCATTTAGCAGACGCTCTTATCCAGAGCGACTTACAGGAGCAATTAGGGTTAAGTGCCTTGCTCAAGGGCACATCGACAGATTTTTCACCTAGTCGGCTCGGGGATTAGAACCAGCGACCTTTCGGTTACTGGCACAACGCTCTTAACCACTAAGCTACCTGCCGCCCATGATATGAAGACCGTTCTGAATTTGTCGGATTGTTTTAAAGTTATACTTTAGTGGAAATACAATAGGTGTATAAAGTAGAAGCTGTGAAGTTGAAGTCCATTTTAAGTTTTTATAAAGGATACAGTTAAATAAACCAGTGACCATGGTGTTATGTGACCCCATAGTGTCAGTAACTGTTAGAAGTGTTGATGATCAACTTCTTGGAAACGCTCACTAGCACCAATAGAACCAGTCTAGGTAGATGTGCAATACTCTTTAGCTTAAATACTTCAGTACTTTTGAATGTCTGCATTTGTTTTGTCATATTTCTTTATTTTGTTTTATGTACATTTCTTGATTATGTTAAGATCTGATTAAATTGAAGATCTGATGAAATGTATGATTTCTTTCAGTTCCATATCAACCTTGCTCTTAAGTTTGTGTATATCATACTATAATTAATTGTTAGTATAAGAATAACAATTATGTACTTTTTGTACAAAGTAGTTTGTTTCCTAATATATTGACAGTTTTTCCATGTATATTTTAACAGAACTGAAATGATATTTTGTTATTGAAGATTAAATTATACCTTTTTTAGCTCTGTGTTTCAAGTGAGGTCTAGCATTTATGGACATATTGGAGAGGGGGTTGACTCAAAAACAGGGCTTTTATCAAGATCCACTCCATATAGATCACACCTCGCTCACTCCACCAGCATGCACACTTTTTAGTTGTCAAGACAACTATTTCAAATGCCCACTGTGGGCCAGGAAGGCACAACAGATGGTGGAGGAACAATACATATTTTAGAAAGTAGACTGGACTACAATACCAACAGAAAACATAGTACTCCAAATACATGTTTTCATGCCTGTAAACGTCACAACAAATGCAGATTGGTCAGTCGTTTTCCACGGTTTGAGAGGTGACTGTGCGGACTATTCTGTCTCATAGCTCAAGGGAGCAATAATTCTGCTGTCATGGCTGATTTTGGGTAAAATCTGTTTTTGTGGGGGTTTTGTCTCTAACTCCTGTACTGTACCTGGTGCAGATGTAAGTGAGTGTGTGTTGTGTGTCTGTATGTAGGAATGTAACACACTTCAAGCTGATAATGTGAAGTGTTGACAGATAAAAATATGGTCTTATTATAAGTGAGAGAAAATGAGAGCTAGAACGAAAAAGAAAGAGAGATCGAAAGAAAGAGATTGAATGAGAAAGAGGTAGAGGTACAAGGGACGTCAAAATAAATGAGCACTGATGAGTCGACCAGCCTCACATGCAAGAGGCCGGTACGAGTATAATCAAAGGGGAATGCATATGTGAGCACTTGGTGCTCGTGACTATTGGCTGTACAGCCATTCCTGTTTTGGCCTGTTATTTAACACCATGACCTCCACACAGCTGCTCCATGCTCTGATCCCCCAGCGGTGCTACTGCCTGCTCTGCCCTGGGGAGCCCAGCCTGGGCCCATGTAACCAGAGCACTGCATCCCCTGGCCCTGAGTGTAGTCTGTCCCCCAACAGCACCCTGCTAGTTGATGTAGACCCAGCAAGGAAGACACTGCAGCGTATACAGTTGAAGTCGGAGGTTTACATACAACTTAGCCAAAGACATTTAAACTCAGTTTTTCACAATTCCTGACATTTAATCCTAGTAAAAATGCCCTGTCTTAGGTCAGTTAGGATCACCACTTTATTTTAAGAATGTGAAATGTCAGAATAATAGTAGAGAATTACATTTGCGACCAAGCTTTAACTTCCTGACTGATGTCTTGAGATGTTTCTTCAATATATCCACATAATTTTCCTTCCTCATGATGCCATCTATTTTGTGAAGTGCACCAGTCCCTCCTGCAGCAAAGCACCACCACAGCATGATGCTGCCACCCCCGTGCTTCACGGTTGGGATGGTGTTTTTCGGCTTGCAAACCTGCCCCTTTTTCCTCCAAACATAACGATGGTCATTATGGCCAAACAGTTCTATTTTTGTTTAATCAGACCAGAGGACATTTCTCCAAAAAGTATCATCTTTGTCCCCATGTGCAGTTGCAAACCGTAGTCTGGCTTTTTTATGGTGGTTTTGGAGCAGTGGCTTCTTCCTTGCTGAGCGGCCTTTCAGGTTATGTCAATGTAGGACTCGTTTTACTGTGGATATAGATACTTTTGTACCTGTTTCCTCCAGGATCTTCACAAGGTACTTTGCTGTTGTTCTGGGATTGATTTGCACTTTTCGCACCAAAGTACATTCATCTCTAGGAGACAGAACGCGTCTCCTTCCTGAGCGGTATGACGGCTGCGTGGTCCCATGGTGTTTATACTTGGGTACTATTGTTTGTACAGATGAACGTGGTACCTTCAGGCGTTTGGAAATTGCTCCCAAGGATGAACCAGACTTGTGGAGGTCTACAATTATTTTTCTGAGGTCTTGGCTGATTTCTTTTGATTTTCCCATGATGTCAAGCAAAGAGGCACTGAGTTTGAAGGTAGACCGTGAAATACATCCACAGGTACACCTCCAATTGATTCAAATGATGTCAATTAGCCTATCAGAAGCCATGACATCATTTTCTGGAATATTCCAAGCTGTTTAAAGGCACAGTCAACTTAGTGTATGTAAACTTCTGACCCACTGGAATTGTGATACAGTGAATTATAAGTGAAATAATCTGTCTGTAAACAATTGTGGGAAAAATTACTTGTGTCATGCACAAAGTAGATGTCCTAACCGACTTGCCAAAACTATAGTTTGTTAACAAGAAATTTGTGGAGTGGTTGAAAAACAAGTTTTAATGACTCCAACCTAAGTGTATGTAAACTTCCGACTTCAACTGTACCTGTCAGTGCTATAATAATAATATGCCATTTAGCAGACGCTTTTATCCAAAGCGACTTACAGTCATGTGTCTACTGTAGTCCTAGCCATTTCAGTTCTTAACCCTCCATCAACAGGGTGGAGCCCAGACATCTGCGGTGTGAAATACCCATGTTTATGGCACAGGTGTGGAAAAGCAGCCCTTTGTAGCAAATATGGTGCAGTAACAGTTACATACCATAGAAAGGCAGAAATTCCTGAGTCAAATATGCATGCTCCTTATGCTAGTGTATCACGCATGCACTTCCAATGAACAGCACATACAAGGATAGAGGATGACTTGAAAAGTTGAATTTGTCTGTACCTAGATGGGGTGTGTTGATCCAATATGCAAGATAACGGTACTGTTTCATTATTTTATACATTCATATTTCCTATTTATTACTTGCCTAATGCTAAATACTGTAAAGGTCAACAGGATAGTTCCAGACAGTCTGTTAGTGTTACTTCCTAAAGGTCAGGGAACTGGAAGAGCAAAAAGGCTCAAAGGTCAATTGATGGTCTACGTTCGTACACATTATCAGCATTATGCGGCTTTAATGTTCTTTCCAAACATGCAACAAGTAAGGCAGCATCATTCAATAAGCAATAATCAGTCAAATTGTAAGAGCAAATGGACATATACAGAAGTCTTACACGGGACATTGTGCTGTTGTTTTTTACAGTGTCAAAAATCAGTTTACTGTCATTGTACACTACATGGCCAAAAGTATATGGACATCCCTTCAAATTAGTGGATTGGGCTATTTCAGCCACACCCGTTGCTGACAGGTGTATAACATTGAGCACACAGCCATGCAATATCCATAGACAAACATTGGTAGTAGAGTGGCCCATACTGAAGAGCTCAGAGACTTTCAACGTGACACCGTCATAGGATGCCACCTTTCCAACAAGTCAGTTCGTCAAATTTCTGCCCTGCTAGATCTGCCCCGGTCAACTCTAAGTGGTGTTATTGTGAAGTGGAAACGTCTAGGAGCAACAACGGCTCAGCCGCGAAGTGGTAGGCCACACAAGCTCACAGAACGGGGCCGCCGAGTGCTGAAGCGCGTGGCGCTTAAAAATCGTCTGTCCTCGGTTGCATCACTCACTACCGAGTTTGGCGCCATTGGACTCTGGAGTAGTGGAAACTCATTCTCTTGAGTGATGAATCACGCTTCACCATCTGGCAGTCCGACTGATAAATCTGGGTTTGGCGGATGCCAGGAGAACGCTACCTGCCCCAATGCATAGTGCCAACTGTAAAGTTTGGTGGAGGAGGAATAATGGTCTGGGGCTGTTTTTCATGGTTCGGGCTAGGCCCCTTAGTTCCAGTGAAGGGAAATCGATTCTGTGCTTCCAACTTTGTGGCAACAGTTTGGGGAAGGCCCTTTCCTGTTTCAGCATGACAATGCCCCCGTGCACAAAGCGAGGTCCATACAGAAATGGTTTGTCGAGATCGGTGTGGAACAACTTGACTGGCCTGCACAGAGCCCTGACCTCAACTCAATCGAACACCTTTGGGATGAATTGGAACGCCTAATCGCCCAACATCAGTGCCCAACTTCACTAATGCTCTTGTGGCTGAATGGAAGCAAGTCCCTGCAGCAATGTTCCAATATCTAGTGCAAAGCCTTCCCAGAAGAGTAGAGGCTGTTATAGCAGCATAGGGGGGACCAACTCCATATTAATCCCCATGATTTTGGAATGAGATGTTCGACGAGCAGGGGTCCATATACTTTTGCCATGTAGTGTATCTACAATACCAACAAATTAGTGGTCATGGTACGCTCCTTTTCTTTTTGATAAAAACAGTAATAATGTGAAGATGAAGACAGTTATCATTATTCTTAGTATGTACCACATTTTATAGATGTTTTTTTCCTTCCATTGTTAGAGCTCTTATTGGGATGTTGGCCTTCAGCGTTTTGTTCAACAGTACTTCAATGTGACCGAAGGGTCTTTCCCTGTGCCTGGAATCTTTAGTCCCTAACTGCTCTGCATTTTACCAAAGGCGCAAATGAGTGAATGGACAGAGACAGATGCAGTGCATCCTCCTCATAAAGTATGGACTACCCTTTAATTTCACAGACTTAAAGGGAAAACACTGTTAGCTATGTAGCTTTGTAGCTGTTGTTAATGTAGGGTGGTGGTTACTGATCCCATGTGATGTTGTATGGTTGGCTCTTACGGCAGTGATTCATTTGTGTATCTGAGGGAAAGTTATGTAGTTCTGTCTTATATTTGTATCGGTCTGAATCTCTCTGTACAGGTACGTTGCCTCTGAAAAACCTTGAATCTGTACAGTACATTTGGTCTGGTGATGTCATGTTTACGTTATTTTCTTTGACCGATCTCTCCTGGGAACTGGCTGTAGTACTTGTTTGTCTGGTAGATGTTTCAGACTCTTGCTGGTAGTGTGTAAAACAGTAGGGGATTTCTCTGATGTTATCTTTGGACATCTGCCATGGTTTACATATAGTATGTTGGGAATCATTCTGGAAACCACAGGCTAATACATAACATTAATTGGCCATTACTCTGAGAAAAGGAGGTACAAGATATTCTACATATGGCTGTTGGCCAATGACATGAAGATTAAACAGTAGTGAAAAGTATAGCTTGAAAAATAACATGCCAGCAGATGAGCTAGTTTGACTGCATAAGGTACATGGAATTGAGCTGTCTTTTCCTGAAGGTCCCCTTTACTCCCACAGTAATACTACTTAACAAGTATAGGGCAGACAGAGCTAGAGCGCTGAGGGAGTTAATAGAACCAGTCATTATAATATTGTCACCTTGTTGTAATATGCATCTGCCCCTTTGTCAGCTCCCAAGCAAACACTCTCACACAGCTGTGCATATACATGTGTATATGCATTAGTGTCTGTAGACGTGTCTTATTTATTCCTGTATTCTGCATATTTCTATCTCGGGAATGAAGGTCGCTGTTTATTTACATAATATGAATATACAAATATATACAAATGTATGTGCCAAATCCAGTTCTTGTTCAGATCCATTCCAAATCCCATGCTTATACTGTAGGAAACCTTCTGTACAAAACAGTATACAATATTGTTTCTCTCTGATAGTCCCTTGTAACTGGTGCCATTAAACTATTCAAAATTGAAATAAACATTGAACATTTAAATGAGCTTCTTGTGGTTTATGGCTCAATGCAAATTCACACAACGCAATTAAAATGTCATGTTTTTGAAAGCTCATATAGTGCCATCTACAGGGAACATCTACACATTGCATGCTTTTGGGGTAAATGGACGTACAGTATTAAGTAGGTGGTTCAAAACAAAAAACACCATCTCCCATATTTACCTTTTCCAGATGAAAACATGTTAAAGCAGTATCACATTTAAGAATCATATTTTCATGAGCCTTTATTAAAAGTGAAAAACTTCATCAGAATGGATAAAAGCATAAGACATTCTGCTAAAGAAGCAAACAAACTGATAATCCAGTGAAAAAAACTAAACAGACTATTGAAGACGCGGTACAGGAATACACAGTGCAACAGTTAAAATGAAACAAGTAAATTGTAAACAAATTGAATCCCAGTTTCAAATCCTCTACTGACTAGGAGTTTCATTGCTACTCCACAAAGTCCCTCTGTTAGACTCCAGGTATGGCCAGGAGTTACTCCTACAGTACAGAGAAGGCTGGTTTGAGGAATGGCCGGCTGTTGGTTTGTGGTGTGGGGAGGGCCATGAAGCCGGGCCTCCTCCCCACTGGGCCTGCTGCTGAAGGCCTTGAGCCCCGTCCTGCTGCTGACCCCCGGCCTTTAGATCCACCTCTGGAGTTGGACCCTGTCCATGACCCGTTGCTGCTGTACCCCCTACACCTCGAGACAGGAGTGCAGAGAATGAATTGAAATGGGTAAATGTAGATGCCAGCTAGTATTCTGAATCAAAGTCTGGCATGACATAACTCAAATATACAGTTGCTAGTATTCGTTTGTAAAATATATATACAGTATCTCACAAAAGTGAGTACACCCCTCACATTTTTGTAAATATGAGTACATCTTTTCATGTGAAAACACTGAAGAAATGACACTTTGCTACAATGTAAAGTAGTGAGTGTACAGCTTCTATAACAGTGTAAATTTGCTGTCCCCTCAAAATAACTCAACACACAGACATTAATGTCTAAACCGCTGGCAACAAAAGTGAGTACACCCCTAAGTGAAAATGTCAAGATTGGGCCCAATTAGCCATTTTCCCTCCCCGGTGTCATGTGACTCATTAGTGTTACAAGGTCTCAGGTGTGAATGGGGAGCAGGTGTGTTAAATTTGGTGTCATCGCTCTCACACTCCCTCATACTGGTCACTGGAAGTTCAACATGGCACCTCATGGCAAAGAACTCAATGAGGATCTGAAAAAAGGAATTGTTGCTCTACATAAAGATGGCCTGGGCTATAAGAAGATTGCCAAGACCCTGAAACTGAGCTGCAGCACGGTGGCCAAGACCATACAGCGGTTTAACAGGACAGGTTCCACTCAGAACAGGCCTCGCCATGGTTGACCAAAGAAGTGGAGTGCACGTGCTCAGCGTCATATCCAGAGGTTGTTTTTGGGAAATAGACGTATGAGTGCTGCCAGCATTGCTGCAGAGGTTGAAGGGGTGGGGGGTCAGCCTGTCAGTGCTCAGACCATACGCTGCACACTGCATCAAATTGGTCTGCATGGCTGTCGTCCCAGAAGGAAGCCTCTTCTAAAGATGATGCACAAGAAAGCCTGCAAACAGTTTGCTGAAGACAAGCAGACTAAGGACATGGATTACTGGAACCATGTCCTGTGGTCTGATGAGATCAAGATAAACTTATTTGGTTCAGATGGTGTCAACCGTGTGTGGTGGCAACCAGGTGAGGAGTACAAAGACAAGTGTGTCTTGCCTACAGTCAAGTATGGTAGTGGGAGTGTCATGGTCTGGGGCTGCATGAGTGCTGCCGGCACTGGGGAGCTACAGTTCATTGAGGGAACCATGAATGCCAACATGTACTGTGACATACTGAAGCAGAGCATGATCCCCTCCCTTCGGAGATTGGGCCGCAGGGCAGTATTCCAACATGATAACGACCCCAAACACACCTCCAAGACGACCACTGCCTTGCTAAAGAAGCTGAGGGTAAAGGTGATGGACTGGCCAAGCATGTCTCCATTCCTAAACCCTATTGAGCATCTGTGGGGCATCCTCAAACGGAAGGTGGAGGAGTGCAAGGTCTCTAACATCCACCAGCTCCGTGATGTCGTCATGGAGGAGTGGAAGAGGACTCCAGTGGCAACCTGTGAAGCTCTGGTGAACTCCATGCCCAAGAGGGTTAAGGCAGTGCTGGAAAATGATGGTGGCCACACAAAATATTGACACTTTGGGTCCAATTTGGACATTTTCACTTAGGGGTGTACTCACTTCTGTTGCCAGCGGTTTAGACATTAATGGCTGTGTGTTGAGTTATTTTGAGGGGACAGCAAATTTACACTGTTATACAAGCTGTACACTCACTACTTTACATTGTAGCAAAGTGTAATTTCTTCAGTGGTGTCACATGAAAAGATATACTCAAATAGTTTAAAAAATGTGAGGGGTGTACTCACTTTTGTGAGATACTGTATATATATATATACACACAGTTGAAGTCGGAAGTTTACATACACTTAGGTTGGATCAATTAAAACTTGTTTTTCAACCACTCCACACATTTCTTGTTAACAAACTATCGTTTTGGCAAGTCGGTTAGGACATCTACTTTGTGCATGACAAGTAATTTTTCCAACAACTGTTTACAGACAGATTATTTCACTTAATCACAATTCCAGTGGGTCAGAGGTTCACATACACTAAGTTGACTGTGCCTTTAAACTTCCAGAAAATGATGTCATGGCTTTAGAAGCTTCTGATAGGCTAATTGACATAATTTTAGTCAATTGGAGGTGTACCCGTGGATGTATTTCAAGGCCTACCTTCAAACTCAGTGCCTCTGCTTGACATCATGGGAAAATGAAAAGAAATCAGCCAAGACCTCAGAAAAATTATTGTACACCTCCACAAGTCTGGTTCATCCTTGGGAGCAATTTCCAAACGCCTGAAGGTACCACGTTCACCTGTACAAACAATAGTACGCAAGTATAAACACCATGGGACCACGCAGCCGTCATACCGCTCAGGATGGAGATGCGTTCTGTCTCCTAGAGATTAACGTACTTTGGTGCGAAAAGTGAAAATCAATCCCAGAACAACAGCAAAGGACCTTGTGAAGATGCTGGAGGAAACAGGTACAAAAGTATTTATATCCACAGTAAAACGAGTCCTATATCGACATAACCTGAAAGGCCGCTCAGCAAGAAAGAAGCCACTGCTCCAAAACCGCCATAAAAAAGCCAGACTACGGTTTGCAACTACACATGGGGACAAATATCGTACTTTTTGGAGAAATGTCCTCTGGTCTGATGAAACAAAAATAGAACTGTTTGGCCACAATGACCATCGTTCTGTTTGGAGGAAAAAGGGGGTGGCTTGCAAGCCGAAGAACACCATCCCAACTGTGAAGCACGGGGGTGGCAGCATCATGCTGTGGGGGTGCTTTGCTGCAGGAGGGACTGGTGCACCTCACAAAATAGATGGCATCATGAGGAAGGGAAATTATGTGGATATATTGAAGCAACATCTCAAGACATCAGTCAGGAAGTTAAAGCTTGGTCGCAAATGGGTCTTCCAAATGGACAATGACCCCAAGCATACTTCCAAAGTTGTGGCAAAATGGCTTAAGGACGACAAAGTCGTAGAAAACGTGTGGGCAGAACTGAAAAAGCATGTGCGAGCAAGGAGGCCCACAAACCTGACCCAGTTACACCAGCTCTGTCAGGAGGAATGGGCCAAAATTCACCCAACTTATTGTGGGAAGCTTGTGGAAGGCTACCCGAAACGTTTGACCCATGTTAAACAATTTAAAGGCAATGCTACCAAATACTAATTCAGTGTATGTAAACATCTGACCCACTGGGAATGTGATGAAAGAAATAAAAGCTTAAATAAATCATTCTCTCTACTATTATTCTGACATTTCACATTCTTAAAATAAAGTGGTGATCTTAACTGACCTAAGACAGGGAATTTTTACTAGGATTAAATGTCAGGAATTGTGAACACTGAGTTTAAATGTATTTGACTAAGGTGTATGTAAACTTCCGACTTCAACTGTATGTATATATATATATATATATATATATATATATATATATATATATATATATATATATATATATAAATAAATAAAATGTAGTCCCTTTTTTGATTTAATTTTAAGGCAGCAAAATGTGAAGACTGTGCTCATAGCAGGTGTGTAGACTTTCACTACACACTGTATATGGCCGCATATAAGATTTAACATTTGACTTGACATTTGAGACTAACCCTTTAGAGTTGGAGTTTGTATATCCCTTTCTCTTTTTGGATTTCTTGAAGGCAGGGGCCTTCTTCCTCTTCTGTCCTCTGCCGTTATTGTTGAAATAACTGGATGATCCAGCATCGTCCTCATAATAGTCCTCCTCGTTGTCTCCACGGCCTCGCGTTGTGTCTATCCATGCCATAGTGGAGCCTCCTTCAGTGGTGTCAGACTGCTCCTCCACTGCAGAGGGGTTCAGTCAGACACACGTGTTAACACAAACCAACCACACTACAGGTCCAACACAGCAGGGCACAGATATGTGTTAACACAAACCAACCACACTACAGGTCCAACACAGCAGGGCACAGATACGTGTTAACACAAACCAACCACACTACAGGTCCAACACAGCAGGGCACAGACACGTGTTAACACAAACCAACCACACTACAGGTCCAACACAGCAGGGCACAGACACGTGTTAACACAAACCAACCACACTACAGGTCCAACACAGCAGGGCACAGATATGACTGTTTTATCCAGTTGTGTAGGATATGCTTTCCCCAGTGTGGTCACTCACCAGGTAGCTTCCACTCAGAGTATTTCTGCAGCAGCTCGATGACATCTGCTCCGTACTTCTCCAGTTTGTCCTCCGTCACACCGTCAATCGTCAACAGCACTTCTGGGTCGGCCGACAGAGTCTCTGGGAGAAGGAAACAGTTTTACAACAAGGCCTGGTTACTGGAAGTCTACCAATAAATGTTAGGTAAACCCTTGCTTGGTCTAGAAAAGGAATATGAACAGGAATGAAATACAATAAGTATAAATAGTGGTGTATGCTCTCAGCACTCACCAGCTATCTTCTTCAGGGTGGCAGTGGAGAAGATGTTGTAATAGTGAATGCCAAAGACCTTGCCCAGCCTCTTGCACAGATCAGTGAGCTCCTGCAGACACTTCTGGACCATCTCATCTCTCTTGGAGACATCCTTGGCCACAGCAGTTTTGTGCTTCCTGATGCTGGAGGCACTCTCGGTCTCATAGAACTCCACCTGGGACAAGGAAAAATAACTATGTTCCCATTTCTACTGCAGGGATAACTAAATATGTGAAGCTAATAACGAATGGCACAGCACAGTTCACAACAGTTGATGACGTATCGAATGAGAACTACGTTTATTGACCAGTATGATGTGTGTAAGCTCACCTGCATGTGTCCCCCTAGGACGTTCATGGCTTTGGGTCCAGCAGAGATGTAGGCCACTGCCTGGCTGTTGGCTGTGATGTACAGGTCCTCCACCAGGAGGTGATCCAGCACCAGCTTCTTGAACAGACGGTCAGCGTTGTGTTTGGAGTAAGCCTTTCCTATCGCAAACATCCCTGACTGGACACGGGCAGTTTTAGCGCCTGTCAGAAAGCATCGTTGAGTTTCTCTCAGTAACACTAAACATACAGTAATTTTGTATTATTCAATTGAGTGGTGCTCTAATTTACTGCATACCCAAGAAAATGTCCACCAGCATGTTCAGAGTCAATCGGTTTTGGTTCGCAGATTTGCCATATCTGGAGCCAACTTTTTCACAATTCTCCTGGACAAATCTCACAATCTTCTTCACATCTTCAGTCACATTTCTTGCCTTGTATTGCTGAAAGCAAAAAATAACATAAGCAGCTTGATTAAATGGAAAACTTTTCTAATTAAAATATGAAACATAACCACATAGCTGTAAAAATACTGTAGTGCAACAGAACAAGTGCTGAGTATGGGAAAGGTTTATGGTAATAATGGATTTATTACAAGGGTTAAATCTTACATTGGGTCTGGCACAGTTGTCACAGATGACATCAGGGTGTTCCTTGCAGAAGCCTGGGTTGAACTTGTGCTCTCCAAAGTAAGCCAGCAGCTGTATCCTTCGGCAGTCCATCACATTCTCACAGAAATGCACCATACTGTGCAGATTGTTCATGTGAGTGGCCTTGGTGTGGTGGTTTCCATCTTTGTCCACTGTGATCAAAACAGAGTGGACATTTTCTCAATATCACTTTCACACTTTGACATACAGGATTTTAGACATTGTCCATGGAGCTTTCCATACCTCCATGGAAATGTTTCAATAGATGATATTTAACACATACAAACTTGCAGAGTATTATTTGTAAGTCTACATAGTCAAAATTCAGATCCGT
Organism: Coregonus lavaretus; assembly: GCF_964263955.1. Taxonomy (NCBI): domain Eukaryota; kingdom Metazoa; phylum Chordata; class Actinopteri; order Salmoniformes; family Salmonidae; genus Coregonus; species Coregonus lavaretus. The sequence continues at coordinate 29,423,193 of NC_139996.1, read as the reverse complement.
ACTGGTGAGGATCCTCTTGATGCGGATGACGTCAGAGTAGGAGTAGAAGAGGATGCAGTGAGAGATCTCTCCGTCCCTGCCTGCTCTGCCTGACTCCTGGTAGTAGCCCTCTACTGACTTGGGGAGACTGGCGTGGATCACGTAGCGCACATCAGGCTTGTCGATGCCCATGCCGAAGGCTATGGTGGCACACATGACCTGGAGGACAGGGATACAACATTAACCCTGGGTTAATGAAAGCTCAAGTAGTATGAAGGTGGTTAGTAATGTTTACGTGTAAACATCTGTTAAGATCACCTCACCTGGCAGCCATCCTGATTGATCCATTTGGACTGCACATATTCTCTGTCTTTGTCATTGAGGCCTGCGTGGTAGGCTAGCGCTAGTATACCAGCTCTCTGAAGACTGTCAGCCATGTTGTCACAGTCATTACGGGACAGGCAGTACACAATGCCAGAATCACCTACACACAAGGAGTTAAAACCAGTCATGATCTCAGTCCTCAAAACACTTAATTCCACTATCATTGAAAACCTGATCAACTGAGGGAGAACACTACTAACGTGGATAATTCTTCTTGATCCAGTCAATGCAGTCCTCATCTACCTTCTTGGGTTTCTTGGGTAACACAGCATATTTGAGGTTGTTTCTGTTGAAGCTCATGGTAAACCTGAAAGTGAAAGGACACCATGAGGAACATTCATTCAAACAGCTGCTGTATGTTTGCATACGACAACACTACAACTGTACTGGTGTTTTGTCCCAGGTAAGGCCCGTTTTAGAGCACGTACACCTGAGGCTGGGTCATCTGAAGCTGGTTGAGGATGTCCTTCTGGACGCGGGGGGTGGCAGTGGCGGTCAGGGCCATGATTGGCACTTTGGGGAACTTCTGCCGCAGCTCGTACATCCGCTTGTAGTCTGGCCGGAAGTCATGGCCCCACTGAGAGAAACAACAGGGCAGGAGGTTCATCGTCTCCCTCTAACACCTAACATTAGACCAGATAAGGCATCACGTATAGGAACCTACCTGACTGACACAGTGAGCCTCATCAATGACAAAGCGTGCTAGAAGACCTCTCTCATACAGGTTCTGAAGGGCACTGATCATCCTGCCACTCGCACACACCTGGATGAAAACAGATTGAAAAACACAGGTCTGAATAGAGCATTTCCCATTAGAAGAGGTTGATACAGTGGGGAAAAAAAGTATTTAGTCAGCCACCAATTGTGCAAGTTCTCCCACTTAAAAAGATGAGAGAGGCCTGTAATTTTCATCATAGGTACACGTCAACTATGACAGACAAATTGAGAGAAAAAGAATCCAGAAAATCACATTGTGGGATTTTTAATGAATTTATTTGCAAATTATGGTGGAAAATAAGTATTTGGTCACCTACAAACAAGCATGATTTCTGGCTCTCACAGACCTGTAACTTCTTCTTTAAGAGGCTCCTCTGTCCTCCACTCGTTACCTGTATTAATGGCACCTGTTTGAACTTGTTATCAGTATAAAAGACACCTGTCCACAACCTCAAACAGTCACACTCCAAACTCCACTATGGCCAAGACCAAAGAGCTGTCAAAGGACACCAGAAACAAAATTGTAGACCTGCACCAGGCTGGGAAGACTGAATCTGCAATAGGTAAGCAGCTTGGTTTGAAGAAATCAACTGTGGGAGCAATTATTAGGAAATGGAAGACATACAAGACCACTGATAATCTCCCTCGATCTGGGGCTCCATGCAAGATCTCACCCCGTGGGGTCAAAATGATCACAAGAACGGTGAGCAAAAATCCCAGAACCACACGGGGGGACCTAGTGAATGACCTGCAGAGAGCTGGGACCAAAGTAACAAAGCCTACCATCAGTAACACACTACGCCGCCAGGGACTCAAATCCTGCAGTGCCAGACGTGTCCCCCTGCTTAAGCCAGTACATGTCCAGGCCCGTCTGAAGTTTGCTAGAGTGCATTTGGATGATCCAGAAGAGGATTGGGAGAATGTCATATTGTCAGATGAAACCAAAACAGAACTTTTTGGTAAAAACTCAACTCGTCGTGTTTGGAGGACAAAGAATGCTGAGTTGCATCCAAAGAACACCATACCTACTGTGAAGCATGGGGGTGGAAACATCATGCTTTGGGGCTGTTTTTCTGCAAAGGAACCAGGACGACTGATCCGTGTAAAGGAAAGAATGAATGGGGCCATGTATCGTGAGATTTTCAGTGAAAACCTCCTTCCATCAGCAAGGGCATTGAAGATGAAACGTGGCTGGGTCTTTCAGCATGACAATGATCCCAAACACACCGCCGGGCAACGAAGGAGTGGCTTCGTAAGAAGCATTTCAAGGTCCTGGAGTGGCCTAGCCAGTCTCCAGATCTCAACCCCATAGAAAATCTTTGGAGGGAGTTGAAAGTCTGTGTTGCCCAGCGACAGCCCCAAAACATCACTGCTCTAGAGGAGATCTGCATGGAGGAATGGGCCAAAATACCAGCAACAGTGTGTGAAAACCTTGTGAAGACTTGCAGAAAACGTTTTACCTGTGTCATTGCCAACAAAGGGTATATAACAAAGTATTGAGAAACTTATTATTTACCAAATACTTATTTTCCACCATAATTTGAAAATAAATTCATTAAAAATCCTACAATGTGATTTTCTGGATTTTTTCCCCTCATTTTGTCTGTCATAGTTGACGTGTACCTATGATGAAAATTACAGGCCTCTCTCATCTTTTTAAGTGGGAGAACTTGCACAATTGGTGGCTGACTAAATACTTTTTTCCCCCACTGTATCCGTATTACTGGTTAAATTATTTAGTTCTCACCTTTTCAGGAGTGGCATAGAGCAGTTTAATTATGGGGTCCTTCTTGGACAGCTGCAAGTAAATCCTGGCTGCTTCACTGTCAGTCTTCTCACCAGACAAACTTGTGGCGGGAATCTAAAAACATGCAAGGACATTTAAAAACACATTCCAAGCATAGGGGGGCAAGAATGTATACATTTTATACTTCGCACTGTGAGCAGTATGTAGAAAACGTACATCCAGAGTAGTGAGTTTCTGGACCTGGTCTAAAATGAGTGATTTTAGTGGTGAGATGACCACAGTGACTCCTGCACACACACAGGCCGGCAGCTGGTAGCAAAGACTTTTACCCCCTCCTGAAAAACAGGAAATAACAAACACATCCAGCACATTACATTATCTAATCAACATGTTCTGTTCATACCTACTAAATATTACAAATCTGCAAAGTCAGTTGAGTTATTTGAATCAATGCATTAAAACGCACTTGTTGTATACTACAATGTTACAATCGGCATTGATACCCCACTCACCCGTTGGCATCAGGACAAATGTGTCTTCACCTAGCAACGTAGCATTAATGGCTTCCAATTGATTGAATCGGAACTGATGGAGACCAAAGCGCTTGTGGAAAATCTTCATCATCTCTGGACAGTGGGGGAAGTTGAAGCCTCTGAAGCGATCGTGGGCAGGGTTTCTGTATGTGGGCTCTGCAAATGATATGAGATAAACATGAGTCTGTCTGAGCTACAGACCAAGTAATCAATGTAAGAAAAACTACAAAACATTTGTTTAGTAGAAGGAATAATCCAATCTCAAGGCTGCCCTATAATAAATGTACTTGCCAGGAGAGGTGATTTTAGGAGGCTTGGCCACAGGAGCTGGTGTAGCTGGTTTCTTCTGCCAAGTTGATGTACTTGGTCCTCCCTCACGCACCGCTTTAGAGACAGCACTGGAGTCCTGCCTTGATGCTGAGGAGCTTGGGGGTTCAAAGTAATCAGGGATATCTGAATCATTGAAGTCATCTATGTCAAAGTCATCAATGAAGAAATCGTCTGGATCCGTGACTGCCAGGGCTTGTACCACAGAGGCTTGGGTACTGCTCTCCCCAGTCCCTTGTACAGCAGCTGCCGGCCTCTTCGGTGAAAAGAAGAGATTTGACTGAGCCACATCACCAGTTTGGTTTTTGAAGATGCTGTAATTCGATGGAGAGTCACAATTACTATGGCCTGTTGTGGATGCTTTCCTCTCCTCTCCAGTGAAAATAGGATTTGCCAGAGTGCTGGGTCTCCAAGAGATGCCTGGAGTCTGAACATTGATCATGCAGTCAGAGTCCTCAAAAACACTACTGTCGTAGTCCACAGATATGACTGAGGTCCTCCTGAAGGGAAGGGCTTTCATGGAAGAATCTCCTTTATCCTTGGGCAGGCAAGTGGTGGAAGACATGACACTTGGAGTAGCAAAGGAAAAAGTAGTATTTTCACTGAATCTGGATTCCAAGACAGTGCTGTCTGGCTGTTGTGTCCTGAAAGATGTGTCACTGCTGCCAGTAGCAATTATTATTTTCCTGAGGGTAAAAAGGGTGATATGACTAGCAGATTAATAGATGTCACATTAAAACTACAGCTGAAACTTAATCTACAGCTGTTGTCCCATTTAAAATAGTTCAGATTCAAGGAATTACCTATGAGCCCGCTGCAGTAAGAGCTCTGTCCCACAGGACAGGCCTATCAGTTCATGCTCAGGGATGGAATCCACCAGAGCACAGATGGACTCCATGATACTAACGAGCTGATCTTCTGACTTTGGATTGGTGACTAAAGGGACAAAAAAAATGATGAGTCAATACAAGAGAATTATATGCAATGTTCATTGAAATGATGAAAATAGACCAACATCTGGCTTAAACATAACCCATGTTATTCACCTCTTCTTTCTTTAGGAGGACCATCAGACACTCTTTGCAGGCTTGACACTGACCCCCTTGTTGATACAGGGCTGATGTCTTTGCTGACTGCAGAGCCAGCTGACTTCAATCTGTTGTGATCATAAACAACACTTGCCAAGTAGATACAGTGCCAAGTATTCATACCACTTGACTTATTCCACATTTTGTTGTGTTACAGCCTGAATTCAAAATGGATTAAATGGATTTTATTTTCTCACCCATCATCTACACACAATACCCCATAATGACAAAGTAAAAACATGTTTTTAGAAATGTTTGCTAATTTATACAAAAATGAAATACAGAAATATCTAATTTACATACAGTACCAGTCAAAAGTTTGGACACACCTACTTATTCAAGGATTTTTCTTTATTTTACTATTTTCTACATTTCTACATCAGGTGCATGATCATTGCAACTCCACGAGGTGAGATCTTGCATGGCGCCCCAGGCCGAGGGAGATTGACAGTTCTTTTGTGTTCTTCAAAGTTCTTGACATTTTCCGGATTGACTGACCTTCATGTCTTAAAGTAATGATGGACTGTCGTTTCGCTTTGCTTATTTGAGCTGTTCTTGACATAATATGGACTTGGTATTTTACCAAAATAGGGCTATCTTCTGTATACCACCCCTACCTTGTCACAACACAACTGATTGTCTCAAATGCATTAACCTCTTAAGGATTGGACCCCTTTTTTAAATTTTTGCCTAAAATGACATACCCAAGTCTAACTGCCTGTAGCTCAGGACCTGAAGCAAGGATATGCATATTATTGATACTATTTGAAAGGAAACACTTTGAAGTTTGTGGAAATGTGAAATTAATGTAGGAGAATATAACACACTAGATCTGGTAAAAGATAATACAAACCAAAAAACATGTGTTTTCTATTTTTTTTGTTCATCTTTGAAATGCAAGAGAAAGGCCACAATATAATATTGCAGTTTAGGCGCAATTTAGGTTTTGGCCACTAGATGGCAGCATTGTGTGCGCAAAGTTTCAGATTGATCCAGTGAAGCATTGCAATACTGGACTATTTTGTTTCAAGTCTGCCCAAATGTGCCGAATTGGTCAATTGATACATTTTCAAGTACATTACTATCAAGAACATGCAAAAATTATATGGTAATACAAAATGTAAGTTTACACACTCCCAGGAATGTCATACATGATAGATCATTAGCTTATACACTACCTTCCACACATCTAGATGGCCGGGCGGGGTGGGTGTGGAGCCAGAGACAGCAGGGGTTCAAACTGTAGAACCCAGTTCCTACATTTGAATATAAAAATTGATTTTATCAAAGAAAACTATGCTACATTTTTATCTCTGGGACCCTTAGGATGACAAATCAGAGCAAGACTACTTAACGTAAGTACATTATTTACCTTCAGAGGTGAATGTATCAAACCAGTTGCCGTGATACATTTTTTGTTGTTGTGCACTCTCCTCAAACAATAGCATGGTATTTTTTCACTGTAATAGCTACTGTAAATTAGACAGTGCAGTTAGATTAACAAGAATTTAAGCTTTCTGCCCATAGAATACATGTCTATGTCCTGGAAAGTTTGCTGTTACTTACAACAGTCATGCTAATCACATTAGCGCACGTTAGCTCAACCTTCCCGTATACGGGACACCGATCCCGTAGAAGTTAAGGAAAGAAATTCCACAAATTAACTTTTAACAACGCACACCTGTTAATTGAAATGCATTCCAGGTGACTACCTCATGAAGCTGGTTGAGAGAATGCCAAGAGTGTGCAAAGCTCTCATCAAGGCAAAGGGTGGCTACTTTGAAGAATCTCTAATATAAAATATATTTTGATTTGTTTAACACTTTTTTGGTTAACACTTTTTTGATTCCATGTGTTATTTCATAGTTTTGATATCTTCACTATTATTCTACAATGTAGAAAATAGTAAAAATAAAGGAAAACCCTTGAATGAGTAAGTGTGTCCAAACTTTTGACTGGTACTGTAAGTATTCACACCCCTTTACTATGACTCTAAATTGAGCTCAGTTGCATCCAATTACGACACTACAACTTGATTGGAATCCACCTGTGGCCAATTCAATTGTTTGGACATTATTTAGAAACAAACAAACCTGTCTATATAGGGTCCCACAGTTGACAGTGTATCTCAGAGCAGAAACTATACCATGAAGTCCAAGGAACTGTCCGTAGCACTCCGAGATATAATTGTGATGAGGTATAGATCTGGGGAAGGGTATAAAACAATTTCTAAAGTGGTGAAAGTTTCCAAGAGCACAGTGGTCTCCATCATTGGGAAATTTAAAAAACATGGAAGTACCCAGACTCTGCCTAGAGCTGGCTGTCCAACCAAAATGAGCAAGAAGGACCTTGGTCAGGGAGGTGACCATGAACCCAATGACCACACTGACAGAATTACAGAGTTCCTTTGCTGAGATGGGAGAACCTGCCAGAAGGACAACAGTCTCTACAGCACTTACCCAATCTGGTAGAGTGGCCAGACAGAAGCCACTCCTGAGAAAAAAGCACATGACTGCACACCTGGAGTTTGCAAAAAGGCACATGAAAGACAGAGCATAAGGCAAAATATTCTGTGGTCTGATGAGACAAAAATGTAACTCTTTGACCTGAATGCAAAACGCAATGTCTGGAGAAAATCAGGCACAGCTCATCACCCGTCTAACACCATCCCTACCGTGAAGCATGGTGGTGGCAGAATCATGCTATGGGGATGCTTTTCAGCGGCAGGGTCTGGGAGACTGGTAAGGATAGAGCAATGAATGGAGCCAAATACAGGCAAATCCTTGATGAGAACCTGCTTCAGGGTGCAAACGACCTTAGACTGGGGCGAAGATTTACGTTCAAACAGGACAATGACCCCAAGCATACAGCCAAAGCAATGCTGGAATGGCTTCAGAACAAGAATATGAAAGTCCTTGAGTGGCACAGCCAAAGCCAAGACTTGAATCCCACTGAAAATCTGTGGAAAGACATGAAGATTGCTGTTCACCGCCACTCCCCATCTAATTTAACAGCGCTTGAGAAAATATGCAAGGAAGAATGGGAGAAAATCTCAAAATCCAAATGTGCAAAGCTGATAGACATACCCAAGACGACTCAAAGCTGTAATCGGCGCCAAAGGTGCTTCTTCAAAGTATTGACTCAGGGGTGTGAATACTTATGTAAATGAGATCTGTATTTCATGTTCAATACATTTACAAAAAAGTCTAAAAACATGTTTTCGCGTTGTCATTATGGGGTATTGTGTGTAGATGGGTGAGAATAAAATCTATTTGATCCATTTTGAATTCAGGCTGTAACAACAAAATGTGGAATAAGTCAAGGGGTATGAATACTTTCTGAAGGCACTATATAGCTTGCTGTATAACATCATATCAAGACAATTACATTCACAACATCAGTCCTCAAGTCATACATCCATTAGAAAGAAACATAAAACACAATCATAGACTAAAATGCAACAGATTAATGTACACATGTACAGCAGAAACTTACCTTGTTTCCTTCGTAGAAGTAGAATGACTGAAATCCTCTGGACTTGGGGAAGGGGGGATGAAATCTAGGTCTTCATCTAGCTCGGACTTGTCATCAAGGTCTATGACATCTGTGTCACCTAGAAAGTTTTGGGAGATGAGTTGATGTCTTTTCAATGCTGATGTAATTCTTTATCAACACCCTGCCAAGATGTTCATCCTTAAAGGAAAACTCCACCCCAAAACTATCTTTTGGCATCTGTTTCATTAGTCCATTGTTGATATAGTCCCAAAATGTTTTGCATGTCAGCAATCACGTTTTCAAGATACATAACTTAAATACAGCCGATATGATGCAATACGCAGCATCATATGATGTTTTGGATCATATGACACTAAATGCATCATACCAGCTGTATTTCTGTATGTTGAAAGTTATATATCTTGAAAACATGATTGCTGATATGCAAAACATTTTGGGACTATATCAACAATAGATTCATGAAACAGATACCAACTACTCACCTGTCTTTTCAACTGGACCGGGTGCAGTGATGCTCTCATCTTCACTGTCACTCAGCACAGACTTGGCCTGAGCAGCAGGAGGTCGTCTTCTAACCATTTTAATGGGAGAATCCTCCACCTCCCAGTCCTTCCAGTGTGCTGGATCCTGGATGGGACTGTCTCTTGGAGCAGTATTGGCAGACTCCAAAGCATCTTGTGAGTCCTCTATTGTGAGAGTACATTGTTCTGTTCCAGCAAGACTACACTTATTTCTATGACGGCTGTTGATCTTTGTATTCAGTGCTCGTAGAGGGACATCTTTGTCTGATCCATGTGTGTTAGTATCCAATTGTTCAACACTAGAAACAGATGTCACCTTGGCACTCCTACCTGAGATCCCTGGGCTTGGTAAAGTACTTTTGCCCTTGACAGGGGTTTCAAAGTCATCAAAATCATCCCATCCGTCCAGGGGAATACCAAAAGAGCTATCAAGTCCTGTGGGTTTGCTGCCATTGCTACCTGTGATCAAGCTATCAGATTTGGTCAAAGCAGGGGAGATCTTTGTAGCGGACACAGCTGGGTTGGTTTTCCTCACCGAAAAGGGGTTTAATACAGGATTGATGGCTTCGTACTTGCTTTTGGGATTGACTGAGGAGAAGTTGATTTTGGCGAGAGGTCTTTCAGGCTTGGTTGAAAACATCAAAGGAGGTTTAGTTACTGCATTATCATGAGGAACATTGGCACTCCTGTTTGTTAAACCATTTGAGCTGTTTACCTTAGTGGGAACTTCCACCTTGGTGATGCCTGATGTGGACTTCTTTTTGAAACAAAATGTCCTGCAAAGAAAAGGGAAGTCATTATAGCTAATTACATTTTAGTAATTTAGCAGACACTCTTATCCAGAAAATCCTTATCTGGAAAGCTACCTACTTTAGTCAGTATATTGTGCATAGCACTCTGCTGGCTGCTGACTTTTAGCTAGCTCTGGTCCATGCGCATGCGTTGGATACGTATTTGTATTTTTGTGTGTGTATTTTATTACGGATCCCCATTAGCTGCTGGGGTCCAATCACCATTACATAAAATAAAACAGTACATAACACAACACATTACACAATACTCTACCATAACATATCTACAATACAAAAATCAATAATACAACAAAATAACAATATTAAAGGAAAAATCCACCCCAAACCACACATTCCTTTAATTTACAGTGTTAAATAACACTAATATGTGAGACCAATATTTTTTGTGAACAAATGTTTAATTTTGGTATTATAATAAGGTTGGCAGCAACATGGAAAATCGTTGTGGAAATCTGTTGCAGCTCAAGTCGACTACAAAATCCACAATGCAATGCTCTCTCTATGGCCTGGCTGGCTAGCTAGCTACGTAGCTAGCAAAAGTAGCTACACAAAATAATACCAAAGACAATATCAGCATGTGAAGTAGCTAGTTATCTGTAAAATCGCATAAACAAACTGCACTCTCAATTTAGGAGTCTACAATCTCACCATGTTCAACCTGCAGATCAATGTGCCTCACAGAGTGGAGTATGACATTCGCAACTGCAGATATACTTTTGAGGAGATGGGAAACGTTGCCCATGCTACGTCTATGGGTCACGCGGTGCATTCTGGGCAATTATGGGACAAGGAGCACTCTCCTTCAAGGAGTGAATGGGAGTTTATTGGGCACCAGCTCAAAAAAACAACAGTAGCACGAATTTCATCAACAAGAAGTACAAAATTACAAATATTTTCAGAGATGTGAGATAATTAATTACTATCTATAATATCGTATAGCTTTGGAATCGTGACATTACGTACTTTCGAGGAAAATAGGCACGTTTCTCGACATATACACTAACTTTGAGAAGGGATTGCGTGACGATTAGCTAAGCAACCGTGTGACGCAGCATGACAATGTGAACGCGATTGGTTGACAGTCTGCTGGGTGGGGCATTATATGTCCCTTCATTCATTGGATTCTCCTTTCTATAATATCTCGTAACGGCACCATGCAATGCGCCCTGGACTAAAGAGCCAGACAAATAGGGAAAATGTGCTAGACCCTCGGTTAAATTACACATTTCTCGACGTAGGAATATCGCAAAAAATATGATCAATGGCTCATTCGAGAGAAGACATCCTTCCGAGTTATGACATCGGCCAGTATTGAAATCTGACATGTATGATAGACATTTTCGCGATCTAAAAGTCAAGTATTCCTATTAACTTCCAGTGTAGTGAGAGTGACTATCACAGTGCTATGTCACACTGGCCGGATTTCTGCCTGCTTTAACGCCAATAACTCAAATACACATGAAAACATGAAATGACCAAGGGAATCGATAGAACAGCACTCAGAGATGCACACAAACAATATAACATTCAAAATGGGTGAACCGTCCCTTTAAAATGTATGTGTGTTTATAGAGTGCATGTGTGTGTGCCTGTGTCTTCACAGTCTGCTGTTCCATAAGGTGTAGTTTTATCTGTTTGTTTTTTAATCTGATTTTACTCCTTGACTGAGTTACCTGATGTAGAATAGAGTTCCATGTAGTCATGGCTCTATGTAGTACTGTGCGTTTCCCGTAGTCTGTTCTGGACTTGGGGACTGTGAAGAGACCTCTGGTGGCATGTCTTGTGGGGTATGTATGTATGGGTGTCTGAGCTGTGCGCTAGTTGCTTAAACAGACAGCCTGTGATTTGAAAATGTCAATCAATACCTCTCACAAAGGCAAGCAGTGATGGAGTCAATCTCTCCTCTACATGCATATTATTAATGTTGGCTCTCCTTGTACATTTAAGGGCCAGCCGTGCTGCTCTGTTCTGGGCCAAATGTAATTTGTCCATGTCCCTCTTTGTGGCACTTGACCATATGACTGGACAGTAGTCAAGGTGCGACAAAACTAGGGCCTGTAGTACCTGTTTTGTTGATAGCGAGATATTTAAAGAAAGCAGAGCAGCGCCTTATTATGGACAGACACCTCCCTGTCTTAACTACCGTAGCATCAATGTTTTGACCATGACAGTTTACAATCCAGGGTTACACCACGCAGTTTAGTCTCCTCAACTTGCTCAATTTCCACATTATTCATTACAAGATTTAGTTGAGGTTTAGGTAAATGATTTGTCCCAAATACAATGCTTTTAGTTTGAAATATTTAGGCTGTTTGTAACGAAAGAACCGACGCATGCGCATGGACCAGAGTTAATGTGACAGTACAAAATATGTATCTTATTTTGGAACTATTTCCACGTTCACTTACTGGTCGGAACTAGGAAACTCGGAAATGTCCGACTTGCTAACTGGTTGACGCGGCACATTTACAAAATTAACTACAACCAGTTACTGTAGTTTCTCGAAAATTTCAGAGTTTCAAATCAAATCAAATTTTATTTGACACATGCGCCGAATACAACAACAGGTGTAGACCTTACAGTGAAATGCTTACTTACAAGCCCTTAACCAACAATGCAGTTAAGAAAAAATTTACTAAATAAACTGAAATAAAAATAAAATAGAAAAATAAATTATTAAAGAGCAACAATAAAATAACAGTAACGAGGCTATATACAGGGGGTACCCGTACAGAGTCAATGTGCGGGGGCACAGGTTAGTCCTAGTTGCGACTAGCACGTGAACGCAGCACATAAAGAAGGCTTGCGCATAAATAGGAAAGTTCATCCCCACTATAACATATATTTAGTTTTGTGAATGAAGCCGGTTCAACAGAGCGTTGAAGCCGCCCTAACTGTTAACTAGCTAGCTAACGTTATACAATCTCTAGCTAGCTAATTAATCAAGATACGTACCCTGGTGTGGGTTTGGACAACGACAGTTTGCGCTGAGCAGCATTGCTATGTCTCTCGAGTTGTTCCTTCAAATTATTTTGAGGAAGACTGGACATCATCAGCTGGGCTAGCGTCTCAACGTTAGCATTCCTAATAGCTAGCTAGCTAGTCTTGTAATTTCGCGAGACACCACTTGTGCAGTCTGTGGACGTATTATTGTCGTGGTCTGTCAAAAAATATATATCTATGTTGTTGTCTTGCTAGCTATAGCTAATTTACAAAAAAAGAAATCAATTCAGCAACCAAAGGCAAAGAGGGTGTATGTTTTAGCGCCGTTTTGACTAGATGGCTTCCCATTGGCTGAGAAACTGATTTCCTGTTACGGTCCTGGTCATCATGGGAAATGTAGTCAAAGATAGAAGGCCTAGGCTATCTGGCTACATGCAGAGAGGAATATACAGTATTTAGGCAAAAAGGCCCGAGGGTGTGTGGTATATGGCCAATATACTACGGTAACGCTTTGAACACAGCGACTGTGTGATTTTGCGTTTTGGTACACCAGAAGTACATTCATTTCCAATGGAACACTGCGTTTGCCTTGCAGCATTGCGTTGCAGAGGCAGTTGCAGTGCGTTCTGTGTGGTGCATACTTTGGATTTATCGAACGTAAGCATCAAACTGTATGGGTTATTCTTCGAACACACCGACTGCGTCATTACGCAAAATAGTATGCAGCATCATCTAGATATGTGTGCAACAAAAGTTCAACATTCACCTTCTGCTACCATTTCTGTCAACCCGTTTACACATACAGTTTACGCATACGTTCGATAAATCCAACATATGCACCACACAGAACGCAACGCAAAGCTGCAAGGTAAGTAGCGGAAATGAATGTACTTCTGGTGTACCAAAACGCAATGTCGGTGTGTTCGAGCATAAGGGCTGTACTTACGCAGAGTGCCTGGTTACAACCCCTTATGGCTATATACCACTAACCCCCGAGGTGCCTTACTACTATTATAAACTAATTACCAACGTCATTAGAACAGTAAACAAGTAGTTTGGCGACATACTCATGGTATATTTAACCGGAACTGAGTACCAGCACCTTGCATTTTCTAACACTTCAGCTCCTGTTCCTCTTATAGAGTATTAGCTCAAAAGTATTGTGGAGCTCCTGCACCAAAATGTAAACAGTACCGGTATCCAAAATCAGTATCAGCACTGTTGGTGAACACATAATAAGGAGAGGGAGTACAAACCATCGACGCTAGACAGAGAGGAATTTGCTTAATGCAAAAAGGCAGTTTATTAAAACAGAGAGATCTTGTCCTGCTCAAGCTACATGCATGGACCCCAATCAATTGCCTCTTATGGAGACAGTTGAGAAGGATGATTAAAACAGAGTTTACAGCATTACTTTATACAATGTAACATAAAGGAAGGGGTCCTTCTTCTAGTCCCTTGATTGGTTCCCGAGGCGTAGGAGGCGGGTCTGCTCTGTCCAGAGCAGATGCCCCATTGGTGCACGGCAGAGTCCTCTGCCCTTGGCACCCGACCAGTAGACAGGGGAGTTGAGAATGAGTGTGCGTGCAAATGAAATGTCTTGTGTGTGTCCAGGGAACTCGTGAGGCCTGAGAATGAGTGTGCGTAAGAAATGAAATATTGGTGTGTGTCAAGAGAAAGTGGTGGGGAGTAACTGGTGGTTTATGGCCGGAGAGGGGGTGTTGTCCTGTTATCGCATTCCTGCAAGACTAGGTCATCTGGTGAGAAGATAAGGTGTTCTCCTCTGTCCTTTGTTCTCTGACCTGGAACAGCATTTATTGAAAACAAGCTCCTAACACAAATTGGTCTTTGCACAACATTTTAGTCAGACCAATCTATAACATTTTATATTTACTACGACAAATTATATTTACTACGACAGCACCTATTTCAGTTCAAGCACTGGCAATAAGGCCAGTATACCTGGGCTAAGGGCTGTTCTTATGCATGATGAAATGCGGAGTGCCTGGATACAGCCCTTAGCTGTGGTATATTGGCCATATACTAAAAACCCCAGCGGTGCCTTATTGCTATTATAAACTGGTTAGCAACGTAATTAGAACAATAAAAATAAATGTTCTGTCATACCCAGGGTATACGGTCTGATATACCACAGCTTTCACCCAATCAGCATTAAGAGCTCGAACCACCCAGTTTATGTCTGATATACTACGGCTTTCAGCCAATCAGCATCCAGAAGCTAGACTGTACACTATATAAACAGCATCATCACACAGTCTTATCTGAATTCAAAATGTGTCGCTCATCAAATTGTGACAAAGAAATCGAGAAAACCTTTATTCACAAACATGAAATCAGTTTTAAAAAACTATTTTCAATATTAAAATCATAACAATCTTCATGTCAGCACAATAATCAAATCAACCAAATCCTGATTAAAAACAGTAGATGTGCAGTGGGGAGTGTTTCTCCCAGTATATAATCAGACTCCCTGAGGTGGTGAGCAAACAGATACAAATCAAACCATATCATTGATATAACATTTTAACTGATAATGAAATATTTGGCTCCATGTCCCTTTTTCCAGTACTCTTGCCCCCATGGCGCGCAGAATTCAATGTTCACAGCACAGGAAGGGGATAAGATGAGCAGGCGGCCAGTCCACACATGTTTTTCCCACGCTCAATGAAGAAATATCTGTGAAAACAGCACAAAGTACTGCATCATAACACTGTTCTGTTACATAACATTGTGCCAATACTGTTCACAATGTCATCCTACTTTTGTCATTGAAGTCTTACCCTTTCATTCCCCAGCTGCTTCCCCAGGAGTTCTTCACTATCCAGTAGGGTGTGCCCTTCTCCTCACCATACCCCACAGCCAGCACTGCATGATTCACTGTGTCTGTGGTGTTGTGGCACTCCATGCTACAATAAGAGAAGTGGAGAGGGAGAATACAAGGCCATAGTTTATATTATATAGAAAGAAGAAGTCATGCAAAATCTACATATCTATTTGTATTGCTTTCTGATGCTGGTACATGAGGAAGACTGGTTTCTTCTGGTTGTATGGTAGGTAGGCTACAGCTGTGAGTCCTGTTTTTGACTGTGCGAATTGGAAAATATGCAACATAGCTCTTAAGGCACAGATATGATCCTTATTCTAGGTTTAACAACATAGCAGAGACTCATTCTCACCTGGTGTACACACCACCATCGTAATGCATGAAATCAGAGGTCACCTCATAGGCAAGGCTGACAGGGTTGTATCTGGCCACTGCATCCAGCATACCCATTTCATCATACTGCAATGGAATAAATACACAATAAACTGACTGCCTGGGTAGTCAATGCACCAAATAATCCAGAGCAATTTGCATTTACTTACCCTTGTTATGTTGACCACTTCCTTAACAAAAGCAGCAGCCAAATCAGTCTTGAACTTGCAAGTGTCATCCTTCAAAATGATTCCAACATAAATTATGTTAATATATTGTCACCGTTTGAAGTGCTAGTGCTGTAGTTATAAAGATGGCATTGCTGTTTACATACATGTGCAGTGTATGGATAGTCATCCTCTGTCATGAGTCCCTTGTTATACTTGATGTACTCAAATGCTTGACTGGGGAGACCGCTAAAATAAAAAAAATTCAGAGCCTCAGTAAGATTTTAAGTGTCCAGTAAGACCAAGAAATTGTGTGAATATATAATACAAGGAAATGTGTTGTCCAGTGGTGACGCTCACCCCTTACAGCCGTGGTTGTTGAAGGCCTGAGCACAGTCCACTAGTTGCTGCTCTGACTGAACAATATAAAGGCAGCAGCAGTTGGATAAAATATACTTTCATTATTCAAGATCAGAGATAGGACAAGAATTTCAATTAATTCCAAAATGTATTGCAACTACTAGCCTTAAACACAATTGTAAAAATTGTATTGAATTGCCTCAGCAAAAGGAGGCTAGCTTTCCTTCCCACTTCATTTTTTAGAATAGAGAAGTAGATAAGAAAGTATCTCACCAGTTGTAGGAGTTTCCCTGTTGCGATTGCTGTGACTGACTCCAAACAGCCTGTAGTGGAAAAGGTCCAGCAGCTACCACAGGGCCCCTGAACACCACAAATCAACATCTACCTTCAGCACATACAGTAGTCTTCCACGTAAGCATCTTTACCTTGCCAGATAATGCATGATTTTTATCCTTAGAAAATGCATCCTATACTGTATGTCTAAGGATACCTGGTTCTTCACGTCTGTGACATAGTGCCCCTTCTTTCTCCAGTCGACCGAATCTGGATATGGTCCATTGCTGCTCACATGACTCCCTTTAGTGGCAGAACAGTTCTATGAAAAACAGTCAATTAAAATGTGTTTTTCAAGTAAAAATCATGAGAAGTATACATAACAGGAACATAAATACCTGGGGCTCAGTCAAGAGAAAAGATTTTCTGAATTCAGCAAACGTCAGGTCAGAGAACTGATTCAGTCCCACTAGGTAAAGAGGTCAAATGTCAGAAGAAGACTGAATTAATATGCTACACAGGAGGTTGGTGGCACCTTAATTGGGGAGAATGGGCTCGGGGTAATGGCTTCCATGTGTTTGATGCCATTCCATTCGCACCGTTCTAGCTATTATTATGAGCTGTCCTCCCATCAGCAGCCTCCACTGATCATACTCAAAGGATATGGACACTTCTAACATCTGAAGAAACCCAAGCATAATGCAATTTTTCATACTTGTGAACTTGTGATTTCCTTCATTGTGATGGTCAATCCTCCTCTTGTTCTCACTGAAGATCTGAAGTCTGTGGTAGAACTCCTCAATGTCATACACCTTGTTGTACTGCATGGGTGACACAGTAACACCTCAAAATTCAGGTCATTGTGATTTTACTCTTTTTTTATGTAGATACAGTGCATTTCAATTTGCATTAGATAAGACACTCGATATCTGTCTAGTAGCCTAGTTTATCAGTAATTCCATACAGACTATTGCAGTTGAAAATAAAATGTATTCTATCTATAGGGCTTAGTAGTATGATGACAATATTCTGCAATATTTATAATTTTAAATTAATACTTTTTGCAGACAGATATGAAGAAGAAAAAACTGAAAACACTTCCTTGTATTGTAGGAAAGTACCTGGTTTCGAGCCAAATCGAACTTACCTGTGACATCCATAACTTAAAGTGATATTCGTCTGTAAAGAAAACAGACAATGAACATTTGATTTGAGATTGTAAAGATCAATAGGCTAAAAGCCATTCTTCTATCAGTCGTTCTGATCACAAATGTGATGTTGATAAAACAATCGAAATGATTAATTTGAAAGTGAAAGCGCAAATTTGGTTATCATTTCGAATCAACATAGCCTAAAACAAATGCAATTGCAACTTACTCTCTTCAGAAAACGGATATAAAGAAGTAACAGAGTATACGGCAAATAACAACAAAACTAAGACCTTCATACTTCAAAGTTTTCTAAAGCTGTTGTCTTCCTGCAAAAAAACAAAACAGTGAATGAACTACACGTAGTCACGAGGTTTTAAACCTGCTATTGAGTCCTATGATCACTTCCCGACTTTCCCGTGACCGCGCAAAATGTGACGAAGTATACGCTGAACTTGTTGCTGAAGTGTGTGTGTGTCTGTGTGTGATAGAGGGGGTGGGGGTGGGGGGTTGGAGAAAAGAGAGATAGAAAAATGTCATTGTTTTCTCACAAACACACTTGAGACAACAATGCCCCTGAGATAGAATAGATTTATTAGCAAGAGGTAA
The DNA here is from genome assembly GCF_964263955.1 of Coregonus lavaretus. NCBI lineage: Eukaryota > Metazoa > Chordata > Actinopteri > Salmoniformes > Salmonidae > Coregonus > Coregonus lavaretus. The sequence goes on along the minus strand of NC_139996.1, from coordinate 29,404,852 downwards.
TCAGGAAACACACATTTTTTATTTTTTATAAAACTGGAAATATTTCTCAAGCCGTGGAAATAAACATAAGGGTTGAAAGATAATTCTCATACCACTGGGTATTGCTAACAGCAAAACGTTTGTTTGTTAATATTTCATTTATAAGAGTATGTGCACGTATAAGTGTGTACAGTATATATAAGTATATATATTGTTTTGTTTTAATATTGTCTGATAGTGTTGCATGCCTGCCACATGAGCTTTAAATGTTTCTAGACTGTACATGGTAGAAATACATACAAATATTCACAGAATAAGCACTACATTACTATATTCCTGCTAAGAGAATGATTATAGACAGGATTACAGTATATGCAAAACACTTTGAAGTTGTCTTCTACCTCTAAGTCATGGTTTCAAAATCACAATTGTTGTAGCATTTTGTGTTAAAGCTTGGGATACAATGCTTTTCAGAGGTGTACTTGACACTGTTCCACATTAAGAAATATGCAGGGCTGCATGTACAAAATGTACAGAATACATTTCAGCAAGGTGAATTAACAACAACAAAGTACAAAATACTTCCCTGTGTTCATGTATCCCCTTCCCTTATACTAATACTACAAAAATACCTTTTGAATGCTGCAGGCGGAGTAACTCATTCACTTACTTTTATCATACTCTTAAACAACAATGCATTTAACAGAGTGATATACGGTCACGTTCCACAATCACTGGAACAGCAAAAGGACATAGATTGTCTTTGAATTATACAGTATAATAGCTGAACAACCTTGTACTGTACACAAATATCACAAAGCCTGAAAATACTACAATTTCAAGGGTTTTGCTTTATTTTTCTTAAAAATGTGTGCTCCGTTTAGTTTAAATTGAAAGCAAATGAACATGTGGTTTGAAAAAGGGAAACGGCTACATATATCATTCTACAATGGCATGCTCCAAGAATAGCAGCAAAATGGTTTCAACATATTCATCCCCAAACTCCCCACTGGGCACATACTGGTTGAATCAACATTGTTTCCATGTAATTTCAATGAAATTACATGGAACCAATGTGGAATAAACGTTAAATTGACGTCTGTGCCCAGTGAGTCATAGTCAAACAAGATGTCACCCCCAACTACTCATTGTCAAACTGGAAGTACACTTGTATTGGAGATATAACGTACACTGTCTTATTACTGTCCCTTCAAATTGCATGGATTAATAGAGCTTATTCTGCAAAACAAAATCAAATTCATGGCTACTTGACTTGAATTACTTTTGCAAATATATAGCAAGAGGTTTGTGATTTAACTGCCTGTTACAATGAAACATGCAACATTAATGAAATAAAGCTACAAATATTGTTAATCATCTTCTAGGTTAGGCTGTATTCACACAGGACTTAACATTGTTTTCAAAACAAACCAAACCTTGCTGGTTCTTAGATAAAAGGCTCTGTCGTAGCCGGCCGTGACCGGGAGACCCATGGGGCGGCGCACAATTGGCCCAGTGTCGTCCAGGGTAGGGGAGGGAATGGCCGGCAGGGATGTAGCTCAGTTGGTAGAGCATGGCGATTGCAACGCCAGGGTTGTGGGTTCAATTCACACATAATAATGTATGCACTCACTAACTGTAAGTCGCTCTGGATAAGAGCGTCTGCTAAATGACTAAAATGTAAATGTATAAAAGCTTGTGGTGTGAACATGCCCTTATATATGAGTTATTATTTTCAGAGCAGATTCAGTACTGTGCTGCAAATCAGTAGCTTCTACTAAGAGCAGGTGTTTCCTGTATCAGGCAAGGGTATTATCTTGTTATGTAAGAATCACTCCTCATGATGACAAGACAAAGCTCTGTGGTGCTAGTAGCTTTCACATCTCTGTCACAACTGTGACAAGATGACTCAAATGTTGATAGATACAAAAAGTAAATAAACAAAGCAGGGCTGAGGCGGAATTGATATAGAACAAATCAAGGAACACTCATTGGTTTAGCCGCATCAATTTGGGGGTAAAAAATGTCAATGTTGTTTTACCTGGTTTGATTTTTACAATGCTACATCAGTTGCAGATAAACACATATCTATTTGAGTAAAGAGAACAATCTTTCCTATGTACAATATGATCCTGGCAGCATGTGTGCTTACAGGAAGCCCACAGTATGAAAAGATGTCAATCAATTTCATTGGTTACAAAGGACATACCATTATACAAGATCATTGTGACTTTACTTATCACTCTAATAAGCCCAGTGAAATGGTCCTTGTTGCAGAGGAAAATGAAATATTTCAACAACAATGTGACGATTAAATTAACATGTGTACATAAGACTTCTAAAAACAATACACGTATAAGAGCAAACATGTCAAACATGACTTAACACCAGTTATTGTTTATGTCTACTGTATATGACATACAGTGGGGAAAAAAAGTATTTAGTCAGCCACCAATTGTGCAAGTTCTCCCACTTAAAAAGATGAGAGAGGCCTGTAATTTTCATCATAGGTACACGTCAACTATGACAGACAAAATGAGAAAAAAATATCCAGAAAATCACATTGTAGGATTTTTAATGAATTTATTTGTAAATTATGGTGGAAAATAAGTATTTGGTTAATAACAAAAGTTTCTCAATACTTTGTTATATACCCTTTGTTGGCAATGACACAGGTCAAACGTTTTCTGTAAGTCTTCACAAGGTTTTCACACACTGTTTCTGGTATTTTGGCCCATTCCTTCATGCAGATCTCCTCTAGAGCAGTGATGTTTTGGGGCTGTCGATGGGCAACACGGACTTTCAACTCCCTCCAAAGATTTTCTATGGGGTTGAGATCTGGAGACTGGCTAGGCCACTCCAGGACCTTGAAATGCTTCTTACGAAGCCACTCCTTCGTTGCCCGGGCGGTGTGTTTGGGATCATTGTCATGCTGAAAGACCCAGCCACGTTTCATCTTCAATGCCCTTGCTGATGGAAGGAGGTTTTCACTCAAAATCTCACGATACATGGCCCCATTCATTCTTTCCTTTACACGGATCAGTCGTCCTGGTCCCTTTGCAGAAAAACAGCCCCAAAGCATGATGTTTCCACCCCCATGCTTCACAGTAGGTATGGTGTTCTTTGGATGCAACTCAGCATTCTTTGTCCTCCAAACACGACGAGTTGAGTTTTTACCAAAAAGTTCTATTTTGGTTTCATCTGACAATATGACATTCTCCCAATCCTCTTCTGGATCATCCAAATGCACTCTAGCAAACTTCAGACGGGCCTGGACATGTACTGGCTTAAGCAGGGGGACACGTCTGGCACTGCAGGATTTGAGTCCCTGGCGGCGTAGTGTGTTACTGATGGTAGGCTTTGTTACTTTGGTCCCAGCTCTCTGCAGGTCATTCACTAGGTCCCCCCGTGTGGTTCTGGGATTTTTGCTCACCGTTCTTGTGATCATTTTGACCCCACGGGGTGAGATCTTGCGTGGAGCCCCAGATCGAGGGAGATTATCAGTGGTCTTGTATGTCTTCCATTTCCTAATAATTGCTCCCACAGTTGATTTCTTCAAACCAAGCTGCTTACCTATTGCAGATTCAGTCTTCCCAGCCTGGTGCAGGTCTACAATTTTGTTTCTGGTGTCCTTTGACAGCTCTTTGGTCTTGGCCATAGTGGAGTTTGGAGTGTGACTGTTTGAGGTTGTGGACAGGTGTCTTTTATACTGATAACAAGTTCAAACAGGTTGCATTAATACAGGTAACGAGTGGAGGACAGAGGAGCCTCTTAAAGAAGAAGTTACAGGTCTTTGAGAGCCAGAAATCTTGCTTGTTTGTAGGTGACCAAATACTTATTTTCCACCATAATTTGCAAATAAATTCATTAAAAATCCTACAATGTGATTTTCTGGATTTTTTTTCCTCAATTTGTCTGTCATAGTTGAAAATTACAGGCCTCTCTCATCTTTTTAAGTGGGAGAACTTGCACAATTGGTGGCTGACTAAATACTTTTTTTCCCCACTGTAGTTCTTTAACAGAGAGTACACTTTGGGAAACTGTCATCCTCTTCAGTTGTTGACTTTAGGCTCAATTCTGAGAGAGGCTTCATACAGGCTTTCTTCATCCAGAACAGAGCTGTTGTCCAGCAAATACTGTGCTGCCTAGACCAGGACAAATATACAGTTTCAGCAAGTTGGCTCCTACTACGATAATCTATACGATCTGACAAATACGGACACTGAGGATTTACCTCATGGCCATTGCCATTTTCTTCTGTTTCTCCTCTCTCTATATCTAGAGCTTTAAAAGTTTACCTTTGGCTGATGATCAATCTTGTATGCTGTTTGCTGGAATTGTCTAATTTCTCTGATGATATGGGAAATCTGCAGAGAGAGAACAACAGAAGCCATGTAAATATGCCATGTATACAATGTATACAATACAAAGCCACAGAATACATTTTAATATCTCTGTAACATTACACACAGCAGAGACCGCTTACCATCCTCATCTTTGAGAAGTTGACTAATTTGTCCTCAGTGTAATTGGGCGTCCCCTCCTCAATGAAAGCCAGATCAGTGAGGTACATCCCCAGATATGGTACACAGGGAGGGTCACAGCTACAAGGAAAAACAGAAGAGTAGGATGTCACCAATTTGCCAATACCTTGATTGATCCACTGTCTGAATGGCCAGTACCATTTGTCTGCTACACATTGGCTTTTGTAGTTATTAGAACAAGCAGAAGAAACACTCACTTCTTTAAAGCTTCTCTCAGGTTTTTGAACCTCCCCTCTGATGAAACCAACTTCTGCAGCTTGTCAATTACTGTTTTAGTCTGAGGGATGAAATAAAATACTGTATAACAAATATTCTGTTGGAAAACATCCAGGTACAGTATAATCAACATTGTTAAAGTGATGTGTAATCTGTAATAAGCAATAAGGATTCATAGAGGTCTGAGGTGTCATAACAAGCTGTTTATAAGAGTGTATTGAGGTCCCAGTGCAATGATAAAACATGTAGTAATATTACTAGGACCACGCTACGGGCCCTCAGTGAGCTGGGTGTGTAGTGGGAAATGTGGCCACCTGCTTGGACACTTTGAGCCAGGTCTTCTTGAGGCGGAACACAGAGCTGCGGTTGAGGGAGGAGGTGATCTCCAGCACAGCGTTGTAGTTATGGAGACAGCGGCAGATGTCCGCCACCGCCACCCACTTCTCCATCACTGCCACCCGCGTGGTCACGTCGTCACAACGCAGGATCTCCGTGGCAATCAGGTTACTGATCTAACAGAGGCAAGACAGACAAGGAATAGCCATGTTCCTAATGCATAACAACCAAAGCCACACACTGTAAGAAAAAGTGAAAATGTACAGTGGTAATATTATGTTGGGGGGTGGGCGTTGTTGGCTGCATACATCATTGAAATGTTTTGTTGTTTTCATGATATATGGTGTCCTTTCATTCTTGTCATTCTTCATCCACCCTTGACCAAAGAACTCTCTGTAAAACAATATTGGAAGATCAAGTAGAAAAACATCTAATTTATTCTCATTAATACAGCATTGTTGTTGTTTAAAAATCACTGTATGTCTCCCATATTGTACAGTGCATTTGGAAAGTATTCAGAGCCCTTGACATTTTCCACATTTTGTTACGTTACAGCCTTATTCTAAAATGAATTAAATAAAACATTTTACTCATCAATCTACACACAATACCCCATAATGACAAAGCAAAAACAGGTTTTTGGAAATTGTAGCAAATGTATTAAAAATAAAAAACTGAAATACCTTACTTACAAAAGTATTCTGACCATTTCCTATGAGACTCAAAATTGAGCTCAGGTGCATCCTGTTTCCATTGATCATGCTTGAGATGTTTCTACAACTTGATTGGAGTCCACCTGTGGTAAATTCTATTGATTGGACATGATTTGGAAAGGCAGACACCTGTCTATATAAAGGTTCCACAGCTGACAGTGCATGTCAGAGCAAAAACCAAGCCATGAGGTCAAAGGAATTGTTCGTAGAGCTCTGAGACAGGATTGTGTCGAGGTACAGATCTAGGGAATGGTACCACAAAATGTCTGCAGTATTGAAGGTCCCCAAGAACACAGTGGCCTCCATCATTCTTAAATAGAAGAAGTTTGGAACCACCAAGACTCTTCCTAGAGCTGGCCGCCCGGCCAAACGGAGCAATCGGGGGAGAAGGGCCTTGGTCAGGGAGGTGACCAAGAACCCGATGGTCACTCTGACAGAGCTCCAGAGTTCCTCTGTGGAGATGGGAGAACCTTCCAGAAGGACAACCATCTCTGCAGCACTCCACCAATCAGGCCTTTATGGTAGAGTGGCCAGACGGAAGCCACTCCTCAGTAAAAGGCACATGACAGCCCATTTGGAGTTTGCCAAAAAGCACCTAAAGACTCTCAAGACCATGATAAATAAGATTCTCTGCTCTGATGAAAACAAGATTGAACTCTTTGGCCTGAATGCCAAGCGTCACGTCTGGAGGAAACCTGGCACCATCGGTGAAGCATAGTGGTGGCATCATCATGCTGTGGGGATGTTTTTAAGCGGCAGGGACTGGGAGACTAGCCAGGATCGAGGGAAAGATGAACGGAGCAAAGTACAGAGATATCCTTGATGAAAACCTGCTCCAGAGTGCTCAGGACCTCAGACTGGGGCGAAGGTTCACCTTCCAACAGGACAACGAACCTAAGCACACAGCCAAGACAACACTGGAGTGGCTTCGGGACAAGTCTCTGAATGTCTTTAAGTGGCCCAGCCAGAGCCTGGACTTGGACCCGATCGAACATCACCGGAGAGACCTGAAAATTGCTGTGCAGCGACGCTCCCAATCCAACCTGTCAGCGCTTGAGAGGATCTGTAGAGAAGAATGGGAGAAACTCCCCAAATACAGGTGTGCCAAGCTTGTAGCGTTATACCCAAGAATACTCAAGGCTGTAATCGCTGACAAAGGTGCTTCAACAAAGTACTGAGTAAAGGATCTGAATACTTATGCAAATGTGATATTTCAATTACTTTTTGTATTTTTTTTAATTTGCAAAATTTTCTAAAAACCTGTTTTTGCTTTGTCATTATGGGGTATTGTGTGTAGATTGATTAAGAAAAAAAACAATTGAATCAATTTTAGAATAAGGCTGTAAAATGTGGAAAAAGTCCGAATGTACTGTATGTCTGTATTTCAGCTGTATCACTCAGTGTCACTCACTCGTATGGGATGACCTTAAAGACCAGGTGGTCCAGTAGGGTGAGCTGCTCTGCTATCTCCAGGGCAGAATGGCTCTCAAACACCTCCGCCTTCCCTACTGACGCCTAGCACACACACAACAGAGCATCACCGGTAACCATTTCCAAGACGCAAGGTATGACAACTACTTCTCTATATTCAAACATTCCTGAGACACATACGTACATAATGTATGTCAAGGAGAGATTGTCCTCCTTTGACTCAATTGCCAGATACACGTGCAGTCATCCCACTCACCAGCTGTGTCACCTCCTCCAGGCTGATCTGATTGTCACCAGGGTCCTCCTGTGTCAGGGTCCTAATGGACCATACAACAGAGTCAAGTATGTATTTATAATGTGTTTCTCTTTACTCTGTACATCAGTGTTAACCAGCCCTATAGAAGTGATAGTCCATGTATTCAATGATAACAGAGTGTGTCCATAAGCTGAGGCGGCGGTAGTGCTGGTAGGTACCTGATGATGTTGGCGGCTGCTTTCCTCTCCTGGGTCAGCAGCTCCGGGTCATGCATCACCTCCTCCAGGAAGGCTATCACCTTCAGCTTCAGCTCAGTGTTACTCTCAAAGTCCTGGAGGTCAACACAAATGCTCACATAAGAGTTAACTGATTGGAAACCTGAACACTATTTGACAATAGAAGTAGTGAATTATCATGACTATGTATCTGGAAGACTTACCTGAGAGTGTTTTGACACCCAGTGTCTCAGAACATTCAGGACTCTGTTGGTTGCAGCCCTTCGGATTACAAACTCTTTGTCCCCATTCCTCTGGTCTGTTGGGAACCCTGGGGAAAATTGATCAAATATGGCATGTAAATATCACACCTACATTTTTAATGACTATATCGATTTTTTTTCTCTTGAGAACAGAAACGACATTAAAGATCTCAAGTGTTTGAAAATGTGGTGTACGCAAATTGTTCCATTGTGGACATGTTTAATACACTGTGTACCTGTGCTAGCCAGGGACATGCGGCGATACTTCTCCTTGGTGGGCGTGCCCTCATTGGCTCCTGCCGTGGCGATGGCGAAGGCAGAGGCTGCAGAGAGGGCACTGCGGTTGTTGTTGTCCATCTCAGGGCGGCACGATGACATCACCGTGCCATTATTGTAGGAAAACAGGGAGAATTCTACAGGGAGATACAATATGGAGACAGTTATACTAGCTGTAAAATGCCATGAGATTCATTTTAGTGAACTTGATTGATGCAATGTGATACCTTTACAATAAAGTGATGTAGGTATAAAATGGAGAGACCATTCCTAACCAATAAAACAGAATTACTGACATTATGACTGCACTAGGACAGCCACAAAAATTATCCATGAAAGTGTCAGCTGCATCAAATGCTCTTAATTGGTCTTTCACTACTACTTTAATAGGAACCGGAGGGAAATAGATGCAATTATAAACTGGGTGGTTCGAGCCCTGAATGCTGATTGGCTGAAAGCCATGGTATATCATACTGTATACCACGAGTATGACAAAACATTTATTTTTACTGCTCTAATTACGTTGTAAACCAGTTTATAATAGCAATAAGGCACCTCAGGGGTTTGTGGTATACGGCCAATATACCACGGCTAAGGGCTGTGTCCAGGCACTCCGCGATGCGTCGTGCATAAGAACAGCCCTTAGCCGTGGTATATTGGCCTATACCACACTCCCTTGTGCCTTATTACTTAACTATAACCTGCTCACTGAGATTTAAGAAGTTGTTGACAAAGTTTAGCAAGCAACATTAATCCTGATATGCAACTTAATGGATCTTACCCCAAAAGGCATTATCTATTTTGGCTGTGTAATTCATATTGTGTAACAGGACAGATTTGTTCATGTCTTCTGTCTCCAGTAGAGGGCAGCAACCCAAGAGCACCACATTCTATCCCAGTAGAACATAGAGACCTTACATGAGGCTTTGATATTCAAGATGGGTGTAGCTAAATATAGCCACCAATATCAGCAAAATGGAAAAATTGACTGGTTTCTCTGCACACTGTCTGCACACTGACTGACAATATACAGACATTATTGTGCGATTAATGTACAAATCAAATCAGTTGAGCTTTATGGTGAGAGTAATATGAACCTGATCTGAGTACTGTTAATGTAAATTATGTCAAGTTTCTGTTTACCTTTGCCCTGGTATACATTCTGTCCTAAGAGCTGAGCAGGGCTGTGCACAGACCTTCAGATCAACAGACTGAACCAGAATCTGGGTTAACAAAGGAGACGTTGAATATGGCATTCTCATTTAAGCCCAGGAAGTAGCCATTCAATTTGCATTTACCAGCTTTTCAAGCTTAATAATGTTGTACGTTCGGTACTTACCAAAGAATGGAGTTTCGCTGAGCCACTATAGTCATTACTGCCGTTCCGGACGGTATGTACTTCCAAAAAAGGTCTAAATAAAAAGTTGCATGCAACCGAAAAAATGCCTTGTCTGGAAATAAGAATTGTTTTTGAGCAAGTGCACATGCGCATCTTCTGCACCTTCTGCAATATTAGTAATGGAATTAAAATACACTAAATAAAGAAAATATAAATAACTGAAATATACAATAAATATACAATAACCGTAAAAACGTACCCTATATCAAATCAAATGTTATTGGACTCGCACACATATTTTGCAGATGCTTATGTTTCTAGCTCCAACAGTGCAGTAATACCAAACAATTGTCACGCCTACTCCTGCTCCCTCCAGCGCTCGACGTTGCCGGTCTACTAACCACTGGTCCTGGCAACCCACATTGCGCACACCTGGCAACCATCATTGCGCATACCTGCTCCCCATCGTTAAGCACACCACATCACCACCCTGATTACTCTCCCTTCATATAGCCCTCAGTAAGAATCAGTCATCAGGCAGTATTGGTTTTGGTTACATTCAGTACGCTGTGCCTGGTTTGTATTTTTGGCATGTTTATTATTATTAAACTCACCTTTTGCTTCCTGACTCCCTGCGTATACGTGACAGAATACTGCCTCAGAAATGATGGAAGCAGCAGAAGATTATACCATCTTCCAGACAGTCGAGGAACAGGGTCATCTATTCCACCGACACCACGACCAGCTGGCTCTACTGGGTACAACCATGAAGGAGGTCCTCCGCGTTCTCCATCGCCTCGACAATACTAGCAAGGTTTTCCATACCTCTGACGGAGGGCATCCTACCACAGGTTGTCACAGTGAGCCAGTCCCTCAGTCTACCCAGCTGTCCCTTCCGGAGAAGTATGACGGCACTCCATTGAAATGCCGTGGCTTCCTACTCCAGTGCTCCCTGTTTTTCGCCTATCAGACGGGAGCCCCCACCACCGAGAGGTCCAAGGTTGCCACAGTAATTTCCCTGCTGACCGGACGGGCGTCGGAGTGGTCTACGGTCGTCTGGGAGAGGAGAGGAGGCGCTGGGTTCCTATGAGATGTTCATGGCTCTGTTCAGGGCGTTCTTCGACCATCCTCCATAGCAGAAGGTGAGCAACTTTTCCAACTGCAGCAGGGTGCCCAGAGTACGCCCTCACCTTTTGGACTATGGCAGCCTCCAGCTGATGGAATGAGCCGGCGCTCCGCGCTCTATTCCGCAGTGGACTGTGCGAAGAGGTCCAGACGGAGCTGGCATGTCGGGATGACAACCTATCCTTGGACGCTCTCATTGCGATGGCCATCCGTCTGGATAACCTTCTTCGGGAGCGCCGGTGTCTACTTGGCCACTCACCTCCCTCCTTTGGCTGTCCTGAGGCAGAGTCTGAACCCATGGAGGTAGGGGCCACACACCTCTCCGCAGCAGAGCGGCGTCGCCAGAGACAGCTGAGGCTCTGTTCCTATTGTGGCCAAAAGGGGCACCAGCTTCAGTGGGGTCCGGTGCGTTCCAGCCTGGGGTCCACTAGAGCAGAGGGGCAGACCCTTGACCTTCCGTCTCCCAGGGTAGGCATGAGTATTCCATTATCATTGTTCTCCGCCAAACCCTTTCTGGTTCCCATTTCACTGGCTGGCTGTCCCTCAAGTGTTTCTACAGCTCTAGTGGACTCCGGTGCCGCAGGGAACTTTATCGACCAGGCCCTCGCCTCCTCCCTGAACTTAACTTCATACCGCTCTCCTGTCCAAGCCCTGGATATGCGACCATTGGGATCCGGCACAATTACGCACGTCACAGCACCACTCACCCTCACCACTCACCCTCACCGTGGGACCCAAGCACCAGGAAAGCCTTACCTTCCTCATCACCGCACCCGTACACAAAGTAATCCTCGGCCTCCCGTGGCTCCAACTTCATAACCCCACCATCTCCTGGTCAAAGATGAGAATCACCACCTGGGGACCAGTATGCCGGAGGACCTGCTTTCCCGCACCCTGTGGTTCCACGTCGGTGGAGGGCCCTGTGAGTGTCCTCCAGCCCATCAATCGGTCCTCCCGTGTTTTGGGACGTAGATGTGGAAATCCGCCAGGCTCTGGAGAGGGAACCTGCTCCTGCCACCTGCCCTCCAGAGCGCATCTACGTCCCCACGGGGGTGAGAGATTGGCTGTTGACCTGGGCACACATCCCTCGCCGCTGGACACCCAGGTATCACCCGCACCATTCAATCCCTTTCCGATAAATACTGATAAACAGCGCCGGAAGAAGATGGCTGCCGTTTTACAGCCCTCTAACCAATTGTACTATTATGTGTGTTTTTCCGCGTTATTTGTAATTTATTTTGTACATAATGTTTATGCCATCGTCTCTTATAACCAAAGAGAGCTTCTGGATATCAGGACAGCGATTACTCACCTCGCGTTGGACGAACACTTTTTCTTCAACGAGGCGTTCGCGAAGGATATCCTACAGACACCCGACAAGGCCCAGATCCCCGTCATTCGCGTGAGGAAGAGACGGAGATTTCGTGGACGTAGGTCGGGGTGCCTTGTAAGGATCCGACGGCGAACGAGTAAACTGCCTCTCCCATCAATCCTATTAGCCAACGTTCAAGCTTTGGAGAATAAAATGGACGATTTAAGATTACGGTTATCCTACCAACGGGACATTAAAAACTGTAATATCTTATGTTTCACGGAGTCGTGGCTGAATGACAACAATGACAACATTCAGCTAGCAGGCTATACGCTACATCGGCAGGACAGAACGGCAGACTCGGGTAAGACGAGGGGTGGCGGTCTCTGTATTTTTGTAAACAACAGCTGGTGCACAAAATCAAATACTAAGGAAGTCTCAAGGTTTTGCTCGCCTGAGGTAGAGTATCTTATGATAAGCTGTAGACCACACTATTTACCAAGAGAGTTTTCATCTATACTTTTCATAGCTGTCTATTTACCACCACAAACCAATGCTGGCATTAAGATTGCACTGAATGAGTTGTACAAGGCCATTAATCAACAGGAAAACGCTCATCCAGATGCAGCGCTCCTAGTAGCAGGGGACTTTAATGCAGGGAAACTTAAATCCGTTCTACCTCATTTCTACCAGCATGTTAAATGTGCAACCAGAGGGGAAAAAACTCTAGACCACCTTTACTCCACACACAGAGACGCATACAAAGCTCTCCCTCGCCCTCCATTTGGCAAATCTGACCATAACTCTATCCTCCTGATTCCTGCTTATAAGCAAAAACTGAAGCAGGAAGCACCAGTGATTCGGCTAATAAAAAAGTGGTCAGATGACGCAGATGCTAAGCTACAGGACTGTTTTGCTAGCACAGACTGGAACATGTTCCGGGATTCTTCAGACAGCATTGAGGAGTACACCACATCAGTCACTGGCTTCATCAATAAGTGCATCGATGATGTCGTCCCCACAGTGACCGTACGTACATACCCCAACCAGAAGCCATGGATTACAGGAAACATCCGCACTGAGCTAAAGGGTAGAGCTGCCGCTTTCAAGGAACGGGACTCTAACCCGGACGCTTATAAGAAATCCCGCTATGACCTCCGACGAACCATCAAACAGGCAAAGAGTCAATACAGGTCTAAGATTGAATCATACTACACTGGCTCTGACGCTCGTCGGATGTGGCAGGGCTTGAAAACTATTACAGACTACAAAGGGAAGCACAGCCGCGAGCTGCCCAGTGACACAAGCCTACCAGACGAGCTAAACCACTTCTATGCTCGCTTCGAGGCAAGCAACACTGAAGCATGCATGAGAGCACCAGCTGTTCCGGACGACTATGTGATCACGCTCTCCGTAGCCGATGTGAGTAAGACTTTTAAGCAGGTCAACATTCACAAGGCCGCAGGGCCAGACGGATTACCAGGACGTGTACTCCGAGCATGTGCTGACCAACTGGCAAGTGTCTTCACTGACATTTTCAACATGTCCCTGACTGAGTCTGTAATACCAACATGTTTCAAGCAGACCACCATAGTCCCCGTGCCCAAGAACGCTAAGATAACCTGCCTAAATGACTACCGACCCGTGGCACTGACGTCTGTAGCCATGAAGTGCTTTGAAAGACTGGTCATGGCTCACATCAACAGCATAATCCCAGAAACCCTAGACCCACTCCAATTTGCATACCGCCCCAACAGATCCACAGATGATGCAATCTCTATCGCACTCCACACTGCCCTTTCCCACCTGGACAAGAGGAACACCTACGTGAGAATGCTATTCATTGACTACAGCTCAGCATTCAACACCATAGTGCCCTCAAAGCTCATCACTAAGCTAAGGATCCTGGGAATAAACACCTCCCTCTGCAACTGGATCCTGGACTTCCTGACGGGCCGCCCCCAGGTGGTAAGGGTAGGTAACAACACATCTGCCACACTGATCCTCAACACGGGGGCCCCTCAGGGGTGCGTGCTCAGTCCCCTCCTGTACTCTCTGTTCACCCATGACTGCATGGCCAGGCACGACTCCAACACCATCATTAAGTTTGCCGACGACACAACAGTGGTAGGCCTGATCACCGACAACGATGAGACAGCCTATAGGGAGGAGGTCAGAGATCTGGCCGTGTGGTGCCAGGACAACAACCTCTCCCTCAACGTGACCAAGACAAAGGAGATGATTGTGGACTACAGGAAAAAAAAGAGGACTGAGCACGCCCCCATTCTCATCGACGGGGCTGTAGTGGAACAGGTTGAGAGCTTCAAGTTCCTTGGTGTCCACATCACCAACGAACTATCATGGTCCAAACACACCAAGACAGTCGTGAAGAGGGCACGACAAAGCCTATTCCCCCTCAGGAGACTAAAAAGATTTGGCATGGGTCCTCAGATCCTCAAAAAATTCTACAGCTGCACCATCGAGAGCATCCTGACTGGTTGCATCACCGCCTGGTATGGCAACTGCTTGGCCTCTGACCGCAAGGCACTACAGAGGGTAGTGCGTACGGCCCAGTACATCACTGGGGCAAAGCTCCCTGCCATCCAGGACCTCTATACCAGGCGGTGTCAGAGGAAGGCCCTCAAAATTGTCAAAGACTCCAGTCACCCTAGTCATAGACTGTTCTCTCTGCTACCGCACGGCAAGCGGTACCGGAGTGCCAAGTCTAGGTCCAAAAGACTTCTCAACAGCTTCTACCCCCAAGCCATAAGACTCCTGAACAGCTAATCATGGCTACCCGGACTATTTGCACTGCCCCCACACCCCATCCTTTTTACGCTGCTGCTACTCTGTTAAGTATTTATGCATAGTCACTTTAACTCTACCCACATGTACATATTACCTCAACTACCTCAACTAGCCGGTGCCCCCGCACATTGACTATGCAACGGTACCCCCCTGTATATATAGCCTCCCTACTGTCACTTTATTCTATTGTATATATAGCCTCCCTACTGTCACTTTATTTTTTACTTCTGCTCTTTTTTTCTCAACACTTTTTTGTTGTTGTTTTATTCTTACTTTTTTGTTTAAAATAAATGCACTGTTGGTTAAGGGCTGTAAGTAAGCATTTCACTGTAATGTCTGCACCTGTTGTATTCGGCGCATGTGACCAATAAAATTTGATTTGATTTGATTTGATTTGATGGCCCACTTTGGCGCAGGACGTCGCCCCACTATGTTAAGTCATGTTCGGTATGTACTCAATCCAAATGTTCCCGGAACGCTCCAGCAGGGACACTACTTCCCCCTTCCCGTGCCTCAGCCGCCTTGGTCACATATGTCCATAGACTTTGTAATGGATCTCCCCCTTTCTGATGGGTTTTACCACTATTCTGGTTGTTGTTGACAGATTCTCTAAATCCTGCCATCCCTCTCTCTGGTCTGCCTACCGCTCTCCAGGTCACTGAGGCACTAATCCAGCAGGTCTTCCGGCACTATGGCCTTCCGGAGGACATCGTTTCCGACCGTGGTCCCCAATTCACATCCCAGGTCTGGAAAGGCTTTATGGAGAAGCTGGGGGCCACAGTCAGCCTCACATCCGGGTACCGGCCTCCGTCTAACGGGCAGGTGGAGAAGACCAACAAGGAGCTGGGGAGGTTCCTAAAGAGTCACTGCCAGGACCGGCAGGGCGAGTGGGCCCGGTTCCTTCCCTGGGCGGAATACGTCCAGAACTCACTTCGTCACTCCTCCACCGGGCTGACTCCCTTCCAGTGCGTTCTGGGATATCAGCCGGCCCTGGCTCCGTGGACTCTGAGCCAGACAGAGGCACCTGCAGTGGAATAGTGGTTCCGGTGCGGAATGCCGCCCACGTGAGGCTCCAGCGCGCACTCCGCCGTCAGAAGAACCAGGCGGACCGCCACCGCAGTGAGGCTCCCGTGTTCCATCCTGGTGATCGTGTCTTGCTGTCCACCAGGAACCTCCCACTCAGCCTGCACTGCTGGAAGCTGAGCCCCCGGTTTGTGGGGCCCTTCAAGGTCCTCCGGAGGGTCAATGAGGTAACCTATCATTTAGCTTTCCCCACCAACTTCCGGATCTCACCCTCCTTTCATGTTTCCCTCCTCAGGCTGGTGGTTCCTGGTCCTCAGGACCGTACCCCTCCCAGTCCACCAGGTACTGGAGCCGACCCCCACGACGTCGGGAGTCCAGAAGGGATCTAACAGCACAGGCGGGGGTTCCCCTGATGCCGTCCTCCGCCTCCCCTGGACATCGAGGGGACCCCCGCCTGTTTTTGTATTTTCGTCATGTTGATTATTATTAAACTCACCTTCTGCACCTGCTTCCTGACTTTCTCCGTATACGTGATAACAATACACCAATCCAAGAAAGAAATTAAGAAATATCGGAACACGCAATGTCTGAGTCCGGAATATAAATATGTATATGGTGTGTACAGCAGTAGTTAATAGGATGAGCCTTAGCTAGAATAGTGTCTATATACTGAACAAAAATAGAAACGGAACATGTAAAGTGTTTCATGAGCTGAAATAAATAATGACGCCAGCACAGGACCTCCACATCTGGCTTCTTCACCTGTGGGATAGTCTGAGACCAATTTATTTATTTCAGCTCATGAAACACTTTACATGTTCCGTTTCTATTTTATTTATTTGACTGATTTCCTTATATGAACAGTAACTCTGTAAAATCTTTGGAATTGTTGCGTTTATATTTTTGTTCAGTGTACATATGAAGTGGGTGAAACAGTATGTAAACATTAAAGTGTTCAATGACTATGTACATAGGGCAGCAGTATCTACGGTGCAGGGTAGAGTACTTAATCTACATTTATTCCAGACAAGGCAATTTGTTTTGGTTGCATGTAACATTTTATTTGGACCTTATTTTCAAGTACATACCGGCTGGAACGCCAGTAATGATAGTTGCTCAGTGACACTCCATTCCTTGGTAAGTACCGAATGTATTTTTACATTAAGCTTGAAAAAATCTGGTGAATGGTTGCTTCCTGGGCTTAAAAGAGAATCGTCATATTCAACATCTGTAAAGCCAGATTCGGGTTCAAGACTCAACCAACGGATGGGGTGGGTGGTGGCAAACCTGACGACGACTTGAGGGCAGTGGGTTCTGAACAATAAAGGTATACAAAAAAAACTCACAGGTAGAGCCCTATCTATAATTGCGCCGGAGGGGATGGCTGCCGTGTTATGGGCTCCTTACAAACTGTGCTATTTTGGGTTTATTCACGTTGTTTGTAACTTATTTTGTACATAATGTTTCTGCCACTGTCTCTTATGATCGAAAAGAGCTTCTGGAAATCAGAACAGCGATTACACACCTTGAAGTGGACAATGTTTTTATTTTTATGAGTCAGACGCGAAGGATTTACTGCTGCTTCCGGACCAGGCCCAAATCCCCGTCATTCGCATGAAGAAGAGACCCCGATACAGGGGCCGCAGATCCGGGTGCCTTGTGAGAATTCGTCGGCGAGTGGGTAACCTGCCTCTACCATCCGTCCTATTGGCCAACGTGCAATCATTGGAGAATAAACTGGATGATCTCCGTTCGAGACTATCCTACCAACGGAACGTTAAAAACTGTAATATCTTATGTTTCACCGAGTCGTGGCTGAACGACGACATGGATAATATACAGTTGGCTGGGTTTTCTATGCATCGGCAAGACAGAACAGCTACCTCCGGTAAGACGAGGGGTGGTGGTCTGTGTCTATTTGTCAATAACAGCTGGTGCATAATCTCTAATATTAAGGAAGACTCAAGGTTTTACTAGATAGGTAGAGTAGGTAGAGTACCTCATGATAAGCTATAGACCACACGATATTTTTCGTAGTTGTCTATTTATCACCACAAACCGATGCTGGCACTAAGACTGCACTCAACGAGCTGTATAAGGCCATAAGCAAACAAGACAATGCTCATCCAGAAGCGGCGCTCCTAGTGGCTGGGGGACTTTAATGCGGGAAAACTTGTGCAGCATGTCACATGTGCAACCAGAGGGAAAAAAAACTCTAGACCACCTTTACTCCACACACAGAGACCTGTACAAAGCTCTCCCTCGCCCTCCATTTGGTAAATCTGACAATAACTCTATCCTCCTGATTCCTGCTTACAAGCAAAAACTAAAGCAGGAAGTACCAGTGACTTGCTCAATACGGAAGTGGTCAGATGACACAGATGCTAAGCTACAGGACTGTTTTGCTGGCACAGACTGGAATATGTTCCGGGATTCATCCGATGGAATTGAGGAGTACACCACATCAATCAATGGCTTCATCAATAAGTGCATCGATGACGTCGTCCCCACAGTGACCATACGTACATACCCCAACCAGAAGCCATGGATTACAGGCAACATCTGCACTGAGCTAAAGGCTAGAGCTGCCGCTTTCAAGGAGCGGGACACTAATCTGGACGCTTATAAGAAATTCCGCTATGCCCTCTGACGAACCGTCCAACAGGCAAAGCGTTAATACAGGACTAAGATTGAATCGTACTACACCGGCTCTGACGCTTGTCGGATGTGGCAGAATTGCTTGCAAACTATTATGGATTACAAAGGGAAGCCCAGCCGCGAGCTGCCCAGTGACACGAGCCTACCAGATGAGCTAAATTACTTCTATGCGCACTTCAAGGCAAGCAACACTGAAGCATGCATGAGAGCACCAGCTGTTCCGGACAACTGTGTGATCACACTCTCCATCGCCGATGAGAGTAGGACCTTTAAACAGGTCAACATTCACAAGCCCACAGGGCCAGATGGATTACCAGGACGTGTACTCAGAGCATACGCTGACCAACTGGCAAGTTCCTTCACTGACATTTTCAACTTCTCCCTGACCGAGTCTAAAATACCTACATGTTCCAAGCAGACCACCATATTCCCTGTGCCAAAGAACGCCAAGGTAACCTGCCTAAATGACTACCGACCCGTAGCACTTACGTCTGTAGCCATGAAGAGCTTTGAAAGGCTGGTCATGGCTCACATCAACACCATCATCCCAGAAACCCTAGACCCACTCCAATTCGCATACCACCCCAACAGATGAAACAATCTCTATTGCACTCCACACTTCCCTTTCCCACCTGAACAAAAGGAACATCTACGTGAGAATGCTGTTCATTGACTACAGCTCAGCGTTCAACAACATAGTGCCCTCAAAGCTCATCACTAAGCTAAGGACCCTGGGACTAAACACCTCCCTCTGCAACTGGATCCTAGACTTCCTGACAGGCCACCTCCAGGTGGTGAGGGTAGGCAACAACAAATCTGTGACGCTGATCCTCAACACGGGGGCCCCTCAGGGGTGCGTGCTTAGTCCCCTCCTGTACTCCCTGTTTACCCACGACTGCGTGTCCAAGCACGACTCCAACACCATCATTAAGTTTGCTGACGACACAACGATGGTAGGCCTGATCACCAACAGTGATGAGATAGCCTATAGGGAGGAGGTCAGAGACCTCACTGCCAGGACAACAACCTCTCCCTCAACTTGAGCAAGACAAAGGACTACAGGAAAAGGAGGGCCAAGCACGCCCTTATTCACATTGACGGGGCTGTAGTTGAGCATGTCGAGGGCTTCAAGTTCCTTGGTGTCCACATCACCAACAAACTATCATGGTCCAAACACACCAAGACAGTCATGAAGAGGGAACTACAACGCCTATTCCCCCTCAGAAGAATGAAAAGATTTGGCATGGGTCCTCAGATCCTCAAAAAGTTATACAGCTGCACCATCGAGAGCATCCTGACTGGTTGCATTACCACCTGGTATGGCAACTGCTCGGCATCTGACCGCAAGGCATACAGAGGGTAGTGCGTACAGCCCAGTACATCACTGGGGCTAAGCTTCCTGCCATCCAGGACCTCTATATCAGGCGTGGTCAGAGGAAGGCCATACAAATTGTCAAAGACTCCAGCCACCGAAGTCATAGACTGTTCTCTCTGCTATCGCATGGCAAACGGTACCGGAGCGCCAAGTCTAGGTCCAAAAGGCTCCTTAACAGCTTCTACCCCCAAGCCATAAGACTGCTGAACAGTTAATCAAATGGCTACCCAGACTATTTGCATTGAGGTGTTCCTTAAGAATGGCTCCAAAGAATGGCTCCCTCTAACCAATTGTACTATTATGTGTGTTTTTTTGCGTTATTTGTCATTTATTCTGTACATAATGTTTCTGCCACGGTCTCTTATGACCAAAAAGAGCTTCTGGATATCAGGACAGCGATTACTCACCTCCTATTGGACAAAGATATTTTCTTCAACGAGTCGGACGCGAAGGATATCCTACAGACACCCGACAAGGCCAAAATCCCCGCCATTCGCATGAGAAAGAGACAGAGATATCGTGGACGTAGGTCAGGGTGCCTTGTAAGGATCCGACGGCGAGCAAGTAAACTGCCTCTTCCATCAATCCTATTAGCCAATGTTCAATAATTTGAAAATAAATTAGACGACCTAAGATTACGGTTATCCTACCAACGGGACATAAAAAACAGTAATATCTTATGTTTCACCAAGTCGTGGCTGAACGACAACATGGATAACATACAGCTGGCGGGATATACGCTACATCGGCAGGATAGAACGGCTGACTCCGGTAAGACAAGGGGTGGCGGTCTGTGTATATTTGTAAACAACAGCTGGTGCATAAAATCAAATACTAAGGATGTCTCAAGGTTTTGCTCGCCTGAGTATCTCATGATAAGCTGCAGACCACACTATTTACCAAGAGAGTTTTCATCTATATTTTTCGTAGCTGTCTATTTACCACCACAAACCGATGCAGGCACTAAGATTGCACTCAATGAGCTGTATAAGGCCATAAGTAAACAGGAAAACGCTCATCCAGAGGCAGCACTCCTAGTGGCTGGGGACTTTAATGCAGGGAAACTTAAATCCGTTCTACCTCATTTCTACCAGCATGTTAAATGTGCAACCTGAGGGAAAAAAACTCTAGACCACCTTTACTCCACACACAGAGACACGTACAAAGCTCTCCCTCGCCCTCCATTTGGCAAATCTGACCATAACCCTATCCTCCTGATTCCTGCTTATAAGCAAAAACTAAAGCAGGAAGCACCAGTGACTCAGTTAATAAGGAAGTGGTCAGATGACGCAGATGCTAAGCTACAGGACTGTTTTGCTAGCACAGACTGGAATATGTTCCGGGATTCTTCCGATAGCATTGAGGAGTACACCACATCAGTCACTGGCTTCATCAATAAGTGCATCGATGATGTCGTCTCCACAGTGACTGTACGTACATACCCCAACCAGAAGCCATGGATTACAGGATTAGGTCCAAAAGGCTTCTTAACAGTTTCTACCCCCAAGCCATAAAACTCCTGAACAGCTAATCATGGCTACCCAGACTATTTGCAATGCCCCCCCATCCCATCCCACCCCAACCCCAACCCCCTATTTTATGCTGCTGCTACTCTGTTTATTATTTATGCATAGTCACTTTAACTCTACCCACATGTACATATGACCTCAATTACCTCGACTAACCGGTGCCCCCACACATTGACTCTATACCGGTACCCCCTGTATATAACCTACCTACCTACTGTTATTTTATTTTACTGCTGCTCTTTAATTATTTGCTATTTAAAAAAAATTCTTAAACTGCATTGTTGGTTATGGACTTGTAAGTAAGCATTTCACTGTAATGTCTACACCTGTTGTATTCGCCGCATGTGGCAAATACAATTTGATTTGATCCCCTTTTTTACGCTGCTGCTACTCGCTGTTTATTATATATACATAGTCACTTTACCCCTACCTACATGTACATATGACCTCAATTACCTCAACTAACCCATACCCCGGCACATTGACTCGGTACCGGTACCCCCTGTATATAGCTTCGTTGTTGTTATTTTATTGTGTTACTTTTTAAACTTTTGTTTATTTAGCAAATATTTTCCTACTCTGCATTGTTGGTTAAGGGCTTGTAAGTAAGCATTTCACCATAAGGTCTACACTTGTTGTATTCGGCGCATGTGACAAATTAAACTTTTGATTTGATTTGATCTGTGCACGTGCCTGGAGCTGGGAGACAGACAACAAAAGCCTGCTTCACTGACTGTTTTGTACTAAAACAACCTCGTTACCGGGGGCGGCAGGCAGGGAAACACGCTGATGCTGTAGTTGCTATGACACAAGTATCCCCAACACCTACTCATTCCTGGCTTTCCGAGCATGTTCTTATTCTCGCCACCAAATTACAGTCTGCATGAATTTAATCTTGTGTGGCGGAGATCATTGCACACAGAATGCAGCATTCTTTGAGTGTATGCACCAGGGCATTGACAATTGAATAGGCGTAGAAAATACTTTTTCTCTATCATGTTTGACTATTTCTATTAAAGACAGAGATATATATATATAACATAAATAGGGTAAATACATATAAAAGTAACAATCCATTGAAAATGTGTGCTTCGATTTCTTAATTCTGACTCTGTTTCCCTTGTCAAACAGGAGAGCATATTTGAGTTATTGATAAATATGGCATTTTGGCTGAGAGGAGGATGCAGGTGGCATGCCAGCATGTGATCCAGGTGCTCTGGTATCATGGCACTGAGCGATAATGACACCACTGTGCTGTCTGGGACACAATGTACCTGAAGAGTTTTTGCACTTCATGTTTTTGGGGGTGGTTGGCGACTTGGTAGGAGACGTTTCTGGGTCTGCGTCATCGCACTGGTTTTGGTCAATGTCACTTTCCTCCGGAACTGAAATATCTACAGTACACCAAGCGCAAAACAGGTCAGTAAATACCACATTCTAGACACCTGTCATGATTCAAATCCTGTGCTATATTCAAATAAATTGCCCAATATTCCTCTTAAGAAGCACCAATAAGGACATATATATATACCACACCTTCACAATGCAGATTAGCTGGCTTACCTTGTTTAGACAAAATGGTCTCCTCTGCCTTGTCTGTCTTGCCCTCTCCCTCATCAGGGATCTTGCTGGTGATGGGGCTGGTGACATAGAGCTTGTTGATGTCCAGGGTGGTCTTGCTGAAGGGGGACATTGAGGAGTACATGCTTGCATAGCCGTTGGAGGAGCAGCTGAGGGCAGCCAGGTCCAGAGCCTTGCCCCCAGTGATGATGGGGATGTTGAGGGAGAGTTTACGTCGGCGGTTGGGGGACGATGTCTTGGTGATAGCCAGGGGAGGGGGTGAGGAGAACTTACGGCTGGCCCTGGGGGATTTGGGAGGCTCCCCGTATAGGAGTTTATTGTTCTGACTGCTGGCGAAGAACAACTCCAGGGATCTGCATCAGGAAAAAAACAAAACATTTTATTTTAGTCAGAAGGATGTACTGTAACTATGTACTTTAGCTACAGTACATCCTTGCAAAGAACAAAGAGATCAGAATTATCCATGTCTTTCTGTGTTGTATCAATAGTCCTGTGTGGCTCAGTTGGTAGAGCATGGCACTTGCAGCGCCAGGGTTGTGGGTTTGATTCCCACGGGGGACCAGTACAAATGAAAATGTATGTACTCACTACTGTAAGTCGCTCTGGATAAGAGCGTCTGCTAAATGACAAAAATGAATCAATACATTGTCAACAGCAACAAAGCAAGATGGTGCTTCTGCAGCCTCTCTCCCGCTCACTGCCACCCTCCTTGCGACCTCACGGGTTTCCATAAATAGCACAGCGAGTGACAGAGCGAGCGGCCATGCTGCTAAAACAAGCATTAGAGTGGCGGTGGCTCACAGAGACATGACAGGCTCCACAGGAGAACATGCTGCAGAGTGTGGGCATGGGGAGGGAGCTCCCCCTGATCTGAGCCTTGGAGCTGAGCTCACTCTCCTGGGCCGGAGAGAGGCTCTGCTCTGCTCTGGCCGACAACATGCACCATAAATATTTCATACTATAGATCCTCTGCAGACCAGGGGAGGGTGGGGTCCTGCAGCAGAGAGGCCAGTTGCTAAGGTGACAGCGACAGAGCCCTGCTGAGACGCTCTTAGGCAGGCAGAAGAAGAGTCTGGGCCCAATTACTGGCTTCTCACACAGAACACACACCAACCACACTGACACACACAGACATGACCTCTACCCAGCTCTCCTCACCTTACCTTCCATCACACACACATGCAGGCACGCAAGCACACAGATACACAAACACGTGCGCACGCACATGCACCCACCCACCCACCCACCCACCCACACACACATACAAACACACATGGTAAAGAAGTAATACTGTGGGCTGTGGAAAAAGAGCTGTGAGGAGATCAGTGGTGGGCTAGAGGAGAGAGAGGCAGCCAAAGGAGGCCGGAGGCTGCTGGGCCTGTCAGGGGATGTTATCATCACCAGCCCTAACTACAGCCCTCATTACTGTGTAGGGGCCAAGGCCATGCAAAAACACTGGCAATGTATCATCTTTAAACAGCACTATGCATGAGATAGATTGAGATTTTTCTGACTGTGTTGGTCAAAGTCAAGGCTAAATGGTAAAGCATTAGCAGCTCTTTTATGGCCTTACCGGGCTGGGATGGCACTGATGGGCTTCTTGTAGATAGTGATGAGTTTGTCCAGCACCACATCGGCGCTGGTGAAGACGCGGTAGGAGTGCAGAAAGGTGTTGAGGAAGTCGATCGAGAGGAAGCGCAGGTCGGTCAGCCTCTCCAGAAGTCTTTCCACGCTGGCATAGCGGATCTGCAGCACCTTACACGAGTTCATCATCTTACTGAAACGGATGTCCACGTCGTCACAGTAGAGGCTGGCGTCCGACCTGCTCACAGAAAAAAAACACAAACGCATATGAAAACACTAGAACACACAAATAAAGACCACACAAAGATCGGTATGGTGCATGATAATCCCATTGACTGTTTGGCTGTGGTTGTGAATGGGGCTTACTTGATCATCTGTGGCACGGTGACTTTAGAGTTCTCCTCAAATGCGTTCATCATAAGCCCATTGCAGCGGATGTTGTCTATGCACTGTAAG
This sequence comes from Coregonus lavaretus, assembly GCF_964263955.1. Lineage (NCBI taxonomy): Eukaryota > Metazoa > Chordata > Actinopteri > Salmoniformes > Salmonidae > Coregonus > Coregonus lavaretus. The sequence goes on along the minus strand of NC_139996.1, from coordinate 29,379,833 downwards.
GGAGAGGGAAGGTTAAGGGAGAGGAAAGGTGTGAGAACAGCCACTCTGCAGACAGACACCCAGGCCCCATGTCTCCCTGCTGGAGACAGACAGACGTGATGCATGCAGAGTAGAGCAGAGGAGAGCAGAGCAGACGTGCCTGGCTGATGTCACTGGTCCAGGCAGATTTCTCCTGCCGCGAGGAGGCCACCAGGATCACTGTGAACGACTGGCCTTCTTTAGGCTCCACCACAATCTTAAAGTCCAGGTGCTCCATGTCCTGTACACCCTTGTCTGGTTTGGCTTTGGGCAAAACAAACACAGAGGTGAATAGGAGAAATTGGTCATTACTATGGCATAAATTAGAGGTTTATTGTACTTCTAAATGAACAGTATACTTCATAAAAGTGTAATACTAAATCTTACCATATCTTACACTCTACATACAGTAAGCATATGTGCTCCATATTTCAGTGAGATAGGAATGAAACAGTGCGGTGCTTACCCTCATCATCTGTCCCCTCGGGGTCTTCCAGAAGAGTGCAGTCAATAAGAGAGACCACGCCATTCTGAGAACAACATACAATATGCATTAGCACACTCACAACCACATTCCAAGAATCCCCTCCACTACTGAATAATCAATAACAATATCACTGATATTATTATGTAGCATGACACCTTTCAACACATGTAGGACTACAGGTCAATAAACAGAGTAAATCAGCACCCAAGTAATAAGGGACTCCTTTAAGAGTGGGTTGACTTCAATATCATAGGACCATGATTATATGTATTGGTATTAACGAAAGCCTCATCTATGTATTGTAATTTGTTTTGGTCCAGGATGCATCTTAAGGGATTGTATAGCAGGCTCAGCTGCCCAAGGCAGGCCCACCTTGGTGAGGTGCAGTTTCCCTCCAGAGCCCCTGGTGCAGATGATGACATGCTTGGAGAAGAGGAAGCACTGCCTCTCCCCCTCCTTCTTCAGAGACAGAGAGCCCAGTCGCCCACGGGTGATCTTGCCCTTCTCACTCATTGGCACCTGGATGAGAGAGCCTGTATGGCAGAAGGGGGAGAGACAGACAGCGGGGAGTCAAGTTAGTGATGAGGGCCCACAGATCAACTGTACTGCAAGACTGGGAGAGGCCTCCTCCACCTGTTCAATGACTGGGGGGATATATACATACTGTAGGGTTAAACCATTTCTCTATATGATTTGCCTCTTCTTTATATGTCCATCAAAGTCCGTTGGGGATGTATGACATTTACAGTCCCTGAATCACCATCGGAATGCCTCCTAACAGCCTGATTACCCTTGGAAATGAAAGAGTTGGCCCACTTTCAGTACATGCTATAAAGGCAGACAAGATTATATGGCCCAAGCTGCTGGTTAAGTATTTCCCTTATGGAGGCTCAGGTAGGCCTATGGAGGTTTGAAGTTGTGAGAACACAAAGGCACTGGCAGTCAAACAGTTGCGAGGTAGAAAATCCACCTCTATGATTCTGTCTTTATGTGGGATCTGGAGTTCCTTTGTGTAGCTTCTCTGTGAGCTTACCTTGTCTGACGAACGTCTGGCTGGTGTCAAGGAGGATCTCGCAGCCCTCTACGATCATGCGCTCAATGGCCAGGTTCTTCCTGATGTTCTCTGTCTCGCTCACCTCATCATGCATGATTCTAGGGGCAGAGAGGTTGGTCTTTTCACATATGGAACGTCATTGTATTCACTTTGTCAGTGTGCATACATTCTGTCCAGTAAGCATTGATAAACGGAGGTGTCCTGTGTGCTGCTTTGGCGCTATAAGGTGGTAGGGCAGGTATACCTGGACAGCTCCTCCAGCTTTGACTTGGCGTAGTCCAGACTCGTCCTCTCCACATGCTCATGTGGTGTGTGGGCCAGGAGCTCATGGAGAGTAAGAATGTAGCGGGGAATCTGGAGTGACAGTGAATTAATAGGGGCAGGTGAGTCACACACACTTGCATAAAAGATTGCGTGCAAACACACACACACACACACACACACACAGATGAACACAATCAAACTCATAGCAGCAGATCAGTAGGGACCTCTATGCACATCCACAGTCATCAGTAGAAATGTATTACCAACACAGCAGAGTCCAAAGTAGACCCCAGTCCAGCAGACTGCACTGAAACTGCATGCCTTGCCAGAAAAGAGCCATTATGAAATCGTGAGCTTCACAAACAACCGGTTTATGTGGTTATGAAAAAAACAACAGGGATATTCTGAGCAAAGGCATGTGAGACAAACGGCTACTCTGTTGTTGGTGATCAATGGAGGAGCCTTTGTCTGAACTGAGAGAGCTGTTTGAGCTGAGAGACGGGGGCTGGACAGTCAATGAGAAGATAGTGGAATTTACAGTACAGTATGCCTACCTGGAACATGGGGTAGGTGAGGAAGGTCTCCAGAGTCCTCTCCTCACAGTCTGGCTTGGCCTCATACTGCTTCAGCAGCTTGTCAAAGTCTCGGTTCTGTTTACAGTGTGCCAGGATCTGCAGACTGTACTGGTGGTTCCTCACAAACTCCTGGTAGATGTTTAGCATGGGCAGCAGGATGTCAAACAGGTCCGCTGTGAAGAGAGAGGACCAACAAGTGAATGAGAGATTGATAGATGATATATGAGGACATTTAGGACATAGTATTATCATATTCATCCATCCATTGAATGACCCCGAAAAATGTAGTTTAGTCAGCTTACCCAAAACTAATGTTGGCCAGCTTGCTATTCTTGCTTTCAACCCTTGGTAGAATATTTGATGCAGAAACATGATGGTCTCACTAAAGTAAAGGGGAAATCAACAAGACGTTAAGTGTCCATTCTGAGAAAAATATACACTAGTGTCACGACTTCCGCCGAGGCTGCCTCCCTTCCTTGTTCGGGCAGGTTTCGGCGTTCGTCGTCACCGGCTTACTAGCTGCTGCCGATCCATTTATCATCACTCCACTTGTCTTGTCTATTAATCACACACACCTGGTCCTTATCCCCAATTAGTCATTGTATAAGTGTTCCCTCTGCTTCCTTGTCTGTGTGGGTGATTGTTTGTTGTGAGCTGTGTGTAGCTCGGTTGAGCTACCCTTACCTTGTTGTTGCCAGGATAGTATTTTCCCCTGTGCCTGAGTGTTGTTGTCGCATGCTTGCGCAACTGTTTATCAACGGAATAAACTCTTTGGATGCGTATTACTCTCCTGCGCCTGACTCCTTCTATCACACGCATCACAACTAGCCATAGTTAGGTGAAAAGGATTCAAACATGCAAACAGCGAATATGCCTGTATGTGCAAGTGTGTTAAGATTTTATACCGCTGCACTTGCCTCTTGACAGGTTGTCATTGCAAATAAGAATCTGTTCTTAATTGACTTACCTATATAAATAAAGATTAAATAAAATACAAAATAAATATCTTAGAATGAGGCTTTGACACAGTATAATGCCATCACATCTCAGGGTCATTATGTTTTCATTATCGACCATAGTTGTAATGCATGAACATAAACTCCTAAGGCATTGAGACAGTCGAATCACTGTCTCCCAGAGAGAGGTGAGAGACAGCAGTGTGAGTGGTTAGCTTGGTGTGATCATCTACAGCTGCACACCTGTTGAGGAAGATGCTGCTGACGTCGTCGTGGGTGATGGGTGGTTTCTTGGAGCTGGCGGCCATACGGAGCGGTCGGAGGAAGTTGTTGACCAGTATGTGGAGCTGCTGGACATACTCAGCCTCAGAGTCCAGCATGCTGAACACCACCTGGTTCCTCTTCCTCATGCTCTCTGCGTGGGGAGACCGGATGTAGTCCTGGATGATGGTCTTCCACTTCCTCCTGCACATCCAGCCTCGTAGGAAACTCTGCACCTAGTGGACCACCGGAATCATGGGGAATGGAAGGTGAGTTTTTTTCCCGCATCATTGGCAAATATACTGAAAATAAAGTCGAAAATCTTTTGTGTAAATATGTACTTTTTTTATTTTCTTGAGTTCAGAGTCATCATCTTCACTGGGTTCGGCTGTTGGACTCGACTGGATCTTCCCGTTGTCTTTGTGCAGCCCGGAAATCTGCCAGAGAGGACAGCCACAGACAGGATCCACCAGTCATCATCACTCACAACCTGCTCTCCAAGTTTCCTCCTCACTTCCCAGCATATTCAAATCAAAACAAATCACATTTTATTTGTCACATGCGCCAAATACAAACAGGTGTAGACCTTACCGTGAAATGCTTACTTACAAGCCCTTAACCAACAATGCAGTTTTAAGAAAATAGAGTTAAGAAAATATTTACTAAATAAACTAAAGTACAAAAAAAGAAATAATAATAAGTAAAACAATAAAATAACAATAATGAGGCTATATACAGGGTGTACCAGTACCGAGTCAATGTGCGGGGGTACAGGTTAGTTGAGGTAATTTGTACATGTAGGTAGGGGTAAAGTGACTGTAGGTAGGGGTAAAGTGACTGTGCCAAATGAGTTTAGAGGCTGTCAAAGCTGCCAGCTCTGACATGTGGTAGTAGTGGTGGCAATACTAATTATGTTCACTTGGCTGATATCTCTACATCAGCACTCATTTCCATTGGTTAGAAATGCAGACTCACACTGTGCGATACTGTGCTGCTGTACATAGAACAGCGATAAATGTGTTGCATAAAGAGCTGGGAGCTACTCAGAACTGTCTGAAGGGAAGTGTCTCCATTGACTTTGAATAGGCTGAAAGAGTTTATTGTAATGTTATTTCTTTTTTTTGGGGTGGGGGGGGGGGGGGGGGGGGGTGGTAGCACTCTGTATAATAAAGCCTTGTTCATGCATATTCAGCACACCATTTCATTTCAAGGCCAACATTTGCACATTAAAGTAAAATGACTATTTGATCTGAAGAATACAGCAGGGAGCATAGCTCTATTGGAGGGATTGCTTGTGAGTGGAGATGTAAAGTGGTGGGTCTGCATCTCTTTGTGACAGAGTGGCTCTCCCAATCTATCCGAATCTCTCTCTCTCTCGTATTATTAAATGATATAGACATAAAGAAACAACTAGCACAGCCATTATCCGTTTTAGTTCACTCAGATGACAAAATCCTAGAAATCTTGAGTGGTGCTCCTGAGAGATATTTCACTGTACTGTAGTTGCGCTAGATCCCACACAAGCTCCAAACCCTTTCCTGTTTAGTAAAAAAAAACATAACAATCCCCCACTGAGGCAGAAGGAATCATAATGAATATTACCTCTGATTTTAGCCGTTCAATCTCTATTTCCCCATCCTCTATCTGTTGTCGAAGTTGCTTAGCAACCGTTTTCTCTGTCTCCACGATCTGAATTAGATGGAGATACTTCTGCATGAGCGTCTCGTGCTCCGTGGCCAGGTTCCTGTAACTGTGGATAGGAAACACACTCACACACACTGCAGCAACTCTCCACAGACATGTTTCCATACTTTCAGAGGTCCAGATAGACACACTCAAGACTGTATGCTCCCCCATGCAGACTGTATACATCCACCAGTCACATATGTACCCATACAGCACTCTCAGGTGTGTAGGTCTATGAACAGCCTCATAATGCAGTGGTGTGAATATTCATATCCTTTGTGCTCAGTTAAGTGTAGCTACATTACATTGCTGCACATCTCATAGGAGATAACCAATCAAAATACAGCAGGCCCATATTGTTCAGAATAACCTCAGAGCTGTGCCCAAATCCACAGTCACAATAGACCACCAATCATTACAATGGCACTGCTTATTTCACAATAATTATTATACAGTAAGCTACATCACCAGTCACCCTGTTTCATTCAACTGAAATTATACAATACCAATTTTCTACTAACAGTTCAATAACATCATCTAAAACCAGAGTATATCAGCAATATGTTTTAACATGAGCCGCATACATACTTTTACCTCAGGTGACATTAATGTTTAAACAATTATTCTCAAGGTCCCTATCAGGTTTTCTACAGCATTTGTCCCCAGAAATGTATGTCAAAAACATTGCCTTAATGCAGCATGACACTTCTATCACATCCCAACAGTCAAGTTGTACATTTCAAACCATGCCTCATGCCCAGCCATACAGTAGACATCAATAATAGCACATGTGTGTGTTGATGCAGGTGTTGACTAGGTAGACAGGTTGTAGTAGAGGCCTGGTACCTGGCATGTGTTATTGCAGCCACCCATTCATCACCGTCCTTTACATCCTCTGTACGCAACTCCAGGGCTTTCTGGTTTTCATGGGTGAAATTTACAGTGAAGTAGTACTGAAACACACAGAAAAACAAAGGCTTAATTAGCTCTAAAACACATTACTACATTGCATGGGTAAAGCGGCATTTGGATTCTTTGTTTTTTAATACATTGTATGAGAAAAAGTATTTTCTCAGTCCATAGAAATCTAAATGAGCTATCATATTATAACCACAAAATTCAATGAAAAGGTCAGACAATACACAGTATAGGCACTACAACACAAACACAATTACACAAAAATAATATTTTTAACAGAAGAATATGAAGAGTATTTTTGGCCATTAAATCAGTGTGCTGCAGACACACATAATTGAAACCATGAACCCTCTCACAATCTAAGCTTGTGTGTACCCTTTCTCATTGTTGACATTAGGGGAGTACACTGCACAGAGGGGGGTGGGGAAAGGAAACCCACATCTTCACCCACCAGCTCGATCAATGGGGCTTTTAGTAGGAAGCCTCCCTCTGACTGCCTGGCTGCCTGGATGGCTCTGGCTCCCAGGAGGAAAAGCCATAAGACATGTAAGCTGGAGGCATTGCCAATTACATAACTGTGCACTACCTGTTACCTAGCAACTCCACTCTGTGCGAATGGATAGGCTCTTAGCGCTACTTGTCTCACTCCATTTTAACTAAGCTGGCCTTCTCTACGCTGAATTCCCCAGCACCACTAGGTCTATGTACGAACCATCACAGTCACTTAACGATCATAGACAATCCATATTAGCTGGTGGACTAAAAGTTCATTTCAGACCATGCCAGACTCTGTTTTGTACATTTAGTCAATTTCTTAACTGTTGTTGTACATTTACCACTCCATTAACATATGATAACTTTTCTTTCTTCAAATAAGAATCTCAGTGCACTTACACTTTTCTTTTGAAAATATGCACTGACCACACCAAAACACACAACGATTAGCAAGGGAAAAGATCAGCGCTGCTTGGCAAAAGAACAGCCTGCATTATCACATCTCACACATTGGAATCACACTCAAGGTGACTCCTAATGTGTACTTTGGCAGCAGCCATGTTGAGCGAAAGCCCAGCCTAATCGTTGGCCAACAGGCGCCCATCAACCTGCACCTCATCACTATTCATGGCTGAATGGTATTCATCCTCCCTTCAAAGATAATCAGATCTATTTTTTTCAGGGATGCATGCTTGTTGTTGTCGTAGTTTTCCTTCATCCTCTCTTTAAGAGAAGGGATAGTGGCTTGTTTAACACACAGCCTCCTTCATGCTTTATGTTTACAGCTGAATCATAACACACACACTTTAAATGGTTTCTTAATATCAGGGGGCATAGCTAGTCAGCTAGACGACTGCCTATGCATTTAAATAAAAAATGTAGGAACTCAGTCAGGGTCTCAACTTTTTATGTCAGACACTGACGATCACTCAATTAGCCTATGTCAGCTAGCATTTTTTAGATTGGTAAGAAAGAACAGAACAGAAAAACAACAGCCATCACTGGTTGCCAAATGCTGTAAAATGCTGCTGTTCCCCAATGGGCCCTGACCCCTCCAAGGTACTGCAAGGAACAAATTTAGCACAGATAGCGGTTGGTTGTGTTAATAGTGGAAGGGAGGGGAGGCGCGATGACACACAGATACTCTCTGCAGTCCCCGAGTCCTTCCACACATAATTATTTGAGATGCAAATAGGGTTGCCATAGGAACCATGGGCTAAAATACCTTATAATCTTTAGATAACAGCATTTGGGGATACATTGAATGTGGGAATAAATGCTCAATCCAGAACTGTAATGAGTTAACAGTTCAAAGGTCATTCAAACTCCTGATTTTTATGCAAATAGGAGAAAGGCAAGACGTCTACTGACCTGTCATTCTACCTGGGGCATTAATGCTTTCTTTAGAAAGCACAAGCACCCCTGTCTTTCTGTGCTCTCCTCAATATGGTGGCCTCTTAAGCTGTTAAACTTCACAACGACCTACATCATAGCATTTTACTTCACAGTCAAATTTCAATTAAAGCTGCCAATGTGTGAGGCCAGAAATGAGAGTGAGATAAATATGGTACAGGTTATATGAATAGGACAGTACATTGATTACAAACCAGCATACCATGACTATTGAAGATAATATGTAGTTGAGGACTACCTGCCATCAAAGGATCTTCCCTCTGAGACAAGGCCACTCCCCCAACCTATTTTAATCAACTTTCATATTGTATTTTGTCTCCGTTGTTCATTCAGTTAAGCCTTAAACTCGATTGAACTTTAAAAGTCTACATCTCCAATCCTATGGTTGTCACAGATTTAGGCTGTTGACTGCCTCTGTGCCATCCTATATATTTTCATTAAGGATGAACTTGCTATTTGTGTGTAAACAAGGTGCATGGTCTATGGTTATGCATACTCACAAGGCATGAATATACTGCTCATTCTTCTATATGAAAGAAATTACGTATCATTTATTATTTATTGCTCACACTGACTGGCCAATGAACACTCACAAATGTGAGAGTATGGTGGTGTTCTTGTTTTCTAATAAATAATTGCTATGAGAAGTAATGTATGCTGGCTTGGAGATGTTAGTAGGATGCAATGGGGTGTGACAAATATAATCTGAACTATGTAACATTGCATTGAGTTGTGAACAGAGCCTGTTGACTCTAGCAGCTATGGAGTGAGACAGATGGGAATGGATCATTCCTTCAAATACAGACTCTCAGACACTATCAAAACAACATTATAATCTTGTGTTTTGTTTTAGTAAGCCACCCAATAATCATGTTGAAAAGGATGGATCAAAAGAAGGAAATTCCTGACAAATTCCTCTGAAACAATTTGTACGTTCATGATATGCGGAGTTTTCATTCTCTTATGAGGGGAACTGGGAGAGCAAAATATTAGCCAATATGCCACATACTGCTTTGTCAGCACAGGGACAGCTGTTCACAGGAAAGGCCTGGACTCACTTTGGACTGCAGCCCTATACAGTCATGGATAGAGACTGCAGACAGAACAGAACAGAACAGAACAGACGTAAACAGAACTACTAGCAGATAGAGCCTCAATCCAATGAACCTACACACAAAACATTCCACAATCATTACATCCTCCTTAACGTGCACAACACTAACTTTCCTTTTCAGTAATAGAGAACACCAAGATTGCACCACCACTTTTAATTCTGTTTTTCATAACTGTTTTTCTGTAAGGAATGTGAAACAAGATGAGCCATATAAGAAGATGAAGAGTATCAGTTAACCATTTTATCTGAAGTAAGGAAGTAGGATCTTATGGTGTATTCTTCTACAGGATTAGCCTACTCCAGTATTGTAAATCATATTCTTCCAAATCAATGGATATGCTTCATTAGTTAAAAGTACTTGAGTGTAAATATATTTTTTAGCTACTTTGCAACTACTTAGCATGTTAGCTAACCCTAACCCTAACCTTAACCCTTTTAGCTAACCCTTCCCCTAACCCTAACCTTAAACCTTTAACCTAACTCCTAACCTTAACCCTAACCTTAACCCTTTAACCTAACTCCTAAACTTAACCCTAACCTTAAAGTGCCTCAGATTTACCGACAGAATAATACAAAATGCTCTGAGACCAGGTTGCAGCCTATAGGAAATGGGTGATGAACATCCACAAATGAATACATACCATATGACACTTAACATATCATACTAAATGGAGTGTCTCGGATTTACATAAAGAATAATACGAAATGATCTGAGACCAGGTTGCAGCATCATAGGCCCACAGTAAGAAGCCAATCAAGACAAATTATTGTTTTATTTTTTCTTCCAGATTTGAACAGCCTCATCCTCTGCTCCCAATGTGAAGGAATAACTCATCCTATTTCTCTGAGAGCAAAATACAGTGTTCCAAAACATAACAACAATATTGATGATGACCCCATGCCCGTTGTAACTGGCCTACGGTCTTGTTATTAAACAATATTTGCTGCAGACTCAGTTGCCAAGGTAGGATGCTATTAATATCAGTGCTAGAGTTAAATCAATACGTCAAACAGTGATATTACGTCAAATTTCCGCAAGATGGCGACTGTGGTACGCAATACCTTTTTTTCTTTAGCGCAATTTTCTTGAAAAAAGAAAAGAAAACAGTGTCACCAAACTTGACTGTATAACAGTGAGATAACATTACGTAGGTTTGACAACAATAGTTCCAGATCAACGACATAAAAAAACAAAAACATGTGGGCCTATAGACCATGTAGAAATCCATAATTGACAATAAATTGCCTATTGTATTTTTGTCTAAAATAATCAAACCCGATATAGGCACAATGCAGCAAAACCGAATAAATACTTGTTAATAAAATATAATAAAAACAATGCAGTAAAACCGCGAGGCAGCTCGGTATTCAATTAGGTGTTGATAATGGAATCATTAATCCGATGCACAGATTACATAACACACGCACACTGAGCAAACGGCTCTGAATTGAATCTGATAGAGTCCAACTGTAGGTTATAATTTCACTGGACTGTAATGTAATACTTGCTGTGGATAAAGAGGGATAGGTTAAATAGCATAAATAATGTGTGTGTGTGTGTGTGTGTGGGGGGGGGGGGGGGGGGGGGGTGGGGGGGGGGGGGGGGGGGGGGGGGGGGGGGGGGGGGGGGGGGGGGGGGGGGGGGGGGGGTTAATGAAGGATACTTTTCCCCAAAAATATCCTCTACATGCACTGATAACACTGAACCATCTGATTCACATGACTACCTGCTTTCAACCTCATCATAAGGATATCTGCACGTCGGTAACTGGTGCATCATTCATGTTTATTCAATGACAACCTATAACTTTATAGTCGTAAAAAAAAAAAAAAGACAAATGAAACAATGTTGTGAACTTGTGTGTGTGCTATTCCTACCTGCTTTTCTAAACACTCCTTGGATGATTGTGAGGGTTTAGGTGACGGCGCTCTGTCACACACACATCCCTCCAACAGGTATAATCCCGCAGGACGAGAGCTGGACTCGCTCTCAAAATAAAACAGCATATTTTGTAATAAAGCAAACCACTTTGTGTGCCATTTTGTGTTGTCTGAGCTCCTTTTGCTCAAGCAACCTCGCCTCGTACCATCCTTCTTTGCCAAAAGACCCAGGTAGGTGACATGACCATCATTAAGTCGTATTCCCTTCTGCATTTTTATAAGGAGACTTTGGTTGAAAAAAGCTACTTGATCCTTACATCCTCTTAAAGCCGGTACCCAGACATACGTGGACTTTCTGATTGCGGACAAGCAGTAGCCAGCTCTGCCCCTATATTTACCATGTTGGCATGAAGTAAAAAAAGAGAGAAACTAAACAAAGAACACAGATGTATCATCCTAAATTCGTTGAAGAGATGTTAGGGCTTCAACTCCCACATTCCTACATAAAAATAAAGAAAAAACAGACCGACTATGAGTTTAAACCGAGACTGACATTAAACCGAGACTGGCAAAGGAAGATAATTATAGTGTGCGCGAGGTGGTTTGTCGTATTCTCACGTGAAATCTCCCGAAACCAGTGAGCTGAGCTAGAAAGCGAAGTCACGTGAAGTATCCTTGGGAAACCACATTTCAGAACCTTGGACAGCGAATTCAAAACAAGTAAAATTGAAGACGTTGCGTGAGCTGTTTTTTTTTTCTCATGCAGGAGATACCTTAGTCCTCAGGTGTTTCGAATGAAACGTTCCACCTGACTACTCTCATTAACCAAACATGGAAGTTGTATTATTCGTGAATTGACACTTCTTTTTGAACCTAATGAGGTGGAATGGTAACTCCTTGTTACTCAGAGAATGAAAAGCATACATTTCACAAGGCAGTCAGATAGTGAAGGCTCATTACCCATGAGATAGACTAGAGTAGACAGGTGGCTGGCTATATAAGGGTAGGTCCTAAGTCCATGTAATTCACAGAATAGGCCTACCATAGACCATTTTAATTGTTTTAATAAAAAAAGATCATAGAACAGTTGGCAGTCTTGAATACACATGTGTAAGTGTCAGTCTTATTCACTGACATACATCAATAAATGGTTTTCCTTGCCAATACATTAATGTAATCAATTTAGTTAATGATTATGTCGATTGGACATAAATCTTGATTTGCTTTAGCCCATGCTTGGCAACCTATTCAAGTGGACCCACCTGAGCAATTCTCAGTGCCTTCTATTTCCTTGCAAAAAAACGTGGTGTTTTGTTGCTGTCAGTGCTATTGCACTCTCAGCCTACCTAAGGAAGGTTTGGTTGCAGTAAATTAGTGTACAGTGACAGAAAGCAGATGGTTGGAGAGCGCTTTCCCATATCGCCCCTCTGGGATAAGAGTTAGATGTTTTCAGAGTGGCCATCATCACATGACAGTAATCAGCACTATTTTTTAAATAACACCCAACTGACTGTTTCAACAAAATTACCACAGCACAATAACAGTGGCAATTGGTAATCAACAACTTTTATATTTAGCATATTACGTGTAAATGGCACTGGCTTTAGCCTACTGTACAGAATGTTAGCATAGGCAATAATCTGGCACTTCATTTGTTGCAGATCAAAGTGCTTATTCTAGCAGAATAAAAGGAAATCCATTCTCTTCACTTCACACATAATGCAAAGAGCTGGAGGTAGCAGAGTTCCTGTCTTATGGCTAAAACCGGGGCCTCCTTCAGAATCTGTATTAAGATTATGCTAATATTATCAGGGAACCCATTATCTGAGCTTGTTGGAGTTCATGGCATAATGTCCTATGGCTTGTGCTAGTGTTCTGTGTCACAGTGGTTATATAGCTGAGCTACAAAACATGTTGTAGCACATAGGCAATATGCCTCTCTGAGCACCCAATTTGTTTAAAAGCCTTTAATGTGGTGCTGTCAGTCTTCTAACTACTTTATTTATGACTTCATACCTGTTCTTATCTGCTTTCTCTCAGATCCATTCTATCATAAACCCCTCTCTTCTCTAAGGCAGCTATTTAAACAGAGCTTTTTTCCTCTATTCTTTCAATTAGCTATCTATTTATGGGGATTGATATTAATCCAAAGTCAAATTAATCGAATGGTTATATAAACCGTACAATGTAAGTAGATTTGAAGAAATAAGAGCAGATGTCTCCCTTTGCCATAAATTTAGCCAACGTAAGCTTAAGGCACCTATCAGCAACCAATCTTAATGGCCCATTTTTTAGACATTTGCATAGACACACATGTGAGAGTCTGATAACATTGGGTGTATTGTTAGTATGCTCTCCTGGAGCCAAGCTCAGGGCCAGGTGAAACAAAGCTCAGGGCCAAGTGAAACCAAGCTCAGGGCCTGGTGAAACCATCAAACAACTGGGCTGTTGTGCTCAGTGGGTGGACTGGCTCCATGAAACATACACAACACAGTGAATCATTGAGCTTTGAGCCCTCAGCACGTGCACCACTTGTCCGTTTAGACGCCTCACTGCTGCTCCCTTCAACAGATTCATAGAGCAGAGAAAAGCCACTATATGTCTGGAGCTCCAATTGGGGCCGACTACACTGCTGCTCTCAGGCAGAAGCATGGCTCTGCAACTCTGCTGGAGACCCCCCTCCCCCATACACCAACACACTGTCTATAACCTACTCCCACATACACACTTCCTACAGAGGGGAAATGGCACATGTGCTCGTCTGTCGATATAATAAACAGATGATCCGCTAGCTAGCCATGCCTCTTCAAAGTCTGTTTTAAGCCTCAATTAAAAATTAGAATTGTAAATGCACACATTGATTTAAAGGCAAACATATTATTGTCATGATCATACACAATCCTAATATTTTTGTGAAATATATTTATCATGTTTTCCACAAGCATTAAAGTAGTCAAGATGAAGGCATGGCCATTGTGGTTCTTATATTTCCCACACTGAGATCCAAGGGATGCTGCTGTTGCAGTATCCCTACAGAACCCTCCTCTCAGTGCTGTGGACGAGACAGGGCTACTCCTAATTACATGATCCAGCAGGCTTCTAATTCGCCATACTCCTCTCCAATGATATTCACTAATTACTCGTTCTTTTTTTAGAAACAGCTTGCTCGGTTTTATCACGCCCCTCCTCATGCTCATTGTCTGCTTCATCATATGCATACTCAGGGTGGCTGGGGTGACGGCACTCCCAGGCTGTCTCATTGAAACTGAGTAAGCAAAACATTCAAATTAACATCACTGAAACATGATTTTCCTATGAAGAATCTGGAAGAGAGATTGGAAGTTATAGAGCTTGGTTAAGGTGCAGAGATGAAAGGGTATTTAGGTAGCTGCATTGCAGTCATAATGTGGCATCATAATCTGTCTGAATTTTCTCTTCTGTCTATGTCAGAGCTCACACTGGGAGTCCAACGATGCCAGCACATTAGCCCATGATTTCTGGAGGCTAGTTAGTACAGTATGACCAATGTAAAGTAACGATACACACAGTTGTCATTTGGATTGGTTTTGACTGGTGTTGACTGACCAATCAGCTGTAACCAAACAACCCTCATAGCGACAGATGCCAGAATATGCAAAAGAGGTAAATAACCCTTTTAACTAACCTGGATCATGCTACATGTGTGATCATGTAGCTTTGGTAATGTGTGCTGTTCTGCAGACTAAAGCTGATGATACACTGGCATTTTGTGAGCAATATTGCCAACAGATGTTGCTGGCAACAGAATGGGGTATGAGACATTGGAGCAATGATGAGCAATGAGCAACATGGACATGAATAATATATGTCATATGAAGCATAGATCAATTCAAAAGTAAATTTCCCCATTTATTTACTCATCTTCTGTAGCTTGTTATTGCCTGTTAACTGCCACAGCTGTACTGAAATTAATCAGCTAACAAACAAGCAACAAAGAGGTGTTGCCCCTGCCCTGTTCATCCACTCAACTTGCTGCCAGTCAAGCCAATGGCAAATATAACTAGATTTAGCAATCTCTTGGCTTCATAACAAGTTAGAAATATGTGAATGGTATTAAAGGGATCATTTCCTTACCCTGTAAGCAGTTGATGGACAAGGTACTGTATGATAGCAATCCATGCTTTGGTTTAGTTTCGGTGGCACTATTTGCACATGCTAAAGTTTTAGCGTTTGTGTCAAAAATTCCATTAAGGTCATGGGACCAATATTAGCATTTTTCATGCATCATGTTCAAATCATCTATAAGTGACTTTGTTGAGCTTCACAATCAATGTTAGATACTTTTGGATGATTTGGACATGATCCGCAAAATTGCTTATATCGGTCCATTGACTTGAATAGGATTTGTGCCACAAATGCTAGAACGTTAGCATGTGGAAACAGTACCAGGGAAACTAAACCAAAACATGGATTGCTCTCATACCTTGTCCATAGACTGCTTATAGGGTAAGGAAACCAATGTGTCATTTTGTAATTTGGGTGAACTATCCCTTTAAGCTAGCTAGCCAGCTAGTTAAACACACAAAAAACGAAAACTTTCTAAAACGAAAACACATTTACTTCATTTAGCAGACACTTGTATCCAGAGCGAATTACTGTAGTGATTGCATACATTTTCATACTAGTCCCCCGTGAGAATCAAACCCACAACACTGGCGTTGCAAGCACCATTCTCTACCAACTGAGCCACACAGGAACTGTAAGTGCATATACAGTGTCTTCAGAAAGTATTCATACCCCTTGACTTATTCCACATTTTGTTGTGTTACAACCAATTGTTTTCTCACCCATCTACACACAATACCCCATAATGACAGTGTTTTTATTTATTTTGATGTTTGCACATTTATTGGAAATGAAATACTGAAATATCTCATTTACATAAGTATTTACACTCAAGAGTCAACACTTTGTGGAAGCACCTTTGGCGGCGATTACAGGTGTGAGTCTTTTGGGGAAGATCTTTAAGAGTTTTGCACACCTGGATTGGACAATATTTGCCCATTATTCTTTTTAAAATTCTTCATGCTTTGTCAAGTTGATTGCTGATCATTGCTAGACAGCCATTTTCAAGTCTTGCCATAGATTTTTAAGCCGATTTAAGTCAAAACTGTAACTCGGCCACTTAGCATCATTCAATGTTGTCTCGGTTAGCAACTCCAGTTGTGTTTCAGGTTATTGTACTGCTGAAAGGTGAATTTGTCTCCCAGTGTCTGTTCGAAAGCAGACTAAACCAGGTTTTCCTCTAGGATTTTGCCTGTGCTTATAGCTGCATCCCATTTCTTATTATCCTAAGAAACTCCCTAGTCCTTTCTGATGACAAGCATACCCATAACATGATGCAGCCACCACCATGCTTGTAAATATGAAGAGTGATACTCAGTGATGTATTGTGTTGGAAATACTCATAAATATAATGCTTTGTATTCAGGACAAAAAGTTATTTTCTTTGCCACATTTTTTGCAGTATTACTTAAGTGCCTTGTTGCAAACAGGATGCATGTTTTAGAATATCTTTATTCTGTACAGGCTTCCTTCTTTTCACTCTGTCATTTAGGTTATTATTGTGGAGTAACTACAATGATGTTGATCCATCCTGTTTTCTCATATCACAACCATTAAACTCTGTAACTGTTTTAGAATCCCCATTGGCCTCATGGTGAAATCACTGAGCAGTTTCCTTCCTCTCTGGCAACTGAGTGCAGCAGAGCGCCTGTATCTTTGTAGTGACTGGGAGTATTGATACACCATCCAAAGCCTAATTAATAACTTCACCATGCTCAAAGGGAAATTCAGCGTCTGCTTTTTTTTTTTGTACACATCTACCAATCGGTGCTCTTCTTTGCAAGGCATTGAAAAACCTCCCTGGTCTTTCTGGTTGAATCTGTGCTTGAAATTCACTACTTGATTGAGGGACCTTACAGATAATTGTATGTGTGGGGTACAGAGGTGGGGTAGTCATTCAAAAATCATGTTAACCATTATTATTGAACATGGAAAAAGTCCATGCAACTTATTATACGATTTGTTAAGCACATTTTTACTTCTGAACTTATTTAGGCTTACCATAACAAAGGGGTTGAATACTTACTGACTATAGACAGTTCAGCTTTGGACTTTTTATTAATTTCTAACATTTTCTACAAACCATTCCACTTTGACATTATAGGGTATTGTGTTTAGATCAGTGACTCAATTTAAAATTCAGGCTGTAACGAGACAGGGCTACTCCTAATTGCATGATCCAGCAGGCTTTTAACTCGCCATAATCCTCTCCAACGATACTCACTAATTACTAGCTTGCTAATTTAGTCAGTTCGACTCATTGACTATACATGGGCTTCGATTAGCATGCTTATCATTTAGCATGCGCCCCAGTGTGGATATTTTTGTCAGTTAAACATGACAAACTGAACACAGTATGTACACTGAACAAAAATATAAACACAATATGCAACAATTTGAAAGATTCATATGTTCATATAAGGAAATGTGTAAATTTAAATCAATTCATTAGGCCCAAATCTATGGATTTCACATGATTGGGAAGACAAATATGCATCTGTTGGCCACAGATACCTTTAAAAAAAGTAGGGGCGTGGATCAGAAAACCAGTCAGTATCTGATGTGACCACCATTTGCTTCATGCAGCAAGACACATTTCCTTCACATAGAGTTGATCAGGCTGTTGATTGTGGCATGTGGAATGTTGTCCCACTCCTCTTCAATGGCTGTGCGAAGTTAGTGGATATTGGCGGGAACTGAGACACACTGTCGTAAACGTTGATCCAGAGCATCCCAAACATGCTCAATGGGGGACATGTCTGGTGAGTATGCAGGCCATGGAAGAACTGGGACATTTTCAGCTTCAACAGATCCATCCAACATGGGGCCGTGCATTATCATGCTGATAACATGAGGTGATGGCAGTGGGTGAATTGGACGACAATGGGCCTCAGGATCTCGTCAAGGTATCTCTGTGCATTCAAATTGCCATCGATAAAATGCAATTGTGTTCATTGTCTGCAGCTTATGCCTGCCCATACCATAACCCCACCGCCACCATGGGGCACTCTGTTCACAACGTTGACATCAGCAAACCGCTCGCCCACACGACACCATACACGCTGTCTGTCATCTACCCAGTACAGTTAAAACCGGGATTAATCCGTGAAGAGCACACTTCTCCAGCATGCCAGTGGCCATCGAAGGTGGGCATTTGCCCACTGAAGTCGGTTACGACGCAGAACTGCAGCCAGGTAAAAACCCTGGTGAGGACGACGAGCACGCATATGAGCTTCCCTGAGATGGTTTCTGACCGTTTTTGCAGAAATTCTTTGGTTGTGCAAACCCACAGTTTCATCAGCTCTCTGAGTGGCTGGTCTCAGACGTGAAGAAGCCGGATGTGGAGGTCCTGGGTTGGCGTGGTTACACATGGTTTGCGATTGTGAGGCCGGCTGGACGTACTGCCAAATTCTCTAAAACAACGTTGGAGGCGGCTTATGGTTTAGAAATTAACAATAAATTCTCTGGCAACAGCTCTGGTGGACATTCCTGCAGTCAGCATGCCAATTGCACGCTCCCTCAAAACTTGAGACATCTGTGGCATTGAGTTGTGTGACAAAACTGCACATTTTAGAGGGGCCTTTTATTGTACCCAGCACAAGGTCCACCTGTGTAATGATCATGCTGTTTAATCAGCTTCTTGATATGCCACACCTGTCAGGTGGATGGATTATCTTGGCAAAGGAGAAATGCTCACTAACAGGGATGTAAACAAATTTGAGCACAACATTTTAGAAAAATAAGCTTTTTGTGCATATGGACATTTTCTGGGATCAACACTTTACATGTTGCATTTATATTTTTGTTCAGTGTATTTATTAATGTAACATGATCAAATATTGTAGTGAGGAAACATTTGAGACGTGAATGGCAAACATTTCACTCCAAAACGAGAGTTGATTTTCTCTCACTTTCAGCTCAAAAAAACGGCCGCCATGTTTTCCCCAAAAAAATTGAATGCCAAACTGATCACATGACCAATATCTGTGCTCGGATTGAGGATACCCAAAAATTGGCCACTAGGTGGCGCTGCCGATGAAAATCCCTTAGATGACAAAAAGTTGCTTATTTTCAATGGAAAAATGTTGCAGCAACGAGGGCTGTAACTAAATAATAAAAACAACAACAAAAAACCTTATATATATATATACAGTTGAAGTCAGAAGTTTACATACACCTTAGCCAAATACATTTAAACTCAGTTTTTCACAATTCCTGACATTTAATCCTAGCAAAGATTCCCTGTTTTAGGTCAGTTAGGATCACCACTTTATTTTAAGAATGTGAAATGTCAGAATAATAGTAGAGAGAATGATTTATTTCAGCTTTTAATTCTTTCATCACATTACCAGTGGGTCAGAAGTTTACATACACTCAATTAGTATTTGGTAGCATTGCCTTTAAATTGTTTAACTTGGGTCAAATGCTCCGGGTAGCCTTCCATAAGCTTCCCACAATAAGTTGGGTGAATTTTGGCCCATTCCTCATGACATAGCTGGTGTAACTTAGTCAGGTTTGTAAGCCTCCTTGCTCGCACTTGCTTTTTCAGTTCTGCCCACAAATTGTCTATAGGATTGAGGTCAGGGCGTTGCGATGGCCACTCTAATACCTTGACTTTGTGGCCATTTTGCCCTGAGTTTGAAGGTAGGCCTTGAAATACATCCACAGGTACACCTCCAATTGACTCAAATGATGTCAATTAACCTATCAGAAGCTTCTAAAGCCATGACATCATTTTCTGGAATTTTCTAAGCTGTTTAAAGGCACAGTCAACTTAGTGTATGTAAACTTCTGACCCACTGGAATTGTGATACAGTGAATTATAAGTGAAATAATCTGTCTGTAAACAATTGTTGGAAAAATTACTTGTGTCATGCACAAAGTAGATGTCCTAAATGATTTGGCAAAACTATAGTTTGTTAACAAGAAGTTTGTGGAGTGGTTGAAAAACGAGTTTTAATGACTCCAACCTAAGTGTATGTAAACTTCTGACTTCAACTGTATATAAAATAAAATGAAATAATTTGGAACTCGTCGGGGTCTCAAAGCTGTCTAAAATATATTTGGATTTGTTTAACTCTTTTTTGGTTACTGCATGATTCCATGTGTGTTATTTCATAGTTTTGATGTCTTCACTATTATTCTACAATGTAAAAAATAGTAATAATAAAGAAAAACCCTTGAATGAGTAGGTGGGTCCAAACTTTTGACTGGTAATGTATTTGTTTACCTTTTGTTAATAAAATACTTTTTCTGCTAACAGATCCCTCCATACGTATTAAATTATAATTATTCCTCCTGGTGCTGAGTTAATGTGAGGTCATATGTAACGGCTAATTATATAGCTAATAGGCTATGTGTTTGTAGATCGACTAAGGTATATGAAGCTACAGCAACCAATGTGATAATGGCTGCTTGCTTTTTGCTGTTCTCCAAATTGCATTTTAGAGTTTTTATATTGAATAGAAATGCAATAAATGAGTTTCAACTTTCTTAATCCCCCCTCCAGACCTCACTAAAACTCAGACCCTGGCTACGGCCCTGGCAGCAACCATTGCTGGCAACATTGCTCGTCACTATTGCCTCAAAAAATTGCTAGTGTATCATCAGCTTTAGAAAAGCGGAACGGTTGGGTGATGGTAAAGTAAAGTAAGAGATGGTATTTAGAATCTTGGTCGTTCTTGCTGATGACCAAACACAATGTGGCAGTTATGCGTTGCTCCCACGGCTGCTCCTTCTCAACTGAGGCTGATTCTCTTCTCTCAGGACACATTAGTTGGCCTGCCAGTCAGAGGTGATGGTGATGGGTGGGGGACCCAGAAAATGCTGGCCTGATTTTGTTGTTACTCTTGCCTGTTACTGTACCATTGACCATGGCAAAGTAAGAAAAAACTTCATAAAAATGTATGTTATTTTACTGTTACCACTAGTTACTGTACGTCCACTGTAGTACAGTATTTCCTGAAGGCACTGAGTCTTGGTCACATGTAGGAAGTACGGGTCTGGGAACAAAATGCAGAAGTCATATCTACCTGGTTGAGCCCTCTACAAACAAAAAGACATATGATTTAGTTCCACTTTAATCTCACATCAGCCCAGCCACTGGCACTTACTGTACTGTCCCTTAGACATCTCTGACAATGGGAGAGACAGGCAGAGTCACCAGGTTGTTCAATTCACCCAATACATAATATATACAGTCACCTTCAAAATTATTAGCACCCTTGATAAATATAATCAAAAAATACTTTATTAAATAAATAATACAAATAGGCTACTGAGCTACAGTGCCTTCAGAAAGTATTCATACCCCTTGACTTATTCCACATTTTGTTGTTTTACAGCCTAAATTCAAAATGGATGATTATTTTATTTTTTTACCCATCTACACCCATAATGACAAAGTGAAAACATGTTTTTAGAAATGTTAGCAAATGTATTGAAAATGAAATACAGAAATATCTCATTTACATAAGTATTTACACCACTGAGTCAATACTTTGTAGAAACACTTTTGGCAGCGATTACAGCTGTGAGTCTTTCTGGGTAAGTCTCTAAGAGCTTTCCACACCTGGATTGTGCAACATTTGCCCATTATTCTTTAAAAAATTATTCAAGGTCTGTCAAATTGGTTATTAATAATTGCTAGACAACTATTTTCAGGTCTTGCCATAGATTTTCAAGTAGATTTAAGTCAAGACTGTAACTCGGCCACTCAAGAACAGTCACTGTCTTCTTGGTAAGCAACTCCAGTGTAGATTTGTCCTTGTGTTTTAGGTTAATGTCCTGCTTAAAGGTGAATTCATATCCCAGTGTCTGGTGGAAAGCACACTGAACCAGGTTTCCTCTAGGATTTTGCCTGTGCTTCTGTTTCTGTCCTGAAAAACTCCCCCAGTCGTTAACGATTACAAGCATACCCATAATATGATGCAGCCACCACTATGCTTGAAAATATGGAGAGTGGTACTCAGTAATGTGTTGTATTGGATTTTCCCCAAACATAACACTTTGTATTCAGGTAAAAAGGTTAATTGATTTGCCACATTTTTTGCAGTATTACAAACAGGATGCATATTTTTGTCACGCCCTGACTCTGGGGACTCTTATTTGTTGAGTCAGGGTGTGATTTTCTATGTGGTGTAGATCTATGTTGGCCGGTGTGGTTCCCAATCAGAGGCAGCTGTCGCTCGTTGTCTTTGATTGGGGACCATACTTAGGCAGCCTATTGGCACTAGTGGGTTGTGGGATCTTGTTCCGTGTGAGGTATGTTGTTTGTGTACATTGGACTTCACGTTTCGTTTAGTTTGTTGTTTTGTCGTTGCTTATTCGTTTCAAATAAACATGTATGCATATCACGCTGCGCCTTGGTCCGTCCCGTCTTTCAACGAACGTGACAGAAGATCCCACCAAACGAGGACCAAGCAGCGTGCCCAGGCAGAGAGAGTAGCCATGTCACAGGTGGGCAATTGGTGGTCATGGGAGGATATATTTGCGGGGAAAGGGCCATGGGCGAAGGTAGATAACCAGGCAGGAGAGGAGCAACGGCAACACAGAGGACGCCGGTCGAGGAAGAAGCCCGAGAGACAGACCCAATAATTTTTTTTGGGGGGGCTAAAAGGGTGGTTGGCGGAGCCTAGTGTTAGAGCAGAGCCAACTCCCCGTACTCACGCGAGGAAGCGTGTGACTGGGCAGGCTCAGTGTTATGCGGAGCTACGTACTGTGTCGCCAGTGTGCCGGCACAGTCCTGTAAGTCCTGTGCTAGCACCACGCACGTGCCGTGCGAAGATGGGCATCCAGCCAGGACGGGGTGTGCCGGCTCAACGCTCCTGGTCTCCAGTACACCTACTCGGTCCCGCATATCCTGCGCCGGTTCTACATACTGTATCGCCAGTGCGCGTGCACAGCCCTGTGCGTCCTGTGCTAATGCCTCACACATACTGTGCGGAAGTAGGCATCCAGCCAGGACGGGTTGTGCCAGCTCTCTGCTTCAGACCTCCAGTCCGCCTCCACAGTCCCGTATGGCCCGTTCCTGCTCCTCGCACCAAGCCAGTGGTGCGCGTCGCCAGCCCGGTCCGGCCTGTTCCTGCTCCTCGCACCAAACCAGTGGTGCGTGTTCCCAGCCCGGCCTGTTCCTGCTCCTCGCACCAAGACAGTGGTGCACGTCGCCAGCCCGTCCCGGCCTGTTCCTGCCCCTCGCACCAAGGCAGTGGTGCGCGTCGCCAGCCCGGCCCAGCCTGTTCCTGCTCCTCGCACCAAACCAGTGGTGCGTGTTCCCAGCCCGGCCCGGCCTGTTCCTGTGCCTCGCACCAAGCCAGTGGTGCACGTCGCCAGCCCGGCCCGGCCTGTTCCTGCTCCTCGCACCAAGCCAGTGGTGCGCGTCGCCAGTCCGGCCCGGCCTGTTCCCGCTCCTCGCACCAAGCCAGCGGTGCGTGTCGTCAGTTCGGCCCGGCCTGTTCCTGCTCCTCGCACCAAGCCAGTGGTGCATGTTCCTAGTCCGGTTTGGCCCGTTCCTGCTCCTCGCACCAGACCAGTGGTGAGTGTGTCCAGTCCGGCACGGCCCGTGCCCGTTCCACCGGTGCCTGGTCCGGCACCAGTCAGCAGCTCCAGTCCGGAGCCAGAGCAGTCCGCTCCACCGGTGCCTGATCCAGCTCCGGTCAGCTGCTCAAGTCCAGAGCCAGAGCAGTCCGCTCCACCGGTGCCTGATCCAGCTCCGGTCAGCTGCTCCACTCCGGAGCCAGAGTAGTCCACTCCACCGGGGTCCAGTCCAGCTCCGGTCAGCGGCTCCACTCCGGAGCCAGAGCAGTCCGCTCCACCGGTGCCTGATCCAGCTCCGGTCAGGGGCTCCACTCCGGAGCCAGAGCAGTCCGCTCCACCGGGGTCCAGTCCAGATCCGGTCAGCGGCTCCACTCCGGAGCCAGAGTAGTCCGCTCCACCGGTGCCTAGTCCAGCTCCGGTCAGCGGCTCCAGTCCGGAGCCTGAGCAATCCGCTCCACCGGTGCCCGGTCCAGCTCCGGTCAGCGGTTCCAGTCCAGACCCAGACGTCAGCCCCTCTCCAGGTTCGGGGTCTCCCACACCAGGGTCCAGACAGGGTTTTGGGAGGAAGGAGAGGGGAAGCAGCGCGCCGAGGTCCAGACCAGACCAGGGGCGCAACAGGGAGGTGGAGAATAGGTGGTTGTCACGCCCGGCCCCTACCCTGTTAAGTAAAGGTTGTGCGGTCGGAGTCCGCACCTTTGGGGGGGGGGGGGTTGTGGCACTAGTGGGTTGTAGGATCTTGTTCCGTGTGAGGTATGTTGTTTGTGTACCTTGGACTTCACGTTTCATTTAGTTTGTTGTTTTGTCGTTGCTTATTCGTTTCAAATAAACATGTATGCATATCACGCTGCGCCTTGGTCCGTCCTGTCTTTCAACGAACGTGACAATTTTGTTGCAAACAGGATGCATGTTTTAGAATATTTGTATTCTGTACAGGGTCAATCAGGTTAGTATTGTGGAGTAACTACAATGTTGTTGATCCATCCTCAGTTTTCTCCTATCACAGCCATTAAACTCTGTACTGTAACTGTTTTAAAGTTACCACTGGCCTCATGGTGAAATCCCTGAGCGGTTTCCTTCCTCTTCGGCAACTGAGTTAGGAAGGATGCCTGTATCTTTGTAGTGACTGGGTGTATTGATACACCATCCAAAGTGTAATTAATAACTTCACCATGCTCAAAGGGATATTCAATGTCTGCTTCTTTGGAAAACCTCCCTGGTCTTTGTGGTAGAATCCACTGTTCATACCAGACCCTATTCCTTTGTTCCAAAACGCCACAGGCGTAAACGCGGGAGACGAGGTGGAGTCCTAGTGAAATTGAGGCAAAGAGAAAACCGAAAGGTGCTCGCCTCGGTTATATTGGCAAATGTCCAATCACTCGAGAATGAAATGGATGAGCTTCCTTTGAGAGTTTCCTATCATAGAGACTTGAAAAGCTGCAATATTATATGTCTTACTGAAAAGTGGCTGGATGATGACACAATGCACGTAGTACTCGGTGGATTGTCTATGCAGCGGCAGGATCAAACGGTGGATTCGGGGAAAACGAAAGGAGTTGGTCTGTGTTTTTTCATAAATAACAACTGGTGTGCTGCTTCAAGTGTGAAGGATTTCTCAATATTTTGCTCACCTGATACAGAATACCTCATGGTAAGTTGCAGACCCTTTTATCTGTAATAATCAGGGCTGTCTACATTCCTCCACAGTACAACATCACTCTTATACTCAACGAACTGTATGGGGCCATAAACAAACAAGAAACTGCTCACCCAGAGGCAGAGTTTCTGGTGGGCGGAGACTTTAACGCAGGGTGACTTAAAACCTTCCTACCTCACTTCTACCAACACATCTCCTGCGCCACTAGGGGCGCTAAAACTCTAGACCACTTTAATTCTACCCACAAAAAAGCCCTCCCTCGTCCTCCCTTCGCCAAATCTGCCTATGACTCCATTCTCCTGCTTCCTGTTTACAAACAAAAGCTCAAACAGGAAGTACCAGTGATGCGCTCAATACGGAAGTGGGTGGACGAAGCAGACGCAAGGCTACAAGACTGTTTTGCTAGTACAGCATGGGATATTTTCTGGGATTCATCAGTTAACATTGAGGAGTTTACCACAACAGTCATGGGCTTCATAAATAAGTGCATAGACGATGTTGTCCCCACAGTGACTATAAGAACGTATCCAAATAAAATAAATATGGATTACAGGCAACATACGCGCTGGGCTAAAGGCTAGAGCTACTGCTTACCATGAACGGGATACGGACATGGATGCGTACAAGAAATCCCACTACTACCTCAGACAAGATATCAAACGTGCAATAGGAGGAAGGTGGAATCTTCGTGGCCAATGTGAGCAAAACGTTTAAACAGGTTAACAATCACAAGGCCAGATGGAATACCACGGCACGTTCTCAAAGCATGTGCAGACCAGCTGGCAGATGTCTTCACAGACATTTTCAATCTCTCCTTATCCCAGTCTGTAATCCCAACATGTTTAAAGCTGACCACCATTGTCCCTGTTCCCAAGAGCTCCAAGGTAACCTGCCCAAATGACTATCGCCCTGTAGCACTCACATTTGTAATAATGAAGTGCTTTGAAAGGCTGGTCATGACACACATCAACAACATCATCCCAGACACCCTAGACCCACTTCACTTCGCATACCGCCCCAACAGATCCACAGATGACGCAATCTCAGTTGCACTTCACACTGCCCTCTCCCATCTGAACAAGAGAGGAAATAAATATGTGAGAATGCTGTTCATAGACTACAGCTCAGCATTCAACACCATAGTCCCCTCCAAGATCATCACCAAGCTAGGGACCCTGGGACTGAACCCATCCCTCTGCAACTGAATCCTGGACTTCCTGACGGGTCAGCCCCAGGTGGTGAGGGTAGGCAACAACACCTCCGCCACGCTGACCCTCAACACGGGGGCCCCTCAGAGGTCTGTGCTTAGTCCCCCGTAATCCCTTTTCACCCACAACTGCGTGGCCGCGCATGACTCCAACACCATCATCAAGTTTGCTGACGACACAACTGTCACACCCTGGCTCTGGGACTCTATATGTTGAGCCAGGGTGTGTTCATTCTATGTGGTTTATTTCTATGTTGGGGGTTCTAGTTTGTCGTTTTCTATGTTTGCCTTAGTGACTCCCAATCAGAGGCAACGAGTGTCAGCTGTTGGCTGGTTGTCTCTGATTGGGAGCCATATTTAACTGTCTGTTTTTCACTTTGTGTTTGTGGGTTTTTGTTCCGTGTTCGGTCATTGTCACCGTGGACTTCACGAGTCGTTTATTGTTTTGTTTCGTGCTTTAATATAATAAAGTAACATGTTCGTTCATCACGCTGCGCATTGGTCTACTTCTCTCCCTGACGATCGTGACAGAAAAACCCACCATACTAGGACCAAGCAGCGTGTCCAGGAGCAGGCAGACTGGACATGGGAGGATCGCCGGCCATGGAGTGAGACTGACGAGAGGCAACCCCAAAACATTTTTAGGGGGGGGCACACGGCATGGACGACGGGGCTGACGGAGGCAAAAGAGGGGCGGATTCTGGAGGCCACCAGGTTACGGATACACCGCCCTGTACGTCCTGTGCGGATGCCTCACACAGAGTGTGTGAGGGTAGGCATTCAGCCAGGACGGGTTGTGGCCGCTCTTCACTCCAGGGCTCCTATCCGTCTCCACAGCCCGGTTCGGCCTGTCCCTGCTCCACGCACCAAGCCTACGGTGTGCGTCGCCAGCCCAGTCCGGCCAGTCCCTGCTCCACGCACCAAGCCTACGGTGTGCGTCGCCAGCCCGGTCCGGCCTGTCCCTGCTCCACGCACCAAGCCTACGGTGTGCGTCGCCAGCCCAGTCCGGCCAGTCCCTGCTCCACGCACCAAGCCTACGGTGTGCGTCGACAGCCCAGCCCGGCCTGTCCCTGCTCCACGCACCAAGCCTACGGGGTGCGTCGCCAGCCCGGCCCGGCCTGTCCCTGCTCCACGCACCAAGTCTAAGGTGTGCGTCGCCAGCCCGGCCCGGCCTGTTCCTGCCACTCGCACCAAGTCTACGGTGCGCGTCGCCAGCCCGGCCCGGCCTGTTCCTGCCACTCGCACCAAGTCTACGGTGCTCGTCGCCAGCCCGGCCCGGCCTGTTCCTGCCACTCGCACCAAGTATACGGTGCGCGTCGCCAGCCCGGCCCGGCCTGTTCCTGCCACTCGCACCAAGTATACGGTGCGCGTCGCCAGTCCGGTGAGGCCCGTTCCTGCTACTCGCACCAAGCCAGGGGTGTGAGTCGTCAGTCCGGTGAGGCCCGTTCCGGCTCCACGCACCAAGCCAGGGGTGCGAGTCGTCAGTCCGGTGAGGCCCGTTCCGGCTCCACGCACCAAGCCAGGGGTGCGAGTCGTCAGTCCGGTGAAGCCCGTTCCGGCTCCACGCACCAGGCTAGGGGTGCGCATCGTCAGCCCGGTCCGGCCCGTTGCTGCTCCACGCACCAAGCCAGGGGTGCGCATCGTCAGCCCGGTCCGGTCAGTTCCTGCCTCACGCACCAAGCCAGGGGTGCGCGTCGTCAGTCCGGCACAACCCGTGCCTGGGTCATCGGTGCCAAATCAGGTACCGCTCAACTGCTCCACAACGGAGCTGAAGCTAGCCGCTCCTGCTACGTCCAGGTCAGCTCCAGCCAGCGGGGCCAGACCGGACCAGGGGCGCTATGGGGGGTTTATTGGAGGGTGGTGGGCAAGGCCGGAGCCAGAACCGCCGCCGAGGAGGTATGCCCACCCAGCCCTCCCCTGTTTTGCTCTTATTGAGGCGCGGTCGCAGTCCGCGCCTTTAGGGGGGGGTACTGTCACACCCTGGCTCTGGGACTCTATATGTTGAGCCAGGGTGTGTTCATTCTATGTGGTTTATTTCTATGTTGGGGGTTCTAGTTTGTCGTTTTCTATGTTTGCCTTAGTGACTCCCAATCAGAGGCAACGAGTGTCAGCTGTTGGCTGGTTGTCTCTGATTGGGAGCCATATTTAACTGTCTGTTTTTCACTTTGTGTTTGTGGGTTTTTGTTCCGTGTTCGGTCATTGTCACCGTGGACTTCACGAGTCGTTTATTGTTTTGTGCTTTAATATAATAAAGTAACATGTTCGTTCATCACGCTGCGCATTGGTCTACTCCTTACCCTGACGATCGTGACAACAACATTGGAATTCCTGATCACCGATGGCGATGAGTCAGCCTACAGGGAGGAGGTCAGAAACTTAGCAGTGTTGTGCCAGGACAACAACCTCTCCTTCAACGTCAGTAAGACCAAGGAGCTGATCGTGGACTACAGGACAAAGAGGGGAGAGCACGCACCCATCCACATCAACAGGGCTGTTGTGGAGCAGGTCGAGAGCTTTAAATTCTAATAGGATTTGTCATGGGCCCTCAGATTCTCAAAAAGTTATACAGCTGCATCATCGAGAGCATCTTGACTGGCTGTATCACTGCTTGGTATGGCAATTGCTCCGCCCTTGACTGTAAAGTGCTATAAAGGGTGGTGCGGACAGCCCAGTACATCACTGGGGCCGAGCTCCCTGCCATCCAGGACCTCTATATAAGGCGTGTCAGAGGAAGGCCCGAAAAATTGCCAAAGACTCCAGCCACCCAAGCCACAGACTATTCACTCTGCTACCATCCAGCAAATGGTACCAGAGCATCAGCTCTCGGACCAACAGGCTCAGAGACAGCTTCTACCCCTAAGCCATAAGACTGCTAAATAGCCAGACTGCTAAACAGTCAATTAATGGTACCCAAACTATCTGCACTGACTCGATCTTGCACTGACCCTACACACACTCACTAGACTTTATATACACACCATATACACGCTCACTCACACACACTACACTGTCACTCCCAAACAAATCCCTAACACATTCAAACACTACATACACACACGCATGCCGACACAACACAAACAGAAATACACACACACACACATGCACACTCACACACACATTTTACACTGATAATTTGTTTCTGCTACACTGTTCTTTATTTTACTCGTGTTATTATCTATCCGGATGCCTAGTCACCTCGTACCTCTGCACATTGATCTAGTACCGGTACTCCCTGTATATTGTGTATTTTATTTTATTCCTCGTGTTAGTTACTATTACATTTTTTATAATAATTTTTTTAACTGCATCCTTGGGAAAGGTTCGTAAGCAAGCATTTCACTGTAAAGTCTACACCAGTTGTATTCGGCGCATGAAATTCACTGCTCGACTGAGGGACCTTACAGATAATTGTACAATTTGTGTGGGGTACAGAGATGAGGTAGTCATTCAAAAATCATGTTAAACACTATTATTGCACACAGAGTGAGTTCATGCAACTTATTTTGTGACTTGTTAAGAACATTTTTACTCCTCAACTTATTTAGGCTTGCCATAACAAAGGGGTTGACTCAAGACATTTCAGTTGTAAATTTTTTATTCATTTGTAAAAAGACTTTGATGTGTGCTTGGGGTTCCTTTCTTGCTGGAAGATCCACCTCCTGGCAGAGGCAACCAGGCAATTGGCAAAAATGTCCTGGTACTTGGAAAAGTTGACCTTAACAAGGGCCCCAGGACCAGTGGAAGCAAAGCATTTTACATGCATGTTACCTCATTGTTATACCACAGTGAAACAGGAAGCCATGGAAGGCCACAATACAGTTCCTTAAATTTAGATTAATTTAAAAAAGTAGAATGTTAATGGAAATTTAATTGTGATTTTATTTATAACAGGCTTGAGGGGTGCTTAATTTTCAAATCAAATCAAATCAAATGTTATTTGCCACATGCGACGAATACAACAGGTGTAGACATTACCGTGAAATGCTTACTTACAGCCCTTAACCAACAATGCATTTCTTTTTTAATAAAAAAGTAAAATAAAACAACAACAAAAAACTGTTGAGCAAAAAAGAGCAAAAGTCAAATTAAATAACAGTAGGGAGGCTATATACAGGGGGGGGGGGGTACCAGTGCAGAGTCAATGTGCGGGGGCACCGGCTAGTTGAGGTAGTTGAGGTAATATGTACAGTGGGGAAAAAAAGTATTTAGTCAGCCACCAATTGTGCAAGTTCTCCCACTTAAAAAGATGAGAGAGGCCTGTAATTTTCATCATATGTACACGTCAACTATGACAGACAAATTGAGAAAAATCCAGAAAATCACATTGTAGGACTTTTAATGAATTTATTTGCAAATTATGGTGGAAAATAAGTATTTGGTCACCTACAAACAAGCAAGATTTCTGGCTCTCACAGACCTATAACTTCTTCTTTAAGAGGCTCCTCTGTCCTCCACTCGTTACCTGTATTAATGGCACCTGTTTGAACTTGTTATCAGTATAAAAGACACCTGTCCACAACCTCAAACAGTCACACTCCAAACTCCACTATGGCCAAGACCAAAGAGCTGTCAAAGGACACCAGAAACAAAATTGTAGACCTGCACCAGGCTGGGAAGACTGAATCTGCAATAGGTAAGCAGCTTGGTTTGAAGAAATCAACTGTGGGAGCAATTATTAGGAAATGGAAGACATACAAGACCACTGATAATCTCCCTCGATCTGGGGCTCCATGCAAGATCTCACCCCGTGGGGTCAAAATGATCACAAAAATCCCAGAACCACACAGGGGTCCTAGTAAATGACCTGCAGAGAGCTGGGACCAAAGTAACAAAGCCTACCATCAGTAACACACTCAAATCCTGCAGTGCCAGACGTGTCCCCCTGCTTAAGCCAGTACATGTCCAAGAATGCTGAGTTGCATCCAAAGAACACCATACCTACTGTGAAGCATGGGGGTGGAAACATCATGCTTTGGGGCTGTTTTTCTGCAAAGGGACCAGGACGACTGATCCGTGTAAAGGAAAGAATGAATGGGGCCATGTATCGTGAGATTTTGAGTGAAAACCTCCTTCCATCAGCAAGGGCATTGAAGATGAAACGTGGCTGGGTCTTTCAGCATGACAATGATCCCAAACACACCGCCCGGGCAACGAAGGAGTGGCTTCGTAAGAAGCATTTCAAGGTCCTGGAGTGGCCTAGCCAGTCTCCAGATCTCAACCCCATAGAAAATCTTTGGAGGGAGTTGAAAGTCTGTGTTGCCCAGCTACAGCCCCAAAACATCACTGCTCTAGAGGAGATCTGCATGGAGGAATGGGCCAAAATACCAGCAACAGTGTGTGAAAACCTTGTGAAGACTTACAGAAAACGTTTGACCTGTGTCATTGCCAACAAAGGGTATATAACAAAGTATTGAGAAACTTTTGTTATTGACCAAATACTTATTTTCCACCATAATTTGCAAATAAATTCATAAAAAATCCTACAATGTGATTTTCTGGATTTTGTCTGTCATAGTTGACGTGTACCTATGATGAAAATTACAGGCCTCTCTCATCTTTTTAAGTGGGAGAACTTGCACAATTGGTGGCTGACTAAATACTTTTTTTCCCCCACTGTACATGTGGGTAGAGTTAAAGTGACTATGCATAAATAATTAGCAGAGTAGCAGCAGCGTAAAAAGATGGGGTGGGGGTGGGGGTGGGGGGGCAGTGCAAGTAGTCCGGGTAGCCATGATTAGCTGTTCAGGAGTCTAGTAGTACCTACCCTTACCACCTGGGGGCGGTCCATCAGGAAGTCCAGGATCCAGTTGCAGAGGGAGGTGTTTAGTCCCAGGATCCTTAGCTTAGTGATGAGCTTTGAGGGCACCATGGTGTTGAACGCTGAGCTGTAGTCAATGAATAGCATTCTCACGTAGCTGTTCCTCTTGTCCAGGTGGGAAAGGGCAGTGTGGAGTGCAATAGAGATTGCATCATCTGTGGATCTGTTGGGGCGGTATGCAAATTGGAGTGGGTCTAGGGTTTCTGGGATAATGGTGTTGATGTGAGCCATGACCAGCCTTTCAAAGCACTTCATGGCTACAGATGTCAGTGCTACGGGTCGGTAGTCATTTAGGCAGGTTATCTTAGCGTCCTTGGGCACGGGGACTATGGTGGTGTGCTTGAAACATGTTGGTATTACAGACTCAGTCAGGGACATGTTGAACATGTCAGTGAAGACACTTGCCAGTTGGTCAGCACATGCTCGGAGTACACGTCCTGGTAATCCGTCTGGCCCTGCGGCCTTGTGAATGTTGACCTGCTTAAAAGTCTTACTCACATCGGCTACGGAGAGCGTGATCACATAGTCATCTGGAACAGCTGGTGCTCTCATGCATGCATCAGTGTTGCTTGCCTCGAAGCGAGCATAGAAGTGGTTTAGCTCGTCTGGTGGGCTTGTGTCACTGGGCAGCTCGCGGCTGTGCTTCCCTTTGTAGTCTGTAATAGTTTTCAAGCCCTGCCACATCCGACGAGCGTCAGAGGCGGATGTGCTGTGTTAAATGAGGCCTCACCTCATCCGCATTTCCTCGACACGTGACTTCCGTCTCGCTTCCGCATTGTCTCCGTGCTGCTGTGCTGTTTGTTGCTACTTGGCTACCTGCCAAACTATTCACGTTTTACTTTTAATAAACGTTTAATCAATCTCTGTGTTCAACAAATTTACCAACTTTTTAGTTTTGTCCTCACTCATCTTTTTTCGTTAAACTTTTTCACCCCGGACGTTTTATCCCGAGACAGAAGAGTCATTTTCCTGTGCGTTTTAGCTGCCAACTTTACTTTATTTTCCTTTTTTCCATCGCAACTTTTTTCCCTTATTCAACTTTTTCACTCCGGACGCTTTATCTGGACATGGTTCGTCAACATCTTCAACAGCCGAAGCTAAGTAGTAACATTAACATGATGTCTTCTAATTGCAGTCGCTGTACTCATAATATACAGGAGAACGATCGCCTTACGGCGAGAATAGCTGTGCTACAAGCCCAGCTTCAGACGCAATCGTTAGGCAAGGGTAATTTCAGTGTAGGAAAGGAAGAAACAGCGTCTGTGCCACCAGTAAGTACAGACAGTACCGTTAGTATAAATCCCCCCGCACAGTCCCCGCAGCCGGACAACTTTCTCATGGCTTCTGGAGGGAAATACTGTTGGAATGCTCAACCGGTGTCGCTCATTCAGCCGACAGAAACCTTCAACCGGTTTTCCCCATTATGTAGCGAGTCGGAGTCTGAGTCTGAGTCTTCTCTTGTCTCTACTCCTCCCGTTACGGGGTCTGAGACGCCGAAGGCTCCCACCATTAGCTCTGACAAATTGAAAACCCTAGTCATTGGCGACTCCATTACCCGCAGTATTAGACTTAAAACGAATCACCCAGCGATCATACACTGTTTACCAGGGGGCAGGGCTACCGACGTTAAGGCTAATCTAAAGATGGTGCTGGCTAAAGCTAAAACTGGCGAGTGTAGAGAGTATAGAGATATTGTTATCCACGTCGGCACCAACGATGTTAGGATGAAACAGTCAGAGGTCACCAAGTGCAACATAGCTTCAGCGTGTAAATCAGCTAGAAAGATGTGTCGGCATCGAGTAATTGTCTCTGGCCCCCTCCCAGTTAGGGGAAGTGACGAGCTCTACAGCAGAGTCTCAGCACTCAATCGCTGGTTGAAAACTGTTTTCTGCCCCTCCCAAAAGATAACATTTGTGGATAATTGGCCCTCTTTCTGGGACTCACCCACAAACAGGACCAAGCCTGACCTGCTGAGGAGTGACGGACTCCATCCTAGCTGGAGGGGTGCTCTCCTCTTATCTACCAACATAGATAGGGCTCTAACTCCTCTAGCCCCACAGTGAAATAGGGTGCAGGCCAGGCAGCAGGCTGTTAGCCAACCTGCCAGCTTAGTGGAGTCTGCCAATAGCATAGTCAGTGTAGTCAGCTCAGCCATACCCATTGAGACTGTGTCTGTGCCTCGACCTAGGTTTGGCAAAACTAAACATGGCGGTGTTCACCCTAGCAATCTTATTAGGATAAAGACCTCCTCCATTCCTGCCATTATTGAAAGAGATCGTGATACCTCACATCTCAAAATAGGGTTACTTAATGTTAGATCCCTCACTTCAAAGGCAGTCATAGTCAATGAACTAATCACTGATCATAATCTTGATGTGATTGGCCTGACTGAAACATGGCTTAAGCCTGATGAATTTGCTGTGTTAAATGAGGCCTCACCTCCTGGTTACACTAGTGACCATATTCCCCGTGCATCCCGCAAAGGCGGAGGTGTTGCTAACATTTACGATAGCAAATTTCAATTTACAAAAAAAAAAATGGCGTTTTCATCTTTTGAGCTTCTAGTCATGAAATCTATGCAGCCTACTCAATCACTTTTTATAGCTACTGTTTACAGGCCTCCTGGGCCATATACAGCGTTCCTCTCTGAGTTTCCTGAATTCCTATCAGACCTTGTAGTCATAGCAGATCATATTCTAATTTTTGGTGATTTTAATATTCACATGGAGAAGTCCACAGACCCACTCCAAAAGTCTTTCGGAGCCATCATCGACTCAGTGGGTTTTGTCCAACATGTCTCTGGACCTACTCACTGCCACAGTCATACTCTGGACCTAGTTTTGTCCCATGGAATAAATGTTGTAGATCTTAATGTTTTTCCACAAAATCCTGGACTATCGGACCACCATTTTATTACGTTTGCAATCGCAACAAATAATCTGCTCAGACCCCAACCAAGGAGCATCAAAAGTCGTGCTATAAATTCTCAGACAACACAAAAATTCCTTGATGCCCTTCCAGACTCCTTCTGCCTACCCAAGGACGTCAGAGGACAAAAATCAGTTAACCACTTAACTGAGGAACTCAATTTAACCTTGCGCAATACCCTAGATGCAGTTGCACCCCTAAAAACGAAAAACATTTGTCATAAGAAACTAGCTCCCTGGTATACAGAAAATACCCGAGCTTTGAAGCAAGCTTCCAGGAAATTGGAACGGAAATGGCGCCACACCAAACTGGAAGTCTTCCGACTAGCTTGGAAAGACAGTACCGTGCAGTACCGAAGAGCCCTCACTGCTGCTCGATCATCCTACTTTTCCAACTTAATCGAGGAAAATAAGAATAATCCAAAATTTCTTTTTGATACTGTTGCAAAGCGAACTAAAAAGCAGCATTCCCCAAGAGAGGATGGCT
Organism: Coregonus lavaretus; assembly: GCF_964263955.1. Lineage (NCBI taxonomy): Eukaryota > Metazoa > Chordata > Actinopteri > Salmoniformes > Salmonidae > Coregonus > Coregonus lavaretus. The sequence goes on along the minus strand of NC_139996.1, from coordinate 29,343,979 downwards.
TTCACTTCAGCAGTAATAAATTCATGAACTTCTTTGAGGAAAAGATCATGACCATTAGAAAGCAAATTACGGACTCCTCTTTGAATCTGCGTATTCCTCCAGGGCTTAGCTGTCCTGGATCTGCACAGCTCTGCGAGGGCCTGGGATCGGGAGAGACACTTAAGTGTTTTAGTACTATATCTCTTGACACAATGATGAAAATAATCATGGCCTCTAAACCTTCAAGCTGCATACTGGATCCTATTCCTACTAAACTGCTGAAGGAGCTGCTTCCTGTGCTTGGCCCTCCTATGTTGAACATAATAAACAGCTCTCTATCCACCGGATGTGTACCAAACTCACTAAAAGTGGCAGTGATAAAGCCTCTCTTGAAAAAGCCAAACCTTGACCCGGAAAATATAAAAAACTATCGGCCTATATCGAATCTTCCATTCCTCTCAAAAATTTTAGAAAAAGCTGTTGCGCAGCAACTCACTGCCTTTCTGAAGACAAACAATGTATACGAAATGCTTCAGTCTGGTTTTAGACCCCATCATAGCACTGAGACTGCACTTGTGAAGGTGGTAAATGACCTTTTAATGGCGTCAGACCGAGGCTCTGCATCTGTCCTCGTGCTACTAGACCTTAGTGCTGCCTTTGACACCATCGATCACCACATTCTTTTGGAGAGACTGGAAACCCAAATTGGTCTACACGGACAAGTTCTGGCCTGGTTTAGATCTTACCTGTCGGAAAGATATCAGTTTGTCTCTGTGAATGGTCTGTCCTCCGACAAATCAACTGTACATTTCGGTGTTCCTCAAGGTTCCGTTTTAGGACCACTATTGTTTTCACTATATATTTTACCTCTTGGGGATGTTATTCGAAAACATAATGTTAACTTTCACTGCTATGCGGATGACACACAGCTGTACATTTCAATGAAACATGGTGAAGGCCCAAAATTGCCCTCGCTAGAAGCCTGTGTTTCAGACATAAGGAAGTGGATGGCTGAAAACGTTTTACTTTTAAACTCGGACAAAACAGAGATGCTTGTTCTAGGTCCCAAGAAACAAAGAGATCTTCTGTTAAATCTGACAATTCATCTTGATGGTTGTAAAGTCGTCTCAAATAAAACTGTGAAGGACCTCGGCGTTACTCTTGACCCTGATCTCTCTTTTGACGAACATATCAAGACTGTTTCAAGGACAGCTTTTTTCTATCTACGTAACATTGCAAAAATCAGAAATGTTCTGTCCAAAAATGATGCAGAAAAATTAATCCATGCATTTGTTACTTCTAGGTTAGACTACTGCAATGCTCTATTTTCCGGCTACCCGGATAAAGCACTAAATAAACTTCAGTTAGTGCTAAATACGGCTGCTAGAATCCTGACTAGAACCAAGAAATTTGATCATATTACTCCAGTGCTAGCTTCCCTACACTGGCTTCCTGTTAAGGCAAGGGCTGATTTCAAGGTTTTACTGTTAACCTATAAAGCGTTACATGGGCTTGCTCCTACCTATCTTTCCGAGTTGGTCCTGCCGTACATACCAATACGTACGCTACGGTCACAAGACGCAGGCCTCCTAATTGTCCCTAGAATTTCTAAGCAAACAGCGGGAGGCAGGGCTTTCTCCTATAGATCTCCATTTTTATGGAACAGTCTGCCTACCCATGTGAGAGACGCAGACTCGGTCTCAACCTTTAAGTCTTTACTGAAGACTTATCTCTTCAGTAGGTCATATGATTGAGTGTAGTCTGGCCCAGGAGTGTGAAGGTGAACGGAAAGGCTCTGGAGCAACGAACAGCCCTTGCTGTCTCTGCCGGGCCGGTTCCCCTCTCCACTGGGGTTCTCTGCCTCTAACCCTGTTGCAGGGGCTGAGTCACTGGCTTGCTGGTGCTCTTTCATGCCGTCCCTGGGAGGGGTGCGTCACTTGAGTGGGTTGAGTTACTGACGTGATCTTCCTGTCTGGGTTGGCGCCCCCCCTTGGTTTGTGCTGTGGTGGAGACCTCTGTGGGCTATACTCGGCCTTGTCTCAGGATTGTAAGTTGGTGGTTGAGGATATCCCTCTAGTGGTGCGGGGGCTGTGCTTTGGCAGAGTGGGTGGGGTTATATCCTTCCTGTTTGGCCCTGTCCGGGGGTTTCTTCGGATGGGGCCACAGTGTCTCCGGACCGCTCCTGTCTCAGCCTCCAGTATTTATGCTGCAGTAGTTTATGTGTCGGGGGGCTGGGGTTAGTTGGTTATACCTGGAGTACTTCTCCTGTCTTATCCAGTGTCCTGTGTGAATTTAAGTATGCTCTCTCTAATTCTCTCGTTCTCTCTTTCTCTCTGAGAACCTGAGCCCTAGGACCATACGTCAGGACTACCGGGCATGATGACACCTTGCTGTCCCCAGTCCGCCTGGCCTTGCTGCTATTCCAGTTTCAACTGTTCTGCCTGCGGTTACGAAACCCCTACCTGTCCCAGACCTGCTGTTTTCAACTCTTAATGATCGGCTATGAAAAGCCAACTGAGATTTATTCCTGATTATTATTTGACCATGCTTGTCACTTATGAACATTTTTGAACATCTTGGCATGGTTCTGTTATAATCTTCACCCGGCACAGCCAGAAAAGGACTGGCCACCCCTCATAGCCTGGTTCCTCTCTAGGTTTCTTCCTAGGTTTTCGCCTTTCTAGGGAGTTTTTCCTAGCCACCGTGCTTCTACACCTGCATTACTAGCTGTTTGGGGTTTTAGGCTGGGTTTCTGTACAGCACTTCGAGATATTAGCTGATGTAAGAAGGGCTATATAAAATAAAATTGATAGATTGATTGATAGTACGATTTGATTTTTGAATGACAGCTTTGCATTCTCTCAACCATCTTTTTGAGAAAAAAAGTATTACTTGTTAAACAAAATATTTTTCTCTGAGCAATTGTATCAGTATAAATAACGTGAAAAAAATGTGCTTACAATACAGTACCAGTCAAAAGTTTGGAAATACGTACTAATTCAAGGGTTTTCTTTATTTTTACTATTTTCTACATTGTAGAATAATAGTGAAGACATCAAAACTATGAAATACCACATATGGAATCATGTAGTAACCAAAAAAGTGTTAAACAAATCAAAATATATTTTATATTTGAGATTCTTCAAATAGCCACCCTTTGCCTTTTTCAACAGGCCAATGACCCAACACACCTCCAGGCTGTGTAAGGGCTATTTCACCAAGAAGGAGAGTGATGGAGTGCTGCATCAGATTACCTGGCCTCCACAATCACCCGACCTCAACCCAATTGAGATGGTTTGGGATGAGTTGGACTGCAGAGTGAAGGAAAGCAGCCAACAAGTGCTCAGCATATGTGGGAACTCCTTCTGGACTGTTCTTTTTATTGGTGTCCTTTAGTAGTGGTTTCTTTGCAGCAATTTCACCATTAAGGCATGATTCACACAGTCCCCTCTGAACAGTTGATGTTGAGATGTGTCTGTGACTTGAACTCTGTGAAGCATTTATTTGGGCTGCAATTTCTGAGGCTGGTAACTCTAATGAGCTTATCCTCTGCAGCAGAGATAACTCTGGTTCTTCCATTCCTGTGGCGGTCCTCATGAGAGCCAGTTTCATCATAGCGCTTGATGGTTTTTGTGACTGCACTTGAATAAACTTTCAAAGTTCTTGAAATGTTTCTGTACTGACTGACCTTCATGTCTTAATGTAATGATGGACTGTTGTTTCCCTTTGCTTATTTGAGCTGTTCTTGCCATAATATGTACTTTGTCTTTTACCAAATATGACTATCTTCTGTATATCACCCCTACCTTTTCACAACAAAACTGATTGGCTCAAACGCATTAAGAAGGAAAGAAATTCCACAAATTACACACCTGTTAATTGAAATGCATTCCAGGTGACTACCTCATGAAGCTGGTTGAGAGAATGCCAAGAGTGTGCAAAGCTGTCATTCAAAAATCAAATCAAATCAAATTGTATTTGCCACATGTGCCGAATACAACAGGTGTAGTCCTTACAGTGAAATGCTTACTTACAAGCCCTTAACCAACAATGCAGTTTTAAGTAAAAAATAGATGAGTAAAAAATAAAAACAAAACATTATTAAAGAGCAGCAGTAAAATAAAATAACAGTAAGGAGGCTATATACAGGGGGTACTGGTACAGAGTCAATGTGCGGGGGCGCAAATAGTCCGGTTAGCCATGAATAGCTGTTCAGGAGTGTTATGGCTTGAGGGTAGAAGCTGTTAAGAAGCCTTTTGGACCTAGACTTGGTGCTCCGGTACCACTTGCCGGGCAGTAGCATAGAGAACAGTCTCTGACTAGGGTGGCTGGAGTATTTTACAATTTTTAGGGCCTTCCTCTGACACCGCTTGGTATAGAGGTCCTGGATGGCAGGAAGCTTGGGCCCAGTGATGTACTGGGCCGTACGCACAACCCTCTGTAGTGCCTTGCGGTCGGAGGCCGAGCAGTTGCCATACCAGGCGGTGATGCAACCAGTCAGGATGCTCTCGATGGTGCAGCTGTAGAACCTTTTGAGGATCTGAGGACCCATGCCAAATATTTTCAGTCTCCTGAGGGGGAATAGCCTTTGACGTGCCCTCTTCACGACTGTCTTGGTGTGTTTGGACCATGATAGATTGTTGGTGATGTGGAACTTGAAGCTCTCAACCTGTTCCACTACAGCCCCGTTGATGAGAATGGGGGCATGCTCAGTCCTATTTTTTTTCCTGTAGTCCAGAATCATCTCCTTTGTCTTGATCACATTGAGGAAGAGGTTGTTATCCTGGCACCACACGGCCAGGTCTCTGACCTCCACCTTATAGGCTGTCTCATCGCTGTCGGTGATCAGGCCTACAACTGTTGTGTCGTTGGCAAACTTAATGATGGTGTTGGAGTCATGACTGGCCATGCAGTCATGGGTGAACAGGGAGTACAGGAGGGGACTGAGCACGCACCCCTGAGGGGCCCCCGTGTTAAGGATCAACCCTTACCACCTGGGTGTGGCCCGTCAGGAAGTCCAGGATCCAGTTGCAGACGGAGGTGTTTAGTCCCAGGGTCTTTAGCTTAGTGATGAGCTTTGAGGGCACCATGGTGTTGAACGCTGAGCTGTAGTCAATGAATAGCATTCTCACGTACAGTGAGGGAAAAAAGTATTTGATCCCCTGCTGATTTTGTACGCTTGCCCACTGACAAAGAAATGATCAGTTTATAATTTTAATGGTATGTTTATTTTAACAGTGAGAGACAGTATAACAACAAAAAAATCCAGAAGAACGCATGTCAAAAATGTTATAAATTGATTTGCATTTTAATGAGGGAAATAAGTATTTGACCCCTCTGCAAAACATGACTTAGTACTTGGTGGCAAAACCCTTGTTGGCAATCACAGAGGTCAGACGTTTCTTGCAGTTGGCCACCAGGTTTGCACACATCTCAGAAGGGATTTTGTCCCACTCCTCTTTGCAGATCTTCTCCAAGTCATTAAGGTTTCGAGCCTGAAGTTTGGCAACTCGAACCTTCAGCTCCCTCCACAAATTTTCTATGGGATTAAGGTCTGGAGACTGGCTAGGCCACTCCAGGACCTTAATGTGCTTCTTCTTGAGCCACTCCTTTGTTGCCTTGGCCGTGTGTTTTGGGTCATTGTCATGCTGGAATACCCACCCACGACCCATTTTCAATGCCCTGGCTGAGGGAAGGAGGTTCTCACCCAAGATTTGACGGTACATGGCCCCGTCCATCGTCCCTTTGATGCGGTGAAGTTGTCCTGTCCCCTTAGCAGAAAAACACCCCCAAAGCATAATGTTACCACCTCCATGTTTGACGGTGGGGATGGTGTTCTTGGGGTCATAGGCAGCATTCCTCCTCCTCCAAACACGGCGAGTTGAGTTGATGCCAAAGAGCTCCATTTTGGTCTCATCTGACCACAACACTTTCACCCAGTTCTCCTCTGAATCATTCAGATGTTCATTGGCAAACTTCAGACGGCCCTGTATATGCGCTTTCTTGAGCAGGGGGACCTTGCGGGCACTGCAGGATTTCAGTCTTTCACACCGTAGTGTGTTACCAATTGTTTTCTTGGTGACTATGGTCCCAGCTGCCTTGAGATCATTGACAAGATCCTCCCGTGAAGTTCTGGGCTGTTCTCATGATCATTCTCATGATCATTGCAACTCCACGAGGTGAGATCTTGCATGGAGCCCCAGGCCGAGGGAGATTGACAGTTATTTTGTGTTTCTTCCATTTGCGAATAATAACCTTCTCACCAAGCTGCTTGGCGATGGTCTTGTAGCCCATTCCAGCCTTGTGTAGGTCTACAATCTTGTCCCTGACATCCTTGGAGAGCTCTTTGGTCTTGGCCATGGTGGAGAGTTTGGAATCTGATTGATTGATTGCTTCTGTGGACAGGTGTCTTTTACACAGGTAACAAGCTGAGATTAGGAGCACTCCCTTTAAGAGTGTGCTCCTAATCTCAGCTCGTTGCCTGTATAAAAGACATCTGGGAGCCAGAAATCTTTCTGATTGAGAGGGGGTCAAATACTTATTTCCCTCATTAAAATGCAAATCAATTTATAACATTTTTGACATGCGTTTTTCTGGATTGTTTTGTTGTTATACTGTCTCTCACTGTTAAAATAAACATACCATTAAAATTATAAACTGATCATTTCTTTGTCAGTGGGCAAGCGTACAAAATCAGCAGGGGATCAAATACTTTTTTCCCTCACTGTAGGTGTTTCTCTTGTCCAGGTGGGAAAGGGCAGTGTGGAGTGCAATAGAGATTGCATCATCTGTGGATCTGTTGTGGCGGTATGCAAATTGGAGTGGGTCTAGGGTTTCTGGGATAATGGTGTTGATGTGAGCCATGACCAGCCTTTCAAAGCACTTCATGGCTACAGACGTGAGTGCTATGGGTCGGGATCATTTAGGCATGTTATCTTAGTGTTCTTGGGAACAGGTACTATGGTGGTCTGCTTGAAACATGTTGGTATTACAGACTCAGCCAGGGACATGTTGAAAATGTCAGTGAAGACACGTGCTGTGTGCCTCCACAGCAGGTCTGTAATTGAATTTCACACATGCCACACAGTCCACTTAACTGTTCAGTCTGCAAGGTTTCCACTGCAAAATGTCAGTAATATATGAGTTACTACAATGAGTAAATACTAATTGTACTGTAACTTTTTGATGTGTTACGAAATTATAGTTATATGTATGCTTGTTCAATAATCGTGCAGACATTTTGTATCACAGAATCATAAGCACATACAGTGCCTTCGGAAAGTATTCAGACCCCTTGACTTTTTCCACATTTTGTTACGTTACAGCCTTATTCTAAAATTGATAAAATATAATTTTTTTGTACACACAATACCCCATAATGACAAAGCGAAAACAGGTTTTTAGATTTTTTTGGCAAATGTATTAAAAATAAAAAGACATAAATACCTTATTTACATAAGTATTCAGCCCTTTGCTATGAGACTCGAAATTGAGCTCAGGTGCATCCTGTTTACATTGATCATCCTTGAGATGTTTCTACAACTTGATTGGAGTCCACCTGTGGTAAATTCAATTGATTGGACATGATTTGGAAAGGCACACACCTGTCCATATAAGGTCTCACAGTTGACAGTGCATGTCAGAGCAAAAACCAAGCCATGAGGTCGAAGGAATTGTCCGTAGAGCTCCGAGACAGGATTGTGTCAAGGCACAGATCTGGGGAAGGGTAACAAAACATTTCTGCAGCATTGAAGGTCCCCAAGAACACAGTGGCCTTCATCATTCTTAAATGGAAGAAGTTTGGAACCACCAAGACTCTTCCTAGAGCTGGCCGCCTGGCCAAACTGAGCAATCGGGGGAGAAGGGCCTTGGTCAGGGAGGTGACCAAGAACCCGATGGTCACTCTGACAGAGCTCTAGAGTTCCTCTGTGGAGTTGGGAGAACCTTCCAGAAGGACAACCATCTCTGCAGCACTCCACCAATCAGGCCTTTATGGTAGAGTGGCCAGACGGAAGCCACTCCTCAGTAAAAGGCACATAACAGCGCCCTTGGAGTTTGCCAAAATGCACCTAAAGACTCTCAGACCATGAAAAACAAGATTCTCTGGTCTGATGTAACCAAGATTGAACACTTTGGCCTGAATTCCAAGCGTCACGTCTGGATGAAACATGGCACCATCCCTACGGTGAACTATGGTGTTGGCAGCATCATGCTGTGGGGATGTTTTTCAGCGGCAGGGACTGGTAGACTAGTCTGGATCGAGGGAAAGATGAACAGAGCAAGTACAGAGAGATCCTTGATGAAAACCTGCTCCAGAGTGCTCAGGACCTCAGACTGGGGCGAAGGTTCATCGTCCAACAGGAAAACGAACCTAAGTACACAGCCAAGACAACGCAGGAGTGGCTTCGGGACAAGTCTCTGAATGTCCTTGAGTGGCCAAGCCAGAGCCCGGACTTGAACCCGATCGAACATCTCTGGAGAGACCTGAAAATAGCTGGGCAGCAATGCTCCCCATCCAACCTGACAGAGCTTGAGAGGATCTGCAGAGAGGAATGAGAGAAACTCCCCAAATACAGGTGAGCCTAGCTTGTAGCGTCATACTCAAGAAGACTCAAGGCTGTAATCGCTGCCAAAGGTGCTTCAACAAAGTACTGAGTAAAGGACCTGAATACTTATGTAAATGTGATATTTGCAGGTTTTTTTGGTTGTAATTTCCTAAAAATTATAAAAACATGTTTTTGCTTTATCATTATGGGGTATTGTGCGTAGATTGATGAGGGGAAAAAAACAATTTTAGAATAAGGCTGTAATGTAACAAAATGTGGAAAATGTCAAGGGGTCTGAATACTTTCCGAAGGCACTGTCTATCTGTATATCCATGAATGTGCTTACAAAACACTTTCAATCTCTATTTTAAATGTATAGCCTCAAGTAGACAAAAGTAGTTTTACTAGAAATGCAACATTAACAGCTCCTTCCTTCTAAGCCTTCAAGGTCCTTTGATTCCCTACTATTCTCTACATTTCTGTCATCTCGCAGCTAAAACAGTGTGTTATTTGGGATGGCACGACACACAGTGGGAAAGAAAACCTTCAAAGCAACGTCCCAGACATGCAGTACAGTGTGTGCTGCAAGCTTCTAGGGAAACATATTTGCTATTGGAAGGATTGTCATCACCTCTCTTGGCTGATATCTTATTTTGTCTAAACAGTTTAATTTTAAGGATCTGATATCCTGAACACTTATCCTCTTCCATGTTGTTGTTATTTTTTGTATTATTATTATTTATGTATTTTTTTTTTTTTTTTTGGGGGGGGGGATCAGCTTTAATATTGCAGATAGATTGTAACTTCCATCAATGTAATTGTCTGCATCACTTCCAATCCCCCATATGTGTTTTTTCTCTCGCATATATATATATATATATATATATATATACAGTGGGGAGAACAAGTATTTGATACACTGCCGATTTTGCAGGTTTTCCTACTTACAAAGCATGTAGAGGTCTGTAATTTGTATCATAGGTACACTTCAACTGTGAGAGACGGAATCTAAAACAAAAATCCAGAAAATCACACTGTATGATTTTTAAGTAATTAATTTGCATTTTATTGCATGACATAAGTATTTGATCACCTACCAACCAGTAAGAATTCCGGCTCTCACAGACCTGTTAGTTTTTCTTTAAGAAGCCCTCCTGTTCTCCACTCATTACCTGTATTAACTGCACCTGTTTGAACTCGTTACCTGTATAAAAGACACCTGTCCACACACACAATCAAACAGACTCCAACCTCTCCACAATGGCCAATACCAGAGAGCTGTGTAAGGACATCAGGGATAAAATTGTAGCCCTGCACAAGGCTGGGATGGGCTACAGGACAATAGGCAAGCAGCTTGGTGAGAAGGCAACAACTGTTGGCGCAATTATTAGAAAATGGAAGAAGTTCAAGATGACGGTCAATCATCCTCAGTCTGGGGCTCCATGCAAGATCTCACCTCGTGGGGCATCAATGATCATGAGGAAGGTGAGGGATCAGCCCAGAACTACACGGCAGGACCTGGTCAATGACCTGAAGAGAGCTGGGACCACAGTCTCAAAGAAAAACATTAGTAACACACTACGCCGTCATCGATTAAAATCCTGCAGCGCACGCAAGATCCCCCTGCTCAAGCCAGCGCATGTCCAGGCCCGTCTGAAGTTTGCCAATGACCATCTGGATGATCCAGAGGAGGAATGGGAGAAGGTAATGTGGTCTGATGAGACAAAAATATAGCTTTTTGGTCTAAACTCCACTCGCCGTGTTTGGAGGAAGAAGAAGGATGAGTACAACCCCAAGAACACCATCCCAACCGTGAAGCATGGAGGTGGAAACATCATTCTTTGGGGATGCTTTTCTGCAAAGGGGACAGGACGACTGCACCATATTGAGGGGAGGATGGATGGGGCCATGTATCGCGAGATCTTGGCCAACAACCTCCTTCCCTCAGTAAGAGCATTGAAGATGAGTCGTGGCTGGGTCTTCCAGCATGACAATGACCCGAAACACACAGCCAGGGCAACTAAGGAGTGGCTCCGTAAGAAGCATCTCAAGGTCCTGGAGTGGCCTAGCCAGTCTCCAGACCTGAACCCAATAGAAAATCTTTGGAGGGAGCTGAAAGTCCGTATTGCCCAGCGACAGCCCCGAAACCTGAAGGATCTGGAGAAGGTCTGTATGGAGGAGTGGGCCAAAATCCCTGCTGCAGTGTGTGCAAACCTGGTCAAGACCTACAGGAAACGTATAATCTCTGTAATTGCAGACAAAGGTTTCTGTACCAAATATTAAGTTCTGCTTTTCGGATGTATCAAATACTTATGTCATGCAATAAAATGCTAAATTAATTACTTAAAAATCATACAGTGTGATTTTCTGGATTTTTGTTTTAGATTGCGTCTCTCACAGTTGAAGTGTACCTATGATAAAAATTACAGACCTCTACATGCTTTGTAAGTAGGAAAACCTGCAAAATCGGCAGTGTATCAAATACTTGTTCTCCCCACTGTATATATATATATATATATATATAAACATATACATACATACATACATATACACATACATACATATAAATACATAAATATACATATATATATCCTTAAAAATATATATATATTTCCCTTTATTACTTTCCAACCCCACCACCCCATCCCTAATTGGAGTAAACTAGTGAACAACAACGCTTAGGCCTCTACTTCCAGCTTATACATACTATATACATTTTATGGACACAGTCAATTTTACAATAATTCTATTTTGTTTGTTTTACTCCTGAACTTCCTCTACCCTCAACCTCTCCGATCATTTTCATGATGTCCATCCGGTTTGTGTCACGATCGTGTGAAGGATGAGACCAACGCGCAGCGCGTGTTCCGAGAAACATGATGACTTTATTAATAAAAGCAACCACGAAGAAAACAACAAAATACGATACGTGAAGTTCCACTACTGATACAGACAGCAACAAGGAAACAAAAACCCACAAACCCCACAGGAAAACATACAGATAAATATGGCTCCCAATCAGAGATAACGAGCCGACAGCTGACACTCGTTACCTCCGATTGGGAGTCATTGCCCAAACATAGAAATACAACACTCTACACCCAACATAGAACCAAAACACATAGACTGCACACACCCTGGCTCAACAATAATGAGTCCCAGAACCAGGGTGTGACAGTACCCCCCCCTAAAGGCGCGGACTGCGACCGCGCCTCAAAACCCCCAAACAGGGGAGGGCTGGGCGGGCATACCTCCTCGGTGGCGGTTCTGGCTCCGGCCTAGACCACCACCCCACCATAGTCCCTACCCGCTTACCTAGCCTCCTCCACATGACCCCCACCGGTTTAAGGGGCAGCACCGGACTAAGAGGCAGCACCGGACTAAGGGGCAGCACCGGACTAAGGGGCAGCACCGGACTAAGGGGCAGCACCGGACTAAGGGGCAGCACCGGACTAAGGGGCAGCACCTGACTAAGGGGCAGCACCGGACTAAGGGGCAGTACCGGACTAAGGGGCAGTACCGGCCTAAGGGGCAGCACCAGACTAAGGGGCAGCACCGGACTAAGGGGCAGTACCTGACTCAATGGCGGATCCTGGCCGGCTGGCTCTGGCGGATCCTGGCTGAACGGCTCATGGCTGGCTGAAGGATCTGGCTGCTCATGGCTGGCTGGCGGATCTGGCTGCTCATGGCTGGCTGACGGATCTGGCTGCTCATGGCTGGCCGACGGATCTGGCTGCTCATGGCTGGCCGACGGATCTGGCTGCTCATGGCTGGCCGACGGATCTGGCTGATCCTGTCTGGCCGAAGGCTCTGGCTGATCCTGTCTGGCGGAAGGCTCTGGCTGATCCGGTCTGGCGGAAGGCTCTGGCTGATCCGGTCTGACGGAAGGCTCTGGCTGCTCCGGTCTGACGGAAGGCTCTGGCTGATCCGGTCTGACGGAAGGCTCTGGCTGATCCTGTCTGGCGGAAGGCTCTGGCTGATCCTGTCTGGCGGAAGGCTCTGGCTGATCCTGTCTGGCGGAAGGCTCTGGCTGATCCTGTCTGGCGGAAGGCTCTGGCTGATCCTGTCTGGCGGAAGGCTCTGGCTGATCCTGTCTGGCGGAGAGCTCTAGCGGCTCCGATCTGGCGGACGGCTCTGAAGGCTCATGGCAGACGGGCGGCTTTGTAGGCTCTGTACAGACGGGTAGTTCAGACGGCGTTGGGCAGACGGACAGTTCAGACGGCGTTGGGCCGACAGGCAGTTCAGGCGCCGTTGGGCAGACGGGCAGTTCAGACGGCGTTGGGCAGACGGGCAGTTCAGACGGCGTTGGGCAGACGGGCAGTTCAGACGGCGTTGGGCAGACGGACAGTTCAGGCCCCGTTGGGCAGACGGACAGTTCAGGCCCCGTTGGGCAGACGGCAGACTCTGGCCGTCTGAGGCGCACCGTAGGCCTGTTGCGTGGTGCCGGAACTGGAGGTACCGGGCTGAGGACACGCATCACAGGGCTAGTGCGGGGAGAAGCAACAGGGCATGCTTGGCCCTGGGGACGCACCGTAGGCCTGATGCGTGGTGCCGGAACTGGAGGTACCGGGCTGAGGACACGCATCTCAGGGCTAGTGCGGAGAGCAACAACAGGATGCACAGGACTCGGGGGACACACAGGAGGCTTGGTGCGTGGTGTCTGCACTGGTGGTAAAGGGCTGGAGACACGCACCATAGAGCCAGTGCGTGGAGGAGACACAGGGCTCTGAAGACGCACTGGAAACCTGGTGCGTGGTGTAGGTACTGGTGGTACTGGGCTGGAGCGGGGAGGTGGCGCCGGAAACACCGGACCGTGCAGGCGTACTGGCCCCCTTGAGCACTGAGCCTGCCCAACCTTACCCGGCTTGATGCTCCCCGTCGCCCGACCAGTACGGGGAGGTGGACTAACCCGCACCGGCCTATGTGGGCGAACCGGGAACACCATGCGTAAGGCTGGTGCCATGTACGCCGGCCCGAGAAGACGCACTGGTGGTCTGATGCGTGGGACCGGCTTCATGACATCCGGCTCAACACTCAATCTGGCCCGGCCGATACGTGGAGCTGGACTGTACCGAACCGGGCTATGCCTGCGTACAGGAGACACCATGCGCTCAACTGCGTAACACGGTGTCTGCCCGTACTCTCGCTCTCCACGGTCAGTCCAGGGAGTAGGCGCAGGTCTCCTACCTGACTTCGCCACACTCCCTCTTAGCCCCCCCCCAAGAAATTCTTGGGTAGTACCCACAGGCTTCCAGTCTTGCCTCCGTGCTGCCTCCTCATATCGCCGCCTCTCGGCTTTAGCTGCCTCCAGCTCTTCACGAGGACGGCGATACTCTCCCGGTTGTGCCCAAGGCCCCTTACCATCCAGAATCTCCTCCCATGTCCATGAATCCTTTATGGCTGGGTCCTGTTGCCGCTTCACACGCTGCTTGGTCTTGTTGTGGTGGGTTTTTCTGTCACGATCGTGTGAAGGATGAGACCAACGCGCAGCGCGTGTTCCGAGAAACATGATGACTTTATTAATAAAAGCAACCACGAAGAAAACAACAAAATACGATACGTGAAGTTCCACTACTGATACAGACAGCAACAAGGAAACAAAAACCCACAAACCCCACAGGAAAACATACAGATAAATATGGCTCCCAATCAGAGATAACGAGCCGACAGCTGACACTCGTTACCTCCGATTGGGAGTCATTGCCCAAACATAGAAATACAACACTCTACACCCAACATAGAACCAAAACACATAGACTGCACACACCCTGGCTCAACAATAATGAGTCCCAGAACCAGGGTGTGACAGTTTGCTTCTATATACCATATCTTTCCAGCTGTGCTCTTTCACAAAAGCTCTCAACCTATAACCTATATACTGATTATGGACACAGTATGCTTTACATTAGTTATCTTGTTGTTATTAGTTGTTAGTTGTTATTAGACCCATCCTTCAGCTCCATTCAACACCTCCCATCTATCTCTTAACACCATCCATATTAGATTTCTATTTGCCATATATTTTTCAACTGTATCCTCTTCCATGTTCGCTAAAGTTAAGAAGGAACATAATAAATTGTCAGTAGTGCACAAGGAAACACCACAGTTATTTTATACAGTAATTTAGAATAAATGTATCTTATTCAGTGATAAAATACACATTGCAACCATGCAAACAATTCTAATCTGAATACTGTATGAATGTTTTATTCTTATTCAAGATATTTAAAATTGTCTGCAATGGTTCAACAATGAGAATATGCACCATGATTCGGGGACCAAATGTAGAACAATTCCTGATGCATGAAATAATCTATCCTCCAGTAGCAGTTTAGCTATGTACTGTCTTTTGTTCATTTTCAATTTGATTTCACTGCATTCTAACTCTCTCTGCTTTTCTCTGCTTCTGCACCTTTACTAGGCTGAGGATTGGAGAAAGCAGTCTACATGTTGCACACTGTAGTTCTATGATGTACAATTCTACAGTAGCTAGATAGATAGATACAAACAAACAAACAAACCCCTCAAAGTAAGCCAATTATCAGTGACTGTGAATGGAGACATTAATGCAGTGTGGCAGAGCCCAAGTAGGGATACACAGGGTGTCTTCAAGCTTCCCCTCCTCCATCAGCTAATGTGAACTCAGAGGGGACACGCAAACCCGTCCCTCCATTATGTAACCAGGCCCATCCTCCTCCCTGCATCCTCTCCATCCCTGTTTATGTCTTCTATCTGCTCTGGAGGATGCCTGGAGAGGAGTGGAGTGGGAGGAGATGGAATGCTTGATGTCGGTTGGCTCACACTTGCTCTCCTCCCTCCTGGGAATGTGTGATAGTTGGACATGTTCCATTGTACATGGAAGTCTTCTCCTCCCATATTCCCTACAATATTGGCATTGGATTCACCAGCAGATCTTGCTTTGCTCAGCAAAAATTATGTCCAGTGCATCCCATAACTGAATAATGTAACATATAATGGCCAGGTACATTAAAGTAGCCGTCTACCACCACACACATTTGTTCACTGAAGGCGTCAAGACACCTCATAAATGTAAAATTAGATATCGATCAGCGACATAAGAACAACTATGCAATCCCTAAAGAACAAATGGTCCCTGGTCTTCCTCTATCTATTCTAGAGTATCAAGAACACAAACAATGTTTTGATGTGCTGATGGGGTAGCGGAGAGTTGGGCTCTTTCAGGGCAGGTGTTGGTTGTCACAGTTCTTATACTGTAACTGAACATTTGTAGTGCTAGGAATAGATGTTCCTTCATTTGAACTACAACAGCTGGCTGGGGCGGCAGGTTGCTTAGTGGTTAAGAGCGTTGTGCCAGTAACCGAAAGGTCGCTGGTTCTAATCCCCGAGCCGACTAGGTGAAAAATCTGTCGATGTGCCCTTGAGCAAGGCACTTAACCCTAATTGCTCCTGTAAGTCTCTCTGGATAAGAGCGTCTGCTAAATGACAATAAAATAAAAATAAATAAGTGTGATATCTAGGAAATCACACCTCGACATTCCAGTATTATTGAAATCTGGTGTCTGAAATGAAGTGTATCTTCATCATGGTAAGTGGAAAATATATATGGGAAAAGAGAGCAAAATCTACTGTAAATACTGGTCTTGAGTAGGGCATTGGCAACACAAATCAATCAGTCACATGTTTTGTAACAAGAGGTGTAGACTAACAGTGAAATGCTTACTTACGGGCTCTTCCCAAGAATGCAGAATACAATAATAATAATAATATAAAAAAATATAGTAACACAAGGAATAAATCCACAATGAGCAATGATAGCTTGCTATATACATGGGGTACCAGTACCGAGTCGATGTGCAGGGATACGAGGAAATTGAGGTAGATATGTACATATACTGTAGGTAGGGGTAAAGTGACTAGGCAACAGGATAGAAAATAGACAGTAGCGTATATGATGAGTGTGGAAGTGTGTGTGTGGCGAATGTGTGCCTGTTTGTACATGTTATGTGTGAGTGTGTGTGTGTGTGTGTGTGTGTGTGTGTGTGTGTGTGTGAGTGTGTGTGTGTATGTGTTGGAGTCAGTGGAGGAAAAAAGTATCCAATTGTCATACTTAAGTAAAAGTGAAGATACCTTCATAGAAAATGACTCAAGTAAAAGTGAAAGTCACCCAATAAAATACTACTTGAGTAAAAATCTAAAAGTATTTAGTTTTAAATATACTTAAGTATCAAAAGTAAATGTAATTGCAAAAAAATATACTTAAGTATCAAATGTAAAACAAAAAGTATAAATCATTTCAAATTGCTTATATTAAGCAAACCAGACTGCACCATTTTCTTTATTTACAGATAGCCAGGGGCACACTCCAACACTCAGACATCATTTACAAACCAAGCCTTTGTGTTTAGTGAATCTGCCAGATCAGAGGCAGTAGGGATGACCAGGGGTGTTCTCTTGATAAGTGTGTGAATTTGACCTTTTTCTGTCCCGCTAAGCATTCAAAATGTCATGAGTACTTTTGGGTGTGAGGAAAAATGTATGGAGTAAAAAGTAAATTATTTTCTTTAGGAATGTAGTGAAGTAAAATTAAAAGTATAATTAGTAAAGTAAAGTACAGATACCCCAAAACACCACTGGTTGGAGTGTCAGTGTAAGTATGTGTGAGTGTGTGGGTTGTAAGTATGTGTGAGTGTGTGGGTAGAGTCCAGTGTGTGTGTGCATAAAGTCAAAAAGAGTTAGTGCAAAAGGGACAATGCAGATAGCTATTTGGTTAACTATTTAGCAGTCTTATGGCTGTGGGGTAGAAGCTGTTCAGGAGCCTTTTGGTCTCAGACTTAGCGCTCCGGTACCGCTTGCTGTGTGGTAGCAGAGAGAACAGTCTATGACTTGGGTGGCTGGGGTCTTTGAAAATGTTTAGGGCCTTCCTCCGACACCACCTGGTATAGAGGTCCTGGATGGCAGGGAGTTCGGCCCCAGTGATGTACTGGGCCGTACACACTACCCTCTGTAGCGCCTTGTGGTCGGATACCGGGCAGTTGCCATACCAAGCGATAATGCAGCTCAAAATGCTCTCAATGGCGCAGCTGTATAACTTTTTGAGGATCTGAGGGCCCATGACACATCTTTTCAGCCTCCTGAGGCGGAAGAGGTGTTGTCGTGCCCTCTTCACGACTGTGTTGGTGTGCTTGGACCATGATAGGTCCTTAGCAATGTGGACACCGAGCAACTTGAAGCTCTCGACCTGGTCCACTACAGCCCTGTCGATATGAATGGGGGTTTGTTCGGCCCTCCGTTTCCTGTAGTCCACAATAAGCTCCTTTGTCTTGCCCACGTTGAGGGAGAGGTTGTTGTCCTGGCACCACACTGCACACCCACTGTTTTTGCAGCATATATCAAGTGGGAACAGAGGACAATGTGCCATTAAGGTTGGCGGATACAGATTCCATCTGGAAGAGCCAGCAGGGCAATGAGAGAGCCTGCAGGGGTTTTTACCAATCTGTCCTCTCCAGCACTCAATCACCGCTAAATTAAATCTATGGATGACAGATGCTGCCAATCAGGGATGTGTTAGTGAGGTCAAATCAAGATCCATACGCTGACCTTTTCCTTCGCCGCTTCCTTTCAGAGTACCTATCAGTGCATCAGGGCTATCAATGGGGATTAATGAGTCTTAATGGTCAGATCCTGGCAGAGACCCATCACTTACACTACAGCTCAGTGCTCGCCAGGCCCAGGCAAGATTACGCCGCTGTTGACGACCACTCTCAATAAAAATGCTATTATCTCAGCTGATGTAGAACATCAACAATCCCCCCAACATGAGCCTCCCCAAGTCATTGCTCTTCTTACTTGTCTGTGTGACATTTAGATCGGCTGTAGGGCAGATGCAGTTCATTTAGCAGCTTTTGTGTGCTACACCATAAATCCCCTTATGGGGATATGTTTCATGTCGGATGTATTGTTCCTAAATGACGAATCACAATCACGGCCAGCCTTAGTGATTTAGCGGCCAGTTACAACACTGAGGACCGTGTGCCACCAAAATTCACTAAGTTGAAATTACTTCTCCCTCAGTCATTCCCTTTCCCCATACTGATTCATATTTGTTCATCAAGCTCATGCCATTTTAGCCTGCCACTGGGAATGGGCTCCAGATCATCGGATGTTCAATTCATCACGTTTACATTCAGGTTGTTCCTGAGGTATCTAGGAAGCTGATTGTCATACCATTGTATACTATTTAATTTTTGCTTATCCTTCCCGTATTCCTATATCAGAATGTACACAAAGATGTGTAAAGTATGACACTTGACAATTTGGGTCCATTACACAAGCAAAACACATCAGGCCTGCTCTCATGCTTATACTGAGATGGAGCAATGAACTATGAAAATGTCAGCTCTCATTAACATTGAATTCCTTCTCCCTTCAGGAAACAACCTAGTGCAGTGGATATTTATATCTGTGCTCTATACATTTAGATAATCTATATGTAGGATTCTATTTGTAGCTCGATGCATTTTCCCTGGTCGTGGCCTTGAGAATGGATCTGCGGTGCGGTGCAGGCATTTTTAATAAGCCTTTCTCAGTCTGCCTTGGTTAGTCTCAAAGCCACAGGAAACCCAAACAGCAGCCGCCTGCAGTGCATAACAACTGCTCCAAAACTGATGGAATTGGACAAGTCATCGTAAAAAATGAATAGTTTTTTATTTAAAGTGGCAGTCTGGGATTGGAATATCTATTCATTTTTTAAAACTTTTAAATTAATGATATATAGCCATTGATTCTCTGTCTATGAAGTTGTGAGTGGTTACATTGCTCTAGCCCCATTCCTCCCGTTTACCAAAAAGTGGCAGGACTTTTCCATGCTTTCCCCTTGTGAGATTCTTCAAGGCATTATGATCATGGAGGAAATAACTTATATGATATCCAGTAAATCAGAGGCCACTTGATATTGCATAACCATGAATACATACAGTGCCTTAAGAAAGTATTCACACCCCATTATTTTTTCCACATTTTGTTGTGTTACAGCCTGAATTTAAGATTTTTATTGTCACTGGCCTACACACAATACCCCAAAATGACAAAGTGAAATTATGTTTTTAGACATTTTTCAAATTAATTAAAAATGAAAAGCTGAAATGTCTTAAGTTAGTAAGTATTCAAGCCTAAATAAGTTCAGGAGTAAACATGTGCTTAACAAGTCACATAAATTGCATGGACTGCAATAATAGTGTTTAACATGATTGTTGAATGACTACCTCATCTCTGTACCCCTCACATACAATTATCTTTAAGGTCTCTCAGTCGAGCAGTGAATTTCAAACACAGATTCAACCACAAAGACCAGGGATGTTTTCCAATGCCTCGCAAAGAAGGGCACCTATTGGTAAAATAACATAAAATAAGAAAAGAAAAGCAGACATTGAATATCCCTTTGAGCATGGTGACTTTGGGTGGTGTATCAATACACCCAGTCACTACAAAGTTACAGGTGTCCTTCCTAACTCAGTTGCCAGAGAAGAAGGCAACCACTCAGGGATCTCACCATGAGGCCAAATAGTTACAGAGTTTAATGTCTGTTATAGGAGAAAACTGAGGATGGATCAACAATATAATATATATAACAATATGTCTCCCGAGTGGCGCAGTGGTCTAAGGCACTGCATCGCAGTGCTAACTGTGCCACTAGAGATCCTGTGACAAAAAACTGACGTCTGGGTCTGGACTGGAACCGCTGACTGGAGCTGGACCCGACGACGGTGGATCGAACTGCTCTGGCTCCGGAGTGGAGCCGCTGACCGGAGCTGAACTGGACCCCGGTGGAGCGGATTGCTCTGGCTCCGGAGTGGAGCAGCTGACCGGTGCCGGACCAGGCACCGGTGGAACAGGCACGGGCCGTGCCGGACTGGACACACGCACCACTGGCTTGGTGCGGGGAGCAGGCACGGGCCAGACTGGGCTGACGACGTGCACCACTGGCGGGGAGCAGGAACGGGCCGGACCGGGCTGGCGACGCGCACCACTGGCTTGGTGCGAGGGGCAGGAACGGGCCGGGCTGGCGACGCGCACCACTGGCTTGGTGCGAGGGGCAGGAGCAGGCCGGGCCGGGCTGGCGACGTGCACCACTAGTTTGGTGCGAGGGACAGGAACAGGCCGGACCGGGCTGGCGACGCGCACCACTGGCTTGGTGCGAGGTGCGGGGCTGGAATAAGATCTGGCGCAACCAGTTACCTTCAGAAGTCACATAATTAGTTAAATAAAGTACACCTGTGTGCAATCTAAGTGTCAAATGATCTCAGTATATATATACCTGTTCTGAAAGGCCCCAGAGTCTGTAACACCACTAAGCAAGGGGCACCACCAAGCAAGCGGCACCATGAAGACCAAGGAGCTCTCCAAACAGGTCAGGACAAAGTTGTGGAGAATTACAGATCAGGGTTGGGTTATAAAAAAATATCAGAAACTTGGAACATCCCACGGAGCACCATTAAATCCATTATTAAAAAATGGAAAGAATATGGCACCACAACAAACCTGCCAAGAGAGGGCCGCCCACCAAAACTCACGGACCAGGCAAGGAGGGCATTAATCAGAGAGTCAACAAAGAGACCAAAGATAACCCTGAAGGAGCTGCAAAGCTCCACAGCGGAGATTGGAGTATCTGTCCATAGGACCACATTAAGCCGTACACTCCACAGAGCTGGGCTTGGACAGAAAAAAGCCAGTTTTGCCTTGAAGAATGGGCAAAAATCCCAGTGGCTGGATGTGCCAAGCTTATAGAGACTTACCCCAAGAGACTTGCAGCTGTAATTGCTGCAAAAGATGGCTCTACAAAGTATTGACTTTGGGGGGGGTGAATAGTTACGCACGCTCAAGTTCTTTTTCTTTTGTCTAAAATCCATTTTAATTCCAACAAAATCCATTTTAAGGCAACAAAATAGCAAAAATGCCAAATACTTTCGCAAGCCACTGTAGATGTGAAACTAAGTGCAAAGAACAATTCCAAACAATTTGCAGAGTGTAATGGTCAGTTACCACTAAACCCAACGCCGCTAATAGAAATACAAGGAAGGGCACAAATGGCATGTAAAGAATAATGTTTATTCACAAATAAATCAGATGGCATACAGAATCAAACCAACATTCACAAAAATCCGCTAAAATGTATAGGCTCAGTCTCTGAAACACAAATAAGAAATGTAAAATCAAGTCTCTGTTTTAGTTAAGTAACTATATATTTGTCCTTCGATGAAAGTAAATGTTCAATTCAGTTCCAAAATAGGATTCATCTTAAAGGTTCAGTTGCACAGTCCAGTATAATATTCCAAAGGAAAATAGTCCACAGAGCAAAACCCCCAAAATATATAAGTAGGTCTTAGAAATAGCATTACAAACTATGATTCTTAGAAGTCAAATAGTACACAAAAGGAAACTTCTTTTGAGGATCAATATCCCTGACAAGTCTTTGAGAAAGTCTCACTTGTATGGCTTGAGAAAACTAGGCATTTATGCTGCGTTCATAACCAAGTGGGAAGTTGGTATTTACCACAAACGACTGGGAAAACTCATATATCATCCCTGAGCTCCAACTTCTCCCACATGCTGACCTCTGTCGTCACCTACTAAGGAAATTACCTCAATAACAGCATTTTCGGCAGTTAAATGCAACAACAAAACATTATTTATAAAAAGCAATATATTAATATGGTTTTTCAACACTATAGTTTGTTTACAAACATGATAGCTGTACTTTTCGTTTATGGTTGTCACAGCTTGTTGGCATTAGCCAATCGGCATTTCTCAACAAGTTCAAAGCACTTGAATGTATCATACTGGTATTTACAACTTCACAACTGGTAATTACTACCTTCCCACTTGGTTATTAACGCAGCATAAAACTATCAACAGTTTCCTAGTCGCAAACATTTCTCACCACGCATGCATTCAAAAATGGCTCCCCCTTCCTGACACGCCCTCTTCCTATATAAATGCGGCAGTCATAACATCTCGTCAATTCGTAAATATGAGCATACGACTCGGAAAAATCCACTTGAACGCCCCTCCATCTGGTAATTATAGAAAACTCGTCTATCATCCATGAGCTCCGACTTCTCCCACATGATGAACTCTGTCGTCACCTACTAAGGCAATTACCTTGATAACAGGATCTTCGGCAGTTAAATGCAACAATAAAACATGATTTATAAAAAACAATCTATTAATATTGTTTTTGAACACTATAATGTGTTTACAAGTGTAACAGTGTTGCTTCCAAACCTGGGCTCGAACCAGGGACTCTCTGCACACATCGACAACAGTCACCCACGAAGCATCGTTAACTATCGCTACACAAAAGTCGTGGCCGTCTCAGAGCAAGGGAAACAACTTACTTCAAGGTCTCAGAGCGAGTGTGTCACCGACTGAAACGCTACTAGAGTGCACCGCTAACTAGCTAGCCATTTCACACCGGTTACCCTCACCCCCCTTTGACCACCTCCTCCTCCGCAGCAACCGAGCAGAGCCCAACTGAGTGCTCCGGGCCAACAGCACCAATGCAATAGTATTGCTTCCGTCCCTCTCCTTGCCCCAACCTGGGCTCGAACCATAAACCCTTTGCACACATCGACAACAGTAAAGTGGGGCGGTAGGTAGCTTAGTGGTTAAGAGCGTTGTGCCAGTAACCGAAAGGTCGCTGGTTCTAATCCCCGAGCCGACTAGGTGAAAAATCTGCCGATGTGCCCTTGAGCAAGGCACTTAACCCTAATTGCTCATGTAAGTCGCTCTGGATAAGAGCGTCTGCTAAATGACTAAAATGTAATGTAAATGTAACCCATAAAGCATCGTCACCTATCGCTCCACAAAAGCCGTAACGCTTGCAGCGCCAGGGAAACAACTACTTTAAGGTCTCAGAGTGAGTGACGTCACCGATTGAAATGCTACTAGCGCGCACCACTAACTAGCTAGCCATTTCACACCGGTTACACAAGCATGATAGCTGTTCTTTTAGTTTATTAGCTGTTCTTTTAGTTTATTGGTGACGCTGCTTGTTTACCATTAGCCAATCAGCCTCCCCAGGAGGTCAAAGCATGTGAACGCACACAACTTGTAGCTCCCAGTTTCCATGTGTTTAATGCCATTCCATTTGCTCCATGCCAGACATTATTATGAGCCGTCCTCCCCTCAGCAGCCTCCACTGGTTTTAGGGTACAGACAGAACCAGCTCTTTCTGAAGGGGATGCTTTTACTGTTCTCAACTGGCTTACCTGGTTAAATAAAGGTGAAATACATTTTTTAAAATAAACTGTAAAAGCATCTGAAGTGTACAGTACCAAGAAAATGGAGGGTGGGAAACGAACAGCAATCCCTGGGACTCTGCATGCTTCCAGAATGAGTGACACAAGTGGCTGAAGCCAATATTCCTTAATGCAAAGTGACTCACTGCAGCCCAAAATTAGACAGACATGCCGCCATGTACCAGAGAAGATTGCAGACAGTGGTTGGGATGTTAGCTATGCAATTGTTTTGTATACATCTAATTCAGAGAGAGAGAGAGAGAGAGAGAGAGAGAGAGAGAGAGAGAGAGAGAGAGAGAGAGAGAGAGAGAGAGAGAGAGAGAGAGAGAGAGAGAGAGAACCATCAATCCCTGGTTACATTTATTTTCATCATGTAAATAAACATAGTATTTATCTCCCTTACTGCAGGTTTCAACCTGGTTTTACATTACAAAAACACTTACAGTAAATAGAGGGCTCAGTGTTAGTTAATTTGATGAATGCAGTTCATGGCTACAGTCATTGCCAGGTCAGATCTTTGGCTTTTCAGCTAGGATATCTTCAAACAGCATTGATGCAAAGCAAAGCCATCCCGGTTCACTGGACTTATCTGGGTATTTGGAAGCTTGCATCTATTTATTTCAGTCTGTGTTGTGCACACTCTGCCTAAGGGTTGATTACATTTGCACAGTCCAGGAGTCTGCTATTGTAGCCTTTGGAGAAGCTGGCCTTACCCACTGGGTGGGCAGAATCAGCTCATTGAGCTTAGAGGATGAGGATGGTAGACATCTGGAAGCAGCCTCCTCTTCATCTCAGACACGATTGCCATACTTGTATGTAAAATAGCATGTGTAGTGAATACAGTGGCTTGCGAAAGTATTCACCCCCTTGGCATTTTTGCTATTTTGTTGCCTTACAACCTGGAATTAAAATTGATTTTTTGGGGGTTTGTATCATTTGATTTACACAACATGCCTACCACTTTGAAGATGCAAAAATATTTGTAATTGTGATACAAACAAGAAATAAGACAAAAAAACAGAAAACTTGAGCGTGCATAACTATTCACCCCCCCAAAGTAAATACTTTGTAGAGCCACCTTTTGCAGCAATTACAGCTGCAAGTCTCTTGGGGTAAGTCTCTATAAGCTTGGCACATCTAGCCACTGGGATTTTTGCCCATTCTTCAAGGCAAAACTGGCTTTTTTCTGGCCACTCTTCCGTAAAGCCCAGCTCTGTGGAGTGTATGGCTTAAAGTGGTCCTATGGACAGATACTCCAATCTCCGCTGTGGAGCTTTGCAGCTCCTTCAGGGTTATCTTTGGTCTCTTTGTTGACTCTTTGATTAATGCCCTCCTTGCCTGGTCCGTGAGTTTTGGTGGGCGGCCATCTCTTGGCAGGTTTGTTGTGGTGCCATATTCTTTCAATTTTTTAATAATGGATTTAATGGTGCTCTGTGGGATGTTCAAAGTTTCTGATATTTTTTTATAACCCAACCCTGATCTGTACTTCTCCACAACTTTGTCCCTGACCTGTTTGGAGAGCTCCTTGGTCTTCATGGTGCCGCTTGCTTGGTGGTGCCCCTTGCTTAGTGGTGTTGCAGACTCTGTGGCCTTTCAGAACAGGTGTATATATACACTGAGATCATGTGACAGATCATGTGACACTTAGATTGCACACAGGTGGACTTTATTTAACTAATTATGTGACTTCTGAAGGTACTTGGTTGCACCAGATCTTATTTAGGGGCTTCATAGCGAAGGGGGTGAATACATATGCACGCACCACTTTTCTGTTATTTATTTTTTAGAAAAATTTTTCTTGGGATGTTTGGGTTAGAGAAACACAAACCTGTGTGCTGGAAAATATTTTTAGTGCATAGGTGAATTTAGGGCTTGTGGTGCTCATTTGAATTTCCTTTATTTTGCAGCTTTTGATAAGCCCTAATTTAAGACTTGTTTTTTGGATAACAGAGAGAGTTAAGAGAGCGATAAGAGAGACAAACAGAGTGGGAAAGCACAGTTGACTTCCTCTGTCATTACTCACACCTGCAGTAGGAGGCAATCTCCATAGCAACAAGACTTGGCAACATTGTGCAGAGCTGATATTTGAGGTTGTGATCTTTAATACCCTCTTTCTCTCCTTTTTACTGCAGAGTTACTTGGAAATGCAATGCCTTTTTTCCACCTTTCCTGTCCTTGTGTTACGGTAACAAGACCACTAGGAGAGTAGATAATGTAAGGCTTTGAGAAGGCAAGCTGTTCATAACTGAACAAATACGTGTATGCCTTTGTAGAATGATTTCTTGGGCTATAGGTTGCCGTGAATCTTCTCCAAGCACCTGCAATCCAAGGTGATTGAGAAAACTTTTTTTCTTGAACTGAGTATAAAGAACACCAAAGCAGCCAACAAAAGAATACAAAATGAAAGCTATAGTAAGACAGGCAAACATATCCTGCAAAGAAGTTCACATACAGTAGGATGTTTTAAAAGCCATTTAATCAGAGCCTGATGTGGTCTTAGCTCCAGCAAAGGGTCTCAGACCACAAGGTGTATGCAAACCCCTCCAGGAAACCCCCATTTGTGGCAGCCTGTCATGTTCAGCCTGTCATGTTGCTGGCCAAGTCAGCTGCATTTTATAGGAAGTGCTGCCTCATCATATGCGTTAATAATGAGCCTGATGACCACACAGCCAGAAGTCTCAGCCATGGTTTACATCAGGTTGCCATCTAGTGGATACAGAAGAGGAGAAAAGCCTTCCAAAAGTAAAGAGGGTTGAAATTCATATTCACAGTCACAGGAAAAACACTTCAATGAAAAATAGTCCAAATTGTTCCAGTTGTGAAATCATGTAATGTTTACAATCACATGTCAATCAGAGGAGACTGGTTGGAGGAGCTATAGGAGGACGGGCTCTTTCTAATGGCTGGAATGGAATAAATGGAACGGAGTCAAACGTGGTTTCCATATGTTTCATGTGTTTGATACCGTTTAATTTCTTCCATTCCAGCCATTACAATGATCCCATCCTCCTATAGCTCCTCCCACCAGCTTCCTCTGGCGTCAATGTCACTACTCAACTGTGCACATCATCATCATGCTAATGTGTCCATTCAGTAACATGAATGGTGTAGGAGGGGGAAGTGCTGCTCTACAGATAATTTCACTGTGAATTCAATGGAGACCACTTATAACTGCTGGCAGCAATTGTGACTCATTATAACCACTAGTATATCAGCGCCACTGTACTACCTTGTCCACAAGGGATCAACGAGCCACACTGTGTAAATGTGGTAACTTTGATGTTACCTTGGGAGAGCCCTAAGGGTCAGTGCCCCCCCTCCTCTCCCCTCCATCCAAACACAGATATTAGTGGTCACCCCCACCTGAGGCTTGTGTCATCATGAGTCATTTGAGGTTGATGGTTTGTGACCAAGAATCTAAGGAACTTTGCTGGCACTCTCTGTCCGCTCTGTCTATATGCCTGTGACATTCTCCTTTTCATCCATACACGTTGGGCCATGGGGCACATACACCCCTTTTCCTGATATTTGGGTAATTTGGGGTCTGGAATAAAGTGTTGGTGATACATTATGGGCCTTTGAATCAGACATCTAACTTTCATTGATTGACAAAATAATGACACATAGATGCAGTGAGAGAAGAACAATAGATGGTAATAAACAGAGCATTCTTCACTGTATGCATCCAATGTGCCAGATAGTGTTTACTCTGTCACTGAATGGAGGATAATAGCTACTGAAATGTACTCTATTCATCATTAAAGCCTCTTTATTTTACCTTCACACCCAAGCCACTATTAGTGTAACAGAAAAAGACAGGGTGCCATTCTACTCACTCTCTTAAGCAATAAAACACAGCGCACATGTCACACACCATACATGCAGGAGCACTAATGTTGCATTGTGGGTAATACAGTATAATTCACTGGCACGGTTGAAATCGATAATTAATTAATGTAATCCTAATAGAAATTATTTGCATTGGAATGACAGACACAGTACAGTTATAGTAAGAGTGGTAATGAGCGCCATTATTTCCGACTCTTTTCTTTGATTGGCAATTATACAGATGTAGGATCTTAATTTGATCACCCTGTTGCAGGAGAACTTTAAAACTTGTAGTGTATTTGATGTTTAAAATGGCTTCTGACATTTGTAATTTACACTTTGAAATCTCAGACTAGATTTTCCCTTTAAAAAATGTATCAACCACTACAAAAATGTCCATTAATTATAATACACATAATAATTAACATTTCCTGTTGCTGCAGGATTATTTTCCTGCTGTAGCAAACTGGCTCAAATTCAGATCTTATATCAGAAACTACACATATTGTTTGTTCACATCAATGCCATGCATTCTACTTCTTAGAATGGGAGCGTATATAGGCCACATGATGGAAAATGGATAAAAGCACTGATGAATCAAACTGCCATAATTGATAAGGGTTTTTTCCTCATCATCTCGTGGCCTCTTAAAATGCATATCATTGTAGGTTTTCTTTAACAGACACTTTGTTGTCAAGGCCACAGTTTTAAAAAAAGAAAAGAAAAAGAAAACGCATGATGTGTGTCCATAGCAACTGAGTGCATATCAGTGCTGCCAAAAATGGTTTAGGAAAAATCTTCAAGAGCAGTGTGATATGTTATGCGTGCTAGATGCTCAGTGCCTTATGAGCCACATAAAGAGATAAGTAAAAAGCCAGTGAGACACATTTACATTTTAGTCATTTAGCAGACACTCTTATCCAGAGCGACTTACAGGAGCAATTAGGGTTAAGTGCCTTGCTCAAGGGCACATCGACAGATATTTCACCTAGTCGGCTCGGGGATTAGAACCAGCAACCTTTCGGTTACTGGCACAACGCTCTTAACCACTAAGCTACCTGCCGCCACTATGAGACATGGCAATATAGTTCAGATTGAACAATACCACACCAAAGGTCCTCACAGACTCATGCAAGCTTTTACACGGTAACGTTTTCACACTGGCTTTAAGCTAACTAGCAAACCAAACACTTACATTATATATTGTAGCTACATACTGTATATATAGTACAGTACACTTATTTGCAGGTTGTTGATTGCTTGTATGTTGATTGGCAAACATTCCAAATTGATTAATGATTGCCTCAGACTCTTGTTAGAGCAGGGAATGGGAAAATGGGTACTTTCTCATGAAAACAGGCGAAGACATCCTTAAGAAGCCTCTAATTCCCTTTCGAAATAATAGTCAATTGCTATAAATAGAAACCATCCATGATGCCCTCTACTGGAAGATACTTGAAATCACTGCCGCATGCTGCACAGCTGAGGATGAGGCTGTGTAGGTTAGACAATGGAGGGGGATATACTGGGAAAATCTTAACGAGAGAATCTTTACTATCTTTTATCTAGTGTTAGAATTGACCTAGTCATTTAAAGCAATTGTGTTCTTTCCGAAAAAATTGTTGACGTGACACCGTTATACCCTTACCTTTGCTTGGTCAGCATCTTTGATATGTTTCCTTCATTATGCTGTAAATGTGGTCATCAGCAAAATGCCAGCAACAACTTTAAGCCAAGATTGTTTGCCTTTTGATTAAGATAGTTTATTTACTGCTATGATGTAGATGTTTCAATTGTTTAAGCACTTGGACAATCCCCACAGCCTCCAGAACCATACCCTAGCCAGTCAGCCACACTGAAAAATGTTTTGATCTTGCCTTGACGTCTTACCAAGGTAAATTATCTTAGTGCCCTGGCAGATGATTTTGCTTAATTTAACAACAACAAAAAAGCTTGATATTTCATCTTAACCCTCATACTACCAACTGGGGTCATTTTGAATTATTTATTTGAATTAAGGTTAATCTGGAGACATAATAGTAATTTATACATATCCTCAGAGGGTGGATGGGGACCTGTATCAGTGATTTTGACCAGACAGACAGATCACCTGCAGAGATGGAGCAACGTATGTACTCACCTATGGTTATAACTGTACAAAATCTTAATTACCTTACATACTGTATATGCTTAGTTGCAGTCAAAAATGCTCATACAAGTATGTCAGTCATATGAATACTTGGTAGAACTGTAATGCAGAAACCAGCTACCCTCTGCTACATACTGCTCTGTTGGTGTGTATTCTCCCAAAAATAGTTATTCTATGGGAAATGATATATAAATACCAGAATTCCTATAATATCCTCCAATATTCTATATGTGCAACTTGTTATGGTATTTAGGTTGCTAAAACATTTGGATTGAAGTGACATTGAGGATTTGGGCATGCTTTTTGAAGCATCCTGCCATAGGCCCTACCAATCCCCTTGTTTCACTAGCAGCGATGCTAACACTAGCAGTGGGGTAAGTAAATAAAGAAATCTAAGCCATATTTTTGGTCATTGTCTCTCAGGATCAATGGATGAATAACCTTTTGTCAATAAAATTACGTACACTACCGTTCAAAAGTTTGGGGTCACTTAGAAATGTCCTTGTTTTCCATGAAAATGAGTTTGAATAGGAAATATAGCAAAATGCATAGGAAATGTAGTCATTGACAAGGTTAGAAATAATGATTTTTAATAGAAATAATAATTGTGTCTTTCAAACTTTGCTTTCGTCAAAGAATCCTCCATTTGCAGCAATTACAGCCTTGCAGACCTTTGGCATTCTAGTTGTCAATTTGTTGAGGTAATCTGAAGAGATTTCACCCCATGCTTCCTGAAGCACCTCCCACAAGTTGGATTGGCTTGATGGGCACTTCTTACGTACCATATGGTCAAGCTGCTCCCACAACAGCTCAATAGGGTTGAGATCCGGTGACTGTGCTGGCCACTCCATTATAGACAGAATACCAGCTGACTGCTTCTTCCCTAAATAGTTATTGCATAGTTTGGAGCTGTGCTTTGGGTCATTGTCCTGTTGTAGGAGGAAATTGGCTCCAATCAAGCACCGTCCACAGGGTATGGCATGGCGTTGCAAAATGGAGTGATAGCCTTCCTTCTTCAAGATCGCTTTTACCCTGTACAAATCTCCCACTTTACCACCACCAAAGCTCCCCCAGACCATCACATTGCCTCCACCATGCTTGACAGATGGCATCAAGCACTCCTCCAGCATCTTTTCATTTGGTCTGCGTCTCACAAATGTTCTTCTTTGTGATCCGAACACCTCAAACTTCGATACGTCTGTCCATAACACTTTTTTCCAATCTTCCTCTGTCCAGTGTCTGTGTTCTTTTGCCCATCTTAATCTTTTCTTTTTACATTTATGTCATTTAGCAGACACTCTTATCCAGAGCGACTTACAAATTGGTGCATTTACCTTATGATAGCCAGTGGGACAACCACTTTACAATATATCATTTTTTTTTTTGGGGGGGTGGGGTCAGGGGGGGTAGAAGGATTACTTTATCCTATCCCAGGTATTCCTTAAAGAGGTGGGGTTTCAAGTGTCTCCGGAAGGTGGTGAGTGACTCCGCTGTCCTGGCGTCATGAGGGAGCTTGTTCCACCACTAGGGGTGCCAGAGCAGTCTGAGATATGGCTTTTTCTTTGCAACTCTGCCTAGAAGGTCAGCATCCCGTAGTCGCCTCTTCACTGTTGACGTTGAGACTGGTGTTTTGCGGGTACTATTTAATGAAACTGCCAGTTGAGGACCTGTGAGGCATCTGTTTCTCAAACTAGACACTCTAATGTATTTGTCCTCTTGCTCAGTTGTGCACCAGGGCCTCCCACTCCTGTTATTTTAATTGACAAAAACATTGCTTTTCTTTCGAAAACAAGGACATTTGTAAGTGACCCCAAACTTTTGAATGGTAGCGTATATTTCAAATTTTGGTGTACCACCCCTTTAAATGCAGTTTTTCCCACAAAAATGCCAAAATGTATATGTAGTTCAAAATGATACATTTTGGTCATTTAGCAGACGCTCTTATCCAGAGCAACTTACAATTAGTTAGTGCATACATTTTTCATACTAGCCCCCCGTGGGAAACGAACCCACAACCCTTGCGTTGCTAGTGCCATGCTCTACCAACTGAGCTACAGGAGGGCCAATCAAAGGATGGTAAATCAGGTTTTTAGTGCTAATGTGGATTGCCCTTTGGAAAAAAGCTGCACATTATCTAAAGGAAACATTTATATATTCACTTTACAGAATATGCAAATTAACTGTAATTTTGCTAAAATAACTGTCTGTTTTGGTATTTTATTTTATTTCAGATAACATTATTTCCATGTCTAATGATGTTTTGATAAGAATTAAGTTGATATTTTGGTATAATTGTTGCTTTTTCCAATAGTTTCTTCTTGGGGTCAAAATGACCCCAGCTGGTAATCCATGTATGTAAAATGTGTTGGCAGTATGAGGGTTAATAAGACGTCTTACCAAGACAAGTTATCTTAGATCATTGGCAGATCATTTCCATTACTTTAACTTAAAAAATGCTCTCTCTCTCTCTCTCTCTCTCTCTCTCTCTCTCTCTCTCGGCATCATTAGAGAGAATTACCTGGGCTCCCCAGGAAAGCCTAATCAAGCCTCCACTTGAATGAGCGCCTCTTCGTTTGCAGACAAAAGAGTGGACTGAAAATCCCCCCTATCTAAAGACGATCATCTCTCAGTTTATTCAACAATTAGAGAACGTGACCTGGGAGCCAGCGGGTCTGTAGTGAGGTCTGTGGGTTGGTTGTTTCAGGCCCTCTCCCTGGGGCTTTTTCTCTGGAGGCCAGGGTGGTTGGCTGTTACCAGACAGCAGAGCACAGCTCAGGGTAGTGAAGAGGTCATAATAGTCCTCAGGATAAGGCAGTGGAGCAGATAGTTACCTCTGGGGACTCCCCCATCTTCACCAGTAACCTAAAAGGCATTTAGAATATGAATTACAGATAATATGTGTGATGCATTATTCAGTGAAGACTATACATTTTTAAATAGCCATGTCAACAAATATTTACTATCATTGGTTGGCAGTAATTCACAATATGAGAGTGGTTTCACTTTCTGTCGGACCTCTGCAGCATATACTGTATCACTGCATCTCTCCAAAGCCAGTTGTCTTGTGTTGGGGGATAAATTCGAGCTGTTACCCTGAAATGCTGCACTCAGTGGAATGTAAAGAATCATTGCTCACAGGCTTTTTCCATACTCTGGAAAGGTATGCACTGACCCTACTCTGATAAGGTGTGCACTGACCCCTGCCCATACAATTGGACCCTTAGTGCTTTGGCATGCGTGAAGAAGAAGGGATTTCCATCCTCTCCAAAATGGGGCGAGTGAAACGGCAGTGATATTTTCATGAGCTAATCAAACCATTAATTTATTCTAGTTTATAACTAAAATGAGGACATACTGCACATTCCCATGTATAAGTGGACTTTAAGTAGCTATATGTATCACATAGCCATGAAAATAAAAAGGAATCCTATCCAAAGTTTTCCTCTGTGTAGTATTACTATTTATATATTGGGTGGTTCGAGCCCTGAATGCTGATTGGCTGAAAGCCGTGGTATATCAGACCGTATACCATGGGTATGACAAAACATGTATTTTTACTAATTACGTTGGTAACTAGTTTATTATAGCAATAAGGCACCTCGGGGGTTTGTGATATATGGCCAATATATCCGCGTTGCGTCGTGCATAAGAACAGGCCTTAGCAGTGGTATATTGGCCATATCCCAAACCCCCACGGGCCTTATTGCTTAAATCTGCCACTAACTTTCTAAATTGTCTGAAATGAAGGGATGATAATCAAGGGCAAAGTTGTTCCTCAGCCACTAGTTAAAGGGCAATTTCACCACTTTTCAACCTCATTTTCATTATCTCCAGCACAATAACAGTGTCTACATGTGTGAAAACGGCGCATTTCTAAGTTTTGTAGAAAGAAATATCAGGTTTAATAGTTCTACACGATGACATCATCAAAAGTTAAGACATTTTAAAAATAGTGATTTTCAAACACTATAAAATTCGAGCTGACATGGGGAGCAAGAAAATACCCTCCCTTGGGCTAGAAACTCATTGCAGGTTTTGAAAATCACAGTTTTTCTTACTATCTTTTTAACCACAGATACGCGCCATTTTCACATATGTAGACACTGGTATGGTGCTGGAGATAATGAATATGAGGTTGAAAAGTGACGGAATTGCCCTTTAAGACAACATGAAGGGTTCTCTCTGTCTGATGTGCTCATGACTGTAGCTAGATGAGTTTGATAGTGAGTTACAGTGATCAGGGAGTCATACAACGCCCTGACCCCCTACATTGCACTACCGATATCAGACATGCAAATTAAAACAATAATGCTCTGTTTCTAGATAAAAGGAAAAAGGAGACTCTAATCAATAGATAGGAGTGAATAGGGTAGCAGATCCCCTATCTGTGTGTGTGTGTGTGCGTGCATGTGCGTGTGTGTAGACCCCCTAACCCTTGTGTTCAGTGTGTGGACTGAGAACTCAGTGGTGCTGACGGTGGGAATGCAGCCTGGCTAATCCCAGCGGAGAGCGCTGCACTGCAGAGGAGATGCTTTAGCAGATCTCCCCTCATCCGTGTGAGTGCCGCTGGCGGCTGGTGTGGAGAAGAAATCCGGTACTGGATAAAGAGTGAGCCAGCCATGTTGATTTAGCTGAGGATTTTCACACAGAGGGTAGGAACTCAGCTAAGATAACCAGCAACAAAGCATACAGAGACGGCTGCTGTCCTTCCTCTGACAATGGCAGGCTAAGGCGTCACTAGATATCAGGGGACAAATCGCCAGACAAGGCAGAGTGGCTCTGGCACAGCCTTTATCTAGTTTGAATATGCTATTAAAGAGTTTCCATCAAGTTTTATACAACTATTCCAAAACAATTTAGTTACAGTGAGCTACAAAAGTATTGGGACAGTAACACATTTATTGTTTTGGCTCTGTACTCCAGCACTTTGAGTTTGAAATGATACAGTGGAGGTTAAAGTGCAGACTGTCAGATTTCATTTGAGGGTATTTTCATCCATATCGGGTGAACCATTTAGAAATTACAGCACTTTTTGTATATAGTCCCCCCATTTTAAGGGACCAAAAGTATTGGGACAAATTCACTTATGTGTATTAAAGTAGTAAAAACTATTTTGTCCCATATTCCTAGCACGCAATGACTACATCAAGCTTGTGAATCTACATATTTGTTGGATGCATTTGCTGTTTGTTTTGGTTGTATTTCAGATAATTTTGTGCCCAATAGGAATGAATGGCAAATAATGTATTGTGTCATTTTGAAGTCACTTTTATTGTAAATAAGAATAGAATATGTTTCTAAACACTTCTACATTAATGTGGATGTTACCATGAATAATCTGAAACACAACCATAGCAAACAGCAAATGCATCCAACAAGTTTGTACAGTCACAAGCTTAATGGAGTCATTGCATGCTAGGAATATGGGACCAAACACTTAACTTTTTACTACTTTAATACACATATAAGTGAACTTGTCCCAATAGTTTTGGTCCCCTAAAATGGGGGGACTATGTACAAAATAGTGTTGTAATTTCTAAACGGTTCACCCGATATGGATGAAAATACCCTCAAATTAAAGCTGACAGTATGCACTTTAACCTCATAGTCATTGTATCACTTCAAAACAACAAAAAATGTGTCACTCTCCCAATACTTTTGGAGCTCACTGAGTGTACAAAACATTAGGAACACCTTCCTAATATTGAGTTGTACCCACAACAGCCTCATTTCGTCGGGGCATGGACTCAACAAGGTGTCAAAAGCATTCCACAGGGATGCTGGTCCATGTTGACTCCAATGCTTCCCACAGGTTTGTCAAGTTCGCTGGATGTCCTTTGGGTGGGAACCATTCTTGATACACACGGGAAACTGTTGAGCGTGAAAAACCCAGTAGCGTTACAGTTCCTGACACACTCAAACCGGTGCACCTGGCAACTACGCCCATACCCCTTTCAAAGGCACATAAATATTTTGTCTTGCCCGTTCACCCTCTAAATGGCGCACATACACAATCCATGTCTCAATTGTCTCAAGGCTTAAAAATCCTTCTTTAACTACACCCTACACTGATTGAAGTGGATTTAACAAGTAACATCAATAAGGGATCATAGATTTCACCTGGATTCACCTGGTCAGTCTATGTCATGGAAAGAGCAGGTGTTCCTAATGTTTTGTACACTCAGTGTATGTACCTTCACAATTATGTTTGTTTGTGTCCACCAACCTGAGAAAGTCATATCTACTCTGATGTATTCCCCATTGAACCCTGGTAATAATGTGACCAATGGGATAGCTTGCGGGGCATTAATGATACAAATACATTTTGAGAGTGAAGAATACTGTTTTGATATTAGCCCCATAAAAGGAGTTCATTCACTTTAATGAATGTGTCTCTCTCTCTCTCCAACAGTAGTGCAGCAAATCTGCATTTACTGCTTTACATCCATGTTCAAACATCCATGTTCAAACAGGTAAGCCCTTACACAATCAGTTTGCTGTCTAGTGAAGCAGAGTGGAGGGAGAGTTGACAGGTAGTGTGTACTGGAATGCACAGCTGAGCCACACCTGTGGGAATCATCTCTAGCCATTCCTGGGACCTGGCCAAGCCCCTTTTACCCCATTGGCCAATCTCCCAGTGACAGACAAACAGAGATCAGTGACTGTGCAGATATATTGAGGCCTGACTGAGAGCCAATAAGAGAGAGCATAGCACCAGGAGTAAGGTGGGGCCATAGTGAAATGAAACTCTTCACTGTAGTGTTTCCTAAAGTTACTCTGCCTTTGGGATGTGGATGAGTACTTAGTGGATTCGTCCATGGCTGGTCAAGACCACAAAGAGTTTCCTCAAACAGACTGAATACTAATATCGATGATTGCCTTCTGGAGAATTGTCGATGGTGAAACTCTCGTGAACGACGGCTTCACTCTCTCTACGACTACTTTCCAGCTGTTTGTCAGAGCTGGCTGGATGTCCTGGACCTGACCTGAATGGCCACCACTGTGAAGGCGATGTGAAGACGGAGAGTGGTAAAGCTGAGTGTGTGAGATATCCAAAGAGGTTAAGGTCAGATATGTTTTGGGTTGGATTTTGGATGTGTTCTCAGTACAGTACCTTTGTCCATTGCAAAATGTGTTGTTAGACTGTAATGTTGTCGACCACATCTCCTTATCACTTTTCCAGCCCAGCTATCTATTCTGTATCCGTTGGACGGAGAACTGATAAGGGCATGTGTCTGACACTTTCCGCCAATGATAGAGAGAGAG
The DNA here is from genome assembly GCF_964263955.1 of Coregonus lavaretus. Taxonomy (NCBI): domain Eukaryota; kingdom Metazoa; phylum Chordata; class Actinopteri; order Salmoniformes; family Salmonidae; genus Coregonus; species Coregonus lavaretus. The sequence continues at coordinate 29,306,933 of NC_139996.1, read as the reverse complement.
CTGGACACAATATGGTACCACAACGGAAAACTCTCTCCTGTCCAGCAGCAGCATTACTACACTACCTGTATCACTAACCGGGTCATCTGGGCAACTGAAGTTATGTCTACTCCAGTCTCAATGTGTTTCAACCTATTCATAACACTTGTTGGCTTATTTTTCTCAGAAAACTCATAATTTTCTCAGAAAAAAAACCCTGGAAGCAATTCTCTGAATGGATGTATTTTTTGTATCCCTTCTTTTCTCGTTTGTAAAACATGTGGTGACTCATACTAGCATTGACAGCAACTTCATTCTATATAGAGGTCAATCCATCATTATGTATCAGCAATGATTATATGATCACATAAGAATTGTATGCTTTACAAAAGTCAATAACAATCCAAGTCCTCCAGCCACATAAAAGGTTAAGATTAGCTAGGATAAACATTAAACAGATGCACAATCTGGTATCTGAATCAGCAAATTAGCCACCTTTATTCACGTTTATCATGTTTATCCTAGCTAATCTTAGCTTTATGTGTTTGGAGGACTTGGATTGTTATTGGATATTGTCTTATGTGATCATATAATCATTGCTGATACATAATGATAAACATGATAAACATGAGTAAAGGTGGCTAATTTGCTCATTCAGAAACCAGATTAGAATATAAAACAGATGCACAATGTAATTCAGAAGGCTGGATTCAGCCTGTGCACAGCTACAGGTTGGAGAAAACATGGGCCTCTAATGCAAAGTTCACTGCATGAGAAGATTGCCTGCCACACACAGGGGAGAGTGAGCTGGAGATGGGTCCTGTGAGAGAGAGAGCATTCCTGATACTGTGGTGGCAGGCATTATTTCAGAGCAGCAGAGCAGACAATCAGGTTTGGCATACATAAAGGCCCCAGGGCACACATGAAAGGGTTTTCTCCAAAACCCAAAGCACCTTTCAAATCATGGTGTCTAGGTTGATGTAACATTTCAATGATGCATGAGCGTTATGATGTCGAAACTAATTAATAAAAGATGAGAAGATGCTATGTGGTTTTCAGGTAAACCTGATAGATATCCTGCTGAAAATGATGACAATAAAAACCTAATTGCTGTGTTTGTTTACTCCTTAATCTCTGTGTAAATATATGAACTGCGTGAATCAAAATGTACTGTAATTTGATATTACTGATTACTAAAACATTTCTTTCAATTTCACAGTTATGCATATTATATTTTCATCTCTGAATCCCTTGTAGCTATACAAGTTACAGCATCAATTTGTCAGTATCAAGCAAACAAGTTGAATTGGCCAATGGCTGAACAAGTATGCACACACTATTGATATTTAATAAATGTTTATACAACACTTTCCAAAAACATATGCATTTTCTATTTAGATTTAGTGTGACAGATAAGAACAAAGAGCGGTTTAGTCCAGGTGGTTTGTGCATTTCCAGTACTAGACTGCAGCTACGTCTGTAAACACAAGAGGGTATTGTTCCACAACCTATGGATTTTTCTTTCATTTTCAATGGGAGTCAAACAGGTACATTACAAAGTGTTACACGTGCAGTACATAAAATAATAATAATAATAATAATACACTTACCACGATAATTATCCTCTTAAGGATAATGAATGCAATCATTACATTTACATTTTAGTCATTTAGCAGATGCTCTTATCCAGAGCGACTTACATTTAGTGCATTCATCTTCAGACAGCTAGGTGAGACAACCACATATCACAGGCATAGAAAGTACATTTTTCCTCAATAAAGTAGCTATCAGTACAGTCAGAGCTAGAAAGGGGGGTGGGGGTGGGGGGGGGGGGGGGCTCAAGTGCTGGTTCAGGTTTTTACATCTTAGATTAGCAATATGTAACATATTTATCAAGCATCTCAAACACACAAGGTCAGTCAATGTCACTAGGTGGACAGCTTTTTAGAAATACACATTATTACTTCAAGCACCGTCAGTTGTCAAGTGAAGGGCTCTTTACCCTTGCTGATTTCTTCCCTTGAGGGCCAGGTATTATAATTAAGTTACATAAGCCATACATCAGGACACATGCAGAAGGTTTTACATAGCCCACTGATAAAAAAAACACACGATTGTCTTCATTAAAGAAGGGTGAACTCCTTTTCAACTGCAATGTCTTATCTTGTGGTTATATTACATTATAGGCTACTGACAAGTTATTTCCTACAGAAATACAAATGCACAGACCCTCAAAACACCATGGGAAATGGTAATGAAAGGGAGTTGTGTAATATTCACACCTGTACTCCAACATTGTTGAAAACCTCATTACGCAACAGTCTTATACTGTTTTCCAAAGCACCTGCTCACACAGACCTACGCAATAAAAAACATGATGTGAAAAAGACATGCTTAAATTGGAACTGTCGGCACATCCTTTCTTATTTTTCCCATGGTAACCATGGGAACCATATCAAGACGTGACAGTCTCCTAATTTAGAGTTTGATTTTGCTGCACATAATGCAATTGAAATGTTGCACCTGTGGAGAAAGGGTATTTATAAAAACAAACGTGCACTCTTATGATTGCCCTAACAGATGTCTAGCAAAGTCTTTCAGGGTTGATACTTATCCAGGGGAGAGCATGGTGATCTGCATGTAAGTCTCTCTGAATGAATATGGTAATATCCTTTACCAGATGGGGTGATTAAGAACATCTGAAATATAGTCATCAAATTACAACAGAGTATACTTTTTAGGACTGCTCTATGTACGGTATTGTCAGAGTAAAGAATTGTTGTATAGATAAAAATGTAAGCCCTCCAGTCTATTTAGTCCAATTCCACTATATGGATTTGTCCATGGACCAAATTATAAGAGATTTAGTGAGACAGTGAGGGGTGTCTACATTCAGACTGGACAGACATTTGGTATTTTACGTAAATCTTTGCACCTCCAATAAGTAAGATATATTATGTTTGATACAGAGGAGGCTGGTGGGAGGAGCTATAGGAGGACGGGCTCATTATAATGGATGGAATGGAGTAAATGGAACAGTATCAAACACATCGAACATATGGAAACCACGTTTGACTCCGTTCCATTTATTCCTTTACAACCATTACAATGAGCCTGTCCTCCTATAGCTCCTCCCACCAGCCTCGTCTGGTTTAATGCGGTCACTAACTAAATAAGGTTTCTTAATACAGAAACAATAGGAGGGAGGATGGGTGGACGTATAACGTGACATACTTTCAATTTGAAGGATGCGTGTTCGAGTCACGTCTGGGACAGCTGTAGCATTGTAGCTAACCCTTCCCCTAACCCTTATTCTAACCTTAACCCAATTCACCTAACCTTTGTCGTTTTAATTCTCAAGATGTATAATACTACACATACTATACATCATCCAAGATGTATGATAAGTTACATCATCCAATTCGTACAACCGGATAAGACGTGTGATACTATACGTCTTCTAATTCGTATTATATTGTATGACCACTATTTGATTAATAATGTAATGTAACATAACTTAATGTATCATACTAAATGGAGGAAAACAGATTTACATACCAAATCTTACGAATTGCCCTGAGGCCAGGTTGCTACATTCTGAGGAGGCTGTGACGTCATGTGGTGGATTTTGGGCTGTGATCTGATCGGCCAGACAGCCACAGCATGCTCTCTTTAATTAGAGATGCAAGGATGAAAACCTATCACCATGACGACACAATGATAAGATAAAGGAAAAAGGAAGATGGGTGAGTGCATGTCTCTTGAAGAAACTATAAGGACACTGCTTGGTATCATATCACATACATTTTGGATGAGACAAATCTGTAAAATGCAGCCCCAAGTCATTCAGTTGACATTTCCATTGATTCGTGTTGACATAATCATCCACAATCCCCTCTGTTGATGCAGTTTGCGTCTTCGAATGAAATAATCTGCACCCAGTCTAAAATAGCTATAATTACAGGTATAAGATTTTAATTTGACCAGTTTCTCACAGCAGGAAAATAATCCTGCAGCAACAGGAAATGTGAATTATTGTGTGTATTATAATTAATGGACATTTTTTTGTAGGGGTTGATAGATTTTTTGTTTGGGCAAATCAAGTCTGAAATGTTTAAGTGGAAATTACTAACTTTAGAAATGTCCTGCAACAACAGGGTGATCAAATGAAGATCCTACATATGTAGCAATCATAATACAAAACACTGATGATAACATGATTAAATTCAAGGAAGTTCAAGGATGTGAAATCAAGTCCTCACTTGTAAGTATGAAAGAGAACAGAGAAAGAGCAAGCACCTTAAATTGAATGGGTGAAACACCTCTCCATCCATACTAGCTAAGAGCAGACCACCCACTGGTGTTTGGAGCACCCCACCACCATCTGCTCCCATGCTAAGCATTCAGCAGCCAGGGCGCCCACTCCTTCACACAACACGCCACACCTAGCAGCAGGCTGCTCAGACCCTTATCATGCATCCTAATACCAACCACCACATTACAGGGCCTCTGGCTGAGATACTGACTCACTGACTCCACTGAAGTGATCCCAGAAGAGGTTCATCATGTGTAGGATCTGGGTTAAAATAGTATTGGTTCTTTCAGATACATAAGCTGCACTTGATTGAACTTGCTGGTGCAACGGAACCAATGGAATAGTCCCAAAAGTGCAAACCCCACTCATCTGGCACTTATCTCAGTGCACTACAGACCCCCTGGTTCAATTCCAGGCTGTATCATAACCGGCTGTGATTGGGAGTCCCACAGGGCGGCGCACAATTGGCCCAGCGTCGTCTGTGTTTGGCCGGTGTAGGCCGTCATTGTAAATAAGAATTTGTTCTTAACTGACTTGCCTAGTTAAATAAAGGTAAAATAAATCAAATAAAAAGCGGCTGACTTAGTCAAACAGTCAGTGTAAAGTACGATTTGAACCCAGGTCTGGTTCAGGGGCTATTGGCTTCACTAGCCACAAGATGTACACTACCAGTCAAAAGTTTGGACACACCTACTCATTCAAGGGTTTTTCTTTATTTTTACTATTTTTTACATTGTAGAATAATAGTGAAGACATCAAAACTACGAAATAACACATATGGAATCATGTAGTAACCAAAAAAGTGTTAAACAAATCAACATATCTTTTATATTTGAGATTCTTCAAATAGCCACCCTTTGCCTTGATGACAGCTTTGCACACTCTTGGCATTCTCTCCACCAGCTTCACCTGTAATGCTTTTCCAACAGCCTTGAAGGAGTTCCCACATATGCTGAGCACTTGGCTGCTTTTCCTTCAATCTGCGGTCATACTCATCCCAAACCATCTCAATTGCGTTGAGGTCGGGGGATTGTGGAGGCCAGGTCATCTGATGCAGCACTCCATCACACTCCTTCTTGGTAAAATAGCCCTTACACAGCCTGGAGGTGTGTTGGGTCATTGTCCTGTTGAAAAACAAATTATAGTCCCACTAAGCCCAAACCAGATGGGATGGGGTATCGCTGCAGAATGCTGTGGTAGCCATGCTGGTTAAGTGTAATAAATCACAGACAGTGTCACCAGCAAAGCACCCCCACACCATAACACCTCCTCCTCCATGCTTTACGGTGGGAAATACACATGCGGAGCTCATCCGTTCACTCACATCGCGTCTCACAAAGACACGGCGGTTGGAACCAAAAATCTCCAATTTGGACACTGGGCTAATGTCCATTGCTCGTGTTTCTTGCCCCAAGCAAGTCTCTTCTTATTATTGGTGTCCTTTAGCAGTGGTTTCTTTGCAGCAATTCGACCATGAACGCCTGATTCACACAGTCTCTTCTGAACAGTTGATGTTGAGATGTGTCTGTTACTTGAACTCTGTGAAGCACTTATTTGGGCTGAAATTTCTGAGGCTGGTAACTCTAATGAACTTATCCTCTGCAGCAGAGGTAACTCTGGGTCTTCCATTCCTGTGGCGGTCCTCATGAGAGCCAGTTTCATCATAGCACTTGATGGTTTTTGTGACTGCACTTGAAGAAACTTCCAAAGTTCTTGAAATGTTCCGTATTGACTGACCTTCATGACTTGATATTTTACCAAATAGGGCTATCTTCTGTATACCACCCCTACCTTGTCACAACACAACTGATTGGCTCAAACGCATTAAGGAAAGAAATTCCACAAATTAACTTTTAAGGCGGCACACCTGTTAATTGAAATGCATGCCAGGTGACTACCTCATGAAGCTGGTTGAGAGAATGCCAAGAGAGTGCAAAGCTGTCATCAAGGCAAAGGGTGGCTATTTGAAGAATCTCAAATATATTTTGATTTGTTTAACACTTTTTTGGTTACTACATGATTCCATATACAGTGTCTTGTATGTCTTCCATTTCCTAATAATTGCTCCCACAGTTGATTTCTTCAAACCAAGCTGCTTACCTATTGCAGATTCAGTCTTCCCAGCCTGGTGCAGGTCTACAATTTTGACTGTTTGAGGTTGTGGACAGGTGTCTTTTATACTGATAACAAGTTCAATCAGGTGCCATTAATACAGGTAACGAGTGGAGGACAGAGGAGCCTCTTAAAGAAGAAGTTACAGGTCTGTGAGAGCCAGAACTCTTGCTTGTTTGTAGGTGTTCTCAAGAATTATAGACAATAGTTCAGAGAAATCAGCAAAGAAAGTGTGGCAGTGCTTTGGTGGCCGACTAGGTGAAAAATCTGTCGATGTGCCCTTGAGCAAGGCACTTAAAACTAAATGCTCCTGTAAGTCGCTCTGGATAAGAGCGTCTGCTAAATGACTAAAATGTAAATGTAAATGTACTGTAGTAGGCTACATGTTAAAGGAAAACTCAGCCACTTTTCAACCTCATGTTCATTATCTCCAGCACCAAACCAGAGTCTATGTATGTGAAAACAGGACGTTTCTATGATCTGTGGTTAAAAAGATAAGAAGAAAGGCCCTAAAAAATGCTTCTCTGTGACCTCACAGGGTAGGATTAAAAGTTTTAAAATAAACAGTGATTTTCAAAACCTGCAAAGTGTTTCTAGCCAGAGGGAGGGTATTTTCTTGCTCCCCACGTCACCACGAATCTCATAGTGTTTAAAAAGCACTGTTTTCAAAATGTTTTAACTTTTGATGAACTCATCAGGTATAAATTGTTAATGTTATATTTTTTTCTACAAAACGTAGTGCTGGAGATAATGAATATGACATTGAAAAGTGGCAGAGTTGCCATTTTAATAGATGTTTTGACAGAGTCCCTTCCGGACTACAGTACCAGTCAAAAGTTTGGACAAACCTACTCATTCAAGGGTTTTTCTTATTTTTACTATTTTCTACATTGTAGAATAATAATGAAGACATCAAAACTATGAAATAACATACAGTGGGGAAAAAAAGTATTTAGTCAGCCACCAATTGTGCAAGTTCTCCCACTTAAAAAGATGAGAGAGGCCTGTAATTTTCATCATAGGTACACGTCAACTATGACAGACAAAATGAGAAAAAAAAAATCCAGAAAATCACATTGTAGGATTTTTAATGAATTTATTTGCAAATTATGGTGGAAAATAAGTATTTGGTCAATAACAAAAGTTTCTCAATACTTTGTTATATACCCTTTGTTGGCAATGACACAGGTCAAACGTTTTCTGTAAGTCTTCACAAGGTTTTCTCACACTGTTGCTGGTATTTTAGCCCATTCCTCCATGCAGATCTCCTCTAGAGCAGTGATGTTTTGGGGCTGTCGCTGGGCAACACGGACTTTCAACTCCCTCCAAAGATTTTCTATGGGGTTGAGATCTGGAGACTGGCTAGGCCACTCCAGGACCTTGAAATGCTTCTTACGAAGCCACTCCTTCGTTGCCCGGGTGGTGTGTTTGGGATCATTGTCATGCTGAAAGACCCAGCCACGTTTCATCTTCAATGCCCTTGCTGATGGAAGGAGGTTTTCACTCAAAATCTCACGATACATGGCCCCATTCATTCTTTCCTTTACACGGATCAGTCGTCCTGGTCCCTTTGCAGAAAAACAGCCCCAAAGCATGATGTTTCCACCCCCATGCTTCACAGTAGGTATGGTGTTCTTTGGATGCAACTCAGCATTCTTTGTCCTCCAAACACGACGAGTTGAGTTTTTACCAAAAAGTTATATTTTGGTTTCATCTGACCATATGACATTCTCCCAATCCTCTTCTGCATCATCCAAATGCACTCTAGCAAACTTCAGACGGGCCTGGACATGTACTGGCTTAAGCAGGGGGACACGTCTGGCACTGCAGGATTTGAGTCCATGGCGGCGTAGTGTGTTACTGATGGTAGGCTTTGTTACTTTGGTCCCAGCTCTCTGCAGGTCATTCACTAGGTCCCCCCGTGTGGTTCTGGGATTTTTGCTCAACGTTCTTGTGATCATTTTGACCCCACGGGGTGAGATCTTGCGTGGAGCCCCAGATCGAGGGAGATTGTCAGTGTTCTTGTATGTCTTCCATTTCCTAATATTTGCTCCCACAGTTGATTTCTTCAAACCAAGCTGCTTACCTATTGCAGATTCAGTTTTCCCAGCCTGGTGCAGGTCTACAATTTTGTTTCTGGTGTCCTTTGACAGCTCTTTGGTCTTGGCCATAGTGGAGTTTGGAGTGTGACTGTTTGAGGTTGTGGACAGGTGTCTTTTATACTGATAACAAGTTCAAACAGGTGCCATTAATACAGGTAACGAGTGGAGGACAGAGGAGCCTCTTAAAGAAGAAGTTACAGGTCTGTGAGAGCCAGAAATCTTGTTTGTTTGTAGGTGACCAAATACTTATTTTCCACCATAATTTGCAAATAAATTCATTAAAAATCCTACAATGTGATTTTCTGGAAAAAAAAATCTCAATTTGTTTGTCATAGTTGACGTGTACCTATGATGAAAATTACAGGCCTCTCTCATCTTTTTAAGTGGGATAACTTGCACAATTGGTGGCTGACTAAATACTTTTTTCCCCCACTGTATATAACAAGGCAATTAGAAATGCCAGACGTGCTCATTTTTGTAACTTGATCACTAATAATCAGAATAATTTGAGAATGATCTTCTCAACCATTGATGGCCTGATAAATCCTACCTCCGCAAACCTATGTGAACTTTCCTCCACATCTAAATGTGATGAGTTTGCGGCATATTTCAGAGATAAGATAACAAGCATTAGGCTGGGTATCAGTCAAGCAAGACCTGATGAGAAGTTTGATGATACAGTGCCTTCGGAAAGTATTCAAACCCCTTGACTTTTCCACATTATGTTACGTTACAACCTTATTCTAAAATGGATTAAATAAAACAATTTACAAAGCAATCTACACAGAATACTCCATAATGACAAAGCGAAAACAGTTTTTTTTGGTGCAAATTTATTAAAAACTAAAAACAGTATTCAGACCCTTTGCTACGAGACTCGAATTTGAGCTCAGGTGCATTCTGTTACCATTGATCATCCTTGAGATTTTTCTACAACTTGATTGGAGTCCACCTGTGGTAAATTCAATTGATTGGATATGATTTGGAAAGGCACACACCTGTCTATATAAGGTCCCACAGTTGACAGTGCGTGTCAGAGCAAAAACCAAGCCATGAGGTTGAAGGAATTGTCCGTAGAGCTCCAAGATAGGATTGTGTTGAGGCACAGATCTGGGGAAGGGTACCAAAAAATGTCTGCAGCATTGAAGGTCCCCAAAAACACAGTGGCCTCCATCATTCTTAAATGGAAGAAGTTTGGAACCACCAAGACTCTTCCTAGAGCTGGCTGCCCAGCCAAACTGAGCAATCGGGGGAGAAGGGCCTTGGTCAGGGAGGTGACCAAGAACCCAATGGTCACTCTGACAGAGCTCTAGAGTTCCTCTGTGGAGATGGGAGAACCTTCCAGAAGGACAACCATCTCTGCAGCAATCCACCAATTAGGCCTTTATGGTAGAGTGGCCAGACGGAAGCCACTCCTCAGTAAAAGGCACATGACAGCCCCCTTGGAGTTTGCTAAAAGGCAGCTAAAGACTCTCAGACTATGAGAAACAAGATTCTCTGTTCTGATGTAACCAAGATTGAACTCTTTGGCCTGAATGCCAAGCATCACGTCTGGAGGAAACCTGGCACCATCCCTACGGTGAAGCATGGTGGTGGCAGCATCATGCTGTGGGGAGGTTTTTCAGCGGCACTGACTGGGAGACTAGTGAGGATCGAGGCAAAGATGAATGGAGCAAAGTACAGAGAGATCCTTGATGAAAACCTGCTTCAGAGCGCTCAGGACCTCAGACTGGGGCGACGGCTCACCTTCCAACAGGACAATGACCCTAAGCACACAGCCAAGACAAAGCAGGAGTGGCTTCGGGACAAGTCTCTGAATGTCCTTGAGTGGCCAAACCAGAGCCCGGACTTGAACCTGATTTAACATCTCTGGAGAGACCTGAAAATAGCTGTGCAGCAACGCTCCCCATCCAACCTGACAGAGCTTGAGAGGATCTGCAGAGAAGAACGGGAGAAACTCCCCAAATACAGGTGTGTCAAGCTTGTAGCGTCATACCCAAGAAGACTCAAGGCTGTAATCGCTGCCAAAGGTACTTCAACAAAGGACTGCGTAAAGGGTCTGAATACTTATGTAAATGTGATATTTCAGTTATAAATGTCTATTAAATTAGCAAACATTTCTACAAACCCATTTTTGCTTAGACATTATGGGGTATTGTGTGTAGATTGATGAGGGAAAAAAACATTTGAATCAATTTTAGAATAAGGCTGTAACCTAACAAAATGTGGAAAAAGTCAAAGGGTCTGAACACTTTACGAAGGCACTGTATGTGCCTTAGCCTACCACGCAAAGGCACTATGGATTTATTTTCCCTGGTTGACACAGACATGCTCAGGAAAGTTATTTCACAACTTAAGCCTTTTAACCTGCCTTCTCGATCCTATCCCCACGACCTTCTTCAAAACAGTTTTTAATTGCGTATCTGAAGAAGTGCAAGCTATTGTTAACCTCTACGGGATCGGTGTCCCGTATACGGGACGGTTGAGCTAACGTGCGCTGAAGTTATTAGCTTGACTGTTGTAAGTAACAGTAAACATTCCAGGACATAGACATGTCCTATAAGGGCAGAAAGCTTAAATTCTTGTTAATCTAACTGCACTGTCCAATTTACAGTAGCTATTACAGTGAAAAAATACCATGCCATTGTTTGAGGAGAGCGCACAACAACAAAAAAATTATCACGGCAACTGGTTTGATACATTCACCTCTGAAGGTAAATAATGTACTTACATCTTGCTCTGATTTGTCATCCTGAGGGTCCCAGAGATAAAATGTAGCATAGTTTTGTTTGATAAAATCCAATTTTATATTCAAATGTGGGAACTGGCTTGCTTTCTCTGGCTCCACACCCACCCCGCCCGGCCATCTAGATGTGTGAAAGTTAGTGTATAAGCTAATGATCCATCATGTATGACTTCCTGGGAGTGTGTAAACTTACATTTTGTATTACCATATAATTTTTGTATGTTCTCTATAGTTATGTACTTGAAAATGTATCAATGGACCAATTCGGCACATTTGGGCAGACTTGATACAAAATAGTCCAATATTGGAATGCATCACTGGATCAATCTGAAACTTTGCACACACACTGCTCTCATCTTGTGGCCAAAATCTAAATTGCGCCTAAACTGCAATATTATATATTCTGGCCCTTCTCTTGCATTTCAAAGATGATGACATTTATTTTCTTTTTTTAAACGCATGTTTTTATGTTTGTATTATCTTTTATCAGATCTAATGTGTTATATTCTCCTACATTAATTTCACATTTCCACAGACTTCAAAGTGTTTCCTTTCAAATAGTATCAATAATATGCATATCCTTGCTTCAGGTCCTGAGCTACAGGCAGTTAGACTTGGGTATGTCATCTTAGACAAAAATTTAAAAAAAGGGTCAGATCCTTAAGAGGTTAATCACTCCCTGTTCACAGGCACCTTCGCCACTGCACAAAAACTGCTATGGTGAAACCCCTTCAGAAGAAAAGTAATTTAGATTCTTCAGCTCATAGCAATTTTTGGCCAATCTCCAACCTTCCATTCTTAAGCAAAATTCTGGAGAAATTGGTTTTCAAACAGCTAAATTATTTTTGAAGTGCCAACTGTAGTAAAAAAAAAAATCCTATCTGGTTTTCGAGCCCACCACAGCACAGAGACAGCCTTAGTTAAAGTGGTAAATGATCTTAGAGCCAACACAAATGCCAAATTGCTCTCTGTCCTTGTACTCTTGAATTTAAGTGCTGCATTTGACACTGTTGAACATGATGTCCTTCTGGACAGACTGGAGAGGTGGGTTGGCCTCTCCGGTCCAGTTCTAAATTACTCAGAGAAAATACATATCACATGTGGCGTTCCACAAGGTTTGATTTTGGGTTCGGTACTGTTCAGTTGATATATGTTACCCCTTGGTAGCATTATCAGAAAGCACAGCATTGATTTTCACTGCTATGCAGACGATACACAACTTTACATTTCTCTGTCACCAGAGGAAGAAATTATTAGTATTAGTGTATAAGTGATTTACATAAATACTTGGATGGTTCACAACTTCCTCCAGCTAAATCAAGAAAAGACTGAGGTACTTATTGATGGAGCCAAAGCACAGAGAGAATCTAGCCGCACATTTTAATTCACGGGCAATAAATATAAAACACCAGGTAAAAAACCTAGGTGTTATTTTAGATTCTGAACTCAATTTCGAATCACACACTAGGAATGTGACCAAAATGGCTTTTTACCACATGAGGAACATTGCCAAGGTGCGGCCATTTCGCTGATACAGAGAGACTCATCCATGCTTTTATTACAAGTACATTTTACATTTAAGTTATTTAGCAGACACTCCTATCCAAAGCGACTTACAGTTAGTGAGTGCATACATGTTTTCATACTGCCCCCCCGTGGGAAACGAACCCACAACCCTGGCGTTGCAAGCGCCATGCTCTACCAACTGAGCTACATGGGGCCGTATTCAAGTAGGCTTGACTACTGTAATGCTCTCCTGTCTGGTCTACCCAAGAAAGCCATTGGTCAACTGCAAAACATACAGAATGTTGCAACACGGGTACTGACCAGAAGGAGAGCACACATTACACCGGTTTTAAGGTCTCTGCACTGGCTGCCTGTGAGTTTTATAATTAATTTAAAGATTCTTCTAATCCACGATTGTGCACCCCAATACATGTCAGACATGCTTTTAAGTGATGTACCCAGTTGGTCCCTCAGGTCCTCTGGCACTGGCCTTTTAACTATCCCAAAGCCTAGGACCAAGAGGTATGGAGAGGCAGCCTTTAGTTATTATGCCCCCAGCCTCTGGAATAGCCTGCCAGAGAACCTGAGGGGGGCCGAAACTCTGGACATATTTAAAAGAGATGTTAAAACACACCTTTTTAGCACTGCTTTTCCTTAGGGTGCTTTTTAGTCATTCAGTTTTTGTTATTCTTTTGTTTTTGTATCCTCTTTGTTGTGTAGTAAATATTTCAGTTTTTATTTTCATTGTTTTCTTTTGTGTTTTTCTATGAAGCACATTGTGTTGCATTCCATTTCTGAAATGTGCTGTATAAATAAAGCTTGATTTGTTTTGATTTATTGGGGCTGGCTCTATCAATAGTGTTGTGGTGCCTAGCTAACAGTTACAATGGTTTGTCACATAATTAGACCACTGGTGGCTCTAATTACCTCATGCGCTGACGTCAGACTCAATCACACAAACGACAAGAGGCCAGCACTCCCAGGAGGAAAATAATGGAAGAAACACATGCTTTCTTTACTTCATTATATTTCAGGAGAACACACAAAATAAAGGGTTCTCAATTTATGAATAAAATAATTACACTACACGAAGCTTACACAATTACCATGTAACTCATAAATCTTCATTCCTGGGCTTGTTATTTCTCCTCTAATTACGATTTTTCTGAGTGCGGTCAGTCCCCAGTCTCCAGCTGTTTCTATGACAGCGTGAACGCGTGTACGCCAAAGGATGCTGACAAGCACTCGGAATCGGATCATGAGCAGTCTGCTGGTGACATTTTCATGCTTCTATTTTTCAATGCAGACAGGAAGCCTGGCAACGCACACATGCTAATGAGAGATGTTCAGCCACGCTGATTTCCTCGCTAAACTTCCTAGCTCCTTATGTTTATCTGTCCCAAACCAGATAAGCTAAACAAGGCAGGCGGCGAGGGAAAGGGACAGGCTCATCTCTGTTTTAACCTTTTCACATAAAATTTTGTTTTCTCTTTCAAGAAAGACAGGCATATACCTTCTTCCCACAGAGTGCCTGTATACTCTCTTGCCATTCATCCATCAGTAAATGCATAGTTACATGGGCAGTTACAGTAAATACCGTCAGGTCCAAAATTATTAGCACCCTTGATAAAGATGTGCTAAAGATATCCTTTGTCTGCACTTACAGTGAGGGAAAAAAGTATTTAATCCCCTGCTGATTTTGTATGTTTGCCCACTGACAAAGATATGATCAGTCTATAATTTTAATGGTAGGTTTATTTGAACAGTGAGAGACAGAATAACAACAACAAAATCCAGAAAGACGCATGTCAAACATTTTCTACATTGATTTGCATTTTAATGAGGGAAATAAGTATTTGACCCCCTCTCAATCAGAAAGATTTCTGGCTCCCAGGTGTCTTTTATACAGGTAACGAGCTGAGATTAGGAGCACACTCTTAAAGGGAGTGCTCCTAATCTCAGCTTGTTACCTGTATAAAAGACACCTGTCCACAGAAGCAATCAATCAATCAGATTCCAAACTCTCCACCATGGCCAAGACCAAAGAGCTCTCCAAGGATGTCAGGGACAAGATTGTAGACCTACACAAGGCTGGAATGGGCTACAAGACCATCGCCAAGCAGCTTGGTGAGAAGGTGACAACAGTTGGTGCGATTATTCGCAAATGGAAGAAACACAAAATAACTGTCAATCTCCCTCAGCCTGGGGCTCCATGCAAGATCTCACCTCGTGGAGTTGCAATGATCATGAGAACGGTGAGGAATCAGCCCAGAACTACACAGGAGGATCTTGTCAATGATCTCAAGGCAGCTGGGACCATAGTCACCAAGAAAACAATTGGTAACACATTACGCCGTGAAGGACTGAAATCCTGCAGCGCCCGCAAGGTCCCCCTGCTCAAGAAAGCACAAATACATGCCCATCTGAAGTTTGCCAATGAACATCTGAATGATTCAGAGGAGAACTGGGTGAAAGTGTTGTGGTCAGATGAGACCAAAATGGAGCTCTTTGGCATCAACTCAACTCGCCGTGTTTGGAGGAGGAGGAATGCTGTCTATGACCCCAAGAACACCATCCCCACCGTCAAACATGGAGGTGTAAACATTATGCTTTGGGGGTGTTTTTCTGCTAAGGGGACAGGACAACTTCACCGCATCAAAGGGACAATGGATGGGGCCATGTACCGTCAAATCTTGGGTGAGAACCTCCTTCCCTCAGCCAGGGCATTGAAAATGGGTCGTGGATGGGTATTCCAGCATGACAATGACCCAAAACACACGGCCAAGGCAACAAAGGAGTGGCTCAAGAAGAAGCACATTAAGGTCCTGGAGTGGCCTAGCCAGTCTCCAGACCTTAATCCCATAGAAAATCTGTGGAGGGAGCTGAAGGTTCGAGTTGCCAAACGTCAGCCTCGAAACCTTAATGACTTGGAGAAGATCTGCAAAGAGGAGTGGGACAAAATCCCTCCTGAGATGTGTGCAAACATGGTGGCCAACTACAAGAAACGTCTGACCTCTGTGATTGCCAACAAGGGTTTTGCCACCAAGTACTAAGTAATGTTTTGCAGAGGGGTCAAATACTTATTTCCCTCATTAAAATGCAAATCAATTTATAACATTTTTGACATGGGTTTTTCTGGATCTTTTTGTTGTTATTCTGTCTCTCACTGTTCAAATAAACCTACCATTAAAATTATAGACTGATCATTTCTTTGTCAGTGGGCAAACGTACAAAATCAGCAGGGGATCAAAAACTTTTTTCCCTCACTGTATGTACTGCCCTCTTCAATTAAAACCACCGGTTTTCAATGGGGTTAAAATCCGGATACCTAGATGGCCATTGCAAATTGTTGATTTTGCTATATAGTTTTTTCTAAAAAAGGTAGGGGTCAAAATTACTGACACCCCTAAAGATTCTTATATATAAAGTCGTCAAAAGTTTAGTATTTAGTCCCATATTCCTAGCACGCAATGACTACATCAAGCATGTGACTCTACACATTTGTAGGATGCATTTGCAGTTTGTTTTGGTTGTGTTTCAGATTATTTTGTGCCCAATAGAAATGAATGGTAAATAATGTATTGTGTCATTTTGGAGTCACTTTTATTTTTAAATAAGAATATGTTTCTAAACACATCTACATTAATGTGGATGCTACAATGATTATGGATGATCCTGAATGAATCATGAATAATGATGAGTGAGAAAGGGGGTCTATAGAGGGTCATTACCAATAGCAGGGGAGGTTAGCATGTCTTGGGGGTATGATCTTTGACCCTCTAATTTTCTTACTCATCATTATTCACGATTCATTCAGGATTATCCGTAATCACATTAATGTAGATGTAAGGTTCTGTATTTATTTTCTTAGTCAACCTTGTGTTCTTGAACGTAGCCCCGTTTCTCTGTGTTCTTGAACATAGCCCTGTTTCTCTGTGTTCTTGAACGTAGCCCTGTCTTTCATGTTTGTTTTCACCTGTGTTAGTTACTCACCTGGTCTCATCAGCTCCTTATTTAGTTCAGTTCATTCTGTTTGTGCCTTGTGAGGTATTGTTCGTTTTGACTCTACTAAGCCTTTTCCTAGCTCGTTTGTGAGAACCAGTTATAGTCTTCAGTCCTAGATTTGATTCACCTGCCTGTTTGCCTACCTGTGTATGATCATTGCCTGCCTGTGACCACGATTCCTGCCTTCTGTGAAGGTGAAATAAACACCTGCCGTGCTCTGCGCGTGAAACTACACATTTTTCTCCCTGAGTATTCATTACAGAATACCTCACCCAAAAACCGGAATGGATTCAGCGGAGCTACAGCGGCGCCTAACCCAGCAAGAGGAGCGTATGGAGGAAATCTGCCATCTTCTCCACCAGCCTATCCCAACTCCTCTGATGCCAGGTATCGTATCCCATAGCCCTCGTTCATTCATATCCATGTCTGGAAAATATGACGGTTCACCTGGGAAATGTCCGGGATTTCTGATGCAATGCAGCAAATACATTGAGCACAACCCCACTAACTTTGCCACCGACAAGAGCAGGGTGGATTTTGTTGTGTCTCTAATCACAGGCAAAGCCCTGGATTGGGCCACCGCCATATGGACTGCCAACAGCACAGAACTCGGATCCGAGGCCCATTTCCACACCCTCTTCAAAGAGGTATTCGATCACTCTCCTTCCGGTTGTCCTATAGGATACCTCCTCATAGAACTTCAACAAGGACGCAATTCAGCTGCTGAGTATGCCCTCGAGTTCCGCACCATGGCTGCAGGGAGTGGATGGAGTGAGGCTGCTTTACTTACCATCTACAGAAGAGGGCTCAACAGGGAACTTCAGGCGGAGCTGGCCTGTAGAGGTGACCTTCAGGATTTAAATCAATACATTCGTATGTCCATCTCCATCGACCACCTCATCGCCGACCGCTGAAGAACCCAGGAACCCGAAACCTTCTCTTTCCATGATTCCGTCATCCCGTCCGAGTCTTCCAGAGCCCATGCAGTTGGGCCATGCTCCTCTCCCGCGTATCGAACGTCAAAGGCGGATCCAAGAAGGGCTCTGCCTATACTGTAGAGGGAAAGATCATCTACTCAGCCATTGCCCTCTTCGCCCTCCACGGAGAGATGAGAAGGATCCCTCTGCTGCCATGCAGGTAGGCGTGTCCTTATTGCTAAAATCTCCCAGAAGCAATTCTCCATCCCAGTATTGATAACTGTGAAGAGGGTTACTAAGTACGTAGAAGGCTTGGTAGATTTGGGAGCAGCAGGTAATTTTATCGATCACCAGCTAGTACAAGAGCTTGACATTGATCCAACACCTGTCACCCCTCCCTTAAGGATTAACACCCTGGACGGGCAGCCATTGGGCTCAGGCTTCATTACGCACCTGACACAGAGTGTCACCCTCCAGATTGGAGTCTTCCACACCGAAACCATTCAACTCATGGAACTCTCATCCCCCAAACAGCCACTCATCCTTGGACACCCCTGGCTTTGTCGTCACGACCCTGCCAAATCGTGGCGACAAGGTGAACTACTGTCCTGGTCTTCTACCTGCTTCACCAGTTGTCTCAGCCTACCCTGCAGAGCCACCACCATTGAGGACTCTGCCTCTGCAGTGCCACCCACCATACCATCTGAATACACCCAGTACAGCAAAATCAAGGCCTCCACTCTGCCACCACATTGCCCAGGGAACTGTGCAATTGACTTACTCCCTGGCGTGTCCCCACCGAAAGGCCATGTTAACCCCCTATCTATCCCGGAAAATGAGGCAATGGAGAACTACATTGATTAAACACTCGAAAACGGTTTCATTCGTCCTTCTTCTTCCCTGGCTGCGTCCAGCTTCTTCTTCGTTGGGAAAAAGGACGGTGGTCTCCATCCATGTATTATTTACCGTTCCCTGAATGACATCACAGTCAAGAACCGTTTCCCTCTTCCTCTGATCACAGCGACCCTTGAACAAGTGGGCCGCGCCAACATCTATACAAAACTCGACCTGTGAAGTGCATATAACCTTGTCCGTATACGTGAAGGCGACGAATGGAAGACAGCCTTTATCACCGCACGAGGACACTACGAATACCTGGTCATGCCCTACGGCCTTACTAACGCCCCCGCCGTCTTCCAATCCTTTATGAACAAGGTTTTCCAGGATATGATCAACCACTTTCTCATCGTCTACATTGATGACATCCTGATTTACTCCCACTCCCTGAAGGAACACATACAGCATGTACAAAGGGTTCTTCAACGGCTCCTTCACCATAACCTTTATGTGAAGACTGAAAAGAGCACCTTCCATGTAACCTCGGTAAACTTCCTTGGTTTCATACTGACACCTGGAGGGTCAGCATGGATGAGAACAATGTCACCACCGTCAGTAACTGGCACAAACCCACCACCGTTAAGGAACTCCAACGTTTCATTGGGTTCTCCAACTTCTATCGCCGGTTCATTCGGAACTTCAGTTCTACTGCCGCTCCCCTCACTGCCCTTACCAGCCAAACGACCCGGACCCTTCAATGGACTGATACCGCCCTGACTGCTTTCAGCAACTTGAAATGCCTCTTCACCTCAGCTCCTGTCCTTCGCCAACCTGATCCAACCCTTTCTTTCTCCCTGGAGGTGGATGCCTCCGAAGTAGGTGTAGGAGCCATACTCTCTCAGCGGGTGGGAACACCTCCAAAATCACATCCCTGTGCCTTCTTCTCTAGGAAGTTATCCTCCGCTGAGAGGAATTACGATGTGGGGAACAGAGAACTCCTCGCCATCAAGCTGGCCCTCGAGGAGTGGCGAAACTGGTTGCAGGGGGCGCACAACATCCCTATCTCATCCTAACAGATCATCTGGAAATATATCAGAGGGGCCAAGAGGTTAAACTCCAGACAAGCCCGCTGGGCTCTCTTCTTCACATGCTTCTATTTTCATGTTACTTACATCCCTGGAAAGAAAAACGTAAAAGCTGATGCTCTCTCCCGCCAGTTTGACCTTCCGACCAGTAACTCAGACCCTACACCCATTATTCCTTCCTCTTGCATTATGGGACCAGTACTGTGGGAGGTTCACTCTGCCATACAAGAATCCCTAGCCTCAGACCTGGCTCCTCCTGAGACACCAGCTGGGAAGAGTTACGTACCAGCAGCTGTTAGACCCAAACTGATGCAATGGTGTCACACGTCCTTGGGGTCAGGACATCCGGGCATTACAAGAACCACGAACTTCTAGCCAGTAAGTTCTGGTGGTCCTCACTGGCATCCGACGTAAGGGATTACGTACTCTCCTGTCCAGTCTGCGCCCAAACCAAAAGCCCTCGTCATCTCCCTTCCGGTAAGCTTCAACCTTTGCCAATCCCTCACAGACCCTGGTCCCACATAGCTGTTGACGTCATCACAGACCTAACTGAATCCTCTGGTAACACCACCATCCTTGTCATAGTAGACAGTTTTTCAAAAATGTGTTGTCTGGTTCCTCTTCCCCATTTACCTAACTCCATGGAATTGGCTGAGTGTATGTTCCAGCAGGTGTTCCGTCTGTATGGGATTCCGGAGGACATCGTTTCTGACCGCGGGCCCCAGTTTGTCTTCCGGGTGTGGTGAGCCTTCTGTGACCGACTGGGGGTCGCCCTCAGCCTCTCCTCCGGGTACCGTCCCCAGACCAACAGGCAGATGGAACACCTGAACCAAGAAATAGGGAAGTACCTCCGCCAACAATGTTCTGCCTCTCCACACGACTGGAGTTGGTTTATGGCCTGGGCTGAATACGCTCAGAACTCCCTCATGCATTCATCCCTCCGCCTTACTCCGTTTCAGTGTGTACTTGGTTACCAACCCCCTGTGTTTCCCTGGGAGGCGGTGCCTGATACTGTCCCAGCTGTCGATGACTGGTTTCGGCATAGTGAGCGGGTATGGGAGACCGCTCACCGGCATCTGCAGGAAGCCTCTAATACCCAGAAATGCTTTGCCGACAGACGCCGCCAACCTACGCCACTCTTTCACCCTGGACAGCGTGTGTGGCTCCGCCTCCCCTGCAAAAAGTTCTGTCCTCGCTTCATTGGTCCCTTCAAGATAACCCATCGCATCAACCCTGTCACGTACCGCCTCCAGTTACCCCATCAGTATAAAATCTCCTCATCCTTCCATGTGTCTCTGTTAAAACAGGTCACCTACAGTCCTCTTCATCCTCCAGTCTCAACCCGCAGTGCGCCCCCACCGTTGGACGTCAGAGGGGAACGTGCCTACGCCATTCAGGCCATCCTTGATTCCAAACACCTGAGAGGTCACATCCACTATCTAGTGGACTGGGAAGGTTATGGGCCTGAAGAACGGTCCTGTGTCCCCGACCAGGACATCCTCAATCCAGAGATGATTCAGGTATTCCACCATGATCGTCCCGCTCCCCGACCTAGGGGTCGACCCCCGAACAGACCCACTGGACATCAGCCTCGACGCAGACCTTCGGGTCAGTCCACGACCTTGTCGAACCAGCCTGCCGGACCTCCGGTGCCGTTGGTTCATCAGGAGCCTCCCTTGGGGGGGGGGGGGGGGGGGTGTACTGTAAGTTTCTGTATTTATTTTCTTTGTCAACCTTGTGTTCTTGAACGTAGCCCTGTATTTCATTTTTGTTAATTGATTTCACCTGTGTTAGTTACTCACCTGGTCTCATCAGCTCCTTATTTAGTTCAGTTCATTCTGTTTGTGCCTTGTGAGGTATTGTTCGTTTTCACTCTACTAAGCCTTTTCCTAGCTCGTTTGTGAGAACCAGTTATAGTCTTCAGTCCTAGTTTTGATTCACCTGCCTGGTTGCCTACCTGTGTATGACCATTGCCTGCCTGTGACCACGATTCCTGCCTTCTGTGAAGGCGAAATAAACACCTGCCGTGCTCTGCGCGTGAAACTACACCTTTTTCTCCCTGAGTATTCATTACAGTAGAAGTGTTTAGAAACATATTCTATTCTTATTTACATATTCTATTCTTACTTTCTCTGAGCAATTGTAACAGTATACAATAATATAATTTCCCCCAAAATGTTTGCATACAATTTAGCACAGTATTGGAAATATTTATTTTAAACAGTCATTATTGCTCATCTTTATCAAGAATGTCAATCATTTCGGACCCCATTGTGTACAAACGGGCCCAGTAACCAAAGTGCATCCTCCCTGCATTTTATAGACAAGTCTCAGCTTTAACAGCTGTCTTACTGACCTTTTACCCCAAAGCACAAATCAATGGACCTTTCCAACTATGTAAGAATCAGGGTAGGGAGGTGAATATTTTAAAAGGTAGAATTGATATAAAAGGCAGAGGTAGCAAAGTAGAGCAGGGACAACAGATCTGAAATGAAATGGTGTACAGATAAAGTCCAACCTACGGTAGATTCTAACAGCAGTGTGCCTGATAAATGTCAACACTCCATGACCATTTGAAGTAGTAACTGAGCTTCAAGCACACAAGAATCTGACATTATCATAACAACAGAACGTGCATGGCATCTCTGAGTCCAATGGCTTGTCATGCTAATGATACTGATCTGGGTTGATATTATGCAGACAGTTTACAGGGAAATAGGATAATAACAGGTTATTTGATTATTTTTGTTGACCATCACTGTAATTCAAGACAGAAGAAATGGCTATGTGTCAAATTCAATAAACCCTGCAGTACAATTACTGTATTGTAAGCATGCTGTTATCCTCATTGAAATGGTAATCATCTGCCAGCTTAAAAATGTCAAGCTTTTTACAGTACCGCATGTTCCAATATAGATTGTATCAGAATGTCAGAGAAGTCAGAGCAATCTGTCAATATAATCCTTATCTTGTGTCTTGAGGCTGCTGGATCCTACCATTATGGGACATTTTGAACAGGGGATAGGAATATTTTATGCCATGTCTTGTGTTGCTGTTCCATGTTACGCACTGCAGTGTGGGTTGAAGAGGATACATGAGGTTGCAAACAAACTCTCCCTGACTACTAAGTTGTGTGATGAAAATGTATGAAGTCTGAGGTCATTTTGTTAATTGCAGATCAGAGGTGTTGAGTAGCTCTGTGGGAGGAGTGTAAACATGAGGATGGATGGATGGATGGCGGGATGGATCGTCTCCCTCTCTCTTCCCCCTTCGCATTAACCAGCTATAAATATAGACAGTGCTGCTGATTGCAATTCCTTTCATCTTGTATTAAGGAACTGACGCATCTTCTTCAATGAAACAAGTCTGATGGGTTTCATCAAGAAAGCATTTAGATGACGTCCATGTAATTCAAATTAGCATCATGATCTCAGTAAACAGCTCCTCTGTAAGACATTAGAGGTGCCCTGAACAAGGCAGGATGTGTCATCATTCACTTCTGGTTATGCCTGGGGTTGCAGACACACACTCTTCAGCTCAGAGGACTACTTCTAAATGTTATTTTGACTGGAAAATGAACTGAGACTTGACATATCGTACAGTGGCTTGCGAAAGTATTCACCCCCCATGGCATTTTGGAATTAAAATTGATTTTTTGGGGGTTTGTATCATTTGATTTACACAACATGCCTACCACTTTGAAGATGCAACATATTTTTTATTGTGAAACAAACAAGAAATAAGACAAAAAAACTAAACTTGAGCGTGCATAACTATACTTTGTAGAGCCACCCTTTTCAGCAATTACAGATGCAAGTCTTTTGGGATATGTCTCTATAAGCTTGGCACATCTAGCCACTGGGATTTTTGCCCATACTTCAAGGCAAAACTGCTCCAGCTCCTTCAAGTGTGATGGGTTCCGCTGGTGTACAGCAATCTTTAAGTCATACCACAGATTCTCAATCGGATTGAGGTCTGGGCTTTGACTAGGCCATTCCAAGACATTTAAATGTTTCCCCTTAAACCACTTGAGTGTTGCTTTATCAGTATGTTTAGGGTCATTGTCCTGCTGGAAGGTGAACCTCCGTCCCAGTCTCAAATCTCTGGAAGACTGAAACAGGTTTCCCTCAAGAATTTCCCTGTATTTAGCGCCATCCATCATTCCTTCAATTCTGACCAGTTTCCCAGTCCCTGCCGATGAAAATCATGTTGCTGCCACCACCGTGCTTCACTGTGGGGATGGTGTTCTCGGGGTGATGAGAGGTGTTGGGTTTGCGCCAGACATAGCGTTTTCCTTGATGGCCAAAAAGCTCAATTTGAGTCTCATCTGACTAGAGTACCTTCTTCCAAATGTTTGGGGAGTCTCCCACATGCCTTTTGGCGAACACCAAACGTGTTAGCTTATTTTTTTCTTTAAGCAATGGCTTTTTTCTGGCCACTCTTTCGTAAAGCCCAGCTCTGTGGAGTGTATGGCTTAAAGTGTTCCTATGGAGACATACTCCAATCTCCGCTGTGGAGTTTCGCAGCTCCTTCAGGGTTATCTTTGGTCTCTTTGTTGCCTCTCTGATTAATGCCCTCCTTGCCTGTTCCGTGAGTTTTGGTGGGTGGCCCTCTCTTGGCAGGTTTGTTGTGGTGCCATATTCTCTCAATTTTTTTATAATGGATTTAATGGTGCTCCGTGGGATGTTCAAAGTGTCAGATATTTTTTTATAACCCAACCCTGATCTGTACTTCTCCACAACATTTCACTTCACCAATTTTGACTATTTTGTGTATGTCCATTACATGAAATTCAAATAAAAATCTAATTAAATTACAGGTTGTAATGCAACAAACGGAGATTAATACTTTTGCAAGGCACTGTAGGTCTTTGTGCAGAGAAAATGGAGACCGTAACATGAACATATAGACAAAATAGTGAACATTGCAGCAAGAAAGAACTGAGGCAAGGTGTCATCAATGAACATACAGTAAGTAGTACTGCTGATTATAATAAAGTCTATATGTGAGGTTTGTGCGTCTGCCTACGTCTATCAACTGTCTCATGTGAAATGTTGATGGATATTGTTATCTGTAGGATTTTGTCTGTAAACAACAAAGACTCAGAGCTTCAGAACAACACACAATTCTCCAGCCAAAGATGGTTTAACTGGTGAGAAGGGTGATTAAGTTCAGCTGTTAATCATACACAGAGAGATACATCGCCATGACAATGAACCAAAGTCCTGGTTTGCTTTTCCATTTTGTCTGCAGCTCTTGCCTGAGCCTAGTGTTTGTCCAGTGATTGTAGTGACATCACAGGTGTGGTTGTGTAATGGTTGTTTCCTGGTTGGCCACACAGATGATCAGAGTGCTGGCTCTCTCTAATGATGCTGCTCTTGGCTAACTCACCTCCCAGGCTGACAGACAGAGCTTGATTAGTTTCTTCAGGATAAACGTCTGCCTTTTCACCTCTGTCCCTCTAAAGCTACATCTCAAGGGTCAGTGATGGCACCTTCCTTCCTTTGGTCTATTTATAAATCCTGTCCCTGTGCCTCAATGAACTTTCCTACACACTGGATGTGCAGGTTGGACCCATAAAAACAATTGAGCCTGACCAGACCACAAACCTCCACTAATACACAAACTTAACAATAACACCGAAAAACCATAATCAATAAATCAATATTCAATGATCATTTTTCTTCATTATGCTTAAATTACAAATAAGGCAATCTCAATACATCATTGAGCCAGCCATAGTGTACGATATACTAAACCGACAACAAGGCGCCATTCAATTGAGATGAAAAACAGTGAATAGAGGTGACATAGTGAGAACTAATATAAAGGCTAAACCAGCCAGCCATCTGCACATTTTCTGCAGGTTCAGCAATTCCAAATTCCTTTTTTAAATATGACCTCATTCTATGACACTTGAAAAATCAACAGTCCACCATTGGAGCTGTTCTCTAGTGTGTTGTCCTGGTTTGGGGAATCACAGTAATCTTTCTTTACAATGGCAAGGACAAAGCATCACTGGTCAATAGAGACAATGCCAAATATGGTAAGCAACTGGAAGAAAAGTTGAACATTAGAACTGTGAATCTGAATATTCCAATGAGTGAGGCATCAGCCGTTGACAGAAGTTATTAGAAACAGTAACCTGCTGCTTCTACTCTGTAGCTTAAACAGGGCACTTTCCCACGAGGCAACTGGGCTTTAAAAGAGCAGTTAAATCCCCAACATCAGGAGGAGCAGCAGGAGAACCGGAGCTCAGCATGGAGAGTTTATTTATTTAGGACACAACCAGGACACATCCCCTCCATCGGGGCTGCCACGAGGGGGGCACTGAAACACTGAAACAGGCCCACATGCATCTGCCCACCCGCCCGGCACAGAAGCGTTATCCTTACTGCGGAGTACAAATCAGCCATGACACCATGGCCATCATCATGAATATAATCCATGATGATTGACAAGTAATGAGACAATGCATTCATGTGAGGACTTTACCATACATGTACAACCTATTGATTTGACAGTGATCCTACCCAGGTGATAAAAGGTTTGTTCACAAAACAAACCCTCTCCCCCCTTGGTCTTTGTCTAGCACAGACATGTCTGGGGTGTTCTTGGTCTGGGGTGGGGGATAAACAGACAAACTGCAGTAACGTGAAACTGTTTCAGATGGATTTGATGATCATTGTATTAGTACAGTAGCTGTCAAAAGTTTCAACCATGCACCCATCAGTGTCGAAGCACCAAGTTCAGCCAAATAACCATGAATTAATATCAATATTTACGACATTCATTCAGTGTCGAGAGCTGATGGGGGCATGGAGAAGGGGCTTGTGAGTGTGTATGTGTGTGTAGCATCAGTCTCTGAGGCTCAATAAAAGCTGCAGACATAAAATGACATTGAGGGGAGTCAAGGTAACAGGTGGCTAACTAAACTAAAATCATTGGTAAAGGATAAATGTGCATGTAGGCCTTCTTAGCCCTTTTCAATACCTCCTTCATAACAGTACTATTATAGAAGGATGTCACAAACCTCCTGTACTAATTTCTAGTAGTACAACCACCACAGATCATGTTTTGCCATCATTGAATCAACGAGCACTTGGACCGGCTCTTGCATGGTAAAACCTTTAATTAGTGCTAATGAAATCAGCATCACTCTCCAGAGCATAAATCCTATTCAATAGAGCACACTTCATCAGGGATTGTAACGCTGAGCACATCAAAGACACTAACAACCAAGCTAGCATAAATAAACTAATCCAGGAATCATTTCCTGGCTCAAAAGAGAGCCCTTTATTATGAAATGACAACAACCGTTTTACAGTATAATGCCCGGAATACGTATTTTATATTTGTCTTATATTTACAGGAATGTGTTGATCTCAGGTCTAATGAAATGGCATAATAAATCTTTGCTGTTTTTTATAGATGGCTGTTGGTGGTTCCATCTCCTTCAGCCAAGGAATCACCCTCCTACATCTGCACCAACACACATCACACATCATCATGCATGACACAATCCCTTGAGTTCAACCAAGAGTCAATGAATCGAAATTCCACAAATATGTATAAGTGAGATGGCAAAGCTTATTTAGCCATAGAGATGTTTTTCAAAGCCCATATTTAGAAGGGGCATCACAAGGGACATTATGGCAATGATGGTGACTCATCTCTTTGTGATACATACACGACAATCGTGCCACACAAAATATTTCTGGGCTGTGTTAACCCTGCATGTCCCCACCTCTTTGGAAAGCATTCAATTATAAATGAGTGAACACAGTATGTGTGATGATGTTCCTGTGATCCAATAGGGGATTGTCTTTGCATCAAGTGTGTGTGGTCATTTGTACAGATGAAAGAGAGCCCATAGACTGTTCTAGTGATAAATATAAAAGAGCATATGACATGAAAATAGGATTTGAATGTGCCATCAGCTGAGAAGAACATTTAAGTACATTTCCCTTTCAAATTGCAATATAAATGCTAGAAGAGTTATACTACTGAAGACTTTTGTGCATTTATGGTTCTCTACAAAAAATATTACACCAAATAAAGTGACAACTATAATTTTAACAGTGCCATCCACATAGAGTGTCTCCTTACTGGTAGAGTTCTTCCTCTGGGGTATAGAATGCTGGGAGGATAACCTGTTATTATCTCTATCTGCTCAGCCAGGTAGACGTGCTCCTGGTTCAAGGGAACGCTCACAGGGATTTAACTCCTGGACCCCATAATCACAAGGGGAATTTGTAGCAAGCCTGGAAGTCTGATTATTCCTTCCATTTTCTGTTCTGTAGTTCATACTACTTTAACTACTTATTCAATTAGTATGCTGGTCTCTTGTCAAACAAGTCAGCAATCAAATGACATTGGTGGTGGATAAATCCCCCATTTTTTTATTTACCACAATTACACTTAGATGGATCAAAAACAGGGAGTTTTCACGTTCAAGCAGAGAGAGCAATCTCTCACAGGCCAGTCTCTGCCTGCTGGGGGGACAGCAGGACACAAACAGCTCAGCCAATCAATTTGCTCCAATCCCTCAGATTAAAAGAGGCACCATGCTATGTATTCATTAACAACCAAAACCACAAAGACAATTTTCCAGAATTCCTATTTCCCAGTACTGTGCATCACCCCAGGTTTGGCTGTGTAAAATCATGTGAAAACATCTCGTCAAGGACGGAGGTAATATTCCCAAAGGTCAACAGAGATTCATGCTTTCTCAGTGGGAGGAGTGAGGGGGCTGATTGATTGGTCATTTCATATCATTAATTCAGACATTTTTCAATTGTCATAGTCCCCTCCTTTGGCACGACGATCCCTTCTATTAAATGAGGAGGGCAAACTACAAGCTGCGTGTGAGATGGGGATCCTCTTAGAGGAGTTGTAGGCATATGCAGTTTGGTGGCTTTCATTGTGTGGCCCCACGGCCCCTTTCTTACAGTACAGAGAAATAATTACTGACTTTTCATTCCCCTCTGGTACCTGCCAGCGCTTCCCACCCCCTAACACAGCTGATTAGACACAGCTGCAGCACGCTGCTTTCCTCCTCTCCACTTCCACATCCTCTTATCTCTGGAACCCAACAAACAATCATCTCACACCACAAAAGACCCATTCAATGGTCCCCAACTGTCTGAACAGGCTTAAGGCTGATTAAACACCTTCCTAAGAAATGTAAAACATGCATGAGCAGTAGAACATGGCAACCGGGTTGATATCAAATGGGGTTTAGTTTGTGATGTAATGTACTACACTACAGGTTTCCTCAGTCCTAACCTACTATGACATTCAGGTACTGCCGGGTTGGTCTTTGGGTACTATTGTCAGTGCCGATACCTCCAGAGGGTTCACTCTGCAGACCCTCCTGTGCCTGGTCCTGTCTTGTCCTATTCTGCAGACGAGCCCTGACATTCACGGGAACAGACGTGACGGATCGATCTGACATCACCAACAACAACTGAATCAGAAAAAATACTATAATTTCCCACATCTGCAGAGGAGGTGTATTTTGGTCAGAGTGTCTCATGGTGTTGAAGACGTCACGGTCCCAGGGGTGTGAACCGCAGGCAGAGATAAGCTCTCTAACTAGCTGTCAGAAAAACACACTGACACACACACACACACTCACACACACGTTCTAACACTTCAGACAGACACAGCTCCTCAACTGCTCTGATCAACTGCTCTGATCAACTGCTCTGATCAAGCCAACGAACATAAAACTAAATAGTGCTATGAATGATTTGCTTAATGTCAGTAATGTTTCAAATCTGTATGATTCACCTTGAGATTATAAGCAATACCATGAGAAACTCAATATATATTGTTTCCAAAAATATGCATAAAAAGGGTACTGAGGAGAAAAGAAAACTTGGAACAGAATCAATTGTGTAATTTTGGAAGAAATTATCTCCACCCACCAGAGAGCTTCTAAATCAACACCACCATAAGACATCCGCTCCCATCTATATTTCACCCATAGTAATTTGTGCTTTGTATTAGCTTTCAATGCTATGTCATTATCAATGCCTTTGAAAGGGTTCCCCCCAATACAATACAATATAAAACAAAATAGCTAAATAAGTATATACCAAGAAAGATGCAATATATAATTCAGGTATTTCCTAAAGGTTGTGATAGAGCCCCCTTTAACCAACCATTTGTCTCTCCATCCCAAAAACATACATTCTAACCCTTACCCTTTTGTTTCCTTTTGTTTTCTAACATTGGCCTTACTTACAGTGGCTTGCGAAAGTATTCACACCCCTTGGCATTTTTCCTATTTTGTTGCCTTACAACCTGGAATTAAAATGGTTGTTGATTTACACAACATGCCTACCACTTTGAAGATGCGAAATAATTGTATTGTAAAACAAACAAGAAATAAGACAAAAGAAACAGAAAACTTGAGCGTGCATAACTATTCACCCCCCCCCCCCCCCACACCTTTTGCAGCAAATACAGCTGCAAGTCTCTTGGGGTATGTCTCTATAAGCTTGGCACATCTAGCCACTGGGATTCAAGGCAACACTGCTGCTCCAGCTCCTTCAAGTTGGATGGGTTCCGCTGGTGTACAGCAATCTTTAAGTCATACCACAGATTCTCAATCGGATTGAGGTCTGGGCTTTGACTAGGCCATTCCAAGACATTTAAATGTTTCCCCTTAAACCACTCGAGTGTTCCTTTAGCAGTATGCTTAGGGTCATTGTCCTGCTGGAAGGTGAACCTCCATCCCAGTCTCAAATCTCTGGAAGTCTGAAACAGGTTTCCCTCAAGAATTTCCCTGTATTTAGCGCCATCCATCATTCCTTCAATTCTGACCAGTTTACCAGTCCCTGCCAATGAAAAACATCTCCACAGCATGATGCTGCCACCACCATGCTTCACTGTGGGGATGGTGTTCTCGGGGTGATGAGAGGTGTTGGGTTTGTGCCAGACATAGCGTTTTCCTTGATGGCCATAATGCTCAATTTTAGTCTAATCTGACCAGAGTACTTTCTTCCATATTTTTGGGGAGTCTCCCACATGCCTTTTAGCGAACACCAAACGTGTTTGCTTATTTTTTTCTTTAAGCAATGGCTTTTTTCTGGCCACTCTTCTGTAAAGCCCAGCTCTGTGGAGTGTAAGGCTTAAAGTGGTCCTATGGACAGATACTCCAATCTCCGCTGTGGAGCTCCTTCAGGGTTATCTTTGGTCTCTTTGTTGCCTCTCTGATTAATGCCCTCCTTGCCTGGTCCGTGAGTTTTGGTGGGCGGCCCTCTCTTGGCAGGTTTGTTGTGGTGCCATATTCTTTCCATTTCTTAATAATGGATTTAATGGTGCTCCTTGGGATGTTCAAAGTTTCTGATATTTTTTTATAACCCATCCCTGATCTGTAATTCTCCACAACTTTGTCCCTGACCTGTTTGGAGAGCTCCTTGGTCTTCATGGTGCCGCTTGCTTGGTGGTGCCCCTTGCTTAGTGGTGTTGCAGACTCTGGGGCTTTTCAGAACAGGTGTATATATACTGAGATCATGTGACACTTAGATTGCACACAGGTGGACTTTATTTAACTAATACATATGCACGCACCACTTTTCCGTTATTTATTTTTTAGAATTCTTTGAAACAAGTTATTTTTTTCATTTCACTTCACCAGTTTGGACTATTTTGTGTATGTCCATTACATGAAATCCAAATAAAAATCTATTTAAATTACAGGTTGTGATGCAACAAAATAGGAAAAACGCCAAGGGGGATGAATACTTTTGCAAGGCACTGTAAGTCAACCCTAGCCCTGACCTTAGCCTAACCACTCGCTAGAATGCCTTATGTAAATATTATACTTTTTGGAATTCGGCCAATGTGAGCCTTCGTTGTGATATCATGTTACCGAAAATAGATCAATCAATTAAATCAAGTCCTTGGACACACAGAATCAACTGTATGTTTTCACCATGAATACATAGATCTTACCTTATTCATCATGTTCAATAATTGAACTGTCTGTAATGGTGTGTTAATTAAGTTATTCAGGGGTATCCATATACAGTATTTAGAACTTAACATTATCTCTGGTTCTCTTCATGCAGCACAACTAGATCTTGTTTTGATGTGAATAAAGGAACTAGAGGTTCAAAAGCAAGAGAGGAAAATCCTCAGAGTCCAAGGGCTATTCTACTCAACAGGGTGCAGACAGGTTGAAATGCAGTGATTTGGTTGTGTGAACAGGGGCATGACAGGGTGTACTAAAACTGCAGTCGGTGGTGCTACAGCAGAGAATCTGGGAATCTGATGCCAAGAGAAACATAAATAATGGTCTAACCTTAAACACACAGCATAACAATCTGAGGGTAGAATACCTAAAAACCCTCTGCCTTATAGAGGATGGTTTTGTTGGACAGTATTGTTGGACATTGCTGCCTGGTATCGCTGTGACCTATGGCATTAGTCCTAGTTTTAGCATATGACGGTTTGATTAATGCAGGCCAGTGAGAGGTTATCCATCCCAATATTCAATTAAAGGCTCAACAGCACCTCCCAATAGGTGGAGTTTACTGTTAATAAGCAACCAATGTTAAACCTTCAGGCTTGCTGCTTCGTTAGGAGGGATATTGAGGAGAAACTGAAAATACAACACAGAGGACATCAAAGCACCCACTCTGCAAAATGAGTAACAAACTCCTTATTAGATATTCACCAATCTCCTAGGATACGGCCGCCACACACAATAATAACCCAGCTAAATTGTTGCTTGTATAATGCTCTTGAATAATGCTCTTTTTACAAAATTACTGTTAGCCAGGAGAGGACACCGGCACAGTGAAGGAAGAGTGGAAGCATTTCAAGGCTTCCGGTGTGACAGCACATCAGAGCACAGCACATCTCAATGTCAAAAGACAATAGGGAAGACGACTGTAAATGGCTCATACTTCAAGATACATCATCTAATGAATGGAAGCAGAAATCCCAATATTATCCTCGGTTTATATCCCAATAACAGAAGTAGAGGATAACGATTTGTAAAACATACAGGAAATGTTTCCCAAAACTGAAAGCATAGAGAGGATATCTAGAGCCAGGACCAAGCAGCAGAGTTTGTGCCAGTTCATTGCTGTCACAGCCCACACATTCAGTTGATACAATCGCTGAGACACCAAATGCCATAAGAATGTCAGACTCACATTTTAAAGAGACAACTAGCTCAGAGCTACAACCAACATCCATCTGTGTGCAATCTAAGTGTCACATGATCTGTCACATGATCTCAGTATATATACACCTGTTCTGAAAGGCCCCAGAGTCTGCAATACCACTAAGCAAGGGGCACCACCAAGCAAGCAGCACCATGAAGACCAAGGAGTTCTCCAAACAGGTCAGGGACAAAGTTGTGGAGAAGTACAGATCAGGGTTGGGTTATAAAAAAATATCAGAAACTTTGAACATCCCACGGAGCACCATTAGTATCTGTCCATAGGACCGTCCATAGGACCACTTTAAGAGTATCTGTCCATAGGACCACTTTAAGACGTACACTCCACAGAGCTGGGCTTTACGAAAGAGTGGCCAGAAAAAAGCCATTGCTTAAAGCAAACACATTTGGTGGTCACCAAAAGGCATGTGGGAGACTCCCCAAACATATGGAAGAAGGTACTCTGGTCAGATGAGACTAAAATTGAGCTTTATGGCCATCAAGGAAAACGCTATGTCTGGCGCAAACCCAACACCTCTCATCACCCTGAGAACACCATCCCCAAAGTGAAGCATGGTGGTGTCAACATCATGCTGTGGGGATGTTTTTCATCGGCAGGGACTAGGAAACTGGTCAGAATTGAAGGAATGATGGATGGCGCTAAATACAGGGATATTCTTGAGGGAAACCTGTTTCAGTCTTCCAGAGATTTGAGACTGGGACGGAGGTTCACCTTCTAGCAGGACAATGACCCTAAGCATACTGCTAAAGCAACACTCGAGTGGTTTAAGGGGAAACATTTAAATGTCTTGGAGTGGCCTAGTCCCGTATAGCTCAGTTAGTAGAGCATGGCGCTTGCAACGCCAGGGTTGTGGGTTCGATTCCCATGGGGGGCCAGTATGAAAATGTATGCACTCACTAACTGTAAGTTGCTCTGGATAAGAGTGTCTGCTAAATGACTAAAATGTAAAAAAAAATGTAGTCAAAGCCCAGACCTCAATCCAATTGAGAATCTGTGATATGACTTAAAGATTGCTGTACACCAGCGGAACCCATCCAACTTGAAGGAGCTGGAGCAGTTTTGCCTTGAAGAATGGGCAAAAATCCCACTGGCTAGATGTGCCAACTTATAGAGACATACCCCAAGAGACTTGCAGCTATAATTTCTGCAAAAGGTGGCTCTACAAAGTATTGACTTTGGGAGGATGAATAGTTATGCACGCTCAAGTTTTCTGTTTTTTTTGTTTTATTTCTTGTTTGTTTCACAATAAAAAATATTTTGCATCTTCAAAGTGGTAGGCATGTTGTGTAAATCAAATGATACAACCCGCCCAAAAATCCATTTTAATTCCAGGTTGTAAGGCAACAAAATAGGAAAAATGCCAAGGGGCGTGAATACTTTCGTAAGCCACTGTATCTCTACCTATTATGGGAAAATACATTCATAAATACTGCAGAGGTCTAAAGAAAGACCAGTATTAGAGAGAATGCATCAAGAGAATGAAAATAGCAGGCTCTATTGATCATTTTGATTTGAATTATTAGGATCTCCATTAGCCGACACCAATGGTACAGCTAGTCTTACTGGGGTCCGACACATAACAAAAAATACATTACAGACAAAAAAAAAGACTGTAGTGTGTGTGTGTGTGTGTGTGTGTGTGTGTGTGTGTGTATGTGCACATCTATCAGTTACACATACATGTCAGTACATACATACAACAAGTAGGTCACATTGGGGAGAGGCGTTGTGCCATGTGCTTTATACATTTTTTTAAACCAGGTTTGCTGTTCACTTGCGCTTTATAAGATGGAAGGGAGTTCCATGCAATCATTGCTCTGTATAATACTGTTCGTTTCCTTGAATTTGTTTTGGAATTTGGGACTGTGAAAAGACCTCTGGTGGCATGTCTGGTGGGGTAAGTGTTTGTGTCAGTGCTATGTGTAAGTTGACTATGCAAACAATTTGGAATTTACAACACAATAATGTTTCTTAAAAATAAGACTCTCAACCAAGACAGACTGGCATGCATAGTATTAATATTAGCCATCTGATTTCAATGAAGAGCAAGACGTGCCGCTCGGTTCTGGGCCAGCTGCAGCTTAACTATGTCTTTCTTTGCAGCACTTGTGGGTGTGTAGTGTCTATGTTTTGTGTTCTATGTTCACGATCTAGTTTAGGTGTTTCTATGTTGGCCGGGGTGGTTCTCAATCAGAGGCAACGTGAATCAGCTGTTGCTTGTTGTCTCTGATTGGGAACCATACTTAGGCAGCCTATTGTGCACTTGTCTTTTGTGGGATCTTGTTCCGTGTTGGTTTGTATTGTATAACCGAGGACTTCACGTATCGTTTTGTTGTTTTGTGTATTTGAAAGTACTATAATAAAAGTATGTACTCGTATCACGCTGCGCCTTGGTCCACTCCTTTCGATGATCGTGACAACTTGACCATATGACTGGACAATAATCAATATAAGATAAAACTACAGCCTGCAGGACTTGCTTTGTGGAGCGTGGTGTCAAAAAAGCAGAGCATCTCTTTATTACGTACAGACCTCTCCCCATCTTTACAACCATTGAATCTACAGTGCCTTCGGAAAGTATTCAGACCCCTTGACTTTTTCCACATTTTGTTACGTTACAGCCTTAATCTAAAATAGATTACATAAAAAAAGATCCTCAGCAATCTACACACAATACCCCATAATGACAAAGTGAAAACAGGTTTTTGCAACAACAAAAAAAACATTTTCCCTTATTTACATAAGTATTCAGACCCTTTGCTATGGGACTCGAAATTGAGCTCAGGTGTATCCTGTTTCCATTGATCATCCTTGAGATGTTTGTACAACTTGATTGGAGTCCACCTGTGGTAAATTCAATTGATTAGACATGATTTGGAAATGCACACACCTGTCTAAATAAGGTCCCACAGTTGACAGTGCATGTCAGAGCAAAAACCAAGCCATGATGTCGAAGGAATTGTCCGAAGAGCTCCGAGACAGGATTGTGTCGAGGCACAGATCTGGGGAAGAGTACCAAACATGTTTTGCAGCATTGAAGGTCCCCAAGAACACAGTGGCCTCCATCATTCTTAAATGGAAGAAGTTTGAAACCACCAAGACTCTTCCTAAAGCTGGCCGCCTGGCCAAACTGAGCAATCGGGGGAGAAGGGCCTTGGTCAGGGAGGTGACCAAGAACCCAATGGTCACTCTGACAGCTCTAGAGTTCCTCTGTGGAGATGGGAGAACCTTCCAGAAGGACAACCATCTCTGCAGCACTCCACCAATCAGGCCTT
Organism: Coregonus lavaretus; assembly: GCF_964263955.1. Taxonomy (NCBI): domain Eukaryota; kingdom Metazoa; phylum Chordata; class Actinopteri; order Salmoniformes; family Salmonidae; genus Coregonus; species Coregonus lavaretus. Next base: position 29,270,849 of record NC_139996.1, on the reverse strand, counting down.
TATGGTAGAGTGGCCAGCTGGAAGCCACTCTTCAGTAAAAGACACATGACAGCGCGCTTGGAGTTTGCCAAAAGGCACCTAAAGACTCTCAGACCATGAGAAACAAGATTCTCTGGTCTGATGAAACCAAGATTAAACTCTTTGGCCTGAATGCCAAGCGTCACGTCTGAAGGAAACCTGGCAGCATCCCTATGGTGAAGCATGGTGGTGGCAGCATGATGTGGTGGGGATGTTTTTCAGCGGCAGGGACTATGAGACTAGTCAGGATAGAGGCAAAGATGAACGAAGCAAAGTACAGAGAGATCCTTGATGAAAACCTGCTCCAGAGCGCTCAGAACCTCAGACTGGGGCGACGGTTCACCTTCCAACAGGACAACGACCCTAAGCACACAGCCAAGACAACGCAGGAGTGGCTTCGGGACAAGTCTCTGAATGTCCTTGAGTGGCCCCCGGACTTGAACCCGATCGAACATCTCTGGAGAGACCTGAAAATAGCTGTGCAGCAACGCTCCCCATCCAACCTGACAGAGCTTGAGAGGATCTGCAGAGAAAAATGGGAGAAACTCCCCAAATACAGTTGTGCCAAGCTTGTAGCATCATACCCAAGAAGACTCGAGGTTGTAATCGCTGCAAAAGGTGCTTCAACAAAGTACTGAGTAAAGGGTCTGAATACTTCTGTAAATGTGATTTCATTTTTTTAAATTATATTTTTAGCAAAATATTCTACAAACCTGTTTTTGCTTTGTCATTATGGGGTATTGTGTATAGATTGATGAGGGAAAATAAACAATTTAATCAATTTTAGTATAAGGCTGTAACGTAACAAAATGTGGAAAAAGTCAAGGGGTCTGAATACTTTCCTAAGGCACTGTATATGTTTGACCATGACCGTTTACAATCTAAGGTAATACCAAGTAATTGAGTCTCCTCAACTTGTTCAACAGCCACACCATTCATTACCAGATTCAGCTGAGGTCTAGAACTTAGGAAATGATTTGTACCGAATACAATGCTCTTAGTTTTAGTGATGTTCAGGACCAGTTTATTACTGGTTGTCACTCTTTGTTAAGGGTTTCAGTGTCTTCATTAGTTGTGGTGGCTGCTGCGTATATGGTTGAATCATCAGCATACATGGATACACATGCTTTGTTTAATGCAAGTGGCAGGTAATTGGTAAAAATATAAGAGTAGAGGGCCCAGAGAGCTTCCAGCAGGACATCACACTTTACATGTTTGACATTAGAGAAGCTTCTGAGTTCTATTAGATATATAGCTCTGAATCCATGATATGGCAGAGGTTGAAAAGTCATAACACTAAGCTTTCTCAACAACAGGTTATGGTCAATAATATCAAAGGCTGCACTGAATAACAGCACAGCTCCCACAATCTTCTTATTATCAATTTCTTTCAACCAATCATCAGTCATTTGTGTCAGTGTAGTACATGTTGAGTGGCCTTCTCTGTAAGCATGCTGCAAGTCTGTTGTTCATTTGTTTAAAGAGAAATAGCATTGTATTTGGTCAAACACAATTTTTTTCCAACCGTTTGCTAAGAGCTGGCAGCAAGCTGATAGATCTGCTGTTAGAACCAGTAAAGGCAGCTTTACCACTCTTGGGTAATGGAATGACTTTGGCTTCCCTCAAGGCCTGAGGACAAAGACTTTCCTCTAGGCTCAGATTAAAGATATGACAGATGGCTATAGAGTCAGCTACCATCCTCAGTAACGTTCCATCTAAGTTATCAATGCCAGGAGGTTTGTCATTATTGATCTACAACAATAATTGTTCCACCTCTCCCAAACTCATAAAAAAATTCTAACTTACAATGCTTTTCTTTCATTATTTGTTTTTTTATGCATGAGTACGATTGCTCACTGTTCATTGTTGGCATTTCCTGCCTAAGTTTGCCCACTTTGTCAATGAAGTAATTATTAAAATAATAGGCAACATCAAATGGTTTTGTGATGAATAACCCATCTGATTAGATGAAAGATGGAGTTGAATGTCTTTCTGCCCATAATTCTATTTAAAGTACTCCAAAGTTTATCTTTCTATATATCATTGATCTTGGCTTCATAATACAGTTTCTTCTTCTTTTTGTTGAGTTTAGTCCCATAATTTCTTAATTTGCAGTAAATCAGCCAGTCAGATAGACTTGGCTTGCGAAAGTATTCATCCCCCTTGGCATTTTTCCTATTTTGTTGCCTTACAACCTGAAATTAAAATGGATCTTTTGGGGGTTTGTATCATTTGATTTACACAACATGCCTACCACTTTGAAGATGCAAAATAATTTTTTTTGTGAAACAAACAAGAAAAAAGAAAAAAAAACTGAAAACTTGAGCATGCATAACTATTCACCCCCCTGTACTTCTCCACAACTTTGTCCCTGACCTGTCTGGAGAGCTCCTTGGTCTTCATGGTGCCGCTTGCTTGGTGGTGCCCCTTGCTTAGTGCTGTTGCAGACTCTGGAGTCTTTCAGAACACGTGTATATATACTGAGATCATGTGACACTTAGATTGCACACAGGTGGACTTTATTTAACTAATTATATGACTTCTGAAGGTACTTGGTTGCACCAGATCTTATTTAGGGGCTTCATAGCAAAGGGGGTGAATACATATGCACGCACCACTTTTCCGTTATATATTTTTTGAAATAAGTATTTTTTTTCATTTGAACTATTTTGTCTATGTCCATTACATGAAATCCAAATAAAAATCCATTTAAATTACAGGTTGTAATGCAACAAAATAGGAAAAATGCCAAGGGGGATGAATACTTTTGCAAGGCACTGTATTAGCCACTCCTTTTGCGCCATCTCTTTCAACCATACTGTTTTTCAATTCCTCATCAAATCCATGGAGCCCTAACAGTTATAAAAGTCAGTTTCTTAACAGGTGCATGTTTATCAATAATTGGAAGAAGCAATTTCATAAATTCATCAAGTGCAGTGTCTGGATGCTCCTTATTAAATCACATCAGACCAACAAATATTTGTAACATTATCCACATAAGAGTCACAGCAAAATCTTTTGTATGATCTCTTATACACTATTTTAACTTTGGCTTTCCTGGATATAGCCACTATATTGTGCATCCAATGGGTACGGATACAGTTTTAAAAGAAAGGTCTACAGTATTAGTAAAAATGTGAGCAATACATTTTTTCTTGTAGTGTTTGTAAACTCCCTGGTAGGTTGCCATTTACTATAATGTGTTGCATATAAACAGCTACTTCTCCAAAATATGTTCTGTAAACCTTTCAAGCCCACAGGAGGCTGCTGAGGGGAGAATGGCTCATAATAATGGCCAGAACAGAGCAAATGGAATGGCATCCAACACCTGGAAAACACGTGTTTGATGTATTTGATACAATTCCACTGATTCCGCTCCAGCCATTACCATGAGTCCATTCTCCCCAATTAAGGTGCCATCAATCTCCTGTGTCAAGCCCCCCTCTGTTTAGGACTTGCAACAGAGGCAGATCAGCACATTTACTTAAATAGAAAGATCTGTATCTATGTCATAAGATGGCATCTGAGCAGAATTCAAAATGTCAACTGTCTCACTCAGTTTCACTGATTTTGATCTCAGTTTATCATGAAAAGGACTAAGCTAAACTAGTACAGAGACCTGTACATTATGACTTTGGGATATGCCTCACTGTTTCCTAGCATTAGATGAGATTCCACTCCATAAGACCGCATCTTGAGGGACTCTCCAGATCTCTTGGGATTTAATACTGCATGTTGTGTCTTGTCTAATTAAAACAAAATCAAATGTCTTCATTTTGAAAAATGTTGTTCCATTTATATCCAGCTTGAACTTTTCATAGATATGATCCATAAATAGACCCCCTGTTATTTTAGCCCACAGTGAAGCATCGCACAGTGTCAGAGACGAGAGAAAAAAAGGTTATATTTAGAAGGAGGCAGTGCAGCAGGTGCGATGTAAGATATCTGAAAATGGAAACTGCTCCCATGGGTGACAGCGCTTATTCTCTCTGCTTTCATTATTTATTTCCCCTTTAATATGCTGCTGACCATAGCAGCGTTGGGGCAAAGATCATATGGAGACTGCTTATGTCCCTGCAGTTCCCATGTTAATGAACGTGCATAGACTGGTAAGCTTGGGGAATATGGCTTTGCTCTGTGTTCTGATCCCCACTCCATAATCTCTGTCCCTGGAGTGGCACCAGTGTGGATAGACTAGCCCAGGGGAAGGAAACCCCATTCCTGGAGTGCCGCAGGTACTGCATGATTTTGTTCCAACTAGGCACCACACCTGACCAACTGAGCTAATTGATCAGGTCAGTGATTGCCTAAATTCAACACACCTGGTCTTCCCGGTCAGTTAAATAAAAAACATGACGTGCCTGCAGCACTCCCGGACAAGTGTTGCCTACCCCTGGACTAGCCCCTCACCTCACAATGAGAAAGACTGTTTATTTCAGCCACAGGAGGTTGGTGGCACCTTAATTGGGGAGAACAGGCTTATGGTAATGACTGGAGCGGAATCAGTGAAATGGTATCAAATACATCAAACACATGGTTTCCAGGTGTTTGATGCTGTTCCATTTGCTCCGTTCCGGGCATTATTATGAGCCGTTCCCCTCAGCAGCCTCCTGTGATTTCAGCATGTATACTGCTCAAAAAAATAAAGGGAACACTTAAACAACACAATGTAACTCCAAGTCAATCACACTTCTGTGAAATCAAACTGTCCACTTAGGAAACAACACTGATTGACAATAAATTTCACATGCTGTTGTGCAAATGGAATAGACAACAGGTGGAAATTATAGGCAATTAGCAAGACACCCCCAATAAAGAAGTGGTTCTGCAGGTGGTGACCACAGACCACTTCTCAGTTCCTATGCTTCCTGGCTGATGTTTTGGTCACTTTTGAATGCTGGCGGTGCTTTCACTCTAGTGGTAGCATGAGACGGAGTCTACAACCCACACAAGTGGCTCAGGTAGTGCAGCTCATCCAGGATGGCACATCAATGCGAGCTGTGGCTAGAAGGTTTGCTGTGTCTGTCAGCGTAGTGTCCAGAGCATGGAGGCGCTACCAGGAGACAGGCCAGTACATCAGGAGACGTGGAGGAGGCCGTAGGAGGGCAACAACCCAGCAGCAGGACCGCTACCTCCGCCTTTGTGCAAGGAGGAGCAGGAGGAGCACTGCCAGAGCCCTGCAAAATGACCTCCAGCAGGCCACAAATGTGCATGTGTCTGCTCAAACGGTCAGAAACAGACTCCATGAGGGTGGTATGAGGGCCCGACGTCCACAGGTGGGGGTTGTGCTTACAGCCCAACAACGTGCAGGACGTTTGGCATTTGCCAGAGAACACCAAGATTGGCAAATTCGCCACTGGCGCCCTGTGCTCTTCACAGATGAAAGCAGGTTCACACTGAGCACATGTGACAGACGTGACAGAGTCTGGAGACGCCGTGGAGAACGTTCTGCTGCCTGCAACATCCTCCAGCATGACCGGTTTGGCGGTGGGTCAGTCATGGTGTGGGGTGGCATTTCTTTGGGGGGCCGCACAGCCCTCCATGTGCTCGCCATAGGTAGCCTGACTGCCATTAGGTACCGAGATGAGATCCTCAGACCCCTTGTGAGACCATATGCTGGTGCGGTTGGCCCTGGGTTCCTCCTAATGCAAGACAATGCTAGACCTCATGTGGCTGGAGTGTGTCAGCAGTTCCTGCAAGAGGAAGGCATTGATGCTATGGACTGGCCCGCCCGTTCCCCAGACCTGAATCCAATTGAGCACATCTGGGACATCATGTCTCGCTCCATCCACGTTGCACCACAGACTGTCCAGGAGTTGGCGGATGCTTTAGTCCAGGTCTGGGAGGAGATCCTTCAGGAGACCATCCGCCACCTCATCAGGAGCATGCCCAGGCGTTGTAGGGAGGTCATACAGGCACGTGGAGGCCACACACACTACTGAGCCTCATTTTGACTTGTTTTAAGGACATTACATCAAAGTTGGATCAGCCTGTAGTGTGGTTTTCCACTTTAATTTTGAGGGTGACTCCAAATCCAGACCTCCATGGGTTGATACATTTGATTTCCATTGATAATTTTTGTGTGATTTTGTTGTCAGCACATTCAACTATGTAAAGAAAAAAGTATTTAATAAGATTATTTCATTCATTCAGATCTAGGATGTGTTGTTTAAGTGTTCCCTTTATTTTTTTGAGCAGTGTACATTATTCCCATCATCATGGCATCCCATATACTATAGGCTATTCTTAATCAAACAGCAGTATTCAGTGTAATTGTAATCCATAATTGTAAATATACCAACAATTTATAATTGAAATATGTTGCACAATATCATATCCCACGACACTTGCTCATGTAAACTGAGATAACACCTTATTAGCATTATAAATAGAAATATGGAATAAGACAATGCATTCCTTACAGCCTTCCTGCTTACACCCACCAACAAAGCTCATTTCTTGTTGCTTGACAACACAGGGTTGCAATCCATTATATTTTACCAAATGTTTACTTCTCAGAGACCTACATCTAGACAATGCCCTTCCCTTGGATTACCTCTCTCTGTTTAAGTGGTGTATGTATGTCACGATCGTCATACATAGAGGAGGACCAAGGCGCAGCGTGTTGAGCGAACATACTTTAATAGTTAAAGTGCACACACGATACAAAACAACAAAACGACTCGTAACGTCCTAGGTAACAATGACCAACTGGAACAAAAACCCACAAACACCAAGGGAAAACAGACAGTTTAAATATGGCTCCCAATCAGAGACAACCAGCCACAGCTGACACTCGTTGCCTCTGATTGGGAGTCACTCAGGCCAACAAAGAAACAGAAGAACTAGAACCCCCAACATAGAAATACACCACATAGAATGAACACACCCTGGCTCAACATATAGAGTCCCAGAGCCAGGGTGTGACAGTACCCCCCCCCTAAAGGCGCGGACTGCGACCGCGCCTCCACTAGAACCTCCACTTACCAGGCACCGGTGACCCAGGCACGGGTTGTGCTGGACTGACGACGCGCACCCCTGGCTTGGTGCGTGGAGCCGGAACGGGCCGGACCGGGCTGACGACTCGCACCCCTGGCTTGGTGCGTGGAGTAGGAACGGGCTGAACCAGGCTGACGACTCGCACCCTTGGCTTGGTGCGTGGAGTAGGAACGGGCCGGACCAGGCTGACGACTCGCACCCCTGGCTTGGTGCGAGTGGCAGGAACAGGCCGGGCCGGGCTGGCGACGCGCACCGTAGACTTGGTGCGGGTGGCAGGAACAGGCCGGGCCGGGCTGACGACGCACACCGTAGGCTTGGTGCGAGGAGCAGGGACAGGCCGGACCGGGCTGGCGACGCACACCGTAGGCTTGGTGCGTGGAGCAGGGACAGGCCGGACCGGGCTGGCGACGCACACCGTAGGCTTGGTGCGAGGAGCAGGGACAGGCCGGACCGGGCTGGCGACGCACACCGTAGGCTTGGTGCGTGGAGCAGGGACAGGCCGGACCGGGCTGGCGACGCACACCGTATGCTTGGTGCGAGGAGCAGGGACAGGCCGGACCGGGCTGGCGACGCACACCGTAGGCTTGGTGCGAGGAGCAGGGACAGGCCGGACCGGGCTGGCGACGCACACCGTAGGCTTGGTGCGTGGACCAGGGACAGGCCGGACTGGGCTGGCGACGCACACCGTAGGCTTGGTGCGAGGAGCAGGGACAGGCCGGACCGGGCTGGCGACGCACACCGTAGGCTTGGTGCGTGGACCAGGGACAGGCCGGACTGGGCTGGCGACGCACACCGTAGGCTTCGTGCGTGGAGCAGGGACAGGCCGGACTGGGCTGGCGACGCACACCGTAGGCTTAGTGCGTGGAGCAGGGACAGGCCGGACCGTACTGGGGACACACACCACTGGCTCTATACCGGGATCTGGAACGGGCCGGACCGGACTGGTAACACACCCCAGTACCTCTCGCCGTGCCTCTAAACCTTCCTTCCCTTCCTTTACCAGTGACCCCCGTAACCTGGTGGCCCTCTGAATACGCCCCTTGTCTGCCTCCGTCAGCCCCGTCGTCCATGCCGTGTGCCCCCCCCTAAAAATTTTCTGGGGTTGCCTCTCGCCTGTCCGACGTTGACCCGTTTGGCGCCGCTGCTCCTCTCTCCGGCGCGCCTCCACCGTCTCTTCCCACGGACGCCGATCCATCCCGGCCTGTATCTCCTTCCATGTCCAGGCTGCCTGCTCCTGGACACGCTGCTTGGTCCTTGTATGGTGGGTTTTTCTGTCACGATCGTCATACATAGAGGAGGACCAAGGCGCAGCGTGTTGAGCGAACATACTTTAATAGTTAAAGTGCACACACGATACAAAACAACAAAACGACTCGTAACGTCCTAGGTAACAATGACCAACTGGAACAAAAACCCACAAACACCAAGGGAAAACAGACAGTTTAAATATGGCTCCCAATCAAAGACAACCAGCCACAGCTGACACTCGTTGCCTCTGATTGGGAGTCACTCAGGCCAACAAAGAAACAGAAGAACTAGAACCCCCAACATAGAAATACACCACATAGAATGAACACACCCTGGCTCAACATATAGAGTCCCAGAGCCAGGGTGTGACAATGTACCAAAAACCATGTGGAATGTTCCTACACAGAAAAGCCAGGCAATAATTATGACTTTCTGTTAGTTCCTGGGATGAACACAAACATGGAAGTAGGCGACTCCCTGCTGTTCCATAAACCACCTCTCCCCTGTGCCTTCCTGGTAAATAACAACATTTCCCAGGAGTCTGCCAAGCAATCACTAGGGGGGAAAAGAAAATCACTGGCATCCTTAACTGTTGGAAGTCCTGCGACATCAGAGTAGTGTTTGGGTGGGTAATAAAGTGCTTAGTCCATCTTCTTTGAGGAGAGATGCTTGGGACATAAGGGCTAATGATCAAATGGGCTTTGGGATTCTTTGTGCAAATGGAAAACATCAACAAATACATTTGGTTAAATGACATAAGAGCCCTCCTGTTTCTTGGTGCAATATAATTTTTCTGATTACCTGTTCGTTGCAAAGCTGAGAACTCCATCGCTCTCATCAGGAACTGCTTCTCTGCTGTCTCATAGCAACCTATAAATAGAAATAGTCCCTATTAGGCAGTAAGGCTGTGATGGCTGGAACGAGTTGTGGCCTCTTTAATTGTGCTGTAAACATGTCCTGTTTTCAAGATTTTGCAATAGAATAAATCCAAGACAAACATTTTTTTTTTAACTATCCGCAATGTGTAATCAACAAATAAACATGAGTGCATTTGTTCTCGAGTTCAGGAGGGCTAAATATTACAACCAATTTACAATTTTGATGTCTTGGACATACGGGCACCCTGAGATGATTAGGCTACACACTAAAAACAAATGGGAGCAACGTCAGCACAATAACTGTTTGTCGGGAGCTTCATGAAATGGGTTTCCATGGCCGAGCAGCCGCACACAAGCCTAAGATCACCATGCGCAATGCCAAGCGTCGGCTGGAATGGTGTAAAGCTCGCTGCCATTGGACTCTGGAGCAGTGGAAATGCATTCTCTGGAGTGTTGAATCACGCTTCACCATCTGGCAAATCTGGGTTTGGCGGATGCCAGGAGAATGCTACCTGCCCCAATGCATAGTGCCAACTGTAAGGTTTTGTGGAGGAGGAATAATGGTCTGGGGCTGTTTTTCATGGTTCGGGCTAGGCTCCTTAGTTCCAGTGAAGGGAAATGTCAACGCTACAGCATACAATGACATTCTAGACGATTCTGTACTTACAACTTTGTGGCAACAGTTTGGGGAAGGCCCTTTCCTGTTTCAGCTTGACAATGACCCCGTGTACAAAGCAAGGTCCATACAGAAATGTTTTGTCGAGATCGGTGTGGAAGAACTTGACTGGCCTGCACAGAGCCCTGACCTCAACCCCATCGAACACCTTTGGGATGAATTGGAACGCCGACTGTGGGCCTAATCACCCAACATCAGTGCCTGACCTCACGAATGCTCTTGTGGCTGAATGGAAACAAGTCCCCTCAGCAAAGTTCCAACATCTAGTGGAAAGTCTTCCTAGAAAAGTGGAGACTGTTATAGCAGCAAAAGGGAGACCCACTCCATATTAATGCCCATGATTTTGGAATGAGATGTTTGACGAGCAGGTGTCCACATACTTTTGGCAATGTAGTCTATATTGCACCAAAAAAGGGTTCCACTATGGTTACAACCTTTTTGGGGCTATATGGTACCCTTTATGGTTCTTTATAGAACCTTTATGGAGAATGGATCTATAAAGAACCTTTCTTTATCTCAAAGGTTCTTTGTAGAACCGTACAGGGTTTTAATTCTAGTTTAATAGCCATATTATATTGATAAAATTCCATAGGTTTTATTATTGTGTTTATTAACAAGTTGAATCAGGTGTGCTAGCTCTGGAACGGTTGGAGGTCCCTGAGGAGAGAATTGAGAACTACGGACTTAGTCTACAGTTCTCAATTGACACAAGGCCATTCGTCAGTCTTTCACAAGACACCATCACTGGCCATAGTCATATATAACATGTAATAGCATAACACAACAGATTAGATCAACTGGAATGACACTCACTCATGGTTGCACAAAACGAGCTGTGAACAAACCAGGCCCTAAAATATTTGAATGAGCCACTGCCCCTACATTTGAATTATCACTAAAAGAGGAAAGAACCCTTTACTGAACTGCAAAGAACCATTGAAGTGATCAAAGGGTCCTTTGGGTCAGTATGGTTCCACATAGAACCAACACCCTTCCCAAAGAACCCTTGCGGAACCCTAATTTTTGTGTGTGTACTCAACCCAACATCAGCACACAATTTCTACTTCTGTCCATCTAGGAGAGGTATAGCTAAGACATGTTCTTGAAACAGTGTTTAAAATGCACTGTAGTTGTAAGTGTACAAAAACCTTTCTTGGGCACTTGAGAATATAAAGAATAATAGGACAGAGACAGGTGACAGCCACCTCTCTGTAGCAACATCTAAATCAATCAATCAATCAGATTTTATTTATAAAGCCCTTTTTACATCAGCAGATGTCACAAAGTGCTATCCAGAAACCCAGCCTAAAACCCCAAACAACAAGCAATGCAGATGTAGAAGCACGGTGGCTAGGACAAACTCCCTAGAAATGCAGAAACCTAGGAAGAAACCTAGAGAGGAACCAGGCTCTGAGGGGTGGCAAGTCTGGCTGTAGGTGGCAACAGGTCAGTACATCAGCAGTAAACGTCACTTGGCTTTTCATAAACGGGCATTTAGAGGTTGAAATAGCAGGTGCGGTAGAGAGAGAGAGTTGAAAACAGCAGGTCTGGGACAAGGTGTTCCATAGCCGCAGGTAGCAGAGTGGAAACTGGAGCAGCAGCACGACCAGGTGGACTGGGAACAGCCAGGAGTCATCAGGCCAGGTAGTCCTGAGGCATGGTCCTAGGGCTCAGGTCCTCTGGGATGGGAGGGAGAGAAAGAATTAGAGGGAGCATACTTAAATTCACACAGGACACTGGATAAGACAGGAGAATAACACCAGATATAACAGACTGACCCATGCCCCCCGGCACATAGACTATTACAGCATAGATACTGGAGGCTGAGACAGGGGGGGTCAGGAGACACTGTGGCCCCGTCCGACGATACCCCCAGACAGGGCCAACCAGGCAGGATATAACCCCACCCACTTTGCCAAAGCACAGCCCCCACACCACCAGAGGGATATCAACAGACCACCAACCTACTACCCTGAGACAAGGCTGAGTATAGCCCACAAAGATCTCCTCCACTGCACGAGCCCGAGGGAGCGACAAACCGGACAGGAAGATCACATCAGTGACTCAACCCACTCAAGTGATGCACCACTCCTAGGGACGGCATGGAAAGCACCAGTAAGCCAGTGACTCAGCTCCCGTAATAGGGTCAGAGGCAGAGAATCACAATGGAGAGACAGGAACCGGCGGTTTGTTGCTCCAGCAAGGGCGGTTTGTCGCTCCAGTGCCTTTCCGTTCACCTTCGCACCCCTGAGCCAGACTACACTCAATCATAGCGTACGTGTAGGTATGTACGGCAGGACCAAATCGGAGAGATAGGTAGGAGCAAGCCCATGTAATGCTTTGTAGGTTAGCAGTAAAACCTTGACATCAGCCCTAGCCTTAACAGGAAGTCACTGTAGAGAGGCTAGCACTGGAGTAATATGATCAAATGTTTTGGTTCTAGTCAAGATTCTAGCAGCCGTGTTTAGCACTAACTGAAGTTTATTTAGTGCTTTATCCGGGACGCCATTAAAAGGTAGTTTACCACCTTCACGAGTGCGGTCTCAGTGCTTCGTATATATTTGTTTGTCTTCAGGAAGGCAGTGAGTTGCTGCACAACAGCTTTTTCTAAAATGTTTGAGAGGAATGGGAGATTCGATATAGGCCAATAGTTTTTTACATTTTCTGGGTCAAGGTTTGGCTTTTTCAAGAGAGGCTTTATTACTGTCACTTTTAGTGAGTTTGGTACACATCCAGTGGATAGGGAGCCATTTATTATGTTCAATATAGGAGGGCCAAGCACAGGAAGTAGCTCTTTCAGTAGTTTAGTTGGAATAGGGTCCAGTATGCAGCTTGAAGGTTTAGAGGCCATTACTATTTTCATGAATGTGTCAAGAGATATAAGATAAAAAAACTTGAGTGTCTCCATTCGTCCTGGCAGTTTTGTGCAGACTCAGGACAGCTGAGCTTTGGAGAAATATGCAGATTCAAAGTGGAGTCCGTAATTTGCTTTCTAATGATCATGATCTTTTCATCTAAGAAGTTCATGAATTCATCACTGCTGAAGTGAAAGGCATCCTCTCTTGGGGAGTGCTGCTTTGATGTTAATGTGAATGATCATTTGAAACTGCAGGCTATAACTTCCAGTGTACACAAATATTCCATTATACTTTGATGACCTTTATATAAACTGAATCTTGATTCTCCTTATCTTGTGGTAGTGGGATATAGGCTAAGCCATAAAGAAAAACAAGTAATTCTAAACATGTTATAAAACTGTTAAACTTTCCATTTTATTGGAAGGTAGAACTGGTTTGTGTGTGCTGCAGACATGAAAAATGTGACAGGTTCTCACCAGATGCAATCTTTATTTTTGTCAACTCTGACGTCAAGAAAAATGCACGTTTCATTCACCAGGCAAAAGAAAGTTATTTATACCCCCAGTATCTTGAGGTTGTGATTCTTGCGCAGTGAAAGGAATGCCGCCTATTGGACTGATCTATTGCGTTTCCATAACAAAAGCGACCAGCATGATGCGCTATGGTGCCAGAGCTCTGAACCTAAACTAGGACAGTATTTGAGAAGCTCCGAATAAATTCAGGGACTATAACGAAGAACCATTTGAAAACTTTTATTTTCATTATGTTTCAGGATAGCTAATGACAAAACATTTGGGGCACCTTTGAACATGACAAGCCTGGATCAGGTAAGCTACATGCTTCAATGACAGTTAAACCTTCTTGATATTTTGCATAGGAACATGGGGATGAATGCAGATTGTTTTTAGCAAGAAACATAAATAGTCAACATTAATATACCATTCATGTAATTTCCAATATCCAAGGTTTCAAACTAACATTATATAGACCACACACTTTTTTTGTTGAGAAGCCTACTATGATCTGATAATTGAAAATAGTTTAGCTAATGAGAATATGAAACGTGAGGAGCATATAACCAACACCTTAAATTGTGGTCCTTTTTGTGCTACTTTGTTATTTTAATGACACAGGGATCATAGTAGATATTACAAGTGCATAAAAAAAGTAGCCTACATTGTGCAACAGATTATGAATTTTGTAGTGAAACGTTTTATACCAGACACGCGTCTCAAACAAGTAATCCAAAATGAGGACCATGGACAGCGACGCGCTATAGCCTATTCTAGGCGATCGCGCGAGGATGATGGTAATATATATTTATCAGATCATGCACATTAGGTAGCCTACCCGAAGAAGACGCATCTTAGTTGTCATCGAGTCTTGTAATAAAAAAAAAATATCTGAACATTCCATTTCAAAGTAGATGTTTTTTCTGTAGGCATACTCTTCTATACTCTTCTAAAAAAAAAAAAAAAAACATTGTAAAGTGGTTATCCCACTGGCTATAAGGTGAATGCACCTATTTGTAAGTCGCTCTGGATAAGAGCGTCTGCTAAATGACGTAAATGTAAATGTAAATGTATGCTATGGTATGATTAGGATGTTAACGCTCATGGTGAGAATGTTTTCTTCTACAATCATATGATTATCTCCATATGTCATGATCTATTTTATTGGTATTTTATGATCTAAAACTATAACTAATTAATTTATAGTCTTGGATCTGGGATTAATTGGTCAACTACAGAGCATAAAAAAAAAAAAATATATATATATCCATCTAGCAAGCAAAACATTCAAGATAAATTGCTTGATTTAAATACATAACGTTTAGCCTACATATAGCCTATAACGCACATTCTTCCATCTAATTTATGTTTTACACAGGGAGATGGAAGCTTACAGAAGATACATGTGACAAGATTAGGCCCCTTGAAAAAGAAAAGGAGAGCTGCGCACTCTAGGAGCTCAGATGCAATAATTGTATAACCAACGTTTTGACAGCCAAGCTGTCTTCATCAGGGTATATAGAAAGGTTAGGGCCCTATTCACGAAATTATATTTTTTTCATTGCTACAATTAGTTTCCTGTTTTGACAATAACGCTACTTAAATAGGTATAAAGCTTCATCCACAATTGCCATACTTGTCCATGTCTTCAAAAGTGATTTTTACTGAACACAGACTGCCTCCTGGTGGTAGTCTTGAGAGGCTTGGCAAGTATCCATTGTGATGACTCCTTGTGTGATAATACTAGATGAATCAGTAAGCAGACCTATAGATTGAACAAAATATAATGCAATAAACCAATACTTTGTTTGAAGGGCTGCAGGTTGTGACTGCCTTTCACCACTGAGGGAGGGTGCTATCTGTGGTTGTCTTGGCGATGATGGCAGACATACTGGAGCTGCGGACAGATGGGAACTCGCTTCTGAAGGCGGTGTGGCTCAGACGCCTGCGGCTCACCAGGCTCCTGCTAGAGGGGGGTGCCTACATCAATGAGAGCAACGAGCGAGGAGAGACACCGCTCATGGTGGTCTGCATGTCCAAACACAGCGACCCGCAGAGTGTCAGCAAGGCAAAGCTGGTCAAGTACCTGCTGGATAACAAGGCTGACCCCAACATCCAGGACAAAGCAGGCCGGACAGCCCTGATGCACGCCTGCAGCCAGAGGGCGGGGCATGAGGTGGTGTCCCACCTGTTGACCAATGGGGCAGACCCAAGTCTGGAAGACAGGAGCGGGGCCTCTGCTTTGGTCTATGCAGTCAATGCAGATGATAAAGAGACCCTAAAGGTTCTCCTAGACGCATGTAAAGCCAAGGGCAAAGAGGTCATCATTATCACCACAGACAAGTCACCCTCTGGCACCAAAACCACCAAGCAGTACCTTAATGTCCCCCCTTCCCCAGAGCTAGAGGATAGGTGCTCCCCGGCATTCTGCACCACTCCCTCTGACATTGAGCTGAACACCTCCCCCTCACCTAACTCAGCCGATCAGCACAACACTATCTTCAGTTTCCAGACAAAGTTGAAAATATCGTCCAGCACAGCAGCAAAGCTTCCCAACGGGCCGACCTCTCCCACACGGCGACCAGCCAACCCCAAGCGTGCTCGTTTACCCCAGCTGAAGCGTCTGCAGTCAGAGCCCTGGGGGCTGATCGCTCCCTCCGTCCTGGCTGCAGCTGCGGCCCATGAGGAGAGTAAGAGCGCCACCTCTGATGAGGTCGTCACAGGCGTCAATGGACTCGCTCTGTCCAAGAGATCGACCCTGTCTCGACAAAACAGTGTGGATGGCAAGGATGTGTTGTTCCCACAAATGTCATCCTCATTGTCTGTCCCTCTAACTTCCAAATCGGCATATGAGAGGTCTCTGTGTCAGCATCAGCCCCTGGCCCGGCGTAGCACCGTCCCTGCAGACCAGGACAGTAGCAGCAACAGTGTGCCAGCCAGCTTGAGAGACACTGTCTATAGGAGACGGCTGGGCACTGACCACTATGACTCAGACTCCCAGCTGTACTCAGACTCTGGCATACTGGACTCTCCTAAGGTTCCTCTAGAGAGGAGGAAACTCAACACTTCTCCATTAGCCATGCTGACCAGCTCCAGGGAGTCCCTAGACAGCAATGCCAGCACGTCATCTCCTAGCACAGCACGTCGCCGCGCACCAGGCCTCTTGGAGAGGCGAGGTTCGGGGACTCTGCTGCTGGACTACATTTCCCATACCCGGCCTGGCCATCTACCCCCACTGAACGTCAACCCCAACCCTCCAATCCCCGACATTGGAGCCAGCAGCAAGCCCTCGTCCCCTCTTGCCTCAGGTTTCAGATCAATAGCTCCAGTAGCACCAAACTCACCAAAGAGAGGCCAGCTCAAGTCAAAGAAGAAACTTGTAAGGAGGCACTCTATGCAAGTGGAGCAAATGAAGCAACTATCTGCTTTTGAGGAGCTGTAGTGGGACTCATTGTTTGTAGATGTAGCAATGTTCACAACGTAATAAAAGGGTAACTTTTCTAAAGGAAATGTCCTGATTTTGCTAATTGGAATTTCAACCTTTCCTCTTAGAAAACCAGTGTAACATGGATATAACTTGCTTACCGGTATAAAGTTGTAAATGTTATGGATGCTCTTAGAATATCAGCACCACCTATTCAACATTACAGGTTAGACACTAGCAACATCTAAAGCAGGGCTCTCTAACCCTGTTCCTGGAGAGCTACCCTCCTGCAGGGTTTCGCAAAACTGATTTAGCTTATCAACCAGCTAATTATTAGAGTTGGAGCAAAAATCTACAGGCTGGTAGCTCTCCAGGAACAGGGTTGGCTGAGAGATAAAAAAAGCATTACATTTTTAGACATTTGAAAATCATAAAAATTATTTGAATGCAAGTATATTCATAATAATCTTCTTTGGTCCATTAAATCCTTTAGATGTGCAATCCTAAGAACACATACAGTAGGAGGTACATGTGTAGCCAACAAGCCATCTAGTTGTGTAGAATGTTGTTATTAGTGCAACATGCAGATGGGGGGTATGTTGTAGCTTTAGTATTAAATTGAGGTTGATTGTTTTGTAGCAAACTTGTACACAGTGCCTTCCAGACAAATTATCGGAAAAGAGAGTGGATCAAAAAGTAATTTATCATTCATAATGCAACCACAATATGTTTTGTTTTAGTGCCGTTGGTTTAATGTCCAATATGAAAGGCTCAGAATATACACAAATCATATATGATTTATATGCCTTAGCTAGGTACAATTAAAGAGATTATGTAAATCAGCACTTTATTATCGTACATTTTAAATTACCCAAGAGAACAATGTATGTTGTTTCTCTAAATGTTTTGTAGATATAGCACATGTATTTTCATACATCAGTTCCATGACAAGACAACATAATGTGTATACTACAAACGTACGTAAATACAGACTTTAGTGATCCTTGTTCCTCTACAATAGAATTTACACTTATGTAGTAAAAGTTCATACAGCTTCCATGTAACTTAATTATGTGACATTCCTTCTGTTTAAAAGGCTCACGTTAACATATTTTGATGCATAGTATTTTTGTATGTAGTTTGCTGTATATTCTAAATAAATGTAACTTAAACAAATGTCATTCAACAGTTTCTTACTGAATGCAATGAGGTTTGGATGCATTTCACAGTTCATCATCATCAGATGGTAATATGTCAACATTCTAAAGGCTAGGCCAGTCCTGGTGGTAACCAGGTCCATCATGCCAGACCAACCATGGAGGCACTCAGGTCCCACAGCTTCTTGGCAGCTGCATCATCCTGGCCCTGAAGGGCCACAGTTTTTGGGGCGCAGTCACTGTAACCAGGACAGAAAAAAATATTCCAAACACACACACAAAGTTAATGACACACATTGAATATATCCTAGTATTAATCTTACCAAGATCCATATACTGTAAGCATGCAAAGTAACACCAACAGTGAAAAGAAGCTAAGGTTGGACAAATACAAGCTCTGATGGCGTCTGACCTGTAGTAGAGTCCACTGACATCTGCCAGGCTTTCTTCTACAGCACAGTGGATGGTGGTCTGGGCTCCCTCTCTGGGGGACTTGAGCCAAAACATGAGAGGCTTGTAGATGGCTCTTTTCCACAGGGGCATGGCGGGCCAGAAGTGCCGGCCAAGCTCAGTCCGGATGACCCCAGGATGGAGGCTATATGTAGTTACTCCAGTTCCTACAGTTACAGAGAGACACACACAAACACAGGTAATGTCTTGTATCAGCCTAATTCAATGCAGTAAGTCTGCTGCCACTCTATTGAAGAGAGATGCAACACACATTGTACTTCATGCCTTTGTTATGCCAAACAGTGTTACTAACATACTGCCAAATGCATGCTGTAAAATGAAATGATGTTGTGCAGCGGAGTTGAATTACCTTGTAGTCGTGTTGCCAGCTCCCTAGTGAAGAGCACATTAGCTAGCTTACTTTGCCGGTAGCTTTTCCATGGACTGTAATCTTTATCTAAGTTTATGTCATCAAAATAAATCTCACCTGTTGAAAAAATTATTCTTAAAAGTGGCACATAGTAAGTCACATATGGATATAATGTTTATTATTATTATTTATTATTTAATGTCAAAAGGTGGACTAACACTAAGCAAGGAAAGGTACAGTGCCTTCAGAAAGTATTCATACCACTTGACTTTTTTCCAAATGTTGTTGTGTTACAGCCTGAATTGAAAATGGATTAAATTGAGATTTGTGGAATTATGTTTTTCAAAACTATTACAAATTAATTAAAAATGAAAAGCTGAAATGTCTTGAGTCAATAAGTATTCAACCCCTTTGTTATGGCAAGCCTAAATAAGTTCAGGAGTAAAAAATTGCTTAACAAGTCACATAATAAGTTGCATGGACTGTGTGCAATAATAGTGTTTAACATGATTTTTGAATGACTACCTCATCTCTGTACCCCACACATACAATTATCTGTAAGGTCCCTCAGTTGAGCAGTGCATTTCAAAAACAGATTCTACCACAAAGACTAGGGAGGTTTTCCAATGCTTCGCAAAGATGGGCACCTATTGGTAGATCGTATAAATAAATAAAAGTAGACATTGAATATCCGTTTGAGCAAGTTATTAATTACACTTTTGATGGTGTATCAATACACCCAGTCACTACAAAGATGCAGGCATCCTTCATAACTCAGTTGCTGGAGAGGAAGGAAACCACTCAGGGATTTCGCCATGAGCCAATGGTGACTTTAAAACAGTTACAGAGTTTAATGGCTTTTTTTTCAATTTAATTTAATTTAACCTATATTTAACTAGGCAAGTTTAATGGCTGTGATAGGAGAAAACTGAAGTTGGATCAACAACATTGTAGTTACTCCACAATACTAACCTAATTGACAGAGTGAAAAGAAGGAAACCTGTACAGAATAAAAAATAATAAAAAACATGCATACTGTTTGCAACAAGGCAATAAAGTAAGGTAGCTTAGTGGTTAAGAGCGTTGTGCCAGTAACCGAAAGGTTGGTGGTTCTAATCCCCAAGCCGACTAGGTGAAAAATCTGTCGATGTGCCCTTGAGCAAGGCACTTAACCCTAATTGCTCCTCTAAGTCGCTCTGGATAAGAGCATCTGCTAAATAACAAAAAAAAAAAAATAACACTTTGTGTTTGTCCTGAACACAAAGTGTTATGTTTGGGGCAAATCCATTACAGTACTACTCTCCATATTTTCAAGCATAGTGGTAGCTGCATCATGTTATGGGTATGCTTGTAATTATTAAGGACTGGGGAGTTTTTCAGGATAAAAATGAAACGGAATGGAACTAAGCATAGGCAAAATTCTAGAGGAAAACCTGGTTCAGTCTGCTTTCCACTAGACACTGGGAGATTAATTCACCTTTCAGCAGGACAATAACCTAAAACACAAGGCCAAATCTACACTGGAGTTGCTTACCAAGACGACAGTGAATATTCCTGAGTGTCCGAGTTACAGTTTTGACTTAAATCTGCTTGAAAATCTATGGTAAGACCTGAAAATGGTTGTCTAGCAATGATCAACAACACATTTGACAGAGCTTGAAAATTTTTGAAAATGATAATGGCCAAATGTTTCACAATCCAGGAGTGAAAAGCTCTTAGAGACGTACCCAGAAAGACTCACAGCTGTAATCGCTGCCAAAGGTGCTTCGACAAAGTATCAGGGGTGTGAATACTTATGTAAATGAGATATTTCTGTATTTCATTTTCAATAAATGTGCAAAACTTAAAACATGTTTTCACTTTGTCATTGTGGGGTATTGTGAGTAAATGGGTGAGAGAAATCTATTTAATCAATTTTGAATTCAGGCTGTAACACAACAAAATGTGGAATAAGTCAAGGGGTATTAATATTTCTGAAGGCACCGTAAATGAAAACACTTTATGAATTAAATCTACAATTACAGGCTAAATCATGGATTTTGTTTGGGCAATCAATCATATATCCTATAAACACTGAATCATTGTCTTATATGGTAAATGACAAAGACAAAGTTATACCTTTTTCATGAGCTAAACTGGAGACATTGACAATACGGCTTGGGACTGATTTCTTAAGGAGATCCAAAAGGCAATTTGTCAATAAAAAGTGGCCCAAGTGGTTGGTACCAAACTGCATCTCAAAGCCATCTTCAGTTTGCCATTTTGGACAGCTCATGATACCTATCAACAGACACAGAGAAGAAAAGTTAGTCTACTCTCTGAAATGTAGTTGATAATGTAGGTTCAATCAGTAAGGCTGGTCTGAATGAATAGCTCACTTAACTTCATTTAGTAAGCACAATATAATTCACATTGCTTCCTCTTCTATGGGCACAGTGGTAATTTATTTATAATGTTTACAATCTTCTCATCAACAGCACAGCGTCATGTCACTCCTCCTCCTTTACTATAAATTAGCCACGCGCGGAATGGCAGTCAACTATTACCCTATTAACAATGAGCACAGCTGAATAGTGCAACGTTACCATGCTTGCCAAGGGACGGATCGTAATTTACTGGTCGAAAATAGGGGAGGGTTGTCAAACTTTTTTTTGGGCTTTGGGGAGGGTTGTGTTTTTTTTTCTTGGGCACAGGGGAGGGCAGTGCGTTTTTTCCCCTGGTTTACATTCGCTAGTTGCAGGTTTTACTATATAATTTATTCCATCCTAGCCAAACTGCTCGCATGCGCCACTATAATCAAGGTGTTTTGGTACTTCCCATATGCACTACACTTTGTGCTAACTTTTACTATACCACAGGTCAGTAGTCTACCAGTCTAACGGTATATCCTGCCCTCGATCCACCATTCATAGTGACAATAGTGGTAGGTGGATTGTTTGTCCAGATCTGCAATAGGCTAACTAGCAATCATACCACACATAAAAACATTAAAAGCTCCATCAATGTTTTATATGAATCAACCAGAACAAATAGGAATAGCTGATAGGCAGTGGAGAGGCCAGGTGCATCATTGCGCATGAAAGAACAGTGAAGACATGAGACAAACAGATAAAAAATCTCCTCTATTGATCTTGTTTAGAGACAATACAATTATCCTACCTAGACTAGCCTACAAAACCTCAATGCTACGAATAATGGCATTATTGTTTTCAAGTGAGTACAACATTCTAGACTATTCTAGGCTGCAGTGAAAATGTCCTGTGATTTGAATGTTTCATTTGATTTGGATCAGTTGTGGGTCTACTCTCAACCGTTTATAGAAAGACACAGTAGCAGGCCAGTCTGGCTGTATTTTTACTTCTGATACTGAATGCGCTGTCTGTTGCAGATCACCATTCTCCCAAGTCGTCCTATAATAACGTGAACACATATGCTCCCGGCAGGCCCAGTTATTCAGGAAAGCTTAACACATGCTCTGCCTCCTCTCCAATCCGAGTGGCTATTCCTCATGCACCTAGACGCTAATGCTTCAATATAGCCTAAATATTGATAATTTAACTTGTTTAATGTATTACTTTTTATATGTGGCATAAACACAACCAGTCACAATGTTTTAATCTGATTAGGCTACTTCAAAAATTATCCTGTAGGCATGCGCACGTTCATCCAAAATATAATTCCAGCATCCTTGACATTAACCAGGTTTCCATCCAAAAAATCTATGTGAGTAAAGTAGCCTACATGTTTGATAAAAAAATTATCCACATCATGGGAAAGCATGCAGTTTATTAGGCTACAGATTAAATAAATTATGATGAACTTCACAGGGCGGTGTAAAAGGGCACAGTGATGAGGTTGATGCTCCTTTCAATAAATATCGAGGGTCTTATTCTGGTGACATGATGATCAATAGATGCTTGGCTGCCATTTGACAAATAAAAATAATATTTTGTCCATAATAATCTCATCATGTAGTAAGCTATACCTGCACTGTATCTGCAAGCTGTTGGCTAGAGCGCACGTGCCAATACCATAGTGGGCACATTCGCTATACCTGTACCTACGCAATTTTTTTTTGTGACAAACCCATCAGTATGCCTGCAGTTGAAAATGTGATGGAAACCCATTTAACTTGCATTTTTTATTCGATACATGGGAATTTAACCTCAAAAGGTATTTTTATGTGCACTACGTATTTCCGCAGACTTTTATCTGCAACAAGTCAATTTGATACTGGGTAAGCCTAGAAATTAGGGAGGGATTTGTTTTCTGTCCAGATTGACAGTCTATTTATTGTGGCGTTGAAAACGCAAACCATGTCAGTATGTTTTGTTTATTGTTGTGTGGTGATTTGGTACATAAACCTATTGGTGGAAAATAATTATAGAATTATAAATATGGCATCAAAATGTTTAAAATCTGATTTCCCCTAGCTGATCATTGTCTGAAACCAGCTCTGATCGTGAAGAAATGAAACAGGCAGGGAGAGTGAGCTCCTCTGTGGTGGTCGGCGAACCCTCAACCTTCTGGCCCGTAACCCTGCGTGGCATTGAATGTGCCACAAAACCACAGTAGATATTCACGTTTATAAACACAGGGTCGCTACAGTTATTGTTATTTGTGGTCGTAAACATTATTTTGAGTTAATTCAATGAGGGGGGAGGGTGTTCAATTTATTTTACAGTACAAGGGGAGGGTAATGTGAAAATATTTTTTTCATTGGGGAGGGGGGCGCATTTCTTTTTTATGACACCTCAAGTTGTTTTTGGTTTCACATTGGTTGTGGGAACGAAGCCATACGTTTCTTGAGCGGTAAAACTGAACCTTTGATTAACTTTGCCTGTTCTGGGAACATTTACTTTTAGGTTGCAGGGAGGTTCTGAGAATGTTTTACTCTGGTTCCTTGAAAGTTTTCCTGGGAGGTTTTATTAATGACATTATAGGTTATTTTGAGGTTTTTAATAACTACCTTAAAACTTTCACTGAATGTTTCAACAAGACGTTTAATAACACTGATAGCTTATTTTGGGTTAGCTTTTCTGAACTCCAAGCACAGATAGAACACAGGGAAATTAATTTCCTTAGGCATTAATCATGCAAACACATTTATTTTATATTGTGACACGGCATCAGTGAGATTCGAACCTATAATCTTCTGTTCTCTATCCATGGAATTAGTCCACTGCGCCACCAGGATGGAGCTAGTATGCCATGTTTTTTTAAGCATACAAAGCTGTTCATTTTAGTCTATTCAAACAGACCCTGTTTCAAAGGAAACAATCACTCATTAAGATCACCCGAATACACTTAACAAGAGGATAGAGAGAGTTGTGTTGATGCTGACAACGGAATGTATATGTTTTGAAATAATATGGTTACATTTCATTTCTATTTTGGTAATTTTCTAGGAACATTCTCCAACTGGTTTGACATTGGGAAGGTTGTCAAATAGTCCACAGAACATTAAGAAACAACGTTCTTCTGTGGGAATTTCAGTACTTCAGCATAACGTTTACTACAGGTTTCCTCATGGTTCTTTTTAAAGTAATGTTCTCAAATTGTTCTGAGAACGTTCAGAAAACGTTCCATAAAAACCACAAGAAAACGTTTAGGAAACTTTCTGTTAAACAACTATCCTGCACCATTCCCATAAGGTTGTGGGAAGGTTGTATGCAAAATAACTATAGGACAATCACGCGCTCACCAAGCTATAAGAAACATATGGTTCTCATAATGTTATGTGCTAGCTGGGAAGTGTCCCTCTACCTGCATTATTAATAAGGATGTCCAGTCTCTCTTCACTTTCCAGGATCTCTTTGGCTAGCTGTCGCACCGACTGTAGGGATGCCAAGTCCAACTTTTTGACAATCACATTCCCATTGCCACTCCTCTTCCTGATGCCCTCTGCGGCTTGATTGGCTCTTGTCATGTCCCTGCAGGCCAGAATAACCCTCGCCCCTGTGGCCAAACACAGAACAGACATTACACTGTGAGCTCATCATATCAACTGTCTAACTACAATGAACAGAGAAGAAGTCGAATACTTGTTGCTCACCCCTGCTAGCCATGTCAACGGCAGTCTCTTTCCCAATCCCAGTGTTGGCTCCGGTGATAAGGACAGTCTTCCCGTCCAGCCGGGCTTTGCTCGTACACACCCCTCCAGCCAGCCATTTACGCAGAGCAAAGAGCCCCACTCCTGTCACAATATTATGGTAACACCTTACATTGAGGTACACTTTATAATTTATTTGTAAATGGTTTATAAGTAGTTTATAAAGTAGCTTATAGATAGTTTAAAAAGTCATAAACTGTTATGATTAATCATAATTTAGTAACTTTACAAGTCAATCCGACTAACTTGGTCAGACAATTATTCAAAGAAATAGCTAGCATATAACATTACAATCCAAGATTTTCCATTTATTTTGCACATGAATTTAAGCTTTAAAAGCTCAGTCTGACACAATTGGTGAACTTGATGTTAGGTTTCAGAAGTCCCATTCTAAAGATGCAACCTCCGCCCTCTTAGCACACCAGGTGAACAAAATGTATCTAGTATCTAGAGTCAGATGAATCCTTGACATCACAGGGCCAGAGGGAATATGATGTGATGACATCACAACAAAATAACACTAGACATAATTTCTGGGGGTAGAATTTAAAACCCATAGAATTAGGAATGAGAATAATGTAATAGGATCTCTATGTTAAAACCTCTGATGTGATGACATCACAACAAGGCCAGACAGTTCTCAAATTTGGTGACATCACAACAGGGCCAGACAGAATCTGATGGGATGACATCAGAATAGGGTGAGACAGAATCTGATCTGATGACATCAAAACATGGGCCAGTCAGAATCTGATTTGATTACATTACAATAGTGCCAGACAGAATCTGACATTCTTATTTTTATGGAATCTGATGTGATGACATCAGAATAGGGCAAGACAGTATCTGATATGATGACATCACAATAGGGACAGACGAACTCTGTCAGGATGTCCATCAGACTGCAGAAAGGATTTGAAAACTAAAACACTTTATGAAGTTCAAATAAAAACAGTGATGATTCGGTAGTTATGGACGTCATGTATGTACCACATGTTCCACCCCTCCCGGCTTCCATCCCCCTCCCTTCCCTAATAGCCTACCTGAGGTGCCTGGCCAGCCCCACATCCCCATCCGCCCCGCCACAACCAGGGACCCCTTCCTCCCACCCACAGAAGCCTTTACAGTCATATACCTCAGTGTTTACAGTTACAGTGAGAGATCGTAGCTGGATTGTTCCATGAAAATAGTGCCTTTTGCATCCCTTTTAAATTTTAAGTATACTATTTATATTTTATATTTTTCCCAAAAGAAACATCTTATAGTCAATCATAGTGTAAAAGCAGGTAAACAGTTTTTACTATTTTGGGCCATTTTCTGGTGTGTTGTGGTGGAAAACTGAGCGGTTCGAGCATAACACGTCAACCCTGCTACCTATAGATAGACAGGCTATAAATGTTTAAACAATAACACATGTTTTGTGAAACTTGCATTCAATTGCCCCTCCCTGTTGAACACAACAAGCTTCCATTCCCCCTGTCACAAGCGGATTTATGGCTGATTTAAAGATTAAATCGTCAGTCCTGTTATGGTCAACCCTGCTACTTTATTTGGCACTTAACATGCACTTACTATAGTCATTTTTTTTTATATATAAACCTCTTTGAGATGGGTAAAATAGTTTTTTATTAAGTTGAACATGTGCTCTTTGACAGAATGTTAAAATTAGGTTAAATCAAAAGCTTTTTTTGGACCAATTGAGTTACACGACTTTGCTACGTTACCTACGTTGTTGTTACATTTCATGAAGGACCTGTGATAATTTAAAAAAAGTATGTTTTTACCTGTGATTGCGATAAGAGCGATCCCTGTCGGATATTGTCCAACAAAAGTATTTATTGCTTTACCGTAGTTCTGCATGTTATCAGTTATTTAACTGCTACTGACTGTAGAAGTAACCTCTCATTCAATGTTGCCCACGTCTATTCAACGAAAAGAACCAGAAGAACCTCTAGTTAATGCAACTAAAATATATAATAATCTCATACATATCAACTTTGTCGAAATAAAACTGTTTATCAATGTGATGTAATGTGCAATCAGGAAGTACTGGAAGGTCAAAGAAACAACGTGTTACAGAACGGGGGAATCCTATTGGTACAGATTAATTTATATCATTTTTGGACCAATCATAGGCTGGGTTGCCTATTGTTTCATCTACAATATTCATCCAGCAGAGGTCGCTCCACGTCCACTCACAATATACAAAATCATTAATATTTTATTCCAGCAGGTGAGGCTGATAGAACACATTTACATTTTAGTCATTTAGCAGACGCTCTTATCCAGAGCGACTTACAGTTAGTGAGTGCATACATTTTTCATACTGGCGCCCCGTGGGAATCGAACCCACAACCCTGGCGTTGCAAGCGCCATGCTCTACCAACTGAGGAACAGGAGGCAAATTATTTTTCATAGGCCTACAACCGATTGTGGAAGTCAATCAAACCCATAAACGTGATTGATCAAACCATAGACTGTATACAAAACCACACTGAGGAGATAACATCTTTCTTGGGCCACATTTAGGCAATGTGATTAATTATTTAATGCCTATTGGGTTACTTCTACGCCATAATAACCTCTTTCATATGGAGAAACTGATCCTATAAGTGTAGAATGTCCAGATTTTTTCCCTCTCACTGGTTTGTATAATGATACAGTATGTTATACCAGATTTAGATCATCACTAGGGTAAGGTGTAATAAAGAGATGTGGGTAAACTGGACATTGTGTTATCTCTGAACCCTGAATTTGTCACAAGACGATAGATTACTGTTTGTGCCATCCAGAACGGAAGGTGCCCTAAAGATTTGTACCTGACATTTGTACCTTAGGGCCTTTTCACAGTTTGTTGGGTAATACTTGATCTGTTCGTAATAGGTTGAACTGCATTCCAGACTGCCTGGAATATATATATATACTTTTCCATTCTAAGGGTCAAAAGGGTAGGTGCTCACGCAAGTCATCATATTATGTCATAGCACTGCCTCTCCTCTGATTGACCTTTCACTGTAGGAGTGAAAATGAATTAAATGGAAACGTGTAGCTCAGTTGGTAGAGCATGGCGCTTGCAACGCCAGGGTTGTGGGTTTGTTTCCCAGGGGGGGGCCAGTATGAAAAAATAAAATAAAAAGAATGTATGCACTGGATAAGAGCGTCTGCTAAATGACTAAAATGTAAATCTTGTCCAGGGATCTGGAGGATAACCAACCACAAGCCCATCTATTCAGAAGAAAACAAATGCATACATTTGTGTACTTCTGAGTTTCAAAGTAGTACTGATGTCATATATATCAACATTTTTAGTGGAGGAAATTAAGTAGTTTATTTGTGGCATGTGTGTAAAACCTGTGCTCAAACACATAAGTTGATTAAAATGTCCACTCCGAGTGTCTTTGTCCTTTAACGCCCTCCCGCCTCTGACTTTATGAAGACTTGGGAGGTGACCTGCCTGCCTGGTCTGAACTGAGGGACTGGCTCACTTCCAAGCTTTGACTCTCACATGACTGTGCACTTCCCATTCTTTCTCCCAGTATGGTAACCCTCCACTGCTAAAATTAGAGCCCTTCACAGAGGAGATGGAATGTGAGAGGATTGTTTCGGCTCCATAACCCAGTCCATATACAACCCATCTGGGCCTATCAACCCATAGAATATATTAACTACACTGTGAATTTGGGCAACCAGCATAGAATGTATTTGCTCTAACTGCTGCTGACAGTCAATTATGCCTACCTAAAACATCTTATTCTATTCAAATTAATCATGGCTGCATCTCATTCTGTGTATATCATAATAGCTACGGGACGTAGTTTGGGGGTTGGCGTGCTGTTTTTTTCACAGACTGGGGTGGGAGGACAAAAATGTCCCCTAGACATTATCAACCCAATATTAGGTTTGGTTGCTCCTCATTACACACCACAGAAAAGCAGATATTCTTTACATCATCAACATAAGAATCACTACAAAACGTATTGTATGACCTCTTATACACTATATTAGGCCCAGCCTTTGGTGTTGCAGTGCGTTCTGTGTGGTGCATACATTGGATTTATCGTACCTATGCATCAAACTGTAGCCTGTGCATAGACGGCTTGACAGAAATGGTAGCAGAAGGTGAATGTTGAACTTGTGTTGCACACATATCCAGATGATGTTGTGTACCATTTTGCACAATATCCCTGTCGGTGTGATTGAGGCATAAACTGCGCACCTCCTCCAGCACTGCCACGCCAAGCCGCGCAGAGACGCAAGAGATTGAACTTCACTGAGTTCACCCCATTAGTTTTCACTATATAGATCAACGTTTTTTCTGTGATTGAATCAACATTACAGTATATTAGCCCCTTTTCAACGCAACAAACCAAAACAAATCTAATTTTGCAAGATGGAGTCTGTGATTTTGTTGTGTGCAGAGCCAGAGCGCAAAAGAGTAGATTTCTATTGGGAGGTAGCCCAGGAGGGGTCTTTCAATCACCCCAGAGTGAATGAATGCGCTTTTCAGATCAGAGCCGCACCTGTGAACATTTGTTGATATTCTTTGCTAGTATAGGTCAGCAATGGGGAGTTACTGCTTTCTACAAGAGTACAAAAGGTGTAGGCTACATTTCAAGCTGCCTTTGAAAGGAGTCAGGTAAAAGGCTTATGTCTTAATTAAAGGGGCAGTGTTGTATTTTGAGACAGGCTTGAATATGCAAATAAGACAATAGTCAGAGGGGTAGCCTACATGGTCTAATTCTCTGTATGGTAATAATAATAAATTGTATTTTGTAAAGTGGGTTCTTGCATCATACAACACAATACAATGCAATTTACAGTCACCTATTTGGCCCATGGTGTTACAGACCAAGTAAAAATGTATTAACTAATGTCAAGCCCTTCATAATGTAAAAACGTTTTTAAAAGTCTCATGCAATGTAGGAATGCATTGCACACCACATCAAATCAAATCAAATTGTATTTGTCACATACACGTGTTTAGCAGATGTTATTGCGGGGGTAGCGAAATGCTTGTGCTTCTAGCTCCTACCGTGCAGTAATATCTAACAAGTAATATCTAACAATTTCACAACATATATACCATACACACAAATCTAGTAAGGAATGGAATTTAAGAATATATACATATATGGACAAGCAATGACAGAGCGGCATGGACTAAGATACAGTAGAATATTATAGAATATAATACAGTATATACATATGAGATGAGTAGTGCAAGATATGTAAACATTATTAAAGTGACTAGTGTTCCATTTCTTAAAGTGGCCAGTGATTTCAATAGGCAGCAGCAGCCTCTAATGTGCTATTTAACAGTCTGATGGCCTTGAGATAGAAGCTGTTTTTCATTCTCTCGGTCCCAGCTTTGATGCACCTGTACTGACCTCGCCTTCTGGATGATAGCGGTGTGAACAGGCAGTGGCTCGGGTGGTTGATGTCCTTGATGATCTTTTTGGCCTTCCTGTGACATCGGGTGCTGTAGGTGTCTTGGAGGGCGGTAGTTTGCCCCCGGTAATATAGGCTACTGTAGGTTATATCATATAAATCAAAAGCTATTTCCATGTGAAAATGTTATGGGATTTGCTCTATTGGTTTTGTGGGTAGGCCTACATTATGCTCAAATAGCCACAAGATCCTATTGGCTACTGTCAAAAACCGTAAGGGCACAGCCTCAGTGTTCACTGTAAACGCAACGTTCAAGTTTCCTTTCACAAGACCTAACATTTGCTCAGTGCCCCAAAACATTTGAGGGAACATTGCTTACATATTCAAATTCAAAGCAATCGGCACACTGCCTAAACAGCTGACCGGCAAAGCAAATGGCACTGGCTCTGCCATCTACTTTCTAAATGTGACAGAAAAGGCGCATAGGCTGGTAGCTGCTCTCTGAGCAATGCTCCGCATGGTCCTAAAGCCGGTCTCTACGGTACACAGCTATTGCATTTTAATCGGGATTGGAATGCTTTTAGTGTACTTTATTTTTATATCAAAGGCTAATACATGACTGGTAAAGGCCCAGTGGACTACTTTTGTGGAAAAAATATTATTCCCCCAAAAAAGAAAACACTTTTGGGGATTTTTCAGTGGGTGCTGCAGCACCATCACCACCCCTACTTCCCGCAGTTATGTATATCATGATCAAGGCAGCTAACACATCAAACATGAATAAAACTGAAAGGTAGCTAGCTGACCATTGTCTACAGTCTACATCTACACATGAATAAAACTGAAAAGTTAACTGCGTCTTGTCTGGAGTATAGACAGCAGAACGGATGGCTGCGCAGAATGAATACTCAACGCAGAATACTTAATGCTGATTGGGACGGTTAATTAGAAGTCCCTCCCTCCTCTATCGCCTTTGACTCTGACGCAGCGTCAAGCGTGGGTGGGGAGGCGTTGTCTATATTGCAGTGAGCGGGGGTTCTTTTGCCAATCTTTGCTCGGAGTTTCTCGGATATCAGCTGCAAGTAATTTGGGAAAATCATGTCTGGATACTTGAAGGTCCTCCGCTCGCTCTCTAGATCCGCGGCCATTCTCTCCAAAACCCCCGCTGTGCTCGCGGCAGCTGCAACCTGCCAGAGTTTGCAACAGAGGAACTGTGAGTTTTTAGCAAAATAGAGGCCCTTTGACATAGTTACATGATAGTTTACAGAATCATACAGAAAGTGCTTTTATACTGCACACCGCAAAGCCGGGTAAACTAACGTTAGCCTATCCAGTTTAGCTTTCTCGCCGTTACTTTAGCTAGCTGTCTCTTGCGCACAATTTGGCCAGTTTGAGATGTTGGTTTATTTTGGTTGATGGGTAAGTAACTGTTACTAATACGAAATATTATTCAATTAGACAACTTATTCCATGAATGCACAGATTTATATTAGATTGTAGTCATGTAGCAGACGCTCTTATCCAGAGCGACTTACAGTTAGTGAGTGCACACATTTTTCATACTGAATACAACGTTTGCTCGGTGAATGGCTAACGTTAGCTGTCAGTGCACAAAATGGACTTGTTTGTTTACAAGGCGAGTCATCTTCCTGATCTAGAAACCGGTAGTGAGGGGATGAGAGGGTCGAGAGATTTGTCTGTCGCTCTTTGTTGGCTATAAAAATTCACATTTTTTGGCCTAAAGTAGAGCGAATCACAACGAATTAGGCTAAATGAAGTTCTCGAGATTAGATTAATGTATTCCAAATATTAAAATATCAAATCTGTCAATTAACGTTACCATTTGCCACGCAAGTAAAACTTGCAATTGAATAGAATCAATGACCGGAACAAGTCATCTGCCAATGCAATCATGGTTTGTGAAGTTATTTATAATGTATTTTTGGTGTGAAAAAAATGTATAGTGTCAGTCAGTATGAAATGCAGAATAAACATTGATATAATTGTTTCTAACAGCTGTCAAAATGTTTACACCTCCGTTGTTTGGCACTAGCCACTTTTTTTTTGTTGCTAAGAAACTTGTATGAAGGTCAGCCTACTGTGGGACCAGGCTCTGCAACATAAAAATGTCTGCCAGAAGTGT
Source organism: Coregonus lavaretus (assembly GCF_964263955.1). Taxonomy (NCBI): domain Eukaryota; kingdom Metazoa; phylum Chordata; class Actinopteri; order Salmoniformes; family Salmonidae; genus Coregonus; species Coregonus lavaretus. Next base: position 29,238,616 of record NC_139996.1, on the reverse strand, counting down.
TATGTCCCACCAACAGCATAAATTAACCATGTCGCAACTGTGGAGTCTATCTAGAAAGCTGTTTGAGGGCACTAACTTAAAACGGGTACTGATAAAAAATAATTTTGACCTCCCAAATAACTTTACAGATGCCCTATAACCTTCCAGATTATCTTTCAAATTAGAAAATCCAAAATATGGATATATTTAAAATAGTACTTTGTCAGTAGCTAGTTAGGCCTATAATGCCTGCCCCTTCTATTCTTTGACTTTGAAGCACTGTATAAAGTAGCAGGTCAGTTGAAGGGCAGCTTGTTTCCCCTCTACCGTCCCCTCTATCTGCCCACATGTAGGCTTTACAAACCGTTGTCTCTGAATCCTGATCCTGATATTTATGTGTTGGAAGAAGTGACCTAGCTGCCGCTGCTGTCTGTCTAGTACGGGATTTTGTGAGGATTGACTCAAATGAAGGGGCTCTAGATATATTAAAGGCTTTGGTCCTGTTAAAACAACCCACTATCCATCCAGTCATACCCTTGTTGTGGTTGTAAGGCCAGAAGTAAAAAGGTTAGGCTGATTTAAAGCAAATACAGGCGACACGTCTTTTTTAAAAGTTTTACAATGCTCATGGATGGAAACTTTCAAACTATGGGGGATGTTTTTGCTGTGACATTTTACCTCATGTCTTAGCTCTCATATTTTCCTTAGCCAAAAACATATCATTAGTCTAATTTGTATTGCTTTGATTCAATTGACATGTTCATAACGTTATTGGCAAACTGGCAAGTTTATTATTACAGTCACAAGATGTACTTTGTCTGCCAGGAGCATTTATTGCTTGTAATTGGAGCTTTGAATTTTGCTGAGTGGAAGCATTTTTAAATACAGGCATGACTGGGTATGGTACCAGGTGCTATTTGTTCTGTCAACTGACACACTTGCCTTTCCACTGACCTACACTTCAAGCGTGGAGCAAAATTCATTGGTCTGCTTCTGTCATTTTATTTGGTATAACATATACTTTTTAAAGTAGTGATATAAAGATAAAAGAACACAGAAAATGGAGTCATAGAAATCATGTAATATCCCACAAATGTTTTGGTTGTCTGTTTGTACCATACACACTTCCTTCAATGCGTATGCATAAACAAATTGCTACTTTAATTTGCTCATCTCATTCTTTTTGAAGAGTAGCCGTGAGTAGCTTTAGAAAGTAGATGGCGAAGTGCTCAGTTTTAAACGGATGACCTGAAATGTAGCCTAGACCTTATGAATGTTAAAAAAATAACCTTAAACACGCTTGACTGATATTTTAGTTAGCAGAATAAGCATAGCCAAGATCTGTTAACCTTCAAGAGTTAAGTGCATGTAGATATTTTGGTTTGCATTGTCCTTGACTACTCCCAACTTAGGTGCATGTCATATGGGTATGAAAGCTTGTCTTGTGTGATACAGGCCTATCTTTGAAATGAGACCTCCAGTTGCAAGTGACTACTGTTTGCTCGTGCCCCTGTTGGCCCCCTACTGATATTTTGCATACCTTAATGATTACTTATGTATAAACCTGTTTTGTGAAAGCTTACTTTGAGGTAAATGTTTAAATCCAGAGTTGGTGGCCCACCACTGTATTTATACTGAACAAAAATATAAATTCAACAATTTCATTGATTTTACTGAGTTAGAGTTCATCTGACTCAGTCAATTGAAATAAATTATTAGGCCCTAATCTATGTATTTCACATGACTGGGAATACAGATATGCGTCTGTTGGTCAGATACCTTTTAAAAAATGGCCTTCACAATGGGCCTCAGGATCTCGTCACGGTATTTTTGTGCATTAAAATTGCCATCGATAAAATGCAATTGTGTTCGTTGTACGTAGCTTATGCCTGCCCATATCATAACCCCACCGCCATCATGGGGAATTCTGTTCACAACGTTGACGTCAGCAAACCGCTCGCCCACATGATGCCATGCACGTGGTCTCCGGTTGAGGCCGGTTGGGCGTACTGCCAAATTCTCTAAAACTAAGTTGGAGTTGGCTTATGGTAGAGAAATGAACATGACATTCTCTGGCAACAGCCCTGGTGGACATTCCTGCAGCCAGCATGCCAATTGCACGCTCCCTCAACTTGAGACATCTGTGGCATTGTGTTGTGACACAACTGCACATTTTAGTGGCCTTTTATTGTCCCCAGCACAAGGTGCACCTGTGTAATGATCATGCTGTTTAGTCAGCTTCTTGATATGCCACACCTGTCAGGTGTATGGATTATCTTGGCAAAGGAGAAATGCTCACTAACAGGGATTCATTCTGGAGAAATACGTTTTTTGTGCGTATGGAACATTTCTGCGATCTTTTATTTCAGCTCATGAAACATGGGACCAACACTTTACATGTTGTGTTTTTTATATTTTTGTTCAGTGTATGTAAGGCCTTATTCAGCAAATGAATTTGGGTATATTGAAATATAAAAACGAACATGTTGTCTTACTATGCCAACCACAAATGCATGTCGGTTCATACCTTGTAAAAAGGCATTTAGGCCTATGTACTGGCTTTGGTCCAGCTGTCACTACAGATTCCAGTTAGCCTAATTTAGAAACCGCTTATCAGTTTTTATATATTTACCTTTCAACCACATGCCCCTACCCACACTATCTTCATTGAATCTGATCCATCCTGCCTGTGCAGACAGATTTAGGGTATTCTGTAATCATCAGCTTTTTTCCCACATTTCCTACCAATGATGCATTGCGGCAAGACTGGGGTCACGCGACAAGATTCTTCACTTGTTCGTGAGGATTCTCGTTGCAATGCTCTCTCGCGAAAAACTGATGTGATTTGTTAACTTAGCTATACTGAACAAAAATATAAACGCAACATGTAAAGTGTTGGTCCCATGTTCATGAGCTGAAATAAAAGATCCCCGAAATTTTCCAGACGCACAAAAAGCTTATTTCTCAAATTTTGTGAACTAATTTCTTTGCGTCCCTGTTCGTTCACATTTCTCCTTTACCTAGCTAATCCAACCACCTGACAGGTGGGGCATATCAAGATGGTTAAACAGCGTGATTATTACACAGGTGCACCTTGTGCTGGGGACAATAAAAGGACACTAAAACATGCAGTTTTGTCTCACAACACAATGCCACAGCTGTTTTGAGGGAGCATGGAATTGGCATGCTGACTGCGGGAATGTCCACCAGAGCTGTTGCCAGAGAACTGAATATTTAATTTCTCTACCATAAGCCGCCTCACAGCAGCAGACCACATGTAGCCAAGCTAACCCAGGACCTCCACATCCGGCTTCTAGACCAGCGGGGTCATCTGAGGCCAATTCTGTAAAATGACGGAGGTGGCTTATGGTAGAGAAATGAACATTTACATTCTGGCAACAGCTCTGGTGGCCATTCTTGCAGTCAGCATTACAATTCCACACTCCCTCAACTTGATGTGACAACTCCACATTTTAGTAGCCTTTTATTGTCCCCAGCATAAGGTGCCCCTGTGTAATCAGCTTCTTTATATGCCACACCTGTCAGGTGGATGGATTATCTTGGCAAAGGAGAAATGGTCACTAACAGGGATGTCAACAAATATTTGCGCAAAATGACAAGCTTTTTTGCCTATGGAAAATGTTTTATTCAGCTCATGAAGCATGTTTTCAACTTTACATTGCCTTTTTTATATTTTTGTTCAGTATAGTAGTCAACGCACCTGCTCGAGTACACATTCTGGGTAAACAATGGCATCTTCTCTGGAGAGTTAACATTGTCTATTGCTGATCACGTTCTCAACTTGTCCTTGCACATTTCCCATTTACAAGAGTATTGCATATTTTGCCTATATTTTTTATCAAATGTTTGCCGATATCTGGACGGCTCAAAGACTGGATCAGTAGCCGTCAGATTGTCTCTGACCTGCTTACATTAAACAAGCTTCGGTGGCGGCCGCGCACCCAGAGTTGGCAACGACAAGGGGATTTTGTCTCAAACTTGTCTGGGATAGCTAAATCGGGGTCAAAATCGTGCAGCGTATACCCAGCTTAACTGTAATGGGGGATGGGGGGGTGAATCTCTCATTCAGACTTCACCCAAGTGTCGGTAAGCTTTTCACACCTGGCAAACTTGTTCTCAAAACACATGATTTCTGCTAAATGTTCTCTACAGTATTTAAAGTGAAGGATGGCCTAATTGTTGCCAATTGTGATGGCTTGTCAAGCAAAGTCAACTATTGGCTCTCAATGGATTAAGTGCTTTATGACCTAAATGATTCTTCCTTTGGGTTATCTAGTTCACTGCATGCAATCCATAATCTCCCTTTTACTGTATGTGACTACTGTTTTATTGGCTCATGGCCAAGGAATGTAGGCCTAAATTAAGACTTGCGGCAGAGATGAATAAGCGAAGCTGTGTGTCACCATCTTTGCGTGCGGGCAAGGTTTGGGCCTTGTTTTACACCTCTTGAGAGGATTTGTGAATGACCACAAGTTCTGGAGTAGGCTGTCTTTGACAGGTGCATAGTCGCAGTAAAGGTCATATGTGTATACTTAATATAAAGGTTGTCGTACAGCATAGGTCTACGTGGCGGTCGTATTTGATCATTCTGCTGAATACCACCATTTTGTTTCGCTACACTTCTTCTTGGATGTCCTTTTTGGAGCAGTGGAAGCATAGACTTGGCAGGAACATCAGAAAGTCACTTGATTCCCTGCACCTCCCCCTTGCCACGCCCTCTCCACTGCATGGTGTATCTGGGAGAATGGGCGAGGGCCTTTAAAAGGCAGAGTCGTGTGGGAGCAGAGCCTTGTTTTCTAATCAATAATTGGACTACTAGTCTGGGTGAATCAGAGGGCAAGATTCATTGCAGCTACAGATGAAGGAAAATATAAATGTATTGCTGTCAATATTCTTTAGTTATGGGCATTAAGAGCTGAATATCTACAGTGCGGGGGGAAAAAGTATTTGATCCCCTGCTGATTTTGTACGTTTGCCCACTGACAAAGAAATGATCAGTCAAATTTTAATGGTAGGTTTGTTTGAACAGTGAGAGACAGAATAACAACAAAATAATCCAGAAAAACGCATTTCAAAAATGTTATAAATTGATTTTGCATTTTAATGAGGGAAATAAGTATTTGACCCCTCTGCAAAACATGACTTGGTGGCAAAACCCTTGTTGGCAATCACAGAGGTCAGACGTTTCTTGTAGTTGGCCACCAGGTTTGCACACATCTCAGGAGGGATTTTGTCCCACTCCTCTTTGCAGATCTTCTCCAAGTCATTAAGGTTTCGAGGCTGACGTTTGGCAACTCGAACCTTCAGCTCCCTCCACATATTTTCTATGGGATTAAGGTCTGGAGACTGGCTAGGCCACTCCAGGACCTTAATGTGCTTCTTCTTGAGCCACTCCTTTGTTGCCTTGGCTGTGTGTTTTGGGTCATTGTCATGCTGCAATACCCATCCACAACCCATTTTCAATGCCCTGGCTGAGGGAAGGAGGTTCTCACCCAAGATTTGACGGTACATGGCCCTGTCCATTGTCCCTTTGATGCAGTGAAGTTGTCCTGTCCCCTTAGCAGAAAAACACCCCCAAAGCATAATGTTTCCACCTCCATGTTTGACGGTGGGGATGGTGTTCTTGGGGTCATAGGCAGCATTCCTCCTCCTCCAAACACGGCGAGTTGAGTTGATGCCAAAGAGCTCCATTTTCGTCTCATCTGACCACAACACTTTCACCCAGTTCTCCTCTGAATCATTCAGATGTTCATTGGCAAACTTCAGACGGGCATGTATATGTGCTTTCTTGAGCAGGGGGACCTTGCGGGCGCTGCAGGATTTCAGTCCTTCACGGCGTAGTGTGTTACCAATTGTTTTCTTGGTGACTATGGTCCCAGCTGCCTTGAGATCATTGACAAGATCCTCCCGTGTAGTTCTGGGCTGATTCCTCAACGTTCTCATGATCATTGCAACTCCACGAGGTGAGATCTTGCATGGAGCCCCAGGCCGAGGGAGATTGACAGTTCTTTTGTGTTTCTTCCACTTGTGAATAATCGCACCAACTGTTGTCACCTTCTCACCAAGCTGCTTGGCAATGGTCTTGTAGTCTATTCCAGCCTTGTGTAGGTCTACAATCTTGTCCCTGACATCCTTGGAGAGCTCTTTGGTCTTGGTCATGGTGGAGAGTTTGGAATTAAAGGGATTGCTTCTGTGGACAGGTGTCTTTTTATACAGGTAACAAACTGAGATTAGGAGCACTCCCTTTAAGAGTGTGCTCCTAATCTCAGCTCGTTACCTGTATAAAAAACACCTGGGAGCCAGAAATCTTTCTGATTGACGGGGTCAAATACTTATTTCCCTCATTTAAAATGCTTATCAATTTATAACATTTTTGACATGTGTTTTTCTGGATTATTTTGTAATTCTGTCTCACTGTTCAAATAAACCTACCATTTTAAAATTATAAATCATCAATCATTTCTTTGTCAGTGGGCAAACGTACAAAATCAGCAGGGGATCAAATACTTTTTTCCTTCACTGTAACTGTCCATGGAGATATGAAACCGCGAAGAGCAAATTACTGTGCAGTGTCTTGTAGGATGAGGTGACTTTGATCACACGACTCTCCAACTGTTTTCTAGCATTAGCCTATTCAGGGAACACTTTCCGTGATATTTTAGCATATTCAGACTGTCAAAGAATATATTCCAGTACACATTGTAGTATTGATTGTCATAGTTTTTTGGGTGGGCATGTTGCAGTCAAACAGATTAAGATATGTATGTATGGTAATGAGCTATAATGACAGACTTTGGTTGCGCTGCAGTTTTTGTACTTAAATTAGGCCAACATTGGTGCTCCTCACTACTAGGTGTAGGTCAAGACCGTGACAAAGGCTGCCGGTTCCATTAATGCACTCTATTCTATTTTGGACAGATGGGGACAAACGTATCCAGGTGTCCCAGCCTGTGGTGGAGATGGACGGAGATGAGATGACCAGGATCATCTGGGAGTTCATCAAAGAGAAGGTGCTGAACTGGGACCAATGGAGGAGGGTAGAGGGACAACACAGTGGCGTCTGTCAGCCCCAGGGGAGGACTGCTCTCTGACTAGTCTACTTTTACACAACTGACTGACCCATAGATTGAGTGTCTGTATGCTGTGGGGGATGGGATTTTGTAAACTTTCTCACACTCATTGGTAGCTCGCCTCTGGAGATCAGTCTGAACATGAAGATTCATGGGAGAAAAACATTACCTGTTTTCTGACTAAACATGTTTAACGCGTTTTGTTCCACGTAAAACCATGGGATCACATTACATGAATGAGAATATGATTATTACATCTACCAATGTGGAGAGCGCGATCTAAATGGCAGTCATTGTATTTTTAAAGATTGTTCTTGTTAATATTGACTTGACTCTTACTGTTATTTTGACCCTTATGTGCTTGGACTGTGATGTGGACATTGATTAAAGCGCATCCATACCATCAGTCATAGTTCACTGTTGAGACAATGTCTGGAATCCTCTTGTCCTCTGAATACATTATACCGAAGGTTATCAAATTGACAAGATAGTCAAGTGACTGCTCCAACAATGGAGATAAATGTCCTCAAAGTCAGGTGGGACCATACTAGCAATGATTGGCCAGATATGCGTGTGAACAGGTACAACTAAGTTGTTTTTCTCAGTTGCTGGAATGCCACGTGGATCCACTTGTATCGGTACATAACAGCCTAAACATTACGAAACTTCTATTTGATCAAATACGCCTCACGTAATTCAACACTTTCACAGACCGACTCCCACATGGACAGATTTTGGGCGGCGAAAATCCTCTCTCTTCCATTCTGTTTATACCGGAGGTAAACTTTCTTTGTGACAATCTGCAACTGGACATACACTGCTAAAAAAAATAAAGGGAACACTTAAACACAATGTAACTCCAAGTCAATCACACTTCTGTGACATCAAACTGTCCACTTAGGACGCAACACTGATTGACAATAAATTTCACATGCTGTTGTGCAAATGGAATAGACAACAGGTGGAAATTATAGGCAATTAGCAAGACACCCCCAATAAAGGACTGGTTTTGCAGGTGGTGACCACTTCTCAGTTCCTATGCTTCCTGGCTGATGTTTTGGTCACTTTTGAATGCTGGCGGTGCTGTCACTCTAGTGCAGGGTTCTTCAATTCCGGTCCTGGAGGGCCAAAACACTTCTGTTTTTTATTTCTACCTGGTAGTTAATTGCACTCACCTGGTGTCCCAGGTCTGAATTAGCCCCTGATTAGAAGGAGAGGATGAAAAACAGAGGTGTTTCGGCCCTCCAGGACCGGAATTGAAGAACCCTGCTCTAGTGGAAGCATGAGACGGAGTCTACAACCCACACAAATGGCTCAGGTAGTGCAGCTCATCCAGGGTGGCAAGAAGGTTTGCTGTGTCTGTCAGCGTAGTGTCCAGAGCATGGAGGCGCTACCAGGAGACAGGCCAGTACATCAGGAGGCCGTAGGAGGGCAACAACCCAGGAGCAGGACTGCTACCTCCGCCAGAGCACTGCCAGAGCCCTGCAAAATGACCTCCAGCAGGCCACAAATGTGCATGTGTCTGCTCAAATGGTCAGAAACAGACTCTATGAGGGCCCGATGTCCACAGGTGGGGGTTGTGCTTACAGCCCAACACCGTGCAGGACGTTTGGCATTTGCCAGAGAACACCAAGATTGGCAAATTCGCCACTGGCGCCCTGTGCTCTTCACAGATGAAAGGAGGTTCACACTGAGCACGTGACAGAGTCTGGAGACGCCGTGGAGAACGTTCTGCTGCCTGCAACATCCTCCAGCATGACCGGTTTGGCGGTGGGTCAGTCATGGTGTGGGGTGGCATTTCTTTGGGGGGCCGCACAGCCCTCTTTGTGCTCGCCAGAGGTAGCCTTACTGCCATTAGGTACCGAGATGAGATCCTCAGACCCCTTGTGAGACCATATGCTGGTGCGGTTGGCCCTGGGTTCCTCCTAATGCAAGACAATGCTAGACCTCATGTGGCTGGAGTGTGTCAGCAGTTCCTGCAAGAGGAAGGCATTGATGCTATGGACTGGCCCGCCCGTTCCCCAGACCTGAATCCAATTTAGCACATCTGGGACATCATGTCTCGCTCCATCCACCAACGCCACGTTGCACCACAGACTGTCCAGGAGTTGGCGGATGCTTTAGTCCAGGTCTGGGAGGAGATCCCTCAGGAGACCATCCGCCACCTCATCAGGAGCATGCCCAGGCGTTGTAGGGAGGTCATACAGGCACGTGGAGGCCACACACACTACTGAGCCTCATTTTGACTTGTTTTAAGGACATTACATCGAAGTTGGATCAGCCTGGAGTGTGGTTTTCCACTTTAATTTTGAGGGTGACTCCAAATCCAGACATCCATGGGTTGATACATTTGATTTCCATTGATAATTTTTGTGTGATTTTGTTGTCAGCATATTCAACTATGTAAAGAAAAAAGTATTTAATAAGATTATTTCATTCATTCAGATCTAGGATGTTATTTTAGTGTTCCCTTAATTTTTTTGAGCAGTGTAGTTTCCTTGACAGGACATCAGATTTAAATTTAGAACGGTTGACAATGTAAGGAAAGAATGAGTTCTGATTCCTCTGTCAATGTGTCCTGCCCCTCCAGCTCATCCTCTCCAATGTGGATGTGGAGCTGAAGTACTACGACCTGGGTCTGCCATACCGTGATCAGACTGATGACCAGGTCACCATCGACTCTGCCATCGCCACCCAGAAGTACAATGTCGCTGTTAAATGTGCCACAATCACTCCCGATGAACAAAGAGTAGAAGGTATTTGAATAGCATATAAGTATTTTGTAGTTTTACTGTAACAGTTTCATTCCTTCTCCAAATGCCCCATTTGTTTTTTTGTTAAACTGATAATGGGAACCTACGGTTGATGGTTTAAATGTTGCCATATTGCTGTTTTGTGCAAACTGTGGTTTTCCATCAGAGTTCAAGCTGAAGAAGATGTGGAAGAGCCCCAACGGAACCATCAGGAACATCCTGGGTGGCACAGTCTTCCGTGAGCCAATCATCTGCAAGAACATTCCCAGGCTTGTTCCAGGTTGGACACAACCAATCACCATTGGCAGACATGCTTTTGGTGACCAGGTAAGTTCCTTCTAAATGAAAGAAATGTAATTATTTGTGACTTCAGTATATGTGATTGTAACCGATCCGTTGTTTTACAGTACAGAGCAACAGACTTTGTTATCAGCCAGCCAGGCACATTCAAGATGGTCTTCTCCCCTACTGATGGGAGCAAAGGCCAGGAGTGGGAGGTCTACAAGTTTCCTGGAGGTGGCTGTGGAATGGGCATGTACAACACAGATGAGGTGAGTTCAGCACGGCATTCACTTAAAACAGCTTTATTTTGTCAACTAGATAATTTTTCTTTGAGATTCTAGTGGTAGTGCATGGAGTGAGTTCACCTCCTGTAAACCTGCCTTACCATGTTTGTTTACCATCATGAGCAGGAGTGTTTGATTTGACAATATCAGAGGTCATGTGGCGAACTTTCAACTTGTCTAGTGGAAATAGAAGTGGGGACTAATCAGGGGTTAATAGCCAGAAGGTGGTTAACCTCTGTACTGCTGCTTATGACCTACACTAGGGGTGACCTATGTTCTTTCTATTCCACCAGTCTATTTCTGGCTTTGCACACAGCTGCTTTCAGTACGCCATTGGCAAGAAGTGGCCCCTCTACCTGAGTACCAAGAACACCATTCTCAAAGCCTATGACGGTAGATTCAAGGACATCTTTGAGGAAATCTACCAGGCGTTAGTATTTGTTGCTTTTTATGATCTCTATAACCTCAACCTGTTACGGAGTAAAATATTGGTTGTTTCTTCCTGGTTCATGTGGGTCCTTACATATAGTTTATATTGTGTAATGCACTGCACTCTAGGGATGTGACAAATGTACAATTTCTCTTAACGTTTAAACTGCACTTTTAAAAAATAGTTTTAAGCGTTGTTAAATCATAAAATGACATTCACAATTCAGATGTGGTTCTGCGTATGACCGCTGAGGGCAATGCAGTTCACTCTACCGCAGTCCTGGCTACATACATATCAGTCATCGCTAGGTACCAAAGTCATAAAGCTGGCCTATTTCTTCAATTTCTCTTCTTAAAGTGATTTTAATCCTAAACTTAACTACACTGCTAACCTTATGCCTAACCTTAAATTATATTTTTGGTCTCAATTTTTACAATAGACAATTTAGACTTTGTGGCAGTGGAAACCCTACCAGACATTACTTTTTTACTGCTGTCCCCCACTTACTCAGCAACTGTGGTATTAATGCCATTTTAGGTTGTGTGCCTCTCCTCCATGTTGTCCGTATGTACTTCATGTCCCACTTCTCATCAATGTGATGGCTCATTGCAGTGATGTATGACAGCGTGTTCTTAGATGTCCAACAATCTGTTTATGCCACATATGGTGTTTGAAAACTCGCGCTTTGCACTTGCAGCGCAATCGTACAATTTCTCCATCAGGGCCGTCACGGTTTTTCGACATGGCATGTGTAGTCTTGTTTTAGATATGTCGTTAGGGTATTGAAGCCGACATCCTCTACCATTGACGATGGCTGCATATCAACTGTAATCATTTCTGTAATCAGCGCTGTGATTTTCTCACGCAGTCTCTTATTGCACTGCTGCCAGCAACTGGTTGGGTCGTCCCTTTCAGCATTGCACCTGTACTGCTCAACTCCACCTTGCAAAGTTTGCATTTCATCACCTCTTAACTTAGTGTTGCCATACAGGACTTAGCTCATGTCACTTACCTGTCTCACTCTCTTCCAGTTTTCCAACTGTTAACAACGATGACGTGCGGATCGCTTTTTATCCCATGGCAAATCATTTGAAAGATTCATATATCTCTGTATAACGTTACAGCATTGTTGCATTAGGTATTTGTGTAAACAAATTAAATAAATCATGAGGATTGGGGCCTGTTAGTGGTAGTATTTTTTTGATAACTGCACTGTGATTTTAATTTTGTAAAAAAGGTTTTCGGTTAGAGATTGTTCTAAATGTTAACTATCCCAATGTCATTTAAACGTTCACACCCCTGCTGCACTCACTATCATATTGTTTGTGTCCATAGGAATTACAAGCCAGAGTTTGACAAGCTGAAGATCTGGTACGAGCACAGGCTCATTGATGACATGGTTGCCCAGGTGTTGAAGTCCGATGGTGCCTTTGTGTGGGCCTGCAAGAACTACGATGGAGACGTACAGTCTGACATCCTAGCTCAGGGTGAGGGATTAGGAAATCTACACCTCACTTCAAATGAAATAGAAATTAGTTTGGATGAAAATAGTCCTGTAACAGGTTTGACTACGGGTGACTGACATACCGTCTGGGTTGCTGACATACTGTACGGGTTCTCCACAGGTTTCGGCTCTCTGGGTCTGATGACGTCAGTGCTGGTGTGTCCGGATGGCAAGACCATTGAGGCAGAGGCAGCCCACGGTACAGTGACCAGGCACTACCGCGAGCACCAGAAGGTTAGTCACTCTAGTACTAACCGCCTCCATTACAACCCTAGGTCCATATTTAGAGAAGCATAAATCATGGCGCATGCAACAGTAGTATGGGAGGAGTCAAATTAGTGTCCGTTTGAATGTCTGCCTGGTTGATTTGTGTATGAACAGTGCCGTCTTGTGGTGGAAAATATGCTGCCAGAATGACCTCGTAGGCTGAAAGAAATGATTCATCAACATGGGATTGTTCTAGTCCTATTTTGTACCTGTATTTCCATGGTTAAACTGTAACCTTTGTCCACCTTTAGGGAAACCCAACCAGCACCAACCCCATTGCCAGCATCTTTGCTTGGACCAGAGGGCTTGAGCATCGGGGTAAACTTGATGGCAACCCTGACCTGATCAAGTAAGGAATTAATTCCGCTAGTCTTTTTTCTTTTTAAATTTAAATGTATTTTTTACAGATATTGTCACTAGATATGATAATGTACTGATCAAGTTTGGCTTTAACTTAAGTCTTCATGTACTGTACCATGAAGGGAATTATTTATCATACAACAAGCAGTTGTGCTGTATAAATCCCACTGTTCTATTCCATTAGTGTTTGCCAGGCAAACGGCAGTGTTTAGATTCACAGGTCATCTGTTGTGACTATTACTGACTCTTTTCTTTTTAACCTGCAGGTTCGCCCTGACTCTGGAGAGGGTGTGTGTGGAGACAGTTGAGAGTGGTGTTATGACTAAGGACCTCGCCGGCTGCATTCACGGCCTTTCCAAGTGAGCTCATTACTATTGCATTGACAAAATTCTTGATCTGGCTAACATGTTTACTAATGCATGGATCATTGTCATATTTTGGTGCGTTTTTGTACTAATAAAATCATTTGATTTCCCTGTCATTGAAGTGTGCATGACTCTGTCTCAGGGACAAGGTCTTGACTGAAGACGGAGTAAATTGTGTTCTGATCTGTCCTTCCATTGCAGATGCAAGCTGAATGAGCACTACGTCAACACTGAGGACTTCCTGGACACCATCAAGAACAACCTGGACAAAGCCCTGGGCAAGTGAAGGACTGAAGAGTGCAGCTAGCCTGCAAGTGACATTGTCCTGTTTTTGTACCTCATTTTTAACTTAGGTCAAGATAACCACATGCATATTGTCTGAAGTAATATGTAGAGCATAATGTAGTGTGTCAGATTAGGGGATTCTACTGTTGTGAGATCTGTTCCATCTAGCACTCCTATGCCTATGTTTCCAGGGTTCTATTTTTGTAATTAAGTACTGTATTCCGATACTGTATTATGCCTTTGAAGAAACGTGAAGGCCGTGTCAAGAATATTTGCTTATCCTTGTATGATCTTATACTTGTGTTCTGCCTTATTTTAATATTATGATAAAAGGAGCACACTGATTTTAAAGGTAAATAAATTTATTATTTTACAGTTGTCTGGTACACATTTTACAGTTCTAGCAACAGGATATTTCCACAACAACGTGTAACACAGAAAGCCATTCAAGTTTCAGATCCCCCCCCCCCCCCCCTTGTTTCATCACTAAAGCCAGATGATTTTTTTCTCCATAAATGTGCATTGTTTATTAAATACAATATATCAACATTGTGTATGGATACCTAGTTTGCAGGTGATATGTCTGTAAAGCTAAGCAGGGAAACGGATTATAGTGAATTTCCCACATTTTCTGCTGGGTCTGTGGCCCTGTCTCATGTTGGGAGGTTGTCGTTCATCACTTTAGACCAGTGTGCAGCATGATGGATAGCACACTCCTGTAGACCCACAAGGGCACTTAATATTTCTGTCAAGTTTTAGGACAGTTCCTGTTGAGACTTGCCATGAAAACCGCATTTGCTGTTGAGAAACGTAATATGTCCCATAAAGGCTTGCATGGGGAATAAATTGTGAAGTGTCCTGAAAATTAAACTGCACTAGTGTCTTCACCGTGGTAATCTTTTCTAAAAATCAACTGCGTGGAGGACAAAGCCCAACATTTTACTACATGAAGTCTGCTATTGGGCAATGTGAAATCAAGCTCTACAAAGCAGAGAAAGGGTGCCACTAGACTGCTATTGCCTTCAGCTGCAGGGTTTGGCAATATGGCCCAGAATTGGTCATATTCTTTGGTAAATGGTGGCTACATCTGAAGGGCAATGGCGAAAATGGAGTGCCAAAAGCAAAATAAACTAAGATGTGGGCTGCGTCAATACAATTATTTGACTGGGGTCAAGTGACAAATACCGAAACTTAAAATCAAGCTGGTCACATGGGGCTATAAAGTGATTGTGTAATATTAGTATATTTTGACAATGGGATTTATTTCTGCATATTGCAAATATGACAGAATATGAAACAATCCTATGTAATCTAAACAGGTTTAGCAACCTAGAACTGTAGTTGAAACTACTCACAGTATAAATGTTAAACCGAGAAGTAAATAAATGGTTGGTTCACCAAACATGAGAACTGCTTGAACGGTATCAGCTTTGGTAAGTGACATGAGCAGAGGACACATTTATTTGACTGGCCTGTATGCATTTCTATACATGTTAATAAAAGCAATAATACTCAGCCATATTGTGATTTATCCACACAGACTTGCTGGGGATTGTCTGAGTAAGTGCAGTTCACTATCATGTATGTGTTTCCAGAGTTAGGCCACCCCTGGGGATGTACAGTACCAGTCAAAAGTTTGGACACACCTACTCATTCCAGGGTTTTTATTTTTTACATTGTAGCATAATAGTGAAGACAAACTATGAAATAACACATACGGAATCATGTAGTAACCCAAAAAATTATTTTATGTTTGAGATTCTTCAAAGGAGCCACGCTTTGCTCCCGAGTGGCGCAGCGGTCTAAGGCACTGCATCCCTGTGCTAGAGGCGTCACTACAGACCCTGGTTCGATTCCAGGCTGTATCACAATCTGCCCGTGATTGGGAGTCCCATAGGGCGGCGCACAATTGGCCCAGCGTCGTCCGGGTTTGGCCGGGGTAGGTCGTCATTGTAAATAAGAATTTGTTCTTAACTGACTTGACTAGTTAAATAAAGGTTAAATAAAAATAAATAAAATTGTACACTATTGGCATTCTCTCAACCAGCTTCATGAGGTAGTCACCTGGAATGCATTTCAATTAACAGGTGTGCCTTCTTAAAAGTTAATTTGTGGAATTTCTTTCCTTCATGCATTTGAGACAATCAGTTGTGTTGTGACAAAGTAGGTGGGGTTTACAGAAGATAGCCCTATTTGGTAAAAGACCAAGTCCATATTATGGCAAGAACAGCTCAAATAAGCAAAGAGAAACAACAGTCCATCATTACTTTAAGACACGAAGGTCAATCAATATGGAACATTTCAAGAACTTTGAAAGTTTCTTCAAGTGCAGTCGCAAAAACCATCAAGCTCTATGACGAAACTGGCTCTCATGAGTACCGCCACAGGAATGGAAGACCCAGAGTTACCAGCCTCAGAAATTGCAGGCCAAATAAATGCTCAAGTCACAGACACATCTCAACATCAACTGTTCTGAGGGGACTGTGTGAATCAGATCTTCATGGTCGAATTGCTGCAAAGAAACCACTACTAAAGGACACCAATAAGAAGAGACCTGCTTGGGCCAAGAAACACGAGCAATGGACATTACACCTGTGGAAATTTGTCCTTTGGTCTGGAGTCCAAATTGGAGATTTTTGGTTCCAACCGCTGTGTCTTTGTGAGACACAGTGTGGGTGAACGGATGATCTCCTCGTGTAGTTCCCACCGTGAAGCATGGAGGAGGAGGTGTTATGGTGCTGCTAAATGATGTAAATGTAAATGTAAATGGTGCTTTGCTGGTGACACAGTAATTTATTTAGAATTCAAGGCACACTTAACCAGCATGGCTACCACAGCATTCTACAGCGATATGTCATCCCATCTGGTTTGGGCTTAGTGGGACAATCATTTGTTTTTCAACAGGACAATGACCCAATACACCTCCAGGCTGTGTAAGGGCTATTTGACCAAGAAGGAGAGTGATGGAGTGCTGCATCAGATGACCTGGCCTCCACAATCCCCCGACCTCAACCCAATTGAGATTGTTTGGGATGAGTTAGACCGCAGAGTGAAGGAAAAGCATCCAACAAGTGCTCAGCATATGTGGGAACTCCTTCTCAAGACTGTTGGAAAGGCATTCCAGGTGAAGCTGGTTGAGGGAATGCCAAGAGTGTGCAAAGTGGTCATCAAGGGAAAGGGTGGCTACTTTGAAGAATCTCAAATATAAAATATATTTTGATTTGTTTAACACTTTTCTGGTTACTACATGATTCCATATGTGTTATTTCATAGTTTTGATGTCTTCACTATTATTCTAATGTAGAAAATAGTTAAAATAAAGAAAAACCCTTGAATGAGTAGGTGTGTCCAAACTTTTGACTGGTACTGTATGTTGAGTAGGACTCTCCCAGAGGTTAGATGATTTATTTTCACATATTACCTTTTTCACGTGAACACATTTGTCAATAACAATGTTGTGGCACCTAGAGGTGAGTCACGCTTCAATACAAAACAGAAGGTGCCGATGAGAAATGTACAATCCCAACTGACCTGTCTCTCACTCCCAATGAATGTCAGAGCAAGCAAACAGAGATTCCAGTGCATACGAATGGGCAGATTCCACCACTTTAAATCATGCCCCTACAGAGAGTAAAAGCTCATCGCAGTGCCTTCAGCTGCTAGCGGCATTAACTCCCTTTATTAGTTTACACTTCTACTCAGTATGGGGTATTTTTTTATGATTCATGCAGTGTTGTAGCGCCCTGCACCCTTGGCGTAGCTGCTATAATACTCCAATTCAGACAGTTTAGTGATGTCTGGTGTGTTGTTACTGGCCAGGTTCTCTCGTTCGCTGAATTCAAAGTTCTCTTCATCGTAGTCCTCCTGGTTCTCTATGTCAGGGGGGGCTTCTGAGGAAGGAAATGTAAAGACACACACATGAGCCCATCCTGTCCTCTCTCTCTCACACACACACACACACACACACACACACACAGCCTCAGAGGACAACACAGTCCTCCCCTTCCCCTGCCTCCCTATCACTCTCCACCGATAGAGACAGGAATGTCTAATCCAAGCACTTCTATATTTACAAAACACAGAGGGAGAAGAGCGGCAGAGAAGCACCAAAACACTTGGCCAGTAGATTACAGTACATGCTGAGTCAAAGTGCATTAAGGGCAGACTGACTGAATGACAATAACGCAACATGAAGCCCACTGAAATTTCAAGTGTATCTGAGAAATAATGTAAACATAAACGCTACCGGTCAAAGGTTCTAGAACACCTACTCATTCAAGGGTGTTTCTTTAATTTTTACTATTTTATACATTGTAGAATAATAGTGAAGACATCAAAACTATGAAATAACACATATGGAATCATGTAGTAACCAAAAAAGTGTTAAATCAAAATATATTTTATATTTGAGATTCTTCAAATAGCCACCCTTTGCCTTGATGACAGCTTTGCACACTCTTGGCATTCTCTCAACCAGATTCACCTGGAATGCTTTTCCAACAGTCTTGAAGGAGTTCCCACATATGCTGAGCACTTGTTGGGTGCTTTTCCTTCACTCTGCGGTCTGACTCATCCCAAACCATCTCAATTTGGTTGAGGTCGGGGGATTGTGGAGGCCAGGTTATCTGATGCAGCACTCCATCACACTCCTTCTTGGTCAAATAGCCCTTACACAGCCTGGAGGTGTGTTGGGTCATTGTCCTGTTGAAAAACAAATGATAGTCCCACTAAGTCCAAACCAGATGGGATGGCGTATCGATGCAGAATGCTGTGGTAGCCATGCTGTTTATGTGTGCCTTGAATTCTAAATAAATCACAGACAATGTCACCAGCAAAGCACCCCCACACCATAACACCTCTTCCTCCATGCTTTACGGTGGGAAATACACATGCTTTCACCCACACCGCGTCATCCTTTCACCCACACCGCGTCTCACAAAGACACAGCGGTTGGAACCAAAAATCTCAAATTTGGACTCCAGACCAAAGGACAAATTTCCACCGGGCTAATGTCCATCGCTTGCGTTTCTTGGCCCAAGCAAGTCTCTTCTTCTTATTGGTGTCCTTTAGCAGTGGTTTCTTTGCAGCAATTCGACTATGAAGGCCTGATTCACACAGTCTCCTCTGAACAGTTGATGTTGAGATGTGTCTGTTACTTGAACTCTGTGAAGCATTTATTTGGGCTGCAATTTCTGAGGCTGGTAACTCTAATGAACTTATCCTCTGCAGCTGGTAACTCTGGGTCTTCCATTCCTATGGCGGTCCTCATGAGAGCCAGTTTCATCATAGCGCTTGACGGTTTTGCGACTGCACTTGAAGAAACGTTCAAAGTTCTTGAAAGACTGACCTTCATGTCTTAAAGTAATGATGGACTGTCGTTTCTCTTTGCTTATTTGAGCTGTTCTTGCCCTTATATGGACTTGGTCTTTTACCAAATAGGGTTATCTTCTGTATACCCCCCCTACCTTGTCACAACACAACTGATTGGCTCAAACGCATTAAGAAGGAAATAAATTCCACAAATTAACTTTTAAGAAGGCACACCTGTTAATTGAAATGCATTCCAGGTGACTACCTGTATAAAATAGTAAAACTAAAGAAAAACCCTTGAATGAGTAGGTGTTCTAAAACTTTTGAACGGTAGTGTATTTACATATTTTTTACATGGTATTGCATTACTTAATTCATGACCAAATCATAACTGCCGTCAGGTGCGTAACTGACATAAGGTACAAACTGATGGATGGTATGACTCAATAGTAGTATGGTACTGATGTTAGTCACCTTGTCCGTCTGGTGAAGCGTCTAGGATGCCGTGTTTGACCTTCATGTGTCGGCTCAGATTGCCCTTCAGGTTGAACTTGCTGGAGCAGTAAGGACACTTGAAGGGCTTGCTGCCAGCGTGGAGATGCATGTGGCCCAGGAGGTTGTACATTCTGTTGAAAGATTTGCCACACACCTGCAACACAATAGAAGAACAATACTCTCAACACTCTAGGAACTGTGGAACTCAACCCATGCTGTCTATTGAGACCTACTCCTCTTACCTTGCACTTGAAAGGTTTGACAGGCAGGTGGACGATCATGTGTGTTTTGAGGGTCTGTTTCTGAATGAAGGTCTTAAAGCAGACGTGACACTGGAAGGGCCTGATGCTGGCGTGGATCAGCATGTGTCTCTTGAGGTTAGCAGAGAGGGTGAACTCCCGGGCACACACCTCACATTTGAATTCTTTCATACCCTGGGAAAATAGAGGGTTGGCAATTTAGTTAATTAGATAATTTTCTTGTTGATAAACAGCAAGCTATGGTTTCACAGAGACATTGAAATTAACATAAATATTGGTTGTTATTATAGAGAAGCATACACACACAAACACAAAGAAATCATAGGTCAGTGCAAGATGTGTAATTGCTGTACGGTAGACGTGAAATCCTTGCGTAATGGCCGCAACTTGATGCATACATATTAGCGCCACCAAGTGTTGGCTCTCTGAGCCTGTGATGCTCTCACAATATGGAAAGGTGCATGTTTAGTATTGAAAAGCATGTTAAAATATTAACATTAATGTTTGGATAAACCTAGATTTTGAACACTAAAAATACATGTAATTATTCATAACAATATTTGTAAGCCAGTGTTTGAGTAAATACTTTGTTAATGTGACACTATAATTACTAAGAGCGAGGCTCTAGGTCTAGGATGAATCATAGGTAGAGATCAGAGCATGGACTGTAGGATCAGGCATAAAAGGAGGTATGAGTTGGTATGACACACCTCACAGCACAAAGCACATACAGGAAGAGGTCAGGCCAAATACAATGAACCAAGCACTTTGAAGGCTATGTTTACACTGCAACTGGTTCGGGCAATAGGAATAACAGCCTTTATATATTTTGATATACCTCTGAGTTCACCTAACCCTGTCTGTCTCTGCCTCTTAATTAAAGTCTGTAAATTTATGGGAATATTGAGCAACACGCTATGGCCCTTATCTTAGTGTTTATCACATTAATCAAAGGGTTTGTGATTCATTAGAAGCAGAATTCTTGATTATCTTTTAGAGCTGCTGTGACCCCTATGTGACCCTGTGAGAGCCTGGCCTATTCTGAAACGCTGAGCTGGGGTTAGAACAGGGGGAGTTAGAGCATAGCGTAATATATGGAACATCACAAGTCAGTGGGGTTTCAGTACCTGGTCGGTGAGGGCCTGCGGTATTAGTACCTTATGAGTGAGGGCATGCTGCTTGAGGTGATGGATCTGGACAAACTCCATGCCACACTCTGGGCAGACGTAGGGCCTTACGTTCTGGTGCTTCATGAGGTGGTTCTGCAGCTGGCTGCGGTAGGCAAAGGACTTGTTGCACTCGGTGCACTGGTAAGTGGTGGGGCCCTGGTGGCTGGTCTGGTGGCGCTTCAGATGGGCGTGGGTGGGGAACTCCATACCACACTGGGAACACAAGTGGCAGTGGCCGTTCTCATGCTTGTTCTCATGGGACCGGAGCTCGCTTGGGTAGGCGAAGCCTCGCCCACAGAAGCGGCAGCTGTAAGGCTTGATGTCCGAGTGCTGCAGCATGTGCCTCTTCAGGTGGCTGGTCTGGGTAAAGGCCTTCTTACACACGGTGCACTTGTGTGGCCGGGTGCCCTGGTGGGTGAGCAGGTGGGTCTGGAGGTGGCTGGGCTGCTTGAACAGCTTGCCGCAGTGCAGGCACTCATGGGGCTTGATGCCGTTGTGGCCCAGGATGTGGGTGACCAGGTTGTACTTGGAGGTGTACGACTTCTCACACATGCGGCACTTCCATCTCTTCAGGCCCTCTCCCACATCCACGCAGTAGGACTCATCTATCTGGACGTTGATGTCCAGCCGGTCAATCTGCATGCGCCTGGCTATCCCCTCAGCGTCTGCAGCCCACAGCATGCCCTGGCTGCTCTCGTCATAGTCCCCCACGGCCACGTCAGCAGACTCATAGGCCACCTCGCTGGACTCAAAGTAGTGGTTAATGGGATTGGGACTGTCTTCCCGGTCTCCTCCAGTCTTGAGGTTCAATACTCCGTCCTCCTCAGCTAACTCCTCTTCTTGCCGCTCTCCTCCTCTCCCCCTCCTCTCCTCTGGCCCCTGCTCTGGCCGTGCGTCTGTCTTGGTCTGACTGGACGTCTCTCTCACACACACAGCACAGTTACCACAGCTCTGCTCCTCCTTCAGAGGCCCTCTGTGAGTGGCTGGCTCCTCCATCTTGCCTGGGCTGCTAGGGTCTTTCACCATGTGGATGCAGGACGGAGGGGTTTCAGACTCTCCCCGCTCCCCTTTGACCCGAGTCTGTATGCTGAGGACCTTGTGAGGGGGCTCCCCTGGTGCTCCTCCTTCATTCCTGGGCCTCCTTGTCCTCCCTCTGGGCCCGGGGCGCCTCCTCTCATTGCTGTGGGGCTCCGACTCCCCTGCAGGCTCAGCCAGGTAGTCCCCGTTGGCCCCAATCAGCTGGTCAGCGTACTCATACTCCATGCCCTCTGGAGGGGGAGGGGTCCTGACATACTCCCTGGGCTCGCCCATGTAGAAGCCGTTGGGGGCGATGGTGGCTCCAAAGATCTCATTCTGGGAGATGAGGCCCAGGACAGCAGCCTGGGCTAGAGACAGTACCACCACAGGGTCTGTCTGTGTTCCTGCATCCACCTGGCCCTCCATCACCTTGGGGTAGCACCGCACCAGACGGCCACTCTCCTCCTCCTGGCAGAGAACAAACACACAGCACAGATCAGGTCAGCACACAGAAGCAGCCCACATCACACAAGTACATGTATTCAGCATTGTGAGGTTGCTTTATAACATAAGACACGTTGCTTACACATATTGCTTGACTACAAGGACTGACCAACAGATCTCTCTAAGTGATATGGATTCCTAAGAAATCAATGGTAGGTGTGTGTGGTGGGAATAATGATTAAGGATAGCCCTTAAGATCCCTGAAGTGGTCTAACATTTGTTTGTTATGCAACTCTCCTTCCCTACAACTCCACTGTTACAAGAATGTTTCCCAGACAGTGTTAGCCAGCTAGAGACAGTCAGCCGCATTCTGACAACGCCTGGCTTCTTTGCTCTGAATCCAGCAGAGAACATTCGATGGAGGAGATAAGGCCGATCTGTGCCTGAGCCCCGCTTCCTTCCTTGACATCCTTTAAAATAATAAGGAACACAAATGGGATGCAGGTCCAACCAGGAAGTGGACTTCCGTGGCCTGTCCACAGAGCTTCCTGTGTAGTCCAGAGTGGCCCTGGCCAAGCTGACCATGCTGGGTTCATCATCAATGGGCTGGAGGCTGGGGCTATCTATCAGTCCCATTCACGAGGAGCAAGCCTAGCTGTCTGCCTTGCACTGCTAACAATAGGCTAACAACAAACACATACTCTCCTCTCACAGTTTACCTGCCCTGCCACTAGGCTTCCGTAACACCGTAACACGGTGATATATGACAGACTCAGTTATAACCATGACAAAAATATGATTGAGAGGAGAACTCTCAATTCTTTCTGTATTCAAGACTTATACATAATATTAATGTTATGGTATAAACTGAAATGCAGCATTATAAACTACGAATTATTGTGTTTCCCCTCTAGATGTTTGAAAAGGCAAAAAAGAGTGGAACTAGAAGTAAGCTAAATGCTGGCACGACCAAGCCTCAGCTCCATGATAAATGAGAGGTCACTAGTGTACCCTGATACTTTCAGGTCTTTCCTACAAATCTGGTGTAATGATGGGAAAATGCATGAGAAAGACATTAGTCTCTTTATAGGCCTACACCTTAGTCTAGGACACACACTCCCACAGATCATGAGCTGCTACCTTTAATAATACAATACTGAGGAAAGAGACAGAGAGGATGGAGAGAGGGGAAAAGGGAGGGGGAGAGAGAGAAGGGAAAGAGGGAAGGGTTGGGTAGACCTGGATGCCCTGATAACCACGTCATTTATAATTACTGCTTTTAAAGTAGTCAGACAAGGACAGACTGTGTTTGTGAGAGAGGAACACAG